>NC_091806.1:44512500-45139000 GCF_041296235.1 Equus asinus | reverse complement strand
ATCTAAATATAATTATTGGGAACAAGTAGATTAAATGGGTGTGAAAAGGATAAAAAATTGGGGGGTGAACTTTTTAACAATAATTACATGTTATGGTGTGTGTATTTAATATACCTTCAAAACCTTTTGATGATTTGAAACCTTAGAGTTTTGCTAAATTAAGTTGAATGATAAAAATTTGTTGAGTGTCTAGGTCATTTCCACATAAGATAAAAAGTTAAAATTAATTACTAGGCATAGATTTGTCTGCCTTTGGCTCCTTATTTCAGAGGAACTGGAAGATCCTTGGGTTTATTGATGAACATGTTTTCTGCCACACTGGGAAATTTTCTATGGGAAAGTACATGTTTCTAGAAAGTCTGTATACAAGAAAAGTAAGGTGTATGTTTCAGTAAAGAAGGTATAAGAATGGAGATATTTTTATTTGTTCTGTTAAGAAAGACAAATTTGTCCCAAAGTGCTAGGGGGAAGAAAAGGAAAGGAGGAATGGGACAAATTCTAAATGTAAAAAGCAAGTGACAGAAAGTTTGTGGAAGTAAAATCCCTAAGAAAGAGTTTTGTGCATGGTCAAGTCAGCTAAGATTAAAATGAATTCAATTATGTGAATAAATTTCAATATCAAAAGTAAGCTGGGGCAAAATCAGAATTTGGCTTTCTCTCTCTTAAAAGGATAATCTTCTTGAATTTTTGGTGTGCTCTTGATAAAAAGGTTATATTACATAAGTAAATGTTACTAATATAAGTGTTTTAAAGATTATATAACATTCCTAAAATTCTCATTCGTCCTGGTTATCAGTCATAAGTCTAGTTATTATCTGAAAATGTGGTATGTCACAGAAGTAACCAAGTTTATTTGTCAATTGCCATTTGTAAGTCTTTTGTCATCTATAGATAATTATTGTTTTACTCTGCTGCTTTTGCAAATATGTTTCATCTTCAGAGAAATTCATGAAAAGGACTCTGGCACTTACTATGAAATACAGGTCTCTGGTAAACGTTCAGGTCGTAAAACTGAACTAAGTTAAAAAATTACAGGACTATAATGGAGAAACTCATAGGTTTATAAACTGGTAGTGAAAACAATTGAGGGGGGCTTTTAAAAAAACTGACTAGTTAGTGCAGGAACTGGGTGCCTAATTTTTCACTCATTGCTCAGCTTTTTATGTATATATATGACTTAAATCTGACCGTCTGACTTGATGAAATGGACACCAGAAGGAGAAAAAGCCATAAACCCCTTAAAGTCCATCTTGGCGAGGGCCCAGCTTTAGGTCCCCCTAATCTCAAGTTGCCATCTTCTCTTTGTACACAAAGATAAAGGAAATGCCATTTTTAATACGTTGTCCGGTAGAGGTTTAAAAAACCCTTTTTTAGAGCATCCCCAAATTGTGGGCTATTCCAAATGGGTATCTATCGTCAGTAAAGTCTGCGATCAGCGTTGACCTATAAGATATTATAGTCAGCAATTAACCTTAGTAGCAAAAGGACTTCCATCGTGTGTGAGGGCTATTTCAGTGACAGCTCTGCTGTGCAAAGCCACTAAAGAAATGGCAATGGAGTCTCCTTTAACTATTTATGCTCCTCATTCAGTTAAAGCCCTGGTAAATCCTCATGACACTCAACGTTATTCTGCAGGTCCATTAACTTCTTATGAAATTGCTTTGTTTTCTCCTGATGTAACTTTACTTAGCTGTAACAGGTTAAATCCTGCCCCCTCGCTCCCAGGTGATGCCAAATCAATGAAATCTGATCATGACTATACAAAATTAACTTTAATTTTTAATTTTGTTAATTTAATTTTGATCAGCTTTTGACCCCTAGCGATGATTTACGTGAAAGTCCTATAACTAATGTTGACCTCATATTATTCACAGATGGCTCATCCTTGCGAGGACCTACCGGGAATATGAAGCCCGACATGCTGTGGTTTCTCCCATCTCCATTCTTGAGCGTGCTCCCTCCCCTGACCCCCATTCGGCACAACAGGCTGAACTTGTTGCCCTGACTAGAGCCTCTTGTTTGGCTAAAGGAAACCGTAGACTTTTTTTACTGACGATAGATACCCATTTGGAATAGCCCACAATTTGGGGATGCTCTAAAAAAGGGTCTTTTTAAACCTCTACCGGACAACGTATTAAAAATGGGGAAAAAAAAGTAGCCTCCTTGTTAAAAGCCATTTTACTCTCTAAGAAATTGACAATAACAAAAGTACAAGGTTGCTCCAAGGTGGACGTTTTAGTAACCAAACCAAACAACAAGTTAGCAGATCAGGCAGCTGAGGAAGCTGCCACGCAAGTGGAGATTCCACAAACTTTGACATGCCCCTTGTCCTTCTCTGTCTCAGCTGAGGGTCTGTTCAAAAGGGGGTGGGGGGTGGTTTGATTCGCACAGGAACCTGTGGATTGGGCCTCATCAACACCCAATGCATCCTTTAGAAGCTCAACTTCCATTTCTACAGTATATTCACGATTTGACTCCTCGGGCCTCAGAAAAAATGATCTCTTGGGGAAAACATTACTTTAGGAAACCGTCTTTTACCATAAGACAGAAAATATGCTCTAAATGTTTAGTCTTCCCTAAACAACCAGGGAGACCCCTGCATAGTTCTAAAGGAGCTTTCCTTTTGCCAGTGGGACCGTTTGAAATTTGGCAAATGGATTTTATCCAAATGCCTCCTTCCCAAGGTACCAATATGTACTTATGATTGGCATGTTCTCTCGTTCAGCTGGAGCATTTCCTGCCGAAGGGCCATGGCTCAATCAGTAAGTAAACTACTACCGGAAAATACCATTCCAGAACGGGGAGTTCTGGCAGAACTACACAGTGACCGGGCACTCATTTCACTGGACAAGTTATGGAGGAAATTTGTAAATTTCTGGCCTAATGGGCCGCGTCTTCACTGCAGCTACCACCTGCAATCGTCAGGCCTAACGGAACGAACAAATGGCGTCATTAACACCCAACTGGCCAAGCTCACAGAAGCCTTTTCTTTACCACGGCCTAAAGCCCTTCCACTGGTATTGCTTAACCTAAGATCAACACTCTTTGGGAAATACAATTGTCTACATGGGAGGTTATTCCTGGGAGATCTATGTGTCTAGATGAAGGATTATATGAACCTTCATTACTAAAAGATGACACACTTCACTCTTGTAAAATCTGAATCAAGCTATTAAAGGAACGCTCGAAATTGGTTGCTGATGCATATGACGCAAATTTACCCATGGCGGAAGCCATACGGACTCACAATATACAGCCTGGTGACTACGTGTATTGGAAACGTCACTATTTGAAAAACTGTTTGCAGCCCAAGTGGAAAGGACCTTTTGACTAATTCCTGTGCAGCTAAATTACAGGGAATTGACTCTTGGATCCATATTTCTCACTTAAAAAGGGCGCCTACTCCGGATTGGTCCCCAGAGCGGGTTTCAGATTTATGACTGAAACTATGCTGACGAGACCAGGATGGAAAGCAGCTGACAGCTGATGTGGACAGCTCTCCCACGAGTCTGGACCAAGCCAGTAATTAAGGGACAATATGCATTATTTTTGTTTCTTGCTGGACTCACTCTTGCCACAACATTGTCTTTCCAAGGTGCCCCAATTCTTAGATACTAACTATTGGTCATGGAAAAAGGTTGCCACTTTGGGTCCAACAAATGGTGTGCCCATAAGTCAAATACTCATGTACATCTCTGAAGCCCAGAGTCTAAAATCTACCTTACACAAACCTGTTCTAAATCTTCCTATTAATTCTGACTTCACAGGATACGTCTATTATATAGGGCATATTCTGGGGAAAACCTCCAGGGAAATTCTGCCAGTGGACATTTTTGGGAGAAAAATTATAAAAACTATATTCCCAATTCTCATTTTGATTGGGTTAATTATCGTATTATTCCAATGTTATGCTGGCTGTTGAAGGAGGTAACAACAGGACGAGGCCTGGATCACGTCAGCTAGGAAGGTAGAAGTGATCCAGATTGCTTTTTTTTTTGCTTTTTCTCCCCAGATCCCCCGAGTAGATAGTTGTATATTTTTAGTTGTGGGTCCTTCTAGTTGTGGCATGTGGGATGCCGCCTCAACATGGCCTGATGAGCTGTGCCATGTCCACGCCCAGGATCCAAACCAGCGAAACCTGGGCCGCTGAAGCAGAGCATGCGAACTTAACCACTCAGCCACAGGGCCGGCCCCCAAAAGCCTTTATCCTTTTACATTTATTTAGTTTACCTGTCTTTAGCAGTTATATTTATATCATCTACAAAAACCTCATGAGACATCAAACACAATCCAGCTCTTATACTGAGTTGTTAGTTTTGCTGATACATTTTCTAGCAGAGAGGACGTGAGCTCATTTGACCAGTAAACCCAGGCTGGACGTCTCCATCATATCCAGTGCTGATAAGCCTGAGGACACGTCTATTTTAAATCAAACCAGCAAACTTAAACAGGCTTTCCTTTACCAAAGATCATTTCATATCATGTTAAGTAACTGTGTTTTAGAAGTTTTGGCATATCAATCAAAGACTGCATTTCATTATGAAAGATTTTGAATCCTCTCTTTTCTGAAACAGAGGTTTCCCAGAATGGCCATTACAATTTTAAGTTGTCTCAAATGTTTACTTATTTTTACTTGCTTAATTTCACATCAGGAATTTCAAGGGAGTTGAAGTGAAGCTCAGCTTGCTGGGAAGCTCAGCAAGAAAGTAGAGAAAAGCAGCCAATTTGGCTTTGGCTGCTGGCATGTTTAATTATTTACTTATTTTCTCTTAAAGAGGCAGTAAGGTATTTCTGATTTTATTTAGAAGCTTCAAAAGATTAAAATAGGCTTCCTGTTGTTGTAGCTGGCTTTTTCCAGTTGCATACATCAGTTTTGGTGAACTAAAATGGGCCCATTTGGGCCTTTTTAAAGTGAGATCTCCTTTAGCATGTTTAATTAACAATATCTGAAAGGTAGATTTCTATGCTCTTACAATATCAGGCAGGGGAAACATTCCCCAGTGAGACACAATGTTTATCCCCATGACATAATCTATAAGACAATCAGACAAAAGAGACATAATTATTTTGCATAAAGCCCATTTAAATATACCAATTTTTACAAACCTTTATCTTAATTTTCCCAACTCTAGTAATTCTAATTATAACATATTAGAATTCCATTAACAAGTTTCGGTATTACATTGTTGCATAGGGGAAGCATTCCCAGTTGAAGGTCACATTTATTCCCAAAGCAAACATCCAAGAAAAGTTGACAACCTCTTTGTATAATATTAGCTTAAACACTTTAATTTGTGTAGTTTTACTAACTTTAGCAGCCTAACTGTTGCCTCAAACAATTGCTGATTAGGTTTCTCAATCTGATTTCTGCCTCCTGACCTTTTAAAATTTTTCAAACTGGGGTGAATAGAACAGGTTTGTCTGATGTCCTTTAATGTTGAGGAGCCAATGGGGGGGGGGGGTCCCTTTAGCCGTACAACCTTAGGCAGGGTTTTATTAAAACCTTGTTTTACCTTTATTTGTGGCTGTTCCATTTACCCCATTTTTCTTTTAATAACTAGCTAAAGATTTTCATTCTGTTGGCCTGAGTCCTGTGACTCTTCCCTTTCTGATTTCTCTTTGTTAACTTAATATTTTCATTGGCATCTATAAGACCAGGAGAAGAAGCTGAGACCCCCAAATTTGGTTAAGTTTTTAAGACTAGTCATTGTATTTTCCTTTTAACTTGGTCTTTTCATAGGAACCAATAAAACAGCTGTTTATCATGAGAGCTCTCTGAAAATTTTCCAGATTTAAGGATCCGTTGTTTGGCCATTTTTTTTTTTTCCTCCGGAGTCTAAAGAATATTGTGGCCATGTGGTGTTACAAAAGAAAATCATCCCTCTTCAGACATTGGCTTATAGCTATAGGTCGACCATCAGCCACCGCTTTTCCCAAGGGGTTCTTAGGTGCGGCACCTCCCATGTTAACACTTTTAAAAGGAACGACAAACAGACAAACAACAACAAATACCAAACAAGCGCGCTTTCCCAAAAACCCTCAGCCACAACTGGAAGCTAAAACCAAAACCAAAACCAAAAACCAAAGTGCTTCCAGTACCTGCTTAGTCCGTGTCCTACGCTCGGGGGGCGCCCAACAAATGAAGATCAGCTATGCAGATCTTCCCAATGAGCAAGGACAAGGGACCTCGGTGTGCACACCCAGGGGACTTACCCAATCTGCCTGAGGTGTCACAACTTTAAAACAAACGGAGCCCAGAGGGCTGCCAGGTGCCCATTATTTCCAGCCAGTTGGAAAAGGTTAACAATAGGACAAAAACAAAAACTACCAGCTACTTACAAGAGGCATCTTCCTAAGTCCTGAACCTAGTTTCTTCCACCACCAAAGCAAAAGCACCGTGGACCAACGACGTCTGTTTAGCAGCCTGTCGCTTGGGGCTGTCTCTGAGACAAGGGGCTCAGGCAGCTGCAGGACAGCTTCCAAGAGAGGCCTTCAGGCAGAGGCCGGTGTGCCACAGGCGAGACGTCCACCTGGAACGTTGTCCCATCTGGGTCACCAAATTGATATTGAACCTGAAGTGAGTTGGCTCACCTGTTGCACAGCAAGCCAATCTCTGACACTGGGTGTAGTGGAAGAAAGTAGGAATTTTGTTTTTGCACAGCGCTGAGCAAGGAGAGAGGGCAGCTAACACTGAAATCCCAAGCTCCCCAAAAAGCTAAATGGAAGGGTTTTTATTTGGGGTTTTAGGTAGGGGAGGGGGAGTACATGGCCTTGCTGGTCGGGGCTTTCCCACCAGCCTGTTTGGCCTTGAGACTATTGCAGAGAGGAGGGAGCCCATGACCTTGCTGGTCAGCAGCTTTCCCACCAGCCTGTAGCTCCTTGCAGGGAGGAGATAACAAATCCAGGTGGTTATCCTTGGCCATTTGTCTCCAGGGAGGATAGTGGATTCTAGAGCCAGGAAGCCCAGGAGTAAGCAGGGAAAGAGTGTTTTGGTTTTAACCCATATATGCTGGGTTTAATGCAGGGAGCCTGATATCAGGGCCAGTATCATTGCTACATTCTCTCCTTGCGGCAAAGTCCACAGCCTTCTCAGAGATGACACTCCCCCGTCTCTGGACACACTCACACATCCACACCCACCCTCACACCAACACTCACACCACCCTTTCGCACACTCACTATCACACACACCCATATAACCTCCCCTCCCCTCGGGGACTGGAGTCTCACCAGGCAGCACAGAGGCCTCCTCCTCTGGGCTCTCCAGGGCCTGAGAGGGACAGCCAGAGCTCAGGGTCTTCCCATGGAGGTTGGGACCTGGGCCTGCACTATTAAAATGGGGGTGGGGGTGGCCATGGCGCCCCCATCTCCCACCCCCTGCCGCAACCCCAGGTCTCTGTCCCCCTCCCATCTTTTTGAGTGGACAACAGCTCAACTCAATCTCCCTGCTTGCCCCAGGACGCTCAGGAGCATTTACCCACCCCATCTCCATGCCTGTGGCCCATGGACCATAAGAGTTTCCAGGATTCCTTTTAACTTGTCTGGTCCCTCTCTCCTCCCACAGCACGGTCACAGCAGGGGCATGTGCATGGACGTGTGCGCACACACATTCACACATGCTCCTCAGTTCCTAGTCCATTACCATTGCTAGTCTGTGCTGGGTGTCCCCTCCCCCCGCTACCCGCCATTTGCAGGCATTTATTTATTTATCGGGGTGTTGCCTTTATGCCTGCATTCCATCTCATTTCCTGCAGGCAACATTGTTCATTTGGCTGCCCAGAAGCAAAACTGCTTCAACCCAGGTGTGTGAAGATGCAGTCTGTATAAGCAGAGCCCGGGTGCCCTCCCAAGCGGCCGCATCAGTCTGCTCCCCACTCCCAGCTGCCCGGCTCTTCTTCCGACTCTGCCCAGCCCCGCGTGCCCCCCGCCCCCAACGCGTGGCATTAGCAGCTCTGGAATGTTCACCAGTCCAATAGGTGTAAAGCAGTGTTTTGTTTTAAGTTGCATGTCTCTCATCACTCAGGATTTCCAGCCATCTCTTCACGTGCTCACTGGATTTTCTTCTCCTCTTCTGGAAACGGCCCCTTCATATCTTGACCGTTTCCTATTGGATTTGCTGCCTACTTTCTGTAGATTTGCAGGAGTTCTTGATTTATTCTACATATTAATGTCTTGTTGGCTTCAGACTTCTGTTCTGTCAACTCTCTCTCTGAACTTTGTCCAAGGCGTCTTTCGTTGAACAGACTTCTTAATTTTAGAGCAATCAGATTCATCAGTTTTCTTGCGGGGTCGGGGGGATGGTTATGTTTTGTGCTTTTGAAACTTTGTTTAAAGTCTGGCCTGGATCTCAGCACTATCAGTCTATTAACTTTGTCAGTGAACTTTCACATTTACACCGTTAATTTTTCTAGAGGCCACTTTGCATGTGCTGTTGGGTAGGAATCCAGCTTTATTTTTCTCCACGGAAAGAACCAGCTTCTCCAACACCATCTACTGAACAATCAGACTTACATGTTAAGCTCCTGTAGATACTGGCTCTGCCTTTTGGTCCTCTATTCTCTTCCGTTGTCTGTTCCTGCACCAGTGCCACAATTTTTTGTGCGTGTGTGAGGAAGATTGGCCCTGAGCTAACAGTTGTTGCCAATCTTCCTCTTTTTTTTTTTTCTCCCCACAGCCCCAGTATGCAGCTGTATATCCTGGTTGTAAGTCATTCTAGTTCTTCTATGTGGGATGTCGCCACAGCACGGCCCAATGAGTGGTGTGTAGGTCTGCGCCAGGATCTGTACCGGTGAACCCCAGGCCACCGAAGCCGACCGTGTGAACTTAACCACTCAGCCATGGGGCCGCCCACCCCATTTTTTTATTACTATGGTTTTATAAATCTAGTAGGGAAAAGCACCCCTTTCAGCTTGTTTTTTTCTTTTTTTAAAGTTATCTTAGTTATTTGTGGGTCTTTATTCATCTGTAAAAATGCTATCATACACTAATCAAATTTCTCCCAAAAAATCCAATTGGAATTTTTATTAGGGCATTACATTTAGAGATGAATTTGGAAAGAACTAACATCTTTATAACTTTACCATCCTTCCCTACCTTATGGTCTGCCCAGTGGCTCAGTGGTTAAGTTTGCCCGCTCCACTTCGGCGGCCTGGAGTTTGCAGGTTTGGATCCTGGGCACGTACCTAGCGCTGTTTGTCAAGCCACTCTGTGCCGGCATCCCGCATAAAACAAGGGAAGATTGGCACACATGTTAGCTCAGCAACAATCTTCCTCGAGCAAAAAGAGGAAGATTGGCAACAGATGTTAGCTCAGGGCCAATCTTCCTCACACACACACACACACACACACACACACACACACACACAAGTTAAAGTGTAAATTTTTCTACTAAGAAGTTTCAATGTATCCTTCTATGTTCTAGATACTTTGTCTCTTGCTGCTGTGAATAATATCTTATTTTTTAGCTGGATATTGGAGATGTAGGCCAATACTGGAAACATTCTTGGTTTTGTAGTCTTATATCTATCAATGTTGCTGAAATCTCTTATTGACTGTAATAGTGTGTTGATGCCAAAGGTCCTCCTGGATAAATGATCACATCGTCTACAAATACAGTTATCCCTCAGTATCCTTGGGGGATTGGTTTCAGGACCCCGGGAGGATACCAAAATCTGGGGATGCTCAAGTCCCTTAGTCAGCCCTCCCTATCTCTGCATTCTGCATCCATGGATTCAACCAACCGTATGGATCGTAAATATAGTACACACGATCCACAGTTGGTTGCATCCCGGATTCAGAACCGGTGGATACAGAGGGCCAACTGTAATGAGAATTTTATCTCCTCCCTTCCAACCCTTACACCTTTTATTTCTTTTTCTTTATTTATCACATTGACCAGGACCTCTAGAATTATATAAAATCATATTATCTTGTTTCTGAGCTTGAAGAGACATTGTGGCTGTAGGGGAGAAAGAACCATTCCTCTAGCCTCTGGGTCCTTCTGGCTGGTGGAAGAATTAAATTGGTGGGAGACAGAATAATAGGAGAAAGTCAAACAAAGTTTGGTAACATGTATACAGGGGAGAAACCCAGGAAATCTGAGTAACTCACCAAAATGGCTGAAGCTACCACCTTAAATACCATCTTCAGCTAAAGACAAAGGAGGCTGTTGGGATCAGTGGTTTGGAACTTCAAGGGAGAGGAAGGCAATCTCCGTGGAGATGGAAAAGCAAATGTTAGATAAACACAAATATTGACCATGCCTTGCAAGGACAATAAGAGAGGGAGAGGACTTTGATTAAAAAGTCCTGTTAGGTTCCTCCCTGTCTATCACACCTAGTTTATACTATACTATAATTATCCATAATGATAGCTTCTTCCTGGAAGCCTTCTATATAAAATTCTTTTAGGCAGTTAGGGGAAAGTTCAAAGTTCCTGTCAGAGTCTTTTGTTCTGAAAAATAATCAAGCCAACGAGACACATTTTGGGGTGGCAAATTCTGATCCCCCACATGGGCATGGATGAAGAAAGGGGATGCCTGTATCCACACCAGCATCTCTCACGGCTCAGGCTGACCATTCCCTTGGTCAGAGTGTCTGGGCTGGAGGGCCATTATGTATAATATTTGCTGTAGATTTTTGGAATGAAAATTGCATCAAGTTCAACAAGTTCTTTTCTATTCCTAGTTTAGTAAGAATTTGTATCATAACTAAGTAGATCTCTTCAAATGCATTCTCTGCCTTCCTTGACGTTATCATGTGCTGTTACGCCTTTATTTTTATTAGTGCAGAGAATTATGTTGATACATTTTCTAATGAATTCCTGGAATAAACCCTACTTGATCATGATATATTATTATAATTTTTTTTTGAGGAACATTAGCCCTGAGTTAACTGCTGCCAATCCTCCTCTTTTTGCTGAGGAAGACTGGCCCTGAGCTAACATCCATGCCCATCTTTCTCTACTTTATATGTGGGACACCTACCACAGCATGGCTTGCCAAGCAGTGCCATGTCCACACCTCGGATCCGAACCAGTGAACCCTGGGCCATTGAAGCGGAACGTGCGCACTTAACCACTGTGCCACCAGGCTGGCCCTATAATTATTTTTTGAGGTATGCCTTTTTTGGTGAGGAAGATTGGCCCTGAGCTAACATCTGTTGCCAATCTTCCTCCTCTTTTTTTCTCCCCAAAGCCCCAGTACATAGTTGTGTAACCTAGTTGCAAGTCCTTCTAATTCTTCTATGTGGGATGCCACCACAGCACAGCTTGATGAGTGGTGTGTAGGTCCGGGCCCAGGATCTGAACCAGTGAACCCCAGGTCGCCCAAGTGGAGTGTGCGAACTTAACCACTTGGTCACAGGGCCGGCCCTGTGATGTATTATTTTCAATACAATATTATATATTTTGTTTAGGACTTTAACATCTATATTCACAAGTGAAATAAGCATATAATTTTCTTTGCTTGTTTTGTCTTCATCTGGTTTTCGGAATCAAAATCTCACTATCCTCATAACATTTTCTGGGAAACTTCCCCATTTTTTTCTGTTATCTGGAATAACTTGTAAAGAATAGAAGTTATTCACATCTTCTCTTTATTCTTTCCCCAACTTTGTGAGTTTGATGATTTGCTGATTTATTTTTAGCCTTTTTTATTTTCTGATAAATATATTTAAAGCTATAAATTTTCCTCAAAATACACTTTAGCTGTGTTCTGCCACTTTCAACATGTAATGATTCTCTTCATTCAAATATTTCCTTTGTGATTTCCTCATTAACTCAAGGATTTTTTAATGATATATCATTTAATTTCTAAACGTATGGAACTTCTAAGCTATCCTGATTTGAGTCTTAATTTTGAGATAATTTTTATCAATTTAAATTGGGAGAAGCTTCTATTTCTCTTGTTTTTAGTTTCTAATCTTATTACATTATGGTCAGAGAATATAATTAGTCTCATATTTATCCATTATAATTTACTGAGGTTTTATTTATGGCTTAGGCCATAGCTTATTTTTGTAAATGTTCAGAGGTACTGCAAAAAAAAAAACGTTCATTTTCTGTTGGGTGTAGATAATTGTTCATACCTTTGACATTTATTCCTTTTGTATGTTTGTTCTATCAATATAGGAGAGACATATAGTATTATTATTGTTTTATCTATAGCTCCCTGGGGTTCTACCAGTTTTTACTTGATATGATCTTAAGCTATATTGTTAGGTGCATATATCTTCTTTGTCTATTGTACCTTTTGTGAGCATATAAATCCTTGTTTGTTCATTGTGACTTTTAGCCTTGAATTATATTTTTCACATATCAAGGTTCCTACACTGGCTTCTTTTTAGTCATGTTCACTAGGACTTTTTCCTATCTTTTTTATCTTTTAATGTTTCTGTACCCTTAAAAATTTTAAGTGATTTATATTCAGTAAAAATGTACAGATTTTTAAGAGTACAATATGATGCATCTTGATAAATGTATGTCCTTGTGTAACCACCAGCCAATCGAGTTACGGAACACGTCCATTGCCTGGAAAGTCCCCTCAGGCCCCTGCCAGTTGATACTCATCCTCCGTAGACACCCGTTGCTTTGATTTCTATCACCATAGATTAGTGTTGCCTCTTCTTGAACTTCACATAAATGCAATCGGTAAGTATCTAGCTTCTTTCACTTAATATAACATTTAAAAAAAAATTTATTGAGGGGCCGGCCTGGTGGTGCAGTGGTTAAGTTTGCATGTTCTGCTTCGGCAGCCCTGGGTTTGCCAGTTTGGATCCCGGGTGCGGACGTGGCACTGCTTGGCATGCCATGCTGTAGTAGGTGTCCCACATATAAAGTGGAGGAAGATGGGCATGGATGTTAGCTCAGGGCCAGTCTTCCTCAGCAAAAAGAGGAGGATTGGCAGCAGTTAGCTCAGGGCTAATCTTCCTCAAAAGAAAAAATTTGATTGAGGTGTGCTTTACATTTAGTAGAATTTATCCTTTTTAGCATACAGTTCTGTGAGTTTGACAAAAGCCATCATTACAACCAAGATATAGAACATTTCTATCGTCCCCAAATTTCCCTTGTGCCGCTTTGTACTCAGCCTCTCCCCCTATCTTTAGCCCCTGGTAACCACTGATCTGCTTTCTTTACCTATAGTTTGGTCTTTTTCATTCCACAGAAGCAGAATCATACAGTATATAGCATTTGAGTCTGGCTTTTTTCGCTTAACAGAGTGCATTTGAGATTCATCCCTGCTCTTGTGTCTGCCTGCAGTTCTTTCCTTTTCATTGCTGAATAGTATTCCATTGTATGGGTGTACATAGTTTGTTTCTCCAGTCACCAGTCAAAGGTCATTTGGGTTCTTGGTGATTATGGATAAAGCTGCCTTAAATATTTGCATGCAGGTTTTCATGTGAACATAAGTTTTCATTTGTCTTGGGAAAATACCTAAGAGAACGATTGCTAGGTCATATGGTCAGTGTTTCTTTAACCTTATAACACATTGCCAAACTATTTTCCGAAGTGGCTGTACCATTTTACATTCCCGCCAATGGTGTACAGCGTATAGTCATGCATCACCTCATGATGTGGACATGTTCTGAGAACGGCATCGTTAGATAATTTCATTGTTGTGTGAACATCATAGAGTGTACTTACACAAACCTAGATGCCTAAGCTATATGGTACTAATCTTATAGGAGCACCTTTGTCTATGTAGTCCATTGTTGACCAAAATGTCATTTTGCAGCACACGACTATATAAGAATTCCAGTTGCTCTCAATCCTCATTAGCACTTAATATTGTCAGCTTTTTTCCCTAGCCATTCTAATAGGTTTATATTGTTATCTCATTGTGATTTTAATTTGCACTTCTTTAATGACTAATGATGTTGGGCATCTTTTCATGTGCTTATTTGCCATCGATATATCTTCTTTGTTGAAGTGTCTGTTCAAATCTTTTGCCCATTTTCAGTTGGATTGTTTGTTTTCTTACTATTGAGTTTTGACAATTCCTTATCAGATACGGATTTTTAAATGTTTTCTCCCAGCCTATAGTTTGTCTTTTCACTTTCTTAACAGAGTTTGATTTTTTTAAGTCTTTAATTTTAATGAAGTAAAATTTACCAATGTTTTTTCTTTTGTGGAGTATGTTTTTGTGTCTAAGAAATCTTTGCCTAACACATGAACAAAAAGATTTATTTTATACTTTCTTCTAGAAATTTTGTAGTTTGGAGTTGTACATTTATGTCTATGATCCATTTTGAATCTTATATATGATGCGAAGTGTGGGTTGAAGTTCATTTTTTTGCATACAGATGACCAGTTGTTCCAGCACATTTGTTGAAAGACTATCCTTTCTTCATTGACTCATCTTTGCAGCTTTATCAAAAATCACTTGAGCGTATATATGTAGTCTACTTCTGGACTCTGTTCTGTTCTCTTGATCTGTGTATCAGTCCTTTCACCAGTACCACACTATATTTGTTTCTGTAGTTTTATGTCTTGAAATCAGGTAATGGGAGTTTGCTAACTTTGTTCTTTTTCAAAATCTTTCTGGCTAGTCTATTCCTTTGATTTTCCGTATAAATTTTGGAATCAATTTGGGATTCCATTGGGATTCCGTTTAATCTCTAATTCAATTTAGGGAAAGTTGACATCTTGACAATATTAATACATTTCTCCATTTATGTAGGTCTTCTTTAATTTCTCTTACTGACGTTTTATAGTTTTCGGAGCACATCTTCTGTAAAATTTGTTAAGTTTATCTCCAAGTATTTCACAGATTTTGATACTACTGTAAACGATGTATTTAAAATTTTATTTTCCTTTTTTTTGTTGCTGGTATATATGAATACAACTGATTTTTGTATATTGAATTTGTATTATGTGACCTCGAAAAATTCACATGTTAAATCTAGTAGCTTTTTTTAAGCTTCTTTAAGATTTACAATTGTTTTTTAAATTTCCTTTTACAAACACTGTTGCTAGCATACAGACTTGTGATTGATTTTTGTGTATACACCCTGTAATCTGTGACCTTGCTATACTCATGTATTAGTTCTAGCTGTTTTATAGATGTTGGAGGATTTTCCATGTAAGTAATCACGTCTTCTGTGAATGAAGACCGTTTTACTTTCTATTGTAAATGTGTGTGGAATGAACTGCATATATGTTCACCAATCTCATTTCTTTTTTTCTGGGCATTCCGAAAAACTACATTTCCTACCTCCCTGGCAGCTATGTTGAGGCCAGGTGACTGGCTTCTCGATAGTGAAATGTGGGCAGAAGTGACGTCTGCCACTTTTAGGCATGGCTTTAAAATGTCCCACACAATCCTCCTTGCTACTTGTCACTCTCTTTATTCTTTGCCTTGAGACTGTTGGAGGGCCCCAAGAAGCCCCCACAGAACAGTGGAACTACAGATGGAAAAATTTTGGGTCCGTGAGTTGCCGTCTGGAAGAGAACAACCCAGGATTGCAGCTCAGTCTGCATTAAACTGTGACGTGAGTGAGAAATAAATTTTTATTCTGTTAAGCCATTGAGATTTCAATGTTTATTTGTTACCCCATCATAGATTAGCTGACTTGACAAGGACCAGGGGTCTCTCCAGACAACCATTACTAGATCTTTAAAAAAAAAAAAATCAAATGACATTCTCTTCTGCCGTGTCCTAGCTTCTCACCACTCACCACCTCCCAAGGGTAAGGATTAGGAGCCAGAGCACATTCTCCAAACACTTTCACACTTTCTGTCTCTTTAACCTCAATAATTCTGTATCCTTGAGATGGGTGATGAGCTAATGGTGGCCAAATAGGTCAGTTGGTCTCTTGGCACGTGCTGTATGGGTCCAGCACCTCGCTCAGTGTGGGCATACTTGGCAAGCATCATAGCAGTCCCAACATTTGGACCCCAGCCCTGGCTGAGACAAGAAACTAGTTTTACTATCATGTTACTCAGAACTCCAAGAACAGCCAAACTTCCTCCTAAAAACGAAGAATTCCTGGTCATGTTCTAAATGCCTGGGTGGGCCTCACTGAATGGTCACTCAGAGTCTGGGGAGCTCGTTTGCCTTTCATCAATGAGTCTGTGCCTGAAAACTGGTTCAGCTCTGCAAACTGGACATGGGGTCATGACCTTTGTTGGGCCACCTTCCCAGAGTCCCTGATCACCTACACTTGACTTCTTGGAGTGGTCCGGATTGGGCACTAATCGTGTTGGTTGACCACCCATTTTGCCCCTAGAAGCACTGAGCTCTATTCACCATCTCCATACCTCTCTAAGAGGGTCAGGACCGGGGCTGCCGCTCTGATTGTGCTGCTGGGGCTCTCCGGCCAGTGCATGCCTTACTGCTTTGATAAGTGTGGGGTTTCCGGCCTTGGCCTGGAACAGAATATCCATTCTAGCATGCCTACTTCTCTGAGCCTTTTTCTTGCACCTCCCACCCTCGAGCCTGGCAGTTCTGGCATTGCCACCTCACTTAGTGTGGGCACTGCTACTAAGAGCCACCCTAGCAGCTTAAGTGCACCACTTCCTAGGGTTCTTGCCAGAAATTTCCAGACAGTCCTATATCACTGGGGAGTGCTCCCACATTGTAACCAAATTCAGCAGGTTCCTCTCTTGGTGAGTGCACAGCCGAAAAGCACAAACAAGGCAGAAGTAGGTGAAGAAAAGGTTTATTGCTTGCACAAGCAACAGAGAACACGGGGGATATTTGCCAAAAGCAGCCGTCTCCCTGAGCTCAGTGCTGATGGAGAGTTTATACACAAGAGAGCAGAGGATAACAGGTTTGTTTGTTACAACTGGGGACCAGCTGTGCTTAATCAGGGCGCATGTGCATGCGTATCAGGTGAACGTGCCATTACATGTTGGTTCGGAAAGGAATGGTTCTGGGCCATGGGGAACAGCATCTCCCCAGCTGGGCAAACTGAAAAACACACAAGAAAGAATTCCTACAAATTCAGAATGATTGCCAAAATAAAAATCTCACTGAAGGGTTGGAATATAAAAGACATTTTCCAATATTTTAAGAAGAGGTAAAAATAAAGGGAAGAAGACAAAGAGACATGGAAAACGAAACCAAGAGGTTTGACATCCAATGAACAGAGAGAACAGAGAAAGTGAAATTCTCCAAGAGATAACGTGCGAGGATTTTGTGAGCGGAAGGACACACGTCTCTGGATTGCAAGACCTCCAGGATCCTGGAAAATGAAGAGAAAAAGACCCACACCTACACTCATGGCTGAGAAGTTTTAGAACACCAAGAATAAAAAGAAGACCCTCAAAGCTTCTCTAGAGAAAAAACCAGGCTGCATAGAGAAGGGTGGAATCAGATGGCCTTAAGCGTCCTGTATTGAAGGGTGGGGGTACAAAGACCACGAAGCCGTGGGCTTCCAGGTCACAGGGAAAGATTCCCAATCTCGAATGTACACTCAGCCCAGTTACGAGTCAATGCCACACCTTAGGAATTCATGTGAAATTCTTGCTCCACCCAAACAAGGGGGTGAAGCAGGAAATTACAGGACCTGGGACACAGCAGTGCCTCCCTGCTCCCCCGCCGTCACCCAGCACCAGGAGCTGACACCTCGGTGGGCAGGGACTCAGGGAGGCTCAGGGGGTGGCAGTCCCCAAACCAACGCCACCTGCTCAGGGGCACGTTCAAGCCCTTGAGAGCCCCAGGTTGCCCTGCGCCCCTCCCCAGGGCGGGTTCAGCAGCCCGCAGTGGGCGAGGAGAATGAGCCAGCCCCAGTGGCCTCGCTGAGGACTGGCCAATTTCTGTGACTGCCCCGGGCATCTGGTGGACCTCAGGTACAGGGTCATGCTTCACTGAATGTTGTCGATAATGGCCCATTTTAGGCTCGGAGCTCCACTTTATGCTGGTGCTGGTGAAAGCTCTTGGCCTCTGTCCCTTTCTGATCCAGTGTCACCTTGTGCCCACCGTCCTGCCATGTGCAGCATGACCGAGGGCTTGGGCTCCATGTGGGCACAAAGGGTAAGCCAGGGGCTTGATCCCCAGCTCCCCAGGGCACAAAGGGCGGCTGGTTTCACCCCACACCTACCCAGAGGGTAGGGAGGCAGGAGCAGGCGCTGGACTCCTGGCACTCCAGGGTCTTGCCCACCTCCTTTGTGGCGAACCCGCCTAACCTGATAATCTGGGTGAGCTCATTTAGCAATTTAGTGCTCAGAATAATCTCCCCAAACCTCCCAGAGTAACTGGAAACCCCAGAAGGGCTTTCATCTCTAGCCTTGCTGGAGCAGGGCCAGTTGGTGACAGTGAAGCTCTTCCGGGTCTGTGTGCCCTCGGTGCCAGGACCATACCCTGGGGAAGGTGGGGACCACAGGCACCGCTGATTCTCACCTTCCTTTCCCCAGCCCCGTGCACGCTCTCCAGGGCTGGCTGCACACCACCTGCATTGCTGGAAGCCTGGAAGACGCAGTTAGGGTCTCCAGCTGAGTGGCCCTTCAATGACCGGAGAAATCAGGAAGAAAGCAGGTCCCCCTCACAGCACTCATGTTACACTCTCCCATCTGAGGCGTCAGGGGCAAGAGCCCAGTCTGGCGCCAGCAGCCTGGGTCAAGACCCAGCTCCTCTGTACTCTCAAGGACCTTGGCTTTACTACTTAGAACCTCCTTCTGCCTCACTTTCATTCCTTGCAGAGTGAGGGCAAGCTGTGAGGATTAAATGAGATGGCACTTGGCACATAGCAAGTGCTTAGTCAATGCCAGCGGTCGTTCATGCTCTGCCTGCCTGGTCCTGGGCTGAGCCATGCTCGCAGCTCGGAGCCCTTCCCTGCAGCTCTGAGCCCTTCCCAGCAGCTCTGAGCCTTTCCCTGAAGCTCTGAGCCCTTCCCTGCAGCTCTGAGCCCTTCCCAGCAGCTCTGAGCCCTTCCCTGCAGCTCTGAGCCCTTCCCTGCAGCTCCAGCCCTTCCCCGCACCCCCAAGCCCCCGAGGAGGAGCCGCAGCCTCTCCTCCTCCCATCGGGCCAGCTTCCGCAGAGGGAAGGTCCTTCTGGTCCTCCCCATCTCCCCTGGGATATTCCCAGATGCCTTTTCTGCTCCTGGAATCTCTGCTTCCCAAGCCTGGCTCCTGGGATCGAGGGTTCTTGCGTGCTCTGGGTCCAATCAGGAAGCACCATCCTCGAGAGCCATCCCCACACCTACCAGGGAGCCAGTGAGCTCCGTCCCAGTGTGGGAGAAGCTGGGGTCAGGACAGAGGCCCAGACGAGGATTTTCCCTCCTTCCTCCTGACACACACCCTCAGACCCCCCAGGCAGGGACCTGTCAGGTGCAAAGCCTGCGTCAGTGGGAAGCACCTCTCCAAGGCAGGGCCCCAGACCCAGTCCTGGCTGCCCCCAAGCCAGATGCCAGGGTTCTGGCACCCTCCTGAGGCAAAACCAGGGAGTGCAGTGGCCAGGACAGCTCACCCAGGGAGAAACTGTGCTCCAAGATCTGACCCGAGGATGCTGCCAAGAGCAGTAGGATACCCTCCTCCTTCAACAGATATTTATCGCGCACCTACTAAGTGCCAGGCACGGCCCTGAGAATTCAGCAGGGAACTCTGGCGTGGTTTGGCTGGGTAGTTGTTGCATGGGGTCTTTGTTTTAAATACAGGCTCCCTTGTCATTTAGGTACAGCAAGGCCAACAGATCAGGAGGAAACCACCATTGAAAAGACAGTTTGTGACTCACAGATCCCAAGAGAATGGGGCAGGCCAAAGACACGGGGGCCACATGGGGAAGCACCAGGGTCGATCTGGAGGCAGAGGGAGAAGTGTGGGCAGGAGCCTTTACTGTGGCTCCCACAGAAAGGAGTGGGCAAAGCAGGGGAAGCAGGCTTAAGATTGGCTAGTTTGGATAATTTCGGTGGGCTCTGGGGCATAGGGGCTATCCCTAGTCATCAAGTACCTGGCCTTGGGGTGGTTAGGGCAGGGGACAGCGGTACTGAGTGTGAGAGCCCAATAATGTAGGGGGTATGGACTCTGAATTGGTTGGTTTATATTTGGAAGGCACACTGGCAGGAAGGTTGTTTACCATCTCTAGGACTTAACTAGTCCCTCCAGAGTCAGCAAGGCCCCAGATGTCAGCGCTTCAGAATACAGAACATAAAAGACATGGTTAATGCAGTCTCTCGTGAGGCTGCAATCAAGGGGGTACCTGGGGCTCAGACATCTGAAGGCTTGACTGGGGCCGGAAGATTCCCTCCTGAGATGGCTCGCTCACACAGACAGTGATTCAGGGCTGGCTTTGGCAGGAAACCTCCGTCCCCCATCACCTGAATCTCTCCACAGGGCTGCTTGAGGGTCCTCCTGACGTGGTGGCTGGCTTCTCCCAGTGTGTGTGATCCAAGAGAGGGGGCAAGCAGCAAGCCACAGTGCCTTTCGGGACCCAGTCTTGGAAGTCGTGCATCATGGCTTCCACCACACCTGTGATTGGAAGCAAGCTACTGTGTCCAGCTGCACTCAAAGGGTGGGAATTAGGCTCCAAATTTTCAGGGGAAAATTGTCAAAGGATTTATAGACATATTTTAAAGCTATCACTCCCTTTCAGCAGAAGTCACAGAAACTTATCTCCAAAAGGAGGCATTTCTGGGGTCATATGACCAAAGAGTGGAGCTGGCCTCTCAGGGACTAGAACCAGGGACCTAAAATCTCTCTGTCTCTCACACACACGCACGCGCATGCTTTTCTTTGTGCATGGGCTCCACTCTCTCAACTATAACCAACCCCAGTCTGCCTGGATTTAAATCCTCACAGCCTCTTGAACAGAAAAGACGGCTCTGGTGTCGGAGGGGCCCTGGTGCCTCTCCAGCTGCTGTCTGTGATGAGTCAGAGGATGGACCCAGCTCTGTCATTCACGTGCCCACCCCCTGGACCAAGAGCTGGGGCTGAGGCCACGGCTCGCTGATTGGCTGGGCTCGGGTCACATGTGTCTGGAGCAGGGTCCCAGCAGGGGACGATGGGGGCTGCAGGGGGTGCAGGAAGAGATGCACACAGACCTTGCCAGGCTAGAGCTGGGCGGCCAGTCCAGCCGTGTGTGAAACTCTGCCCTGGCTGGATTTGTGACCCAAAGTCACAGTTGCCCTATTTTTGGAATAACAGGAAAAAGCAAGTGCTTCGAACTCTCAAAATGGTAACTTCTGAGAGTTTCCACAGGGGTGGCCTAACAGCAGGTCTATTTGAAGACTGACACATACTGAGCCTGAATCTTTGAGAAGCCACCACCTTTTCATTGTTGACACACTTCTGAGCCAGAATCCAGTCGCAGATTCAGCCGAGCAGTGAGCCAAACGTCTTTGTTTTATTTTCTCCCCTGGGAGAGAACGAGGCTCACGAAAACAAGCCGAAGGGGCAGCAAACAACATTCAGACACGCAGGGCTCAGGGCTCTCTTCCTGACCTCATGGCAGAAAATCCCATCTGGAAATGCAGGCTCCCCTCCCACCCCATCCAAAGTTTCCCAGCAGGAATGTTTGGAGCTCAAATGTGCTTTCATTGCCAAAAACGTCTCCCAGACAAACACTGGGCGGTTCTTGGGGGTAAACATCTCCATGGTTCGGCGAGAGGAGACTGCCGGGTGCACATGCTCATCCCGATTCCATCCTCGCACGTCGCTGAGCTGGTTTCCAGCCTCTCCGGGCCGTGGAGGCAAACGGCAAAGCAGGCCAGGGGCTGGGCGTGACCTCTGCTCTAGCTTCTAAAATTCCTGTGGTTTCAACTTGATTTCAATCAGGATATTTAACATTTAACTAACGTTAACGTTTTAAATAACCACTCCTTTCGTCCAGAATTTGTCCGGAACGCAACTGAGAGCATTTTCTGGGGCCATCTGGGGAAGAAGGCAGGCTTGGTAGTCAGCCTGCCTGGGTGCAAATTCCAGCTGTGACCTCAGTTTTCTCATCTGTAAAATGAGTCTTAAGACCTGCCAAGTGTCTGACCCACAGGAGGTAAACAGTGTGGCACTTTGTGACTGCCGGGGATGTCAGAAGAGGAAACAGGCCCAGAGAGGGTCGGCCACTTGTCCAAGCTTGCACATCTGGGTAAAGGCAGCCAGGGGTCCCAACCTCCAGTTGCTCCCTGGACCAGGGCAGGAAAGAGGGTCACGGGGGTGGAGCCCAAGCCAGAGCCATCGAGGACCTTGACAGAGCTGGGAGAGGGTGGTAGAGGCAGGAGGCGAGGCTGGGAGGGATGGGGCCAAAGTCCCTGCAGCTTCCCGGCTGCTGGATGGTGTGGCTGGGGAGCGAGGCCCGCAGGCTGAGACCTGACCCAAATCCTTGGGTTCTATGCCTGCACTCCTCACCCCCACACTCCCCGGGCTGGTACCCCAGGGGAGACCCTTGAGTCTCAGAGCTGCCACCAAAGGGCAAACACTTGGGTGAACTGATTGGCCCCCTTCTGACCCAAGAGCCTCCCTGGAGGATGGAGCATTTAATCTGTATCTGGCACGTCCCACCTCCCCAGCTGGGGAGCAGACCCAGTCACCAGTCTTTAAATGTCCCGACCTTCCAGCTGGAACCAGCCCCACTTCCACTCCCGTCCTGATAGGTTGGAAGCCCAACCTTTCTCTTGGGATTCCTGTGCCCCACAGAATTAGGAGGTCACCAGAATTACCAGCCTCCTGCCGTCACTGTACCAGAATATAAAAAATAGTGGCTCAAGCCACGACCTATGGCAGAGTGGTTACAAGCACAGGCTCCAGAGCCAGAGAGCCTGGGTTCAAATCCTCGCTCGGCCTCTTAATCAGCTGTGTGTCCTTGAGAAGGTTGCTTCACCTCTCTGTGTCTCAGTTTCCTCCTCTGTAAAATGGGGATATTAATAGCATCTACCAGGTGGGTTCCTTTGTGAGGGTTAAGCGAGTTAAGGTATGTAAAGTACTGGGGGCATTGCTTGGAGGAAGCCCAGGGGTCACCTGTCTCCTCTCCACCTGGAGAGCTCTCAGCCTCTCCCTGACCTAGCCATCCTGTCACCCCACGCATTGCTGCGCCAGCTCACACCAGTCCCCCGCCACCCACGCCGGAGCCAGCCACTCCCCGGGGCGCCCCTCTCAGCTGCCGGGAGCCTCCTCCATCCACCTTCTTGGGGTCCCGGAGCAGCGCACTCAAGATGCCCAGTCACCCCGAAGAATGTGGAAGCAGTTGGTTGCAGGAAACTTTCAAAAGAGCAACTTCCTCCTGCCACCCTGGGACCTGCGGGATGCCCAAGTGTCCCCCAGGTCTGTTCTGTGGCCTCCCACGGCCACTGTCCTGTCTGCCTGCATGGTGGGCCTCTGTGGCCTGAGGTTCCGCACTCCCCGTGGGGAGGTGCAGGCCGGGCTGCCTGCCCTGCTGGCATCAGGTGGGGGAGGGCTGGGAGCTGAACACGCTCTGCTGAAGGCTTGGGGACAAGGACCAGGGCACTCACAGGCCATGTGGCTGCAGACCTCAGCCCTCCCCCACAGTCTCCCTGGGGCAGCGTGGTGAAAGCCACCAGGACAGGGGACCCCGAGGCAGCAGACTCTGCCTCCAGGGCGGTGGGTGCTTCAGGGTGCCACCACTTTCCTCTTGGGGACCAACGGGCCCTTCCCAGGGCATCCCACCCAAAGAGGTCAGCTCTCCTCCTCTGGAAATCAAAACTGCCCATCAGCCCCCAAACCCAGTGCCCCTCGTCACAGGGCCTCTGCTCGAGGTCCTGCAGGCAGAGGCTCCTTTGAGCAGCCAGGCTGGAGGCCTGGGAGCTTTGGACCCACGACATCATCTTGGCCCACCTACCCACTTGCTCAGTGAGGCTGGGAAGCCCATTTCCCTCTCCAGGCCTCAGTTTACCCATCTGTAAGGCGAGGGTGTTGAGTTAGGTGACGCTCAAGGGCTCCTGAGGACTCAGTCTAAGGTTCCTAAAAGTCCTCTTTCATGTCTTCTTTCCCGCTCAAAAGCCTGCAGTGGCTCCCCAGCGCCCTGGGAATCAACTCCAAGTCCTTAGTCCAGCAGGAAAGGCCTCCACAGCAGACGCCAGTACCCCTGGCCACTCCACCCGCCGAGGAGCCTCTGCCAGCCTCTGGCTCCTGCCCATGCCTGGGTCATTTTTGCCCCTGAGATTGGTCTCCTGCTTTCTTCTCTGGCCCCCAACCCCCTCCCTCCTTCCCTTTCTAAGGACCACCCATAAGTCTGGGAGTCACTCAGAGCTGGGTTTGAATTCTAGCTCTCTCATTTATGAGCTGTGTGGCTTTGGACCAGTTGCCTCACCTCTCTGAATTTCAGCTTCCTCCCTTGAGAGGGACAGATGAGATAACTCCCATGGAGTAGGGGCAACAGGCCTGTGAACAGTGCACCACTGACGCCCGGAGGTAGTAGTATGTGGGCCATAAAGAGTCAGCTCTTGAGGGCTGGCCCCGTGGCCGAGTGGTTAAGTTCGCGCGCTCCGCTGCAGGCGGCCCAGCGTTTCGTTGGTTCGAATCCTGGGCGCGGACATGGCACTGCTCATCAAACCACGCTGAGGCAGCATCCCAATGCCACAACTAGAAGGACCCACAACGAAGAATATACAACTATGTACCGGGGGGCTTTGGGGAGAAAAAGGAAAAAAATAAAATCTTTAAAAAAAAAAAAAAAGAGTCAGCTCTTGGTGTTGGCACCCCCATTGCCTGATGGGTAAAGGTGAGTCAGCCTTCCCACCTGGGGGCAGGGGAGAGTAGAGCTGAGGGAGAGGCCAAAGTGCCAGGTCACCTGGGCCACTGCCAGAGGGACAGCGAAGGGAGCACCGAAGGGGTGTGGCCACCGGCAGGTGGGTGGGTGGGTGAGTAGGAGAGAGCTGGGCAGAGGGGGTCACAGGGACAAAGGCTGGAGGGGCAGAGCCAGGCTGTCTGGGAAGCTGAGAGAAGCACAGTGGGGCTCTAAGGGTGAACTGGGCAGGGAGGGTGGGGAATGTTCTGGAGACGGGGAATTTATATCGAGGAGGGCCTGGCAGGCTGCGGACTTTACCTAGAGGGCATCGAGTATCCACTGAGAAGTTTGCACAGAGAGTGCCAGGCATTCTGGAATTGTCTGACTCCTTGATGCCCAGCGAGCCTGCAGGAGGTGCCAGGCAGGCTGGGGGGCCAGGCAGGAGGTGGCTGCAGCCCCTCAGGAGGGAGCAAGGGCTGGGACTGGGAGCTGTCACGAGGGGTTCACAGAGGCTCCCTGGAGCTGAGGGAGACCCTTGACCTCCCTTGGGTCCCCAAGCAGTGGACACTGCCCAGAGCTCCAGGCCTGCCTGGGGCCCCCCACCCCTGGGCCCTGCTGGCTGCCTGCTGCACCCGCTAAGGGTGTCTGGGTGTCTGAGACCATGGGTAACACATGAGAACGGGCAACATGGATGTGCGTGTGAAACACTCAAGTGTGTGTCACTCCCAAGTGTGCATGTGTGCACAACGTCTGAGTGTGCAGAGACCATCCCGAAACCACCCTGCTGCGTGCCTGATGGGATTCATCACACAGACAGACAGACGGCAGGGACCGTCAGTCAGTGACACTCACGGCCGCCTCGTCTCAGACGGAGAGGGCTCCCCCAGGTGCTATAACTGTGAGCGCTGGTGGGGTCAAAGGCCGTCCTCCTGGAGGCCTGAAGTTCCACCTTCCTCCCTGAGCCGGGAGCTCCTCTTTGTCTCCTGGTAGCTTGGGGGGCCTAACACTGTTCCAGGGCCCAGATGCCCACCCAGCCTTCATCCTCCCCGAGGAGACCTGGGCAGGGGTGGAGGGTCCCCTGTGCCCACCCAGCGGCTTGGTGACCACAGCACGGCTTCTTCTCCCTGTGTTTATTGGTTCCCAAGGGCGACCCTCTCCTGGGGAGGCCGAGCCGGCTCATATCTTGCGGCTTCCAAAGACAGGGCGGTTCACGTGCTCGGGGGAGGCCAGGAACGCCTTGAGCTTGGGCCGGGCGCTGAGGCGTGCCACGTAGGCCGAGAGCAGGGGCAAAGAGTCCAGGCAGCCAGGGGCCAGAACCTGGTGACTCAGCAGCAACTCCAGCAGGTTGTAGTCAGCGAAGGAGATCTGCAGGACAGGGGGCACGAGGGGCTTGAGCGGGGAGAGGAGAGCGTGGGGTCGCGGGGAACCAATGAGCCAGTCATGGCCTGCCTCTGGGCCTCAGTGTGCCCATCTGAGAAATGGACCCACAATGGGCTGGACCTAGTACTCACCTGGTCACCCACGATGAAGGCCTGGCCTCCCTGGTTCTGGGCCAGCAGGGTCTCAAAAGGCTTCAGGTGCCCAGGCAGCTCCTGAACATACCGGGCCTTGCCCTCCTCCTGCAAACAGGAGTGATCTCAGCTGGCGGCATACAGCATGCCTGGCCAGATGACCTCCCCGGCTGCACCCCCAGCCCTGAGCGCCAGCCGCGGCCCCCCCACTCACATAGTCATGGCGGATGAGGTGGCTACAGCGCTTACGGAGGTCCTCCACACCGTCGTTCACCATGTCCACCAGCGCCGCCTCCCGCTGATCTCTGCCGTAGAGGCCTGGGTCAGTGGCCAAGCAGCGGGTCAGGTTCTGGCTGGGCTGGTACCCCACGCTGCTCTCTCTTCCAAAAGCCCTCAGTCTCAGGCCTGGGCAACCAGGTCCCTCATTTTGGAGGCCCCCCTCTGCATAACTCTGCTGCCCCATCTCCAAGAGTCCAAGGGGACATACCCAGCTGAAGCCCACGCCTGACTCCTAGGCCACACCCCTGGTCCCTGGTACGTGGAAATTCCCTGGCCAAATGACCCAAGACCCAAGCCCCGTCTGCCAGCTCTGTCCCCCGCAAGAGGGGACCAAGTCTCTGGTGCCTGCCTCCCTAGGCCCGAGGGGTGGCTGTTTGTAGGGCCTGGACAGAACTTGGCTGTGTGGGCTGGCAGGGCCACAGGCAGTGCAGGACAGCCCAGGGGTGGGAAGAGGAGGTGGCAGGCTGCGGCCGGAGGCCTCTGTCCTTGCCCTGGATCCTGCAGAAGTTAGCGGGGGCCTGAGCCTGCGGGCTCCCACTGCTCCTCTGCCCCCTTCCCCAGTTGCCACGTCTTCCTGGGACCTGGGGCTTTTCTGGACGCCCCAAGCTGGGCAAAGAAGAGGCAGCCACCTCCCTAAGCCATGTTCCTGCCACCCTTGAAACAAGGCCACAGGCCTGCTCCCTGTGACCATGGGTTTTCCAGATTCAGGCCAGAGAAGGAAGAAATGGGCAGGAGGTCTACTTGGAATGCCCTGGCCAGACCCGCAGTGGCCTCTAGCCTGCACCAGCACACACGTGGGTGCCAGCGGCCTCCTCCGAGCTGTTGTCTGGGAAATGGGCACAGCGAACCCATCTGGGACTACGTGGCTGGAGCTAGCCCGAGCTGCATGACCTCTGCCCAGGTGGACTGGCAGCCTCAGCCCCATAAGCCAGAACCCCCCTATCCCTTCCCTTAGGGCCATCTGGCCTGCCCTCCAGCCAGGCAGGACCCTAGCGGCTGCAGGTACAACAGCTCTGGCCCCGGGACATCCTGCCGGAACCCGTCAGGTACTCTTCTGGACTGGGAGGCCTGCGACCTCAGGACTCACCGAGGGAGCGGCCCAGGTGTCGCAGGATGGCATTGGACTGGTACAGGGTGAGGTCTCCGTCCTGGAACTTGGGGAGCTGCCCGTACAGCTGGGAGGTGGCACGGCTCAGTGAGGGACGCTGAGCTCAGCTGTCCCCCATCCTAATTCTGCCCCCAAAGGCCCAGCACCTGCCCCCTGCCTGGGCACAGCCACTCACACAGGAGGCCTTGAGTGGGCCCTGCAGCCAGGTCTCTTTGGTCACCACCTCCTCTTTCCAGCTCTGGCCCTGGTCAGCCAGCAGCATGCGCATGGCCTCGCAGCGCCCTGGCAGAGACGGGGGTGTGGGGATGGGCAGAGACCCCAGCCTCACAGCACCCTGGGGAAGGGTCAGGAGGATGGGGAAGGTAGACAGGGATAGGACCGAAACCCCAGGAGGCATTCTGGGGAGGGGATGGACCTCAGGGCAAGAGTGGAGACCACGGCCTCAACACTGGCTTGGAAGAGAGGACGGGGCGGAGACACACAGAGCGCCAGGAAGAGAACAGAGACACATGGATAGGGTGCAGCGCCGGTGGCTCACGAGGAGGCAGCCACCGGGAAAGCGGATCCCGGCCCCGCCCCCGAGATCCCGGACTCCGCCCCCGAGGCTCCGGACTCCGCCCTCGAGGTCCAGGCCCCGCCCCCGCATCCCGGCTCCCGCCTTGGCCCCGCCCTGCGGTCAGCCTGAGCGTCCGGCCTGGACCCGGTCTGTGCCCTTCGCCCTCCTGAAGGAGCAGGGTCCGCACCTCGGACGGGGAAGTAGACGATGGTGTAGGGCGGCACTAGGAGAGACGGATGGAACGATGAAGGAGGACCCCCCCCCCCGCGGGGCTGCAGGGCCCAGGGGCAGGCAGTCTCGGGGTCAGACCCCCAGCAGAGGAGGTAGCTCGGCCTGCCCCACCCCCACCTGGTCCAGACCCTACTCACTGGCGGCGGCGAAGTGCAAGTGCAGCAGGAAGTGGGCAGGAGCCCAGAGGCCTTATATTTACGAGTCTGCTCCCCGCCCTCCACCTTCCCCGCCCCGCCCCAGGAATATGCCAAGTCACGGAGCTGAGCACGTTCTGGGTAAGGCTGGGTGTGGTGGGCAGGGCCGGCGCGCCCACCTGCTCCTCTGCCTACAGGGCAGTGGCTTGACGAGAGGCAGCCACACTTAGCATCACCTAGCCACACCCAAACAGCCTCAGTCATCATGGCCCACAGAGGACCAGGACTGAGAGCCTTGCTCACTGCTGGGTCCCCTCCACGAGCACCAGTAGGTGCTCGATAAATGCTTGTTGCATGAATGAATGCAATTTCAGTAGACATATCCATTTACACTTCTCTCTCTATGATGATGATAATAGCAAACCCTTAGGGGCTGAGGACTGTGTTGAGAGCTTTGCATATATCACAACCCTAAGACTCAGTACTGTTCTGATCCTCATTTTCCAGAGGAGGAAACTGAAGCACAGAGAGGTTAAGTGACTTTCCCAAGGTCACACAGCTGGTAAACAGGATTTAAACCCAGGTCTGGCTGGCTTCAGGGGCCTCACTTTGAACTCTCATTCTTTTTTCTGCAAGATCTTGTAGTGTCCAAACTGTTTTTGACTGAGTCTGAGTGCTCTATACTGTTCAAATACAGGCTGGGCCTGGGGATACGGGTGGATGGAAAGATGGGCAGGACCTCCTGGACCTGGGAGGGCTGCGTCCTTCCAGGCAGAGCCCAGTGCCCGCCTCCCTGCTGGCCCATCTAGCACCCTCAGCCCACTTCTCCTTCTGGCTGCCACCTCTCCTGGGGGGCTCTCGGTGGGTGTGGCGGTCTTCCCAGGGAGCTGGGGTCTGACTGAGGCAGACACCTGAGCACGGGCCTGTCGGAACCACAAGGAGAGAGGACGGCATCTTTCTCAGGAGCAGAACGGCCCATCGAAAGCGTGGGAAAAACCCAGACAGTGCCTGGTCAGGAGCATCTCTTAGCCCCACTTGAGCCACAGCTGCGTCGGGCTGGGAGGCGGTGGGGGAGGTGGCACCAGAACCGGGTTCTCATCCCTCACTCACAGCTGGAGGAACATCTGCTCAGCACTTAGCAGCTTACAAAGAGCTTTCCTATAAACAGTCTCATTTCATCTCCACAACACCCTGGGAGGGAAGGGGTCTCGTTCCCATTACACAGATGAGGACACCGAGGCTCAGACAGGTGCCTTCACCTGCCTGCTCTGGCCAGGGGCACACAAGCCCTTCCTTTGGCACAAGCATCACAGACCTGGGAGAGCGGAGACACACTGCCTTCCAGTGGGTCTGCCTCCTTCATCACACCCTCACACCCTCACACCCTCCAGCCATCATGCTCAGGTCCCCTGGGTGGGCTGTCACCCAGGATGGCTTGGCGCTGTGCTGTGGTGTTCTGGGTGGCTGCTTTTACCCACAGTCCTCTGCTTCACAGGCGCAGCCTGTGGTCGAGCTCTGTGGCCACCCTGGGGCTCCTCCTCTGGGGCCCAGCAGCACAGCTTTCCTGGGCCAGGAGGCCAGCACCTCCCTGTGCCCATCCCCCATCTCCAGTCCTTTACATCAGCACCTGTCTTCAGCAGGTTTTGAAACATATATTTATTTTTTATGTAGCTTTATGGCTACATACAATCCACCCTTATAAAGTGTACATTCTGTGGTTTTTAGAATATTCAGAGTTGTGCAAGCATCACCGCTATCTAATTGCAGAACATTTTCGTCATCCCCAAAAGAAACCTGTGCCCGTTAGCAATCGCTCCTCGTTCCCGTTTCCCCCATATCCTGACAACCACTAATCTGTTTTGTCGCTATGACTTTGCTTATTCTGGATGTTTCAGATAAATGGAATCATACGCTGTGTGGCCTTTTGTGTCTGGCTGCTTTGACTTATGAAAAGTTCACCTATGCTGTAGCCTGTTTCGGTACGTCATTCCTCTTTATGGACAAATGGCACTCCATTGTATGGACACACACATTTTGTTTACCTGCTCATGCCTGGATGGACATTTGGGTTGTTTCGCATTGGGGCTACTGTGAGTAATGCTGCTGTATACATTTGTGTACAAATTTTTGTGTGAACTTATGGTTTCAATTCCCTTGGGTATATACCTAAGAGTGGAACTGCTGGGTCATATGGTAACTCGTTTTGAGGAACTGCCAAACTCTTTTCCAAAGTGGCTGCGCCATTTTATAAACCTAAATAAAGCAGCAAATAAAGGTTGCAGCTTCTCCACATCCTCACCAACAGTCCTTATTGTCTGTCTTTTACTTTAGCGATCTATCCTAGTGAGTGTGAAATGGCGTCTCAACATGGTTCTGTGTATGGTGCTTACCAGGTGCCAAGCCTGGGTTTGGCTTGTGGGGAACAGGGTGGAGAAGGAGCCATCATCTTGCCGTCAGAGGAATCACAGCTCAGATTAGGGCGAGATAGATAGACACAAGTCTTCATTCACAGGTTGATTAGTATGTATCAGGAAATGAGTGGGCTAGACATCACGGGAGACACTGAAATAGGTAAGACATGGTCTCCACCCTAATGGACAATTTTAATGAAGAATATAAGGCCTTCGCCAGAAGTCCATCCACCCAGCCATCTATCCATCTATACACCCATTTACCCAATCATCCATCCATCCAACAACCAAACTTTCGACCAATAGTCCATCAAAACATCCACCTATCCAGTTATCCAACCCATCCAGCCAACTACCTATTCACCCACCCAATCATCTTCCATTTGTCTATCCATCTATCTTTTCATCCATCCATCCATTCATTCAACCATCCACTCAACCATCTATCTATGCAATCATCCATCCATCCATCTATCAACAATTTAACCACTAGCCCATCAAATCATCTACCCATTCTTCCATCAGTCAGCCATCAACCTGTCCATCCACCATCCATTCATCCATGCATCCAACTTCCCATCTACTCACCCAACTATTCATCCGCCTATCTGTCCATCCAATTACCTGTCCATCCATCCATCCTTTCACCCATCCTTCCAACCACAAACCATTCAAACACCAATCCGTCAAATCATCCACCCCTCCATCCAACCACCCACCTGTCCACCCAACCATCCATCCATCCATTCATCTGTCAACTGATGATCCACCTGGACATCCTGGACACTGGAGCTGCGACTCAAGGTTGGCTAAGTCAGGCTGGGCAAGTCAAGGCCACCAAGATGAATGTTCTAGGATGCTATTCACTGAACACAAGCCAGGGAGGATTTCCAAGCAAGGCTTTCTGAACCTAGACACAAACCCTTTGCTCCTCGATTGAAAACTCTTCCCCCCACTAAACCCTGACCAGTTATGGCCTCAACGACTTTGGCTTATACTTCGGGACACACATTTCTCACCACTTCCCACCTTCTTAGATGGTTCTTTGGACACAGAATCACTCATCACATGGTCAGCATGAATGGTCGCAACGAGCCCTTCCCAACCTTGACCACCTGGCCAGCGTCCACTCACCTCTCAACTCTGGCTTTTCCTCAGATCTTCACAGCCTCTCAGGGCTGTGTGGAGGCTGTTCCCTCTGCCACGTGGCCACCCTCTCCCTTCACTCGGTCCCTCCCTTCATCCCTCTGGTCTTGGCTCACATGTCACTTCCTCAGCCCCTTAGTCACAACGAGGTCCCCATTCTCCTCCCTCTGGACAGCCTGTTGGGGTCTTCCCTGCACTGTTATTTGGAGTTTGCTGAACGTGCACCTCCCACTTCTTGGAAGATTCCAGAAAGCAGGGACTGGCTCCCAGTGCTCAGGAAGACACATAGCAGGTGCTCCACATATGTTTGCTGAAGATTCAGCCCCTCTGAAATTTTCTCCAAACTTTTGCAACTCATCCCCTCTCCAGGGGCTATTGACCCCTCCCTCCCTCCTAAGGGCTTCCACCCAACATACCCGCTGGGATTCCAGTGCCTGGGACACTCCAAGTCCATGGCTGATGCCTTCCATGGACCCCAGTGCTCGCCCAGGGCCAAGCACGGGCTGGACATTGGTGGGCAATGCATAGAATGTTGCCCTATCCCCTCACCTCCTCCATGAAGCCTCCTTGATGCTTGAGTCAGTGTCCCCAAGCACTTGGAGACTGTCTTGTAGCCCTTTTCTGGATCAGTTGTGTGAGCCCCAGCAGCTAGACCAGGACTGGGTCCCAGTTGGCCTCAAATGTTTGCAAAGGGAATACATGAATGGATGGCCACCTGTGGCTGAGAGAGAGGCCAGAGCCACCATCTCAGGTGGCAGGTGTCTGGCAGGATCTGGTTCCCTTGGATAAAGGCTGGGGGGTGGGGTGCAGGTGAATAAATTATGAGGGGCCTGGAGCAGGGCCGGGGCAGGACAACTGACCTCATTCTGGGAGGTAAGGAGCAGACGGCTGGGCGGTAAGTGGCCCAAGGGCATAACAAGGGGGCGCGAGAGGCCAGTAGGGGCTGCTGGCCCACCTCCCCACTTTCCCCTGAGAAGCTGGAGGTTGGAGGTCAGCAGAAGCTGGGTGGGAGATGCTGGCAGGAGGGGATATGAGGAAGCACAGAGACCATGAGAGAGAGAAGCCAGGTGACTAGGGGTCTGCAAGGACGGGCCGGTGGAGCTCCAGGGCGCAGTCTGTGGCCAGCGTGAAGGCTGGAGGGTGGCGAGGTGGGGGCAAGGCTAGAGTTTCAGGGAGGGGCTGTGTCAGGGGCATGGAGAGTCAGGAAAGATATGGGACTTGGGGGGCTTGGACCCTACCAGTCCATGGAGGGAGGAACAGGGAGAAGAACAGCGGGGACCCTGTGGGACCACACCCACAGTGGCCCACTAAGCCACCCTCCCACAGGAATGGGAAGACCCAAGTGATCGGAGTGGGGCGGTGTCCCTCAGCCGGCAGGCGGTGCCAAGCCCTGGTCTCCATGGCCCTTCCCCAGGGCCCGGCAGATGGCAGCCTCCCCACAGGCGACCCCAGCCCCGCTGACGGCACTTCAGGGCCCAGCCAGGCCCTTGCCAGCCCAGCAGCCACCAGGCGGCGGGCACTCCTCCGGGAGCTCGAGGCCCGGGTGCAGGCGGCCTATGGGCAGGTAAATGGGACAGGAGCGTGGGGCCACCCTCAACTGAGGGGATGGTGAGGGAACAGCAGGGACCCCACACCCCACTGGGGCCCAATAGGACAGACCCAGGGCCGAGCCCAGGGAGGCGACCCCGGACATGCATGTTGATGCAGGGGTCAGTCAGTCGGTCAGCTGCCCAGGAGGGAGGTTGGTGTCCTTCCCTTCTTCAGTCCTCAGTGAGCCCTGCTGCCAGCCCATGGCACCCTGAGTCAGACCTCTTCAGCTCCTCACCTGAGCGCAAGAGTGGGGGGCTGGTCCAGGCAGGACTGCCGAGGGCAGGCGGGCTGGGCAGTGCTCCGAGGGGAGGGCCAGGGGCCTCCTGGGCTGGGCCGAGGTTGCCTCCTCTCCCAAGACAGGCAGTGGGGGAGGGTCTGCCAAGTTCATACCACCCGGTATCGTCTGCCATTAGGAGGGGAGAGATGCCCCAGCCGCCCTTGCACCCCTGGCACCCGGTTCCCTGCTCCAAGGTCCAGGCCCTGCTTCTGAAGACAGCAGAGCTCTCCTGATTGGGAGAGATTAGGGGCAGGGGTTGGGGGAGAAGGGTGCTGGAGGGGGGGGGTGTCTGGAAGACCCTCAGGGTGAGCATGGGAAGGCTGTGCCTTCCAGGGGGCCTTGGGCCCTGAGTGGCCCCCCTCACCAGCAGAGATGCCCAGAGATAATCCTGGATTAGGACCCGAGCCCCCGTGCCCAGGGCTCCCCGCCTGCCCACCCGCCCCCGATCTTGCCCACAAAACCCTAGGAAAATCCCCTGCATTGCTCCCAGACTCTCACTGGGAGTGGCTGGGGGCCGGCGGGAGCCCGCAGCATGCACTGAGGCCCAGCCCTCGGCGCCCCCCGGACTCTAGGCCTAGCATGGTTCAGGGGCCCATGGGAAACTGTGCCAAGCGGCCCCGACATCGGGGATCCAAGGTAGGAGGGCTAAGGGGGGAGAAGTCAAGACCAGGAGGCTGGGCTGGACCCTGGAAGGGTCAGGTGCGGTGGGCAGAGCCCTGGGTAAGGGCTGGGATGGGGTGAGAGGGAGGGCACAGCCGTGGGATGGAGGGGCTGGCTCCCACCGTCCTAGACTGAGGTTTTCCCTGGAAGCCCCCAGACTCTGGCCCATCCTGACCTTGGCTCCTGTGGACCACTGGGCCTCCCCTGCCAAGCCCCTCGGGCCCCTCGCTGCCCATCCAGCTGCCCCGTCCCTACTGCCGTCCCTGCTCCCTGCTGGCCAGTCTTGACCTGGGAGGCACAGGGCTTGAGCTCAAGGTCCCACTCTGCCATTGGCTTTCTGAGTGACTTTGGCTGAGTCCCTTGTCCTTTCTGGGCCTCGGTTTGCCCAGCCAAACAGGAAGAGGGTAGACTCTTCCAGCCTAGTGTTGATGGGTGAGGGCCCCTGCTGTCCTGTGCTGGGTTCCAATAACAGGAGAGGCTGATGAGTGAGGGGGTGAGTGGCCACTGCCCCAGCTCATGGCCGGCTCTGCCGCAGGACCGCTGGCAGTGGCCCAGCTGCCCCTCAGGGGGCTCCCGCCACAGCCCCGGCCCCAGGCCCAGCCCTGAGGATCAGGGGGGCCCCAGGCCGGGCCTCCAGGGCTATGCGGTGCTCAACAGGCTGGTGGGCCCCGCCTGCATCTTCCTGCGGCCCAGCATCGCCATCACCCAGCTCGTATGTACGGCCGCCCGCCTGCCCGCCCGCCTGCTGCCCCCTCGCTCTGCCTCTCCCTGAGTAATGGGGAGAGGATTGATGGGGACATCAGAGCAAAGGCCCACTGACCCCGGGGGTCCCAAGAGGAATAGAGAAACAGAAACCAGATCAGAGTTGGGAAAGACCCCGGGGACATGCCAGGGAAGAGAGAAGAGAGGGCAGAGAGAGACCCAGAGAAACCTCAGAGACAACCACCAAGGAGATGGGCAGGGAGGTGGCAGGGCCCCCAGGAGAGGGCCAGAGAGAGAACAAGAGAGACATATAGTGACATTGAGGTCCCAAGGGTCAAGCCTGAGGTTCTGCCCAACGGGAAGGGGTGGGAGGGAGGTTGGGGGAGGAGGCCCTGGGAGAATTCTGGGCAGGGGCAGGGAAGGGGGGACCCAAGACACCCACGCCAGTCAGCAGGAGTGCATGGGAGGAGCCAGGGCTGAGCAGTGTCGGACAGACACAGGCCTAGTGCATGCATGTTGTGGGGGGCTGAGTGGGGAGCCCCAAAGAACAAGAAGGAAGAGGGCAGGTGCCTGGGTGGTTCAGGGAATTCTTAACCCCTCTGTGCCCCCTCAGGACCGGGAGCTGCGGCCAGAGGAGATCGAAGGTAAAGGGTTTGGGAAAGAACTAGGGTTTCTGGGAGGGTGGGCATAGGGTGGGGCACACAGGGTTGGGGGGCCTCGGACGGGGGCCTCAGCAGTCTCCAGGAGGAACTAGGAGCGTCAAGAAGGCCGCAGGGGACTCTCTGGAGGAGATGGGAACAAGACTGAGCAGGGAGGGGTGACAGAACCTCCAGCTGTCGGTTCCCTGGTCTCCTTTGCCAGGTGGTCACGAGTCACTTTTATATTTGTTCATTCAACAAACACCCCCTGGTGCCCACTGTGTGCCCGGCCCTGTGCTGAGCACTGGGAGCCTCGGTAAACTGGACAGACATGGCCCATGGCCTCTGGAGACAGGCGTCAATAAGTCAACCACAAACACAAAGGGCGCTAAGTGCTCTCGAGGGCAGGAAGGGACAGAATTTAGAGGGAAGACTTCCGGGAGTAGGTGACATAAGGACCAAAGGGGAGGGGAGAGTGTTCCAGAATGTGAGCTCCATGAGGTCAGGGATGTTTCTCCCTCTTCTTTCCTTCCTTCCTTCCTTCCCTCCCTCCCTCCCTCCCTCCCTCCTTCTCCCTTCCTTCCTTCCTTCTTCTATCTCTCTCTCTCTCTCTTCACCGCCATATCCTCAGTACCTAGAGTAAAGCTCAGCACATAGTAGATGATCCTCAAATATTTGCTGAAAGAATGAATTATAGGAATAGCATGCACAAAGGCCCTGAGGCAGCAAAGAGAAACTGATGTTTAGAAGGAGATAACAATTGGGCCAAGGGGAGGAGGTTGCGCTGGTCCAGGCCGGGGTCCAGGGGCACATGAGAGAAGGACTGACCTTGCCCTGCCCGCCAGAGCTGCAGGCCGCCTTCCAGGAGTTTGACCGAGACCGGGACGGCTACATCGGCTACCGGGAGCTGGGTGCCTGCATGCGGACACTGGGCTACATGCCCACCGAGATGGAGCTCATCGAGATTTCACAGAAGATCAGTATGTGCCTCAGACCCCCCCCCCAACCTGCGGTTCTCCAGAGGCCATGGCCATGGCCAGGCAGCTGGGCAGCCTGGGAAACTGAGGTGCCACACAGGTTGGCCCCAGAACCCGGTACCTTGGTCATTCTCAAGGTGAGGTCTCTGCCTCCAGAGAATCTCACCACCTCCTGTGAGGTGGGTGGGACAAGGACCATCATCCCCATTTTTTAGATGAGGACACTGAGTTTCTGAACGGTTCCGTGACTTGCCTAAGGTCACACAGCCAGGTCATTGGAGCTAGGACTTGGACCCAATGGAACTCTTCAGGACAATTAGGGAAAGCCATCGTGAAACACAGATGGTCCAGACGCGGGGGGGGGGGGGGGGGGGGGGGGGGGGGGGGTGGGGTCCGAGGAGGCTCAGGTTGGGGGAGAGGAGGGGAAGAGGGGAGGGGTGGGGGAAGAAGAGAGAGGGCCAGGGCTGGGCAGGGGCCTCTGCTGGCCTGGGGTCTCTGATGGGTGGGGTCTCTGATGGGCGTGGCCCCCAGGTGGCGGGAAGGTGGACTTTGAAGACTTCGTGGAGCTGATGGGCCCCAAGCTGCTGGCAGAGACGGCGGACATGATCGGCGTGCGCGAGCTGCGGGATGCCTTCCGGGAGGTGCGGGGCTGGAGGGCGGAGTGAGTGAGTGAGTGATCGTGAGTGATCGGGTTGGTGACCCAGTGCCCCGCCCAACCCCACCGCAGTTCGACACCAACGGGGACGGCTGCATCAGCTTAGGTGAGCTCCGGGCGGCCCTCAAGGCTCTCCTGGGGGAGCGCCTCAGCCAGCGGGAGGTGGACGAGATCCTCCAAGACACTGACCTCAACGGGGACGGCCTGATCGACTTTGAAGGTACCGCCACGCTCGGCGCCACACGCCCGGGAAGGTTTTTAACAGATAAAGAAATAGCAAAAGGAGCATTATCGCGGTGTGCCAGGCCCTGTGCTGAGCACATCTACGTTGTCTCCCACTTAATTATCACGAGAACCCAGGGGAAAGGAACTGTTATTATCCCCATAAGCAGGAGAAGACCGTCAGTTTTTAGGACAGTGTCGATGCTTAGCAAAAGAAGTGGACGGAACTAAGACATGAATCCAGGTATCCTGACCAGAACCCAGCTCTTCCTCTACACTGCATTCCCACAGAGGGAAAACAAGGAATAAATAATAGGAAGCCTAGGAAAATCAGTATGTAGAAATTCCCTGAAGTAGGCTTCAAAGTTGTTCCTGAGCTTCCTAGCAACCAAAGCAAAGAGGAAAATAGGTTCGGTTACAAGATTTTTTTTGTCCCTGAGACAAAGCCCCTCTTCCTAGCCCAGAGGCCTATTATTCCCTACCAGATCCAGGGGACTCCTTCGCAGGCTCTGCCCTTGGTTGCACTCCTTCCCACTTCAAGGCCAGTATATTGGCCTCACTCCTATTGGGATCTGGAGAGCAGACCTGAAACCTTGGCTTTGTCCTGGCAGAGTTTGTGCGAATGATGTCTCGCTGAGCCTGCACAGAAGCTGGAGGCAGCAGACAGGACTTGGGACCACAGCCACTGCCTGCCAGTGTGTCCCTGGAAGCCCACTGCCTCCAACTGGGATCCTCCACCACTCCTCCCCACCCCCTGCCTGTGTGCAATGCCTTTGCCTGCCCTCACCCCATGCCCACCCCTCCATCAAGCCCCCTTGCCCATGCCTGTTCTTCTGACAATAAAGTATCTTCGGGCCTGGGGAGATGGCCTCCACCTCTCACTTCTTTGTCCTGGAGGACCCCGTATTTGGCCTCCAAAAGTTAAGTCCTGGGTCACAAGCCCCCTCGACTGTGAACTCTGGGTGGACAGGGGCCCTCTCTGGATCCTGGGCCCCGCCCTGAGCAAGTGTGGGGGAACATCCCTGGATGAGTAAACCCAACTCGCTTCTGCCAGAGCTGGGTGGGCATCGGCCCCTCATCCTGTGAATAGCTCCTGACAGATCCAGGATGACATCGCAGGGTGGCGCAAGTGTGTGGGGGCTTTTCCCAAGCTGGATCTCATTTGCTCCCGGAGGGGTGCTGCTTAGAGCTCCCTTCCAGAAACAACTTGCCGGTCAGCTGGGAGGAATTCTTTAGCTGACAAGCTCTGGCCATTGGCCCCTTCGGGATACACCTCAGCTTTTGCGCTGTCACCTCGCTGTTTCTAGGAGCCCCCAGGCACTGACTGAGCACAGCGGGGACGAGGACGCACGTTTCTGCCTAATGCAAGGCTCCTCTCTTAGGCGGTCTCTCTCCAAGCCCCCTGGGGTAGCCGTGGCGTGGTCATCCGGCCGCAGATCAGAGCTCTCCCCGGAGGCCTCCTTCCCTGCTCTTTCTCTTTCTTGCATTCTCACCTTCAGTTCAGCGTCTGCTTCCTGGGGGACCCAAATGACACGTCTCCTCACTCCAACCCTGCCGTGATCTTCTTAGCCCCATTTTACAGATCAAGGAAACCGAGAAGCTGAGTCTAACCGGCTTGCTAGGGGCCACATAGCCTCCCCGCCAGTCCATGCAGCACACGCTGCCAGATTATTCTTTCTAAAATGCCATTTGCATTTTGTCACACTCCAGTTTAGGAACTGGCCATGATCCTCCCTTGCCCCCAGGTTAATCCAGCCCCCCTGCCTGGCACCAGAAGGCTGCAGGAGGATGAGGGCCTGGCATAAAATCACACGCAATTAGGATGAAGAGGAGGTGGGATTTACAGCCGGATCCAGGGCCTCTAAAATCACAGTGCCCACAGGAGAAGGTGCCTCAGGACGCATCTCAGCCTCTGCAGCAAAGGCCTGGTCCGCAGAGCGCTGCCTGACCCGCCACCGCTGCCTCCTGCTGGGAGGGAGGAGGGGCCCTGACCTCCTGGTCAAGAAGGGGTGGGAGCTTTCAGCACCTGTGCCGGGTCCTCACATCACTGCTGCCAACAAGATGGCCTTGGGACAGAGCAGGTGGGCGGCTGCCAGGGCCCCGCCCAGCCCTGAGCCTGGACGCCGAGGTGCCAGGGCTGGCTGCAGCAGCCTCAGCATCACTCGCCCGGCAGATTCCAATTAATCCTTAATCCTCAATTAGGGGATCTCTCCAGCCAGTCAGGCAGGGATGAGGAGGCACTGCCCCAACCCTGCGGCTTCTCTGGGAGCCATGGCCCAAGCTCCCTCCCACTGCCCTCCATCGGCTGGCGCAGACGGCACTGCATCCCCTCTGCAGGGGCCGGCGGTAATGATGGGTGAGCGGTAGGGGAAGACCAAACCCCGCTCACAGTCAGCCTCCCACTACCCCCTGGCCCCAGCCTCTCGGGCTCTGGGGTTGGGGCGGGGCACGGGGGTGCGGTTGGCGGGATGGTCTTAATTGGCTGCAGTGTGTGTGCTGGCACCAAAATGCCCACGGCTCCCCCAAATCTCACACATGCCCTCCCACTCCCAAAAGGCTTCTAGTCCAGAAGGTCCCAACAGAAAACAGCTGGACCCAGGACCAGGGCCGGCAAGGAAGAGCAGGCAGGTGGACACTGTGCTGAACCAAGAGCCCCTTCCCCACCTAAACAGGGCACCTGTCACAGCTCCATCGACCGTTGCCAGTTGGAGCAGCCCGGAGCTACAAGATCTGCTGGTTTTCCAAGAGAAACTGTAAATTCAGATGTTTACATTAAGTCCATTTAAAATAGTTTGAGTATAACACACTCAGTAAGGTGCATAAATCTTAAGCGCACAGCTCAATGAATTTTTACAAGCACATGCGCCCAGGCAACCATCACCCAGATCAAGATATTACATCCACTCATCTTCGTTTAGAACAGTTCTAGGTTGACAGAATTATTCTGAAGATAGCAGATAGCACGGGGAGTTCCTGTATACCCCACCTCCACCTTCTCCTGTGTGTTAGTCAAGGCTTTCCAGAAAAGCAGAACCAATAGATGTGTGTGTCTGTGTGTGTACAAAGATATTTATTGTAAGGAATTGGCTCATCGATTATGTCAGCAAGCTACAGATCAGGGAGAGCTGGCAATGTAGGTTCAGTCCAAGCCCGAAGGCCTGAGAACCAGGAAAGTCAGTGATGTAAGTTCCAGTCTGAGGGCAGGAGAAGACTGATGTCGCGGCTCGACAGTCAGCCCAGCTTTTTTGTTCCATTCAGATCTTCAACTGATTGGGTGAGGCCCACCCACACTGGGAATGGCAATCTGCTTTACTTTCTCCACCAGTTCAGTGGGTGTTAGTCTCATCCAGAAACCCCCTCACAGACACACCCGGAATAATGTTTGAACAAATATCTGGGCACCCCGTGACCCACTCAAGTCGAGATAAAATTAACCATCACACGAGGGAGAAATGGGAGTGGCTTGAATGAGAACAGTTGTTGCTGCTTTGCTCCTGGTGTCTAAAACACAGTGGGTGTTTGTGCTGGTTAACATCTGACATTGGAACCATACGTTTGTCACAGTTGATGAATGAACACTGATCCATGATTGCCGTGAACTAAGGTCCACATTCTATGCAGATTTCATCAGCTTTTCCCTGATTGTCCTCCTTCTGTTCCAGAACGCCGTCTAGGACACCACATCTCATTAGGCATCCAGTCTCCTTAGGCTCCTCTTGGTTGTTCTGGTTTCTCAGACTTTCCTTGTTTTTTAATGATCTTGATAGTTTTGAGGAGGACTGGTCAGGTAATTCACAGAATATCCCGAAATTGGGATTTGTCTGATGTTTTTCTCATGATCAGTCTGGGATTATGGGTTGGGGGAGGAAGACCATGGAGATGAAATGCCCTTCCTTCCCATGATATAAAGGGCGCATACATACTATCAGCATGACGTCACTATTGATGTCGACCTTGATCACCTGGCTTGAGGTCATGTTTGTCAGGTTTCTGAACTATAAAATTACTCTTTTTCTTTCTCCGGGAGTCGCGAAGCACAGCCCACACTCGAGGGGTGAGAGGTTATAATCCTCATTATGGGCAGAATCTCTACATCAATTCCTTGGAATCCTTCTGTACCGATTTGGCTCTTCTCCCCCACTTATTTATTTATTCAATCATCTATTTTTATCAGTATGGGCTCGTAGAACTTATTTTATACAAATTGTAACTCAGTACTATTTTCTTTTGTTCAAATTTCTCCAGCTTTGGTCCTTAGAAGATCTTTTAGTTGGCTCCTGTGTCCCTTTGACATACGCCCATCATTGTGGGGGTCTGGGTTTGTGGTGTTTTGGGGGGTTTTTTGCATTTTCTTGCTTTCTGACCCTACCAGATCCTCCAGGAGCATGTTGTATATTTCCCACCCCGATCCTAGAATCAGCCATTTCTCCAAGGAACTCTAGTTCATTTTATTGGAGAATGGTATTAGAAACCAAGATCTTGGCACTAGGTTGCTTCTAGGCCTCAAATAGAGTGGGAGGATACGTATGGACACTAACCTGTGATTATATACATTTTTAAATATTTCTGTATGTAACCAACTGTATCCATCTTAAGCTAAACATGAGCTCATGCTGACGTCTCCAACTCCAATCCATTACCACATGGATCATTCTAGCCCCCTCCCCTGCTTACCTGTAATTTCTCATTCCAACAGTGAGGAATCATGCACCCTACATTTACTTAATTTTCAATTCCTGTGTACATGCGCAGTGGTTGCAACATTGTTACCCCACACCTTGTGATGGGGTACCACCCCGTGATGAAGTGATGAAGGGAATGTGTTCATTGACTAGAGCACAGTGCTTATGCACAGTTCCTTTTGCCTTTATTCTTCCAGACTCCACTCATTTCCAGATTCACACCTTACCCCCCACCCCCTCCAGTGAAACTGTTTCATATATTTGTAATACAGCTCGATTCTTTTGCCATCTTCTGCATTCCATCCTGGAATCCCCTGACCTCCTAAATGATTTTTAAAATTTGCGTACATTAAAGTTTACTCTTTGACAAATGCTTAATGTCTTGTATTCACCAGTATCACACAGAATAGTTTCACTGCCCTAAAAAAGGAAAATACTAACCTCTATGCTTCACCTATTCAATTCTACCCCTCACACCCCAGGCAACCCATAATTGTTTACCTTCTGTATAAGTTTCCCTTCTCCAGAATGTCATACAATTGGAATCATACGCTATGGGGCTTTTCCAGACTGGCTTCTTTCACTTAGCAATATGCCTATCTGTCTTTTCACGGCTGGATAGATGATTCCCTTTTATTGCTGAATAATAGTCCACCGAATGGATATATCAGTTTATTTGTCCATTCACCACCTGAATGCCACCTCCTCTGGGAAGATTTCTGTGATGTCACCAGGCAGTTCCTTCATCTGAGTTGTAATGCACCCATCCCAGTCTCCACATTGTCTAATGTGCTGTATACAAGAAGCCTTTTCTTCTCTGTCTGTCTCTCCTTGAGACTAGGAGCTCCTTGAGGACAGAGGCCATGGCCAGTTCACTTCTGTATCATCTGTGTCCAGCACAAAGCTTGGGATGGAGGACGGAGTCAGAAAAATGTTTGTTCGATGAATGACTGAGTGAAGAAATGTCCTGGGGATGAGGAAAATCTACAGACCTGGAGCTTGAAGGGTACACAAGGCCAGAGAGGTTTTGGGGAGAAGTACCCTGGGAGAAAGGGTTAGCGTCTGGAGGCGAGTCTAAGATCTAGGGTTGTGAGGAATGAGATTTGAGGGGAGGGCTCTGGGTGGAGAAATGGGTAGGAAAGAGGACAATGAAACAATAAGCACTTTATGAATATTCATTTAATCCACACAACAACCTGTGAGATAGTTATTCTTAGCGTCCCCATTTTACATATGGGGAAACTGAGGCATATCGAGGTGAGTAACTTGCCCAAGGGGAAATCGCTGGTTGAGGTGGTGTGAGATTCGAATCCTCAGTCTGACTCCAGTCGGTGCTCTTGTCCATGATCCGTTTGGTACAGGGCGCGGCGTGCAGTAAGTATTTAACGACAGTTAGCTGTTCCAGCTATTGTCCTTGTGAGGCGCAGGCGTGGAGCCTTCGGGGGGCAGGTTGTGGGGTCTTGGAGGTCGCCCTTGGACCTAAAGCATCCTACGAGGATGAGGCAATGGGGAAGAAGAGATGCAGCGGTAGCGTTGGTGAGGGACCCGTTGCCATGGGAACAAACGACGGCTTTCGGAGCGCGCATGCGCGGCTCGGGAAAGGGTGTTGAATCGGGGAAAGGTGACGTAAAAGCGCACGGGGTGGAGCGCAGGGCTCGGAACGTCAAAGCCCTGCGTCCTCCAGCACCCGGAGCGGAGGGAAGGCGCGCTCGGCGGCGGCGGCGGCGGCGGCGACGACGACAGCAGCGCCAGCTGGACCGAGACCGGGCGGCGCGAAGCTGACGTACGGAGCAGCGCGAGTGAGGCGTGAGGGCGGCGCCTGCGCCCGGGAGGACCTCCTCGGCGCGAACCGGGCGGACCAGACCCGGGTCCGGGCTGCCGAGGCCCCGCCTCTCGGGCCGTGAGACTAATCGGATTGAGAGCGCGCCGGCCCGGGCCGCGAACTCGCCAATTGCCGAGGGCGTCGGCCACTGCCCAATCCGGAGCAGACAGGTGCGAGGTCCGGAAGGCGGAGACCAATCAGCAGCGGTTGCGGCCTGCCGGGGCCGGTCTCGGCCAATGAGGAGGCCCGAGTGACATCGCCGCGAGCCAATAGGGAGTGAGGGAACGTTCGTGGCCGCCCGCCCTTCCGGCCTGAGCTCTATTTACCAGGGGCGTGCAGCCGGTTTACCAATCAGCGCGCGGCTGAGCGGCCAGGCAGCCAACCCCGGAGGCGCGGCCGGCCGGCGTCCGCCGCACCCAGGAGTTGGGGATGTCCTACAAACCCATCGCCCCCGCCCCCAGCAGCACCCCCGGCTCCAGCACTCCTGGGCCCGGCACCCCGGTTCCTACAGGTGAGGATCCAGCTCCACCCCTGCTCGCCTGCCCGGGCGGTCGAGGTCTCGAAGAGGAGACGGCCTGAGTTCTGCAATACTGGGCCTGCCCGCCACCTTCGCTGAGCCTCAGTTTGCTGGCCTGTGAAGTGGGCGTCGTCACGTAAGGGCTTGTTGGTGGAGCTCAGTGGGAGGGATTTGTCCCTGAAGTTGAGCAGCCTGGAATGAAGCATCCCTTTGGAGGGAATCGGGCGAGTCCGATCCGGGGCTTGGACGCTGGGAGGAGGCGTCCCTGCCCCGCACTGACCTCTTAACCGCGCGTGTTGCAGCTGGAAGCGTCCCATCGCCGTCGGGCTCGGTGCCGGGAGCAGCTGCCCCTTTCAGACCGCTGTTTAACGACTTTGGACCGCCTTCCATGGGCTACGTGCAGGTGAGTGGGGCCTATGGATGGGGACTGGAGGCCCCCTCGTGGCCTGAGCTCACTGCCCTGTTCTCTTTTGACATAGGCAATGAAGCCACCTGGTGCCCAGGGCTCCCAGAGCACCTACACAGACCTGCTGTCGGTCATAGAGGAGATGGGCAAAGAGATCCGGCCTACCTATGCTGGCAGCAAGAGCGCCATGGAGCGCCTGAAGAGAGGTAAGTGAGGTCAGGCCCACCCCTGCTGCCCAGGAGAGTAACACTGGACAATCCTTCATTAGGAACGGAAGGACATCTGGGGGTCCCCTGAGCCAAGCCTAGACTGGGGCCAATTTCAGTCTCCAGAGAGGCATTTTGAATTGAATTGAAATTGAGTCAATTTCTAGGGAAGGACCAGGGAATTTGTATTTCAACAGGGCAATTTTGAGGATTAGCCAAACCTCTGATCTCATCCAGCGCCTCATTAGATTACCGTCCCTTTTACTGAAAGGGAAGGGGGTGGAGAGGGAAAGGTCTTCCTCTGGAGGGTGGGGGTGAGACTGTGGCGATCACTGAGACCCTGTATGTTACTTCCCCACCCCCACCCGCATCCCCACCCCAGGCATCATCCATGCCCGGGCCCTAGTCAGAGAGTGCCTGGCAGAGACAGAGCGGAATGCCCGCACGTAACAGGACGCGCCTCCGCCTCAGCCACTGGACCTTTCCCGGCCACTGCAGAGCGCCTCCTCCCTGGCCTTCACCCCGAGTTGCACTTCTCATCCTGGGCTTCCTGTCCTGTGTCCCTTGGTGGGTGCCCTCCAGGAACCAGGGGGCGGCTCTCACTCCAGTCGGCAGCACTAACTGGGACCCCCACGAGAGTTAGCAGCGAGGTCACTGTGAGTTTCACCCATGACCTGCCAACAGTGCTGATCCAACTGGAGCTTTCTCCCTTCGGTGGCCCCCACCACTCAGCACTTGCCCAGGACTTCTCACCACTTCTCCCAGACCCCTTCTTCCCCAGCGGGCCCTCAAAAGGCCTGTCACCTCCCTGCCTTGTCTCCTGGGCCACAGCGACTCTTTTCTCAGTGTGTCTTTTGCTAAACATGCCCTTTTTGTATAAATAAAAGATAATTTGGAGTTGTTCTCTCAGCTCTTCATCTTTGAGTTTGGTACTTCTGCTAAGCCCGGGAGGGCTAGGAAGAAAGAAGGCGAGAGGAGCCTCGGGGAGGGGGAAGGGCCTGTCCAGTGGGTGAGAGAGAGGCTGACAGTTGGCCTTGCCCCAGCTGGCCATTGACCTTGGTGGAACCCTGCCCGTCTCTCGCCCTCAAGCTTCCCAGCTGGAAGTAGTGGAAAGAGTTGAGCTCTGTAGCTGAGAGCCCTGCTCTCCATCGCGTGCTGCCACCAGGGGGCAGTGCAGGGCCTCGGCTGCCTCCACAGCGGGAGGGCAATGTCACCAGCCTGGGCCTGGATCCTCTGGATGGGCCTTGATGCCTGGAGGGTGGAAATGCCATTTCACTTAAGCCACACCCTTACATGCCCCAACATCCTAAACTCTCGATCAGCCCTGGGAGGCTCTGAATACACGGGGTCTCAGACTCCTCAGAGGGGGGGGGGGGGTCGCTGCTGCTTCCCTCCCCCAGCCCCTGGGAAGCAGAGCCAAGGGGAGAGGACTGGCTTCCAGCATGGGTGAGACCCAGCTGGGTGCTGCCATCCACTGTCCCAGCGCCTTCTAGCAGACTGGGTGTGGTCCCATGAGCCCAGCCCTCGCGTGTCTCAGCCTTTGCCCAGGGTCTGGTGCCTGGTTGGCCAGACTTGTAGACCCGGAAGGTATAGGTGGGGCCCCCTTCGGGGGCTATCCCAAGGATTCGGAGTGCCTGCAGCCCTCTGCCTGGGTGTGTAGCTGAATGACCCTAGAGGCCTGGGGTGCTGGAACCCCAGCCCCTGGGTAGAGGCAAGTCAGAGGCAAGCTTGTGACCAGACTGGGGCAGGGAAGGGGCGCCGTGCGGCATTTCCCCTACCCTGGGTCCCAGGTTCAAGGCGTGGGGATGGGAGCTTGCCGTATTTCCATAGCAAACCGGAGGGCCCGGCCAGAGTGGAGATGGGAACCTGGAGGGTTTCGGGGATCCCAGAGAGCACAGAGGGAGTAAAAAGCGCCCGCATTCGGAGACCGGCCTCTTCCCCGCTGCCTTGGGGAAGGAAGGCAGAGGCCGCCGCGGGCGGGGCTGCCCGGACCCCGCAAGGGTGGGGAGGGCCAGCCGGGCCCAGGAAGGGGGCGGGGCGGCCGCAGTGACGCGCGGCGGCGGGGAGGGACGGCAGGGGCGCCTGCGGGCGGACCCGGAGGAAGGTCGGGGCCATGGGCCCGCGCTGCGCCTCCAGAGGGTCCGGCCACTGCTGGAACCTGAGGCCGAGGCGGAGGGCGCCCCGGGCTCCGACCCACGGCCTGTCCGTCCTCGCCCGCATCGGGTGGGGGGCGCCCGCCCTAAACTAGAGGTGAGTCGGGACGTCGGCAGGCGGGCCAAGAGCGCGGCGGGGGACGGGGACGCCGCGGAGCACAGGGAAGTGGGGACAGCGCGGCCTCTCGCCTGCTCGCGGGGTGCGAGGTGGCGGACAGGTGGGAGGGGTGCCCGCAGCGAAACCGGGCGCAGGTGGGCGGAGCGGGGCTCCCTGGGAAGGGGCCCGTGGGATACCAAGTGGAGCCACTCTTGCCTCGGTCCGAAGGAGTCAACCCCAGGAACGATGGTGGGATGGCTGCATAGACAAGTGCCGGGGGTCCAGGAAGGATGCTGGGGAAAGGGAAGTTGAGGTCTGGGCTGCCAGCCGGAGTGAGGAAGGCAGGTCCGGGGGGCGGAGGGGTTAGTAATCTAGTCCTGGAAGGTAGGTTCGGATGCGGGGGGTGGGGAACACTGACAGAGATGCTAAGAGGAGGGGCGCAAGGGGCTGCTCCGCGGAGAGACACCCCGGGGGCAAGGTCCGAAGTGGACGTCTAGAGTGGGGGACACGGGACCCAACTGACTCTGGGAAAGGGATGCAGGGGGCGGCCCCCAGGGGCCGGGTGTGGAAGGCGGACACGGAAGGAGGGGCCCGGCGCTCCTGGGGGCGGGTCCCCGAAGGATGCTGTTTCCAGGGGGCTTAGGACGCGGTCGCGGCCGGAGAGGCTGGGAGAGCCCACCGGCCCGGGGCCGCCGCTCCGAGGGGCCCGCGTCAGCGCGCGGTTGCCATGGTGACGAGCGGGCGGGGGGCGGGGGCTGCGAGGAAAAGAGGTCAGCGCTCAGCCTCGCTGCGGCTCCCGGCCCCCGGCGGCGCTGGCGGCGGCGCTGGGCTCGCCTCTGCCTCCCCGTTGGCGGGCCCGGGCATGGGGTCCCGCGGCCCGAGCCCCTCGGCCCGCGCGCAGGGCTCGGGGCCGCGCGCCGCCGCCCCGCACTGACGGCCGCGCGGTGCCCTGCGCCAGGCGGAGCGGAGGCCGCGCGCGGCTGGCCGAGAGCCTTCAGGATGCTGATCAAGGAGTACCACATTCTGCTGCCCATGAGCTTGGACGAGTACCAGGTGGCCCAGCTCTACATGATCCAGGTGAGGGCGGTGGGAAACAGGAGATGGAGGGGGCCATACTTCATGATGGGGTAACCGCACCTGGGACAAGGGGCCAGGCCCAGCGCAACACCCGCCAATCCTGCTCCGGGGCTTGGAAGGGATCAGAGGCCGGAGGAGGAGAGAGAGGTCCCCTTTCGGATGTAGAGGGCAGGGGACCGGGACAGAAGGGCCTAGTGGTGCCACCCCATCCCCCAAGTGCCCAGCCGGTGGTGGACGCTCAGCCAACGTCTGATCTCCTTTAATCCTCCTTAGGATCTAATCCCATGGGGGTAGGGAAAGGAGAGCATGAGGAGGCAAGAGTGATGAGGAGAGAGGAGGGGTGCCAAGTGGTAGAGAAGGCTGGGAGGGAGTCCCCAGAGGGTAGGATCTTGGCAACCCCAGGTGGTCAGGGAGATGGCATAAGGATCAGGCCCCAAAAACTGTGACAGAGAGGGGCAGGCGGGGACCTCAGAGGGTGGTGGAGGGGGCTAGGCTAAGAAGAAGCGGGTAGGGCCCTGGGCTTGGGCTGTGAGCAGAGTGAGCCACGGCAGGCTCTCAGGGAGGGGAGAGGGTTGGTGCAGGCCCTCAGAGAGGCCTGCTCCAGATGTGTTCGCCAGAAATGTAAGATCCGTCTGCAGAGGCAAGAGGGCCAGGACCCAGCCTCAAGCGGTCGAGTGGGCCAAGTTCAGGCTCCAGAGCTATAAAAGGGCAGGAGCTGATGCTCTCAAACTAGGAGAGGTGTGGCAGGAGCTGGTATTGGGGTCCAGCGAGGGAGGGGACCAGGTCAGGTCCTCAGAGAGCTGGGGCCCCTTTTACTCTCCTCCATCCTTCCACCCTGGCCTCCTCGCTGGGCCTGGAGCACATGAAGCCTGCTCCCACCTCAGGAGCCTGCAGCGGCTGCCCCTCTGCCTGGAATACGTCCCCCTACCCCACATGCGCTCCACAGCCTCCACCCGCTTCATCATGTTCAAATCACGGTCATGTCATCTTCTCAATGACACCTTCCCTCACCATCCGATCAAAATTGCAACTCCCAACTCGATGCCCCTGACCCTATTCTATGCTTTTTCCCATGGCACTTACTGCCTTCCGATACCATATAATTTGCTTTCTTTGTTACCTGTCTCCCTCTACTAGAACGTAAATTCCACAAGGGCAGGCGGGGGTCTTTGTTCTTTCATCAACAGATCCCAATTACTATAATCCAAACAATGCCTGGAATACAGCAGACATTCAGTAAATACTTGAATGACTGAGCACCGGGTTGCCAAACCCTGTGGAGGACTGGACAGTGGCTGTGATCCTGAGCCCAGGAGCTGCAGGGGGCCACGGTCAGGTTTCAGGGAGTTGGAAAGGCTGCGACTAGGGCCCCAGAGCTGCACAGGGGGCTAGGCCAAGCTGGGGGCCCCAGGAGCTGAGCTGGGGCTGAGCTGCCTCTTCTGCTCTGCCCTGTGCTACAGAAAAAGAGCCGGGAGGAGTCAAGTGGCGAGGGCAGCGGTGTGGAGATCCTGGCCAACCGGCCCTACACGGATGGGCCTGGCGGCAGCGGGCAATACACACACAAGGTGTACCACGTGGGCTCCCACATCCCAGGCTGGTTCCGGGCCCTGCTGCCCAAGGCCGCCCTGCAGGTGGAGGAGGAATCCTGGAACGCTTATCCCTACACCCGGACCCGGTGAGTCAGGGGGCACGCCTGGGGCCACGAGGGGAACAGCCCTGGTGGGCACAGTAGTGACCCTCACCCCTGCCCTCTGCCCAGGTACACTTGCCCCTTTGTGGAGAAATTCTCCATTGAAATAGAGACCTATTACCTGCCTGATGGGGGGCAGCAGCCAAACGTCTTCAACCTGAGCGGGGCTGAGAGGAGACAGCGCATCCTGGGTGAGGCCTGGAGCCAGTGGGGGGACCCCTGAGCCCCTCTCAGGCCACCTCCTGCCTTGACGGGCAGCCTCTGCCAAGTCCCAGGCTTTCTCCTGGACTCGGCTTCCTGTCTGTGAAAGGCTGCCCTCCCACCCCAGGCGGGAAAGGGGCGGCAGGGGCTGGAGGGGGCAGGCATTGCTCAGTGCTGCTGGAACCCCCTCAGACACCATCGACATCGTGCGGGATGCCGTGGCCCCAGGCGAGTACAAAGCAGAAGAGGACCCCCGGCTGTACCGCTCAGCCAAGACGGGCCGGGGGCCACTGGCTGATGACTGGGCGCGTACCGCGGCCCAGACGGGTCCCCTCATGTGCGCCTATAAGCTGTGCAAGGTCGAGTTCCGCTACTGGGGCATGCAGGCCAAGATTGAGCAGTTCATCCACGATGTTGGTGAGCGCCCAGCCGCGGGAGGTTCCATTTACCCAGCATGCACCAGGCCCCGGGTTTGAGCCATGGATGCTCCCCGTCTACGGGGGACACAGAAGCATAAAGCCATCACTTCCATTTGATGTGTGAGCACTGAGGCAGAGGGGAGCAGCAGAGCCTGGCGGGGGGTCGCGGGAGCCTAGCCTTGAAGCACAGTAAGAGTCAGAAGGCAAGAAGCTGGCAACATGATCTCTGAGGTCGATGCCAGCTCTGACAGAGATGCTGCTTCTAATCCATTAAGATTCTAAGATTCTCCAATGTTCTATGAGTTGAGTGAGACTTAGAGACTCTCAGGAGGCAACATGCTAAGGAGCGCAGGCTAAGGCTGTGACTCTGATGTCATTCTCTCAAGGTCCCTCCCACCCTCGGCTCCCAGAGTCCCATCCTGGTCTCCAGGAGCCCCTGTTTCACACCCCGCTAAACCTAACCCCTCAGCTTCTGCAGTTCAGCCCTGCCCCACCTCCCGGGTCTGAGGATGGGCCACCTGCTGGTAGGATGATCCCTGGATGGGGGCGTCCAGGGGCCTGGGTTCCACTCCGCTATAGACTGTCCTGGAACCTCCAGCCACTTCCCACCTCTTCTCCGTAATTTTCTCTTCTGTAAACGCAGAGGAGGTCGGGCCAGACATTAAGAGCTCACATTGACCTAATGATCACACTTGCCAGATCCTTTGCTAATCACTTTTCATGCAAGATCTCCTTTGACCCCACAACACCCTCAAGGTAAGGACTTTTATTATTCCCACTTTACAGATGAGGAAATTGAGCTCAAAGAGTAATACAGGCTCTTTGTCTTGCACTTGGAAAAATACCAAAAAAGCACAAATAACAAAATGAAAATCACTCACATATAACCACTATTAAGATTCTGATATATTTCCTTCCAGAAGTTTATAACGATAATTCAACCATTATTACTTTATTTTCTAGATATGGAAGTTTCTAACTTTATTCCTCTGCTTAGGATGAAAATATCCTGAATGGGTATCATCTTTCGCTACAACTTTCACTAAGTGCCAACACTCCCATTAACTATTAATACCTTCATTAACCATCAACAATTTCATTAACTGTTAATGCCTTGATTGTTAACTCCTCTGAGGAAGTCAGCAGGAAGCCAGCTGAAAGAGAGGGAGAACAAGCATTGGTCCCAGCTTCCCAGGGTGTTGGGATGGGGTCTGTGCTCAGAGTTGGGGTGTCCAGAGGGATAGAAGAAGCAGTGGGCAGGGAGGGAAGTGAGGCAGGAAGACAGATGTGCCCATTTCCACTCCCATCTCCTGGATGGCACTTGCCCCGCCCTACTTTGTGGCTCTGGGTGGGGGGTGTGCCCAGGGGAGCCATTACCCGAGCTCAAGGGCTGGGCATGCGGCTGCAGCAGCAGAGAACCCGGGAGCAGGGGAGCAAGGCTCTGATGCCTGGGCACCTACAGGTCTGCGCCGGGTGATGCTGCGGGCCCACCGCCAGGCCTGGTGCTGGCAGGATGAGTGGACAGAGCTGAGCATGGCTGACATCCGAGCACTGGAGGAAGAGACTGCCCGCATGCTGGCACAGCGCATGGCCAAGTGCAACATGGGCAGTGAGGGGCCTGAGGCCCAGCCCCCTGGGAAGCCAAGTACCGAGACCCGGGCTGGGGCCAGCCATGCTGGCACCCCCGATGGGCCCGAGGCCCCCCCTGGCCCTGATGCCTCACCGGATGCCAGCTTCAGCAAGCAGTGGTCCTCATCCTCCCGTTCCTCCTACTCGTCCCAGCATGGAGGTGAGGCTGGGGCACGGGGACAGGAGGAAGCGACCCTCAGGCTGGACTCTCAGGCTGAGGCTGATGTGGCCCTGCAGGAGGCGTGTCTCCCCAGAGCCTGTCCGAGTGGCGCATGCAGAACATCGCCCGAGACTCTGAGAACAGCTCCGAGGAGGAGTTCTTTGATGCCCACGGTCAGCGCTGCAGCCGCATTTGGGGGGTGGGGCTGTCCCTCAGCAGCTCCTACCCCCCATGACACAGCCCCTTCTCCCTTCAGAAGGCTTCTCGGACAGTGACGAGGTCTTTCCCAAGGAGATGACCAAGTGGAACTCCAATGATTTCATCGATGCCTTTGCCTCTCCTATGGAGGCGGAGGGGGCGCCAGGTAAAGATCCTGCACCAGGTGGCCAGCCACCAGCACCCCGTATGCAGTGGGGACTGAGAGAACAACTCAGTCCTAAGTTTAATGAGGTCTTAAGACGAATGGCAATCCAGAGAGGGTGCTTGTTAAATACACGGATGAATACTGAATGGGTAATGGGTGGATGGATGGATGCGTGGCTGGAGTGTATTCACGGTTCAGACACAGCACAAAGAATGGAGGAATTAATTTGGAGTCCAGGAAGGCTTCACGTGGGAGGTGATGTCTAAGCTGGATTTTGAAGGAGTGCACCAGCTCCGTCCACCAGACCTTTCTGTGATGATGGAAGTGTTCTAGCCATTAGCCACATGTGGCTGTCAAGCACTTGAAATGTGGCAAGTGTGACTGAGGAGCTGAATTTTGTATTGTACTTTCACTCATTTCAATTTAAATAGGCACATGTGGCTAGTGGCAACTAGATTGGATAGGGTAGGATGAGAAGGAATTTTCCAGGCAAACAGGCATTGTGGGGAGAGGCATCACTGACAGCAGCAGGACCCTGCAATGTGCAAAGGCCCAGGAATGTGAAATGACCTGGGAGAGTCGGGTGAGAGGAGAAGGTCAGAGGAAGCTGGGGGGCCAAGGGGCCACTCGGGCAGACAGCAGAGCAGGGGTACCAGAAGTACCAGATAAGGGGATCCCCACAAACCCATCAGGCTCCTTCACTGGCTTTCCCCTGTCCTATAGACCTTGGAGCTGAGGCCGCCAAGGACATCGGGGAAGGGGCCCGAGCACCCAGGGACTCAGAGGTGAGTGTGGTCGGCCACCCCACATCACAGTTCTGCGCCTCTGCTGGCCGGGCCACTACCCTGACACCCCTGGCACCCCACTGTGCCCCACAGGGCCCGGACGGAGCCGGGGAGCTGGGGGCCGAGGCCTGTGCAGTCCACGCCCTCTTCCTCATCCTGCACAGTGGCAACATCCTGGACTCGGGCCCTGGAGACGCCAACTCCAAGCAGGCAGACGTGCAGACGCTGAGCCTGGCCTTCGAGGCCGTCACCCGCATCCACTTCCCCGAGGCCCTAGGCCACGTGGCGCTGCGCCTGGTGCCCTGCCCACCCATCTGTGCTGCCGCCTATGCCCTTGTCTCCAAGTACTGGTCCTGGGTGGCAGGGTGGGGGACACACAGGGTCTCCAAGGTGCAGTCAGCCACCTGGCGGCTCCTGGGTTGAGTGAGGCCCCACGGTGGGAAGGGGGAGGAGGCAGGGAAGCCATAAACCTGGGCCAGAGACCTACCTGGCCGGACCTCAGTTTCTAGTCAATGGCTCCATCACAAAGGCCTCTTGCATGCTGATGCTCCCCACAAAGGCCCATGGTGCTAGGACTTGCCAGCAGGGCAAGGGGACTTGGAGGGGGCAGTAGCCCGGCTGGCGGCCCCCCACCCACCCACCATACTTCCTCCTTCTGCAGCCTGAGCCCCTACAGCCATGATGGTGACAGCCTGTCCCGCTCCCAGGACCACATCCCACTGGCTGCCCTGCCGCTGCTGGCCACCTCATCCTCCCGCTACCAGGGCGCTGTGGCCACCGTCATTGCCCGCACCAACCAGGCCTATGCCGCCTTCCTGCGCTCATCTGAGGGCGCTGGCTTCTGCGGGCAGGTCAGAGGCTAGGGATGTTCCTGGGAAGCTTGCCATCGGAGCCCTCCATCCTCTTGCCTTCACTGCAGCCCCTCCTGATGGTGCCACCCTCTCGCACAGGTGGTGCTAATCGGAGATGGCGTCGGTGGAATCCTGGGCTTTGATGCGCTCTGTCATAGCGCCAGCGCAGGCACAGGGAGCCGGGGCAGCAGCCGCAGAGGGAGCATGGTCAGTGTCACCCAACCCCACCTCTTCAGGAAGGGGGTATCTCTCCGGCTCTAGGTCTCTGCCCTATGGAATGTAACCTCTCTGCAGTCAGGTCCCCCTGCTGCCTCATTCCATCCCCTCTGGGGCTCTGACCACCTTCTTTCTTTGAGTCCTTGCCAAACCTCAAGCCTCTCTCCTCACTTCCAAATAAGTAGAAATTGAATTGTCTTCAGGCCTAAGGTATTTCTGTCCCCTGTTCCATCTAGAACAATGAGCTGCTCTCCCCGGAGGTTGGCCCAACGCGGGACCCCCTGGCAGATGGGGCTGAGGGGCTGGGCCGGGCCAGCCCAGAACCCTCAGCCCTGCCCTCCCAGCGTGCCCCCAGCGATCTGGCCAGTCCAGAGCTCGAGGGCTCTCAGAACAGGTGACGCTCCCGCCCCAGCTCTCCTGCCCTGGGCTTGTGCTGGGCTGCAGAGGCAGCAGCACTGAGCACCCCTCCTCTGTAGCCTGCAGGCGGCCCCCCCAACTGCCTCCTCTGGGGAGCCCCGGCGGGTAAGCACAGCCTCCTGCCCGCCTGCTGCCCCCTCTGAGGCTTCGGATGGCCCCACCAGCGCCGCCCGCCTCGACTTCAAGGTCTCTGGCTTCTTCCTCTTCGGCTCCCCGTTGGGCCTGGTGCTGGCTCTGCGCAAAACTGTGATGCCTGCCTTGGAGGGTGAGCCCTCAGGGCAGGGGTTCTGCCTCATCCTTCATCAGCCCTTCCCCCATCTCCTCTGGTCTTTTGTCTCACCTGAGATGCTGGTGTTCTTGCCCTCCCCCACTGTACAAATTAAGTGGCCTGGCTAGAGAAGGGGAACGTGAGGCCCAGAAAGAAGGGACTTGCTAAGGTTGAGTTTCCCACAGTGCACTGGGAGGAACTCACGCCCACAGATGCTCTGCATGAGAAGGGGTCCAAGGGGCATGGGAAATGCTGCATCCTGAACTGAATCAGTAAATCGAAGGCTCTGATTCCTTCTAAGGCGAGGCCTGTCTCACTTTAAGCAGGACCCTGGTGACCTCCCAGGGCATGCAGTTTGGGAAGTGCTGGCTCAGGGTCACACAGCCGGTCAGGGTGCTGTTTCCCACACCCCCTACCTCCCAGAATGCCCAGCTGAGCCCCCTCTCCCCTTTATCTTCTGGGTACCAGTGGCCCAGATGCGCCCAGCCTGTGAGCAGATCTACAACCTCTTCCACGCGGCCGACCCCTGCGCCTCCCGTCTTGAGCCCCTACTGGCCCCCAAGTTCCAGGCCATCGCCCCACTGGCCGTGCCCCGCTACCAGAAGTTCCCCCTGGGAGACGGCTCGTCCCTGCTGCTGGGTACGCCCCCAACCAAGATAAAGGAGGAAAGAAAGAGGGTACCGAGAGAGAGAGATGAGGATGGGCCCCCTCATCCAAGAACACACAAGGCAGTTCCTACATCATTGGTAAACTCAAATCACCACTCCCAGGACCAGGGAACACTACCCTGGCCCCTTGAGGGGTCTGGATCCCCTGGACTCTCTGACATTCTCTGCCCAGGAGTGAGGGGCAGTGGTGATGACTGGGCTAGAGAGAAGAGACAGAGTCACAGTGGTGTGCCAGTGTCTGAGCGCAGCCGCCAGTGTGGAGGGGCTGCTGTGTCTGTGTGTAGGGTGCACTGTGTCTCCATATGCACTTGTGTTCATGTGTCAGTGTGGGGCATGCACATGTATGCATGCAAGTGGCTACCCGTTTGGCCCCATGAGATAAGTGTGCCTGTGCTGGGTTAGGGTGCCCTGTTGGCTGTTAGGGTGAGCTAAGAGGAGAGAATGCCCCCCACTCTTCACTTCCACCCAGATATGGGGCAGTTTCAGCCTCAGCCAAGACCTGACCAGGCAGGGCTGGCATGGAAGATGGCAGAGGCATGGGGGCGTAGCTGTCCTGGAGCCCCTGGTGGGAAGAGAGGCGGGCAGCCTGACCCCGCCTGCTGCTCAGGTTGTCTCTCCTCCCCCAGCTGACACTCTGCAGACCCACTCAGGCCTCTTCCTGGAGGAGCTGGAGACGTTGGTGCCCTCAACACCCACCTCTGCCAGCGGTGCCTTCTGGAAGGGCAGTGAGTTAGGCACTGAGCCACCTGCCCAACCAGCTGCCCCCAGCACCACCAGTGAGGTGGTTAAGAGTAAGTGAGCCAGCCACCCTGCCTGGGTGGGGGGGACACTTACTCCACCTCCAGCTGAAGCACCCCTGCCCCCAGCATGTGCTCTGCAACCCCCGTCCCCTAGCACCCAGCCCAGACTCAGCAAAGATCAGGCTTGGCAGAAAGGAGGGCGGGAAGAGCACCCAGGGGCCAGACGGGTGGGCACCGGGTGGGAGGCCACCCCTGACCCACTGCCCGCGTGGCCGTGCAGTCCTGGAGCGCTGGTGGGGGACCAAGCGGATCGACTACTCACTCTACTGCCCCGAGGCGCTCACCGCCTTCCCCACCGTCACGCTGCCCCACCTCTTCCATGCCAGCTACTGGGAGTCGGCGGATGTGGTAGCCTTCATCCTGCGCCAGGTGGGCCCGGGGATAAGGGGCGGGAGATGGGAACCGGACAAGGATGGGGAGCCGGGGGAGGGGAAGCCTCAGCAGCACCCCCGCACCCACCCCCACCCCCGTTCACGTGGCCTCGCCGGATCCTGAGCAGGTGATCGAGAAGGAGCGGCCACAGCTGACCGAGTGCGAGGAGCCGTCTATCTACAGCCCGGCCTTCCCCAGGGAGAAATGGCAGCGCAAACGCACGCAAGTCAAGATCCGGGTATGAACCCTGCCACTCCCGGCAAAAGCTAGGCCCTGCCAGGTCCTCTCCCCAGCACCCATCCTCGCTCGGATGGTCTTCACGGTCCCGCCCCGCCCGCTGTCGTCCTGGCCCCGCCTCCTCATACCTTGGCCCCGCCCCTGGGAACCACTGGTCTCCTCCCCTCTCCCAGCCAAGTCAGGTGTCCGAGGCGCGCTCACCCCACCCCGCCTCATCCTCCACATTCCGACCTGTCTCGGCTCCGCTCCCTCCGAACTGCAGTCTACACACACGCACTCATGGCCTAGGGTCGGGGTCCGCAAAAGCGCCCACCCCTTGGGCCTTGCCGCTCTCCCGCAGCAGCCATCTAGGCCCGGTCCCCCTCACCAGCTCCCCCCGCATCCCCGCCATCTCCTGGCTGCGGCCTCATGCCGTCTCCTCCCGTCAGAACGTCACTTCCAACCACCGGGCGAGCGACACGGTGGTGTGCGAGGGCCGCCCCCAGGTGCTGAACGGGCGCTTCATGTACGGGCCTTTGGACGTGGTCACGCTCACCGGAGAGAAGGTCAGGACGCACAGCCTCGGCCCCGGTAGACCCGCCCCCATGGGGCCCACCTCGCCCCAGCCCGGAGCTCACGTCCAGTCCCGCCTCACGTCCCCAGGACAGCTCCCGGTCCCAACGACAGGCCCACCTCCGCCCGCCTCCGGTCACGGTCAGAGGGTGCCCGGGGGCTCCGCCCCATGGACGCTCTCGCCCCCTCTCCCGGCTAGGTGGACGTCTACATCATGACGCAGCCGCTGTCCGGCAAGTGGATCCACTTTGGCACCGAAGTCACCAACAGCTCGGGCCGCCTCACCTTCCCGGTGCCCACCGAGCGTGCGCTGGGCATCGGCGTCTACCCGGTGCGCATGGTGGTCAGGTGAGCGCGGGGCGGCCGGGCCTCTGCGGGGCAGGGCTCCCCGGGCCTCGGCCCCGCGCCGCTCACGCCGCCCTGGGCCACAGGGGCGACCACACGTACGCCGAGTGCTGCCTGACCGTGGTGGCCCGCGGCACCGAGGCCGTGGTCTTCAGCATCGACGGCTCCTTCACCGCCAGCGTCTCCATCATGGGCAGCGACCCCAAGGTGCGCGCCGGCGCCGTGGACGTGGTCAGGTAAGAGCGGCCGCCGCCCGGCTCGCCGCGGTGACCGGCGCCACCCCCCAGGCGTGGAGCTGACGGCCGTCCCACCCCGCAGGCACTGGCAGGACGCGGGCTACCTGATCGTGTATGTGACAGGCCGGCCCGACATGCAGAAGCACCGCGTGGTGGCCTGGCTGTCGCAGCACAACTTCCCCCACGGCGTCGTCTCCTTCTGCGACGGCCTCACCCACGACCCGCTGCGCCAGAAGGCGATGTTTCTGCAGAGCCTGGTGCAGGAGGTGCGCGCCCAGGGAAGGGCCCGCCTCCGCCGCCTCCGCCCCCGCCCCCGCCTCGGGCTGTAGCCCGGTGGAGGCTTACCTGGTCCCACTCCCACCGGTCCCCCGACCCTGACTGACTGGAGAGGCCCTTAGGGTCCTGCCCCCTCGTGGTCCAAGGAGCTCCTAGTCCTTGGGGCCTGCTGGGGAGACCCAGTGATCCCGCCCCGCAAACAGTGGACCCGGGAAGCCCAACAGGCCCCACGCCCAGCCTCACGACCCCTCCCCCGAGCGGACGGCTGGCCCCTCTGGTTACAGGTGGAACTGAACATCGTGGCCGGCTACGGGTCCCCTAAAGACGTGGCCGTCTACGCGGCGCTGGGCCTGTCCCCGAGCCAGACCTACATCGTGGGCCGCGCCGTGAGGAAGCTACAGGCGCAATGCCAGGTGAGGGCCAAGGGAAGGCGGGGAGCAGGAGCCTGGGTCTGCGGCCATAAGGACCACCTGTGCTAAGCAGCAGCTGAGGAAGGGGCTCTGAGAAGCTTGGCCAGCCGCAGGGGACCTGGGCTCCTCCTAGGACAGAGTCATGAGCAGCTCGGAGTTGCCAGGCAGACCAGGATTGATCACTCAGGTTGGAGTGTGCTCAAGACCTGGAGTGCTGGCTCCACTCTGGCATGGCCCTGGGCATGGTCCTCCACCTTTCTGAGCCTGTTTCTTGTCTGTCAAATGGCCGATGGCACCAACCTCAACAGCTATTGCGAACATGACATGATTTACTGCACACCAATGTGCCCAGCGTTGGGCACAGCGCAATTGCCTGCTAAATGTTCATGGCCATCATTCCGCCACCCCACGATCCCATTTTACAGATGAGAAAACTGAGGCCCAGAGAGGGGCATAGCTAGGAGTAAAGCCAGGGTGCCCAGGCTCCCAGCCTGGAGTTCCTATCTGGAATTCTCTGGGTCAGGCTGTGCCAGGCTTGCCAGGCAGCCAGCACTGCCCAGCAACCTAGGGAGGGCAGGTGAAGCAGCGTATAGGCCTGAGACCACCGTCCCCTTATCTCTGCCCACCTCTGTCCACAGTTCCTGTCGGATGGCTACGTGGCCCATCTGGGCCAACTAGAGGCAGGTTCACACCCTCATGCCCCCGCAGCGCCCTCAAGGGCCACCCTGGCCAAGAGCAGCTATGGGGGGGCTGCCCCTGTGGACTTCCTCCGCAAACAGAGCCAGCTGCTCCGTTCACGGGGCCCCAGCCAGGCGGAGCGCGAGGGCCCGGGGACGCCGCCCACCACCCTGGCCCGGGGCAAGGCCCGAAGCGTCAGCCTCAAGTTGGACAGCGAAGAGTGAGACCCAACCTCTGGCTGGACCTGGCTTATTTATTCACACACATGAGGGGCCCAAGTGCGTGTGCGGGAGGCTGGGGGCCCAGCCCCACACCCTGCATCACTGCCTGCCCCTCAGTGTTACTTCCCTTCCATACAGGAGGGACCCAGTCCCGGGGGGAGGAAGGAGGGAGCAGGGGGGGCCAGAGGCTTCTCTAGTGTGTAAATTGTGAAAATAAACACCACCTGCATCCCACCTGATTCTCCTCCCACCTGGCATCACAGGGCAGCCTCGAAGGTCTCATGGAGGGCTCTGTCCTCCCCCTGGACAGAGTCAGCCCACCCAGCCCAGCCCACCCCACCTGGGCCAGCCTTTCAGTTCACAGGGACCCAGACTTGGCTTCTCGCCAGAACCTCTGCAGCCAGAAGCTGAGGCCAGGGGACCATGGGACCAGAGGCTTGGGGGAGGGCTGCACTGCGAGACCACCTCACTCGGGCACCAAGCCTCTGGGCTTGCGCCTGCTTTGTCTCCCCCTAAGACTGAAGGCTCCCGCGTACCCCAGCCCTGCCAGCAAAGGACATTTCCTTTGTGACAGAGATCATCCTCCTCACTTTCTGTCAGGGACACTGAGGCCCAAGAGAGGTCTCGGAGCTGGCTATGGGGAGCTGGAAGTAAAACCCTTATCCTTTGCCTCCCAGGGCCACCCAAGTACCAGGAAATGCCAGGTGAGGACCCCAAATCTCCCAGTGGATCAACTTGGCAGACCCGAAGAGAGATAAATAAGGCCTTTATATACAGAGAAGCATGATAGAGCGGGGGCAGCCGGGCTGGCAGTGGCAGCAGTGGGCTTGGCAGGGTGGGCAAGGCTGGGTGGCCCTGTCAGTGGGAGAAGATGCCCCGGAAGCGAGCCTTGTCCTCTTCGTCCTTCTGCCGGATCCGTGCCTCCAGGGCCCGCAGCTCCCGGCTCACAACAGGCGCCAGGGCGGGGTCCAGCTCCAGCACCTTGGCAAAGTCAGCCTGGGCTTCCTGGGCATTCCACACGGCCGCGTGCGCCTTGCCCCTCTTGAAGTAGGCCTTGACATTGTCTGCAGGGGGTACCGGTGGGCAGAGGCCCACAAGGGCATCAGGAGGGGAACAGCTAGCTGCCCAGCCTGACTCCTGAGACACTGGGCCCATCATGGGACAGAGCCCTCCCGACCTGAGGATGCCAACTCCACCCCAAACCCCATTCATACCTCACTGGCACAACAGGGCCCCTGGCCCTGCCTGGGTGGGGACATTTGGTTGGGCTCCTGTGGGAGCTCAGAATGGGGGTGACGTCAAAGGCTCGGTCTTGCGCCCCAGTGCCCAGTGGTGACAGGGATGAGAAGGCCGCTCGCCTGACTGCCTGCCGGCCCACCCCGGCAGCCCAGCGCCCAGCACTCACCATCATACTTGTTGAGAATGGAGGAGCAGTGGTCCAGCACTTCGTAATACTCCTGGGCCACCAGCTTGCACTGACAGTAGTTGAGCAGCAGCGGTGTGATCTGCTGGTCCAGCTGGATCCAGTCAGGGGACCCAGGCTGTTCCTGAGGGCACAGGGGCAGGGAGAGGGGGAAAGATGCTGAGACCTGGGCCCCACGGCTCCACTTCGCCCCCTGCACCCACCCGCCGCTGCCTCCGGCCAGCACCTTCATCTGCAGGTTCTTGAGGCAGGCGATGGCGTCGTAGTACTTGGCGGCGGCCTCCTTCACGTGGCCCTCGCGGTACAAGCGGTTGCCCTCCTGGTGGATGACTGGCACCGCCTTTGCCTTCTCAGCATCTGTCATTGCCCATGGGTCCTGCTGGTACGTGCCAGGGCTCTCCACCTGCCAGGGCGTGGGCCAAGTCAGGGTGAGGCCCCGGGGGCACCACAGCTTCTCTAGCCACAGACATGCCCACCCTCGGGGCTGGCGGGCCTCCGGACATTGGCTTCCAGAAGCAGAATCACTTGCTCATTCACTGACGGTTTGACAAATGTTTGTGAGCGTCTACGTGCCCAGCACTGTGCCAGGTTCTAAGAACAGAGCCCTGAACGAGACACTGAAAATCCCAGCCCTCGAAGATACCCAGAAGAGGAGGGGCCCCAGGAGGGGGACCCATGGGGACTGTCAGGGGTCCTGCACAGGTGTTGTACCTGCCCTGCCCCAACCCCCAACAGTCCATCCAGCCCTGGGTGCGCAGGCAGGGCTGGCGCTCACTCTGAGGCTGGGCAGTGGTGGTCTGGCGAGGCGCCTGGGGCCTGGGGGCTCCTCACCTTCAGCATCTCGATGTCGAAGATGAGCGGCTGGGGGTTCTGCTGCAGGGCATCCAGGTCAGCATGACCCAGGGAACTATGCTCATGCATCTGGGCGATGCCACAGCAGTGCCGCTGGCCCTCCAGGGGGTCCTTGCCGGCCGCGATGTTGCGTAGACTCTTGGCCACCAGTGGATACAGGACCACATGCTGCAGGAGGGCAAGTGGGCACCAAGGGTTCTGTCAGTGTGGGCTGGCTGGTGACCGGGCCCAGCCCCCTGCCCCATCACCATCTGAGAAAGGACACTGAGGCCCAGAGAGGGACAGCAGCTGGTTCAGGGCCCCACTCTGTTGAAACGTAGGAAGCCTTTTCCCTCGGGACACCTCCGGCCTCCCAGCCGTCTCTCCCGGTGAAGCCCCCAGCTCCTGCCACAATGTCTGGCCACCAAACCAAGCCAAGCACCTACCCCTCCGACCCCCCACACAAACATACTCCCACCATCAAGCTGTCTCTCTTGTCCTTACAAGCCCGGTGGAATTCTTACCTCTGCCTCCTCCTCCCCACAGGGGTGCAGCCCCCAGGCTAGACTCCTCACCATTACTGGGGTCCCTCCGCATTCTGTTCCCAGCGTCTGTTCCTTCTCTCCTGCCCCATCCCTACCCGATTCATGGCCTATCTCAGAGCTGGGCCCAGGGCAGCAACTTCATAACCCTTGGGAGTAGGGGACCTGGCCTCTGACCTATCATTAGGAATGGCTGCTGAGATGGTGGGCGCCAGACTACCCCCCGCCTCAGTCTAACCAGCTCCTCTCACGGCCCCTGTCATCCACACGGGGTGGACTGCTGGGCTAATGTCCAGCCAGCCAGCAGATGCTCCTGAGTCTCGGCTCTGGGTGGCCCCATAGTGGGCAACTTGAAGCTACAGGTAAACAGGCCCGATCCCCACCCTGCAGTAGCTCAGACCCAGGCAGAGAACCAGATCCTGGCCATGCAGGGCATGAGGGGTTGGAGGACTCAGAGGAAGAGCTCAAGCCAACCACCAGCCATCAAGGAGGGCTTCCTGGGGGTGGTGACCCAGGAATTCGCATTGAATGAGGGAGGATCTTGGCCAAGAAGGGGATGGAAAGGAAAGGCAAGGAGGTGAGTGGGAGAGGGAAACTGGCAGGGCGAGACCCTACAGGGCCAGGTGAGCAGCTGTAGCTTACACTCAAGCCTGACGGCGGCCAGAAGCCAGAGAGGTCTGAAGCAAGGAGCTGTACAGGTCGTTTGCATTTGGGAACCAGTCCCCTGGCTGCAACCTGACTAACAGAGAGGAGAAGGCAGAAGAGAGGCCAGGATACCTTGACGTCGCAGCAGAACTGGGCGATCTCCCCCTCGCGCATGGTGCACACAATGGTCTCCCACACGGGCAGCTTGAACTTCTTCCCGATGATGAGCTCCATGGGCTTGCCACGCACCCAGCTGTCATCCAGCACGGCGCCCTCCTTGTCACTGTGCAGGGTCCGGTAGTGGAACGTGGCCTGCGGGCCACAGGCAGATCAGGGAAGGGCACAAACCCTCCCCAGCCCCCAGCCTGCCAACGGCACAAGGGACAGAGCTCATCAGGGGTCACCACCTGACCTTATACCTGGCTTCACTGCACCACCCAGCCGAGGAAACTAAGTCACAGAGAGGCAAGTAAGGCGCCCAAGTCACATGGCTAGTGGGTGGACAGGCTGGGGTGAGAGGCCAAGCATTCTGGCTCCCATCATTCTTTTGACGGATCTTTACTGAGCACCCACTGTGTGCCTGAGCTCTGGGTTAGGCACCAGGACACAGCAGTGAGCAAAGTAGCCCCAAGGCCCTGCCCCCATGGGGCTCACATGGAACTTCTAGAAGAAAGAGGCCTCAAACAACACTGTGCTATGTAAGGTGGAGCTAAGTGCAATGGATCAGAAAACAAGATGCAGCAGGTAAGGCTGGATGAGTTTGGGGGGGAGGGGGGGGCTCTCTGAGGCAGCATTTGAGCAGAGATCTGAAGGGACTAAGAGAGAAGCATACCAGGCATAGACTGGGGTGGGAACTTTCTAGGCCCAAAAGAACAGAGCTGCAAAAGCCTTGCAGTGGGGCAGTGTGAGGTGCGTCCAAGAAGCAGTGAGGCCAGCGTGGCAGAAGCAGAAGAATGAGGGGGAAGGCTGCACCACCAGGTCACCGGGCTCACAGGCCACAGGGCCTGTCAGCCGTGGTGAGGAAGTTGGGTTTTGCTCTGAGATGGAAGCCACTGGGTGGTTCCCAGCAGCGGGGGGCCACAATCTGATGTGGGTTCTGCTGCTGCGGTCAGAACAGGTTGTAGAGGGACGGGGGCAGAAGCAGGAAGGTGAGGTAGGAAGGAGGTGACTGCAGGACCCCAGGGGAGAGACGATGGCGGCTGGGACCACAGTGGCAATGGTAGAGCGATGAGGAGTGGTCGGATCCTGGGTGTATTCTGAGGATTTGCTGCTGGACGTGAGAGAACGGAGCCCTGGAGGCTTGGCGGCTTTGGGCCTGAGCAGTCAGAAGGCTGGAGGTGCCCTTAACTGAGATGGGGAAGGCTGGAGGGGAGCAGGTGAAGTGTGAGTTGCCAAGCAGACATCCAGGAAGAGATGGTGAGTAGGAGCTGGATGTCCAGTTTACGGGAGAGGTAAAGGCTCGAGATGACATTTGCGAGTAGTCCGGGCACGGAGTGGTTTTTTTAAAGAGAGGAGACTGGATAAGATCATCTGCGAGTGTGTGCAGAGAGAAGAGGTCTGAAGACGGAACCCTCGACAGGATATGGTTAGAGGAGCCCACACTTCACCACGACACCGCACGACTTCTCTGAACTGGGTTTCCGTATCAGTAAAATGGAATCAACAAGAGTACCCATCCCACAGTGTGAGAACGGAAGGACATAAACGTGTGAAGCACGGAGCGAGCACTCACTCAACACTGGTGATTGGTTATTTAATCTTACCTAGCCCCATTCTCTCAGTCCCATCGTTCACAGGTCTTCACCATTTTCACATGTTCCCTCTTTCTGGTGTCTGTTCCATCCAGGATCTCCCTTCCAGGACCTTCTTCAAGGTCACCAACTCCCCAGCCCATGGGGGCATACGCCCACACCCGCACCTTCTCCTGACTCAGAAAGGATCCATCTTAATACAATGAGCACTAGAGCCACACAGCTCCCCTCTGCTGTCAGAGCACTCACACTGGGCCAGGCTGGGATCTTTATTTGCCCGACCTTGGCACAGGGCTGGTCAGGAAGCATGACCTTGGCACAGACCTGGTCAGGAAGCATGAGCTTGGCACAGGCCTGGTCAGGGAGCATGCGCTCATTCACAGTAGCTCTTACTTTTGGTGTCCCTAGTATGGGCCAGGATCTCTACTCATTTGTTCAGTATGCATGTTCTGCGTGACTGCTCTGCGGGCACAGGGGCTGCCTCTGGAAAGCTCCTTACTCTACAGACAAGCGGCATCTGGGAAAGGCTCCAGGAAGAGGGAACGGCATGAGCACAAGCAGGGAAGTCTGGAGATGTAGGTTGTTCAGGGGAGGGGGTCGGAAAGGCCGGAGCTGGGGGCCTGGATGTACAAAGGAAGAAGATGGCAGGCTCTGTACTTCCCAGCCCTTATCTGGCCCGAACGAAGCGACGTACAGGCGTCAGTAAGCTGCCAAAGGGTTCCAGTCAAGCAGATCCGACCTCTGGGCCCGTTCTCTGGGGTTGCACTTCCCCGGGGCCTCAGTTTTCCCATCTAAACGATGGGAGCTGGTCTAAGTGTTTTCAGAAGGCCCTTCCATCTATAAAAGATCTTAAATCTTGCAACCCAGAGGTCTCAGGGTCCCTCCCCAGTCCCGGGGGCTCCTCCCAGGTCCCGGGTTTCCAGCTCGGGGTCTCCTCCAGTATGGGGTCTGCAGCAGCACACAGGCCAAAGCCCCGCAACCCGCTAGAGATGACTGACGGCCTCTCCGACCAATGGGGCCACACGGCCAAGCCAGGGGGCGGGGCGGACAGGTCCGAATTCACCCCTTAAATTCAGACTAATCAGCGTCGAGCTCCGCGTGCGAGTGGTAGGGTCACCGACCGCTGCTATCTGGGCATGCGCAACCTCTCGCCTAAGGCCTCCTCCCGCCTCGCATGCGCACCGCGCCGCACATGGGTGAAGGGGAGGGGGCTAGACACGAACCTTGGTTCCATCCTGAAAGTCGGGGAGCTCTCCTCGGCCCTCCTGTATCACCCGCTTTTGGATCCCGTCCTCCCGGAGTCTTGCGATGATATCCGCCATCCTCCTTCCCCGCTGCTCTCTTTCGGCAACTTCCGGACTCGCTCGGCAGCTTCCGGACCTGCTTCGGCAGCTTCTAGAGCTTCGGGGACTTCCGAGATGGCGCCATTTTGGCTGAGGGCAGACGCCAAAAAGGGACTGAGCGTGGGGTCGGACAGTGATTGGTTCTCTGCGCCGCGGCTGAGCGCGCGGGTCCGGAAGGGGGCGGGGCCTGAGGCTGTCTGGGTGGGGACCGGGGCCCGTCCGAGGGGCGGGGCGTCCCTAGTGGATGCGTCACGGAACGGGTTTGAACCGCGGCCCTCCCACGTGGCCGGGTGCCACTCCCTTTAAAGTTGTAGCAGTAGTGTGACAGCGTTACAGGGTTAGGCGAATAGGGGGACCCCATCCGTAAGCCCACCCCCTAAAACTACTACTTTCAGGTATTCCCTTCTGGCCTTTTCTTTTGCGTCTCTAGCACCATAGTGGTGACTTTTACATCCTGGATTTTTCTCTTTCAAAAACATAAAAGATAAAACCAGGAGTAAGAGAGAGGGGAAGGAGGGTTTTCGGATCCTTGTGGGAATCGTAAGCTCCCCGAGAGACATTCCCCCGCTTGTGGGGTCGGGGGTGGATATGTCGTCACCACTGAATCCACAGTGTCCCGCATATAATGGTGCCCAGTAAATATTAGGGAACGCATGAATGATAGAGGAGAGGGGGCTAAGACAACGTTTCTCTCCGCCCCTGGAACAATCGCTGTAAGAAGCCTCTGCTCCCACTTCCGAGGTTTGGGAACCGAGTAAGGGGAGTGTCGTGGGCCCTGCGCACTGTCTTCAGCCCATGCTCCCACTGCGAAGGGTTATTGTCCGTCCCCTGTGACCCAGGTGCGAAGTGCATCAGATGTTCACGCTGGTCAGTTTCCCACAAGAAGTCCCCAGGGAGTGGTGCGACCTCCGAGGTGAAAGGGGAACATGCTTTGTTTGCTTGTTTTTCGATTTTGTTTTTTACCAGCACAGGAAGTTTTACAGGCAAGTTCTGCCAAATTTGGAAGCAACAAGTTGTCTGTATCTTCGATTGTTCCAGAAAATGGAGAAAGAGGAAGATGACCAACATATTTTGTGAGGCTAGTTTAATCTTGATTCCTGAACCAGATAAGTATCCCGTAACGCAAGACAAGGAAACACCCATTTTATTAATATAGATGTGAAAACTCCTAAATGAAATATTAAGCTAATGTTAAGTTAATGCACTAGTGTATATAAAAATGCAACTGTGCCAAATGAATGTCGTTCACAAAAAGATGATTCCATTTATCCGAGGTCCCTAGAGTAGTCAAATTCATAGAGACAAAGTTGAATGGTGGTTGGCTGGGGGGAGGGGGAAATGAAGAGTGGTGGTTTAATGAGCATAGAGTTTGAGTTTTGCAAGATAAATAAGTCCTGGAGATTAGTTGTACAGCAACGTGAATATACATTACTGAACTGTGTATTTAAAAATGTTTAAGATGGCAAATTTTTTTTAATTGAGTTCATAATAGTTTACATCAATATGAGATTTCAGTTGTACATTATTTCTTGTCTGTCACCACATAAGTGCTCCCCTTCACCCCTGCACCCTTCCCCCACCCCCCTTCCCCTGGTAACCACTGAACTGTTTTCTTTGTCCATGTTTTTGTTCATATTCCCTTTCTCAGCTTTTTTCTTGTAATTAATTTCTAACTTTGTAGCATTGTGATCGGAAAAGATGCTTGTTATTATTTCAATTTTCTTAAATTTATCAAGGCTTGCCTTGTTTCCCAGCATATGGTCTATCCTTGAGAATGTTCCATGCACACTTGGGAAGGATGTGTATTCTGCTGTTTTTGGATGGATTCTTCTATATTTGTCTATTAGGTCCAGCTAGTTTAGCTTTTCATTTAATTCCACTGTTTCCCTGTTGATCTTCTGTCTGGATGATCTGTCCATTGATGTGAGTGTAGTGTTGAGGTCCCCTACTATTATTGTGTTATTCTTAATATCGTCTTTTAGGTTCGTTAATAGTTGCTTTATAAACTTTGGTGCTCCTGTGTTGGGTGCATAAATATTTATACGTGTTATTTCTTCTTGATGGAGTGTCCCTTTGATCATTATATACTGCCCCTCTTTGTCTCTCTTTACCTGTCTTATCTTGAAGTCTACTTTGTCTGATATGAGTATTGTGACACCTGCTTTTTTTCGTTTGCCATTAGCTTGGAGTATCGTCTTCCACCCCTTCACTCTGAGCCTGTGTTTGTCATTGAAGCTGAGATGTGTTTCCTGGAGGCAGCATGTTGTTGGCTCTTGTTCTTTAATCCATTAAGATGGTAAATTTTGTGTTATGTGTATTTTATCACAATTAAAAATTTTAAATTTGTCAAAAAAAAAAAAAAGAAAAGCATCAAGATCAAGTAGGGCTCATCCAAGAATGTAAGAATAGTTTAATATTAGAAATGTCTACTATTGCAATTCATCACATCAGTGAACTGAAGGAGAAAACTCATACCGTTATCTCAAAGTATGCAGAAAAAGCACTGGGTGAAGTTCTATGACTATTTATGGGTAAAAACTCACAGGGCAGAAAAGGAACATTCTCAGGTGGATAAAAGCTATCTGCGATTAAGTCGGGTGGAATAAGTATTCATATTCCCTTCAAGATCAGGAACGAGGCAAGGAATGCTCTCTGTCAATGATGCTCTTTAGCACTGGATTAGAAGTCCTGGCCAAAGCAATAAACCAAGAAAGAGAAATGAGAGTGATTCTGTCTACACAGAAAATCCAACAGAATCTACAAACAGACAATATTAAATTAGAGAGTTCAGCAATGTTACAGGGCTATAAAATAAACTACCAAAGATTAACAACATTCTTCACACTGTCAATAATCCACTCAAAAATATAATAGAAAATAAGGTACCATTCACAACAGCAATAAACTCAGAACGTATTTAGGAAATAAAAGCACAGCCTGGAACTTTTTGGAGAAAAAAAAACTTTTAAGGCCATGGAAGAAGATGTGAATAACTGACGTGACATACCTTGTAAATGAATTGAACAACTTCACATTTAAAGCTCTGATTTCTCCTGAAATTAGTCTAGAAATTCAATGAAATTCCAGTGAAAATTGAGAGGCTTTTTGAAGAACTTGGAAAACATTTTTGTAATATTTGTATAGAAGAATAAAGATCCACGAAAAGCTTGAAAAAGATGACCAAAGGAGGGGAGTTGACCTGCCATGTTAGACCACGCTGCAAACCATTGTCGTGAAAAGCGTATGATGTTGCTTGAGAATTAGTCAAGCAGGCCAAAGAAACCAAAAAGAGCTCAAAATAGATATGTATGTTAACAACTATATGCTTGATATATGACACAAATAGTCCCAGAGTTCAGAGGGAGACAACTGATTTTTTGGCAGGTGGTACTGGGAGAACTGGCCCACTCTACGTTGACATAAATATGGATCCCTTCTTGCACACGTTCAAATATAGAATCCACAGGGTTCAGGATCCCAGTATGAGCTGTAATCATACCTGACACCAATCGAGTGTTTCTACACGCCAGGCACTGTGCTCTGCTCCTTACTGTGTATTAACTCACTGAGTCCTAAACTGATGCCATGAAGGAAACACTGTTATTACCTCCATCTGACAAACAAGGAAACTGAGGCACAGAGAGGTTTTTGTAACTTGCTCAAGGCAAGGCCAGGACTAGGGCGAGGCGAGTGAGGGGAGTCATGCAAGATCGAATCCTGTCTTAAAATTTTGATATTTTGTTCATCATGGGTTTTTGCCTTAAATTTGATTTTTTTTAAATAATGCATTAAAATATTATTTATGTTGCTTACTGAGTTTTTTGGTGTCCCTTTAAATGTCTCACCCAAGGGCAGTCCCAGAGCCGGGAAGGAGAAGAGCTGGGGTTCCAGTGCAGGCAGCTGGGCTTCAGAGGCAGTGAACCATATTGTTACAACACTTTTCTAGAATGTAAATCTATCAGGTCAATAGAATAAGATGTTGGAGAATATCTCTGTAACCTGGAGGTGAAGAAACACTTCCGGGAAGACTCAGAGCGCAAATCTGATGGATCTGACTATATAAAAATGAGGATTGTTCTTTCACACAAAGTCGAGAGACAAAGACAGACAGGAGGGAGATATGGGCAACATCAGAACCCAGCAAGGGAGGAGTACTTAGATACATACAGACGTGCAAATCAGAGACAGGACCCAATAGAAGAAATGGACAAAGGATATGAAGAGACAATTCACAGAAGATGGAACCTCCATGATTGACAAGTACATGGAGAGCTGCCTGAAGTCTTCAGTGGTCAGAGAACCCAGATAAAAGTGAGGCACCACTTTAGATGAATCAGATTGGCAAAGCATTAGAAATCTGGAATACCGGTACTAAGGAAAACCGGAGCCTTCGTGGTGGACGTGTAAATTCATATAGCCACGCAGAAGAGCAGCCGTGGCACTCTGTGATGTCAAGGGTGCATGTACCCTATGGCCTGGAAGTCCTACTCCAAGAAGAATTCTCCCACAGTCCGTAAAGGGACAGTGTGAAGATGTTCACAGCTGTGATGTGTGTGACGGGGCACTGAGGCCAAGCTAAGTGTGCATCCCTGAGTGGGGGTGGTAGATAATAAAAATCCTGGATGCCCAACACAGTTACCACGTACAACTGGTAGAAGCAATAAATGACGTGCATGTGGAAAACATTAGTGTTGAGTGGAAAAATGTAAACAACAGAGTTTTATACGTGACACCACGTTTGTAAATTGCAAACATCCACCTTGAGCCAATGCCAGGTGCAGTGGAGGGCCAGGCAGGATTCAAGGACACTGACTGAGCACACTGACGTGGGGCCCTGCAAAAGCAAGGGGAGAGGAGGGAAGATGGGGAGAGAAGGCGGGAAAAGCAAGGAACAGAACTGGAGAGAGGGCTTGTTCACAGTGATGCTGTGGCACAAACGGAGACTAGGAGTGACTCAACTCTGTATATGAGGGCATAAAATGAAGTGGGGGTGGGTGGGTGGAGGAGGATGACCACCCCTGGAGCTAGGTGGACCTGGGTTCAAATCCCATTTCTACCAAGGGCAAGCATTTGGGATTTTGGCAAAGCACTCGTTCATTTCTTCCGCAAATATTGAGCATCTGTTTAGTGCCAAACACGGTTCCGGGCCCTGTAGACACTGTGGTGAATAAAATGGCGTAAAATGAGATAATTTCAGGTTAAGTGCTATGTGGTGTGAAACTGACTTTAGATTGCTTAGTCAGGGATGGCTTCTCTAAGAGGTGACATTTGAGCAGGGACTCGGATGATGAAAGGATCTAGCCGTGGAAGAGCAAGGTTAAGTGCTTTCCAGGCACAGGGAACAGCACGTACTGAAGTGGGCATGAGCTTGGCCCGTGTGGCCGAGTGGGGTGACACAGGGGCAGAGGTGGACTTGAGATTAGGAGAGATGGGCAGGGACCAGAGCATTCAGAGTCGAGTTCAGATTTTATTCTAATCACAGTGGAAAACCAAGGGACGGTTTTAAGCAGAGGAGTGAGTTAGCAGGGTACTTAAAGAAAAACGTTTTATTTAAGAATAACACACAAAGGATCAGATATGGCTTAAAAGGTCACTTTGGCTGTTGCGTGGAGACCGGATGGGAGGGGAGTGGAAGCCACACATAAGGTCTCTGAGCCTCAGTTTCCACATCTGCAAGGTGGCAAGAATATCCCTCCCGTGCAGGGCCGTGGTGAATAAGGGTGGGGAACAGTCAGTTCCCAGGAGTCTCCTTGGTACTCGAAGAGCCGGCTGGGACGCAGAAGGCTCCATCTCGGGTTTGGGAGGCTGGCGCAGCCTCTTCAAGCCCTTGGTACAGACCTAGGAATTGCGTCCGAGCGCGGCACCTGCTGTTGTTTGCGGAAGCTGCCGCTAGGCGGCACCGCGGGCCCGGCGCCGTTCGGACGAGAGGAGGCCCCGCCCACGAGTCCGCTCGGCGCTCGGCAGCGAGGGCCTGCTAGGGGCATGCGGGGGCGGGGCCTTCGCGAGGGGCGGGGCCTCGGCCGGGTCGCCGGGCCCCCTAGACGGCGGCGTGGGGCGGGGCCAGCGCGCGGGGGCGGGGCCTCGGCCTGGACGCCGGGCCGTCGGGCTCCCTGGACGACGGCGCGGGGGCGGGGCCGCGGCGACGCGGGACAGGCGGCGCGGATGGCGGCGGCGCAGGGCTCTTGAGCCGGCCCGGGCCATGAGCGCCGCCCGGCCCCAGTTCAGCATCGATGACGCCTTCGAGCTGTCTCTGGAGGACGCGGGTCCCGGGCCCGAGTCCAGCGGCGTCACCCGCTTCGGGCCGCTGCACTTCGAGCGCCGGGCCCGGTTCGAGGTGGCCGACGAGGACAAGCAGTCCCGGCTGCGCTACCAGGTGAACGGCCCGGCCCACCTCACCCCCTGGGCGGGACCCCAGGCCGGCGCCCGGAGAACCCCAACTCGGAGACTCTGCTTAGAGACCCCAGCAGGAGCGGGCGACCGCCCCGCTGACGTGGCCCCTGATCCAGAGCCCTGCCCAGACCCTCTCAGCTCTGATTTCGGTCGCCAGCCACCACTGGAGAGCCCAGAGACCGGACCGGGAACTCGCCCCCCACCCCTAGCTGGAGATCCCATCTGGAGTCTCCGTCCATGCTGGGTACCGACCCTCCCCCCGTTCCCACTGCTGGGCTGGGGAGCTCTTTTGTACCTGAACCGGACCTTGCCTGTACTCAGGGGCAGCCCCCTGAAGCCCAGGCCAGATGATCTAACGGGACCCTGCACCCCTCTTCAGTTCTGGAAGTCCCCACGCTACCTTTCCCCTCAAAGCTGGAGGACCCCCTCACATGAGACCTTGCCCACCCTTGACTCCCACTAAACTGGAAACCCCGATTTACCCAGAGGACCTCCACCAACTCTAGGATCCTCTTCTTGAAGACCTGGACCAGATTTCTGGGCTCTAAACCTACAAATCCTGGGCCTGCCCTTTCCTGGCACCCCAAATCCAGAGCCTCCTTCCTGGGCCCCTGAAATACCATCCTGATAGCCCTACCCTGACACCCACACTTGAGGGATCTCCTGGCCCGGGGACCCATGCTGGGAGCCTCAACCTGCCCCTGCTGGCCCCTGCCCCCCAAAGTCCCTAGCACCTACCTCCTACCTGGGTTTCGGTTTCTGTGAATCATCAAACCCGTTCTGCGGGGAGGGCGGAGGGCCAGGTGCACAGCTGTCAAGCGGCCAGGTCAACAGCTGTCTAGGCCTACCTTCCTCCTCCCTCCTGGCCCAACAGGGGAGTGAGGAGGGGCCTGAGCCCACGGCCCCTCTGAACCCTGTGTTCTGAAACAGAACCTGGAGAATGATGAGGATGGAGCCCAGCCCTCTTCGGAGCCAGATGGAGGACTCAGCACCAGGTCAGGGCCAGGTGGGGACCCACCCTGTACCCCAGCTGCATGCCTCTGACTCCTGTCCCCAGGGCCCTGCCCAGTCCTAAATTCACCTCACTCAGCTCTCTCACATCCTGTCCTCCAGGGACTCCTAGCCTGACCCCTAGTCCCCTCATGGGGTCCCTCACCCTGCAGGGTCACCGTACTCTAGTGCCAGCCTCACCCACCCATCCCCACCAGGCTCTTTATCCTGCAGATACTCCCAGCCTGGTCTGGCCCCTACGTCCCACAGGTTACCTGTGCTGCATTAGTCCTTAGCTCGAATCCCCAGCTTCCTCCACCCACAGTCCTGCAGAAAGCTCCAGCCCTTGAATTCATCTTCACCCTATCCCCTCTCAGTGCTCCCTGTCCTGCAGGAACACCCAACCCTAGTCCTTGCACACCCCGGCCACATCATCATGACTCCTGTCCCGAAGGGACCCCCTTCTTTGCCTCCCTCTACCCCCTCACTGGGCCACCTGTCCTACAGGGATTCCGTCCAGACATCCATCGGCAGCTCCCAGTGGTCCTTTAGCACCATCAGCAACAGCACGCAGCGCTCCTACCGTGCCTGCTGCAGGTGAGACCTGCCCTGCTTGAGCCACCTGTGGCCCCTGCCCCAGGACAGGCAGCCCTGGCTATTCCCCCTCCACCCTCCTCCACCCGCTCCTCTCACCTCTTTCACGCCTGTCCTGCTCTCTTGCCGCCAGCTGGACTCAACACCCTTTGATCCAGAAGAACCGCCGGGTAGTGCTGGCCTCCTTCCTGCTCCTGCTGCTGGGGCTGGGTGAGTGCCCCCAAGGGCCCCCGGCCTCCACCCTAGAGGGGTCCACTCTCCCATCCCCCTGGGCACTCTGAGCCTCCCAGCATCCTGAGGGGCAGCTGGCTGCTATCCCTCCAGCCCCATTTTACAGGTGAGGAAACTGAGACCTTGAGGGGCAGGCCTGGCCTCCTGGTCACACAGCCAGGAAATCACATGTGTTGAAAATGGAACCCAGTTAGTGCTCCACACTTTTTTTTTTTTCTTAGCCTGTTTAATCTATAAGGGAATAGAAGGGTAACAGCTGCCGTTTATTCTGTGTCTACTTCGAGCCGGGTGTGGGGCAGGCTTGTCTTCCCTGCCTTGCAGAGGTCACACAGCAAGTGAAAGGTTGGGCCCTGACCCAGAACCCACCTGTAGGGGCGGGTGCTCAGAGCCAGGGATGCTGCGTGCCCTGCCAGCCCGATGCGCAGGGCACCTGTCACTTCCCCTCCTCCAGAGTCAGAGTTGATGAGGACCTCTCTCCTACCCCCATTGTTCAGAGGGGAAACCGAGGCAGGCAGCTCTCATGGCCAGATGTTTTCTGACTCCCACAGTCATTCCATGGGGCTGCGGAGTCACAGTCCCCGGAAGAGATCTACAGTGGGGATTAAGAGTGGCCATAAGAAGGGTCCAGCCGTGGCAGCTGCCCTCCCTCCTCCAGGAAGGTCGAAGTCCCCTGGCCTCAGAGCTGAGCAGGGTCCTCGCCTCAGCTCCGGGTGTCTGTGTGCAGGGGAGGGAGCTCCACTGCCCCCAACACCCCCTGCACACTGGCCAGTGTTCGCACTGGCCGCCTGCCTTATCTTGTTTGATCCTCTCTCAGTGCCCAGCAGAGCGACCGTTACTACCACCCCAGGTGAGGAAGGAAGGACACAGACTCAGGCAGCGGAAGGGACTTGCTCTGCTCACAGCTGGGAACTAGACAAGCTGAGATTTAAACCGACATTAGTGACATCACCAGGCTTGGGGACCACCGTAGGCCCATAACGGGCCTTTGTAGGAATTAGAAAAAGATGCCACCTCTGAGTGGGCCGAGCGCACGGCCCTGAGCCAGGTGCAGGGAGTGAGTTTTAGCCCCCAGCCCACCCCTTTTGAGGTGCTCTTTGCAGGGTGCACACACACAGCAGTCCGTGGGGGCCCCTCGAGCCTCCCGGCTGAACTGCCCCCCTGGCTGCAGGGTCCACCTCCCCATCCCGTCCTCCAACTGGGGACCCAGCACTCTCTCTCAGTCTGAAAAGTTGCTCCAGCCATGACCTCCTCACCTTCCCCAATGCCCCCTGTCCTCAGCCGAAGTCCATGTCCCTCCCCGGGCCTGCGGTCCCTGCCAGATTCCTCAAGCCTGGCCTCTTGCCCCCCCAGTCTGCCAAAAGCTAGAGGCTCCTAGAAAGCCCCAGGTTCCCCCCAGACTCGGGGCCTTTGCCAGGCTGTTCCCTCCATCTGGAACACTCCCCTGCCTCTGCCTGTGCGATGCCCATGGCAAGGCCTCCCCCTTCCAAATGCACCAAAAGTCACTTCCCCTCTGTACCTCGAGTCATCTATGAAATGGGGATGGTAACACCTGTCTCAGTGGGTCCAGGCGACAGTTAAATAAGGCACTGCATGCAACACACTTAGCCCAGGCTGGCAGCACCTGGTAAATGGTGACTAAACGTTGACCGCTCTTGCTGCTGCCACCCCTGCTCAGCTTAGACGCCACTGCCTCCAAGAAGCCCCTCCCTGATCCCCCAGGTTGCCTGATCTTCCCCCACCATATCCTGACCACCCTGATTGTACCTGGGAGGTTCTCTCTCTCTCTTTTTTTTTTTTTTTTGAGTAAGATTAGCCCCGAGCTAACATCTGCTGCCAATCCTCTTTTTGCTGAGGAAGACTGGCCCTGAGCTGACATCCATGCCCATCTTCCTCTACTTTATATGTGTTATGCCTACCACAGCATGGCTTGCCAAGCGGTGCCATGTCCACGCCCGGGATCCGGGCCAGTGAACCCTGGGCCACCAAAGCGGAACATGCGCACTTAACCGCTGAGCCGCCAGGCCGGCCCCAGCTGGGAGTTTCTTGTTGGTTGCTCCACTAGGGAAGGGCCGTGAGGCAGGGACCTCATCTGCTTTTTCCCACGGGATTTCCAGGACCTGGCACCCAGCAAGTGCTCCATAATGTTTGTTGGTTGACTCAAAGGCCACACCAAGGAGCAGACAGAAATCTCTCGTTTCACAGACATTTCCCAGGGCCTGCCAGCTGCCCCGCTCTGAAAACACAGAGCTTGGTGAGCTCCCCAGGGAGGGTCTCTGCTCAGGGGATCTTCAGCTCAGGTGGGCGACCCGTTCCTCAGGCCTAAGCCGTTTTGGGGGTTTCGGGTAGAGGTCCCCGCCCTGCACCCTGCTCCCACCCTCACCCTCGCGGCTCCATCTGTGTGCAGTGCTCATCCTGATCGGCGTGGGACTGGAGGTGGCCCCTTCGCCAGGTGAGCGTCCCCTCCTACCGCGGCAGGCAGCGCTCACACCCCCTACCCGGGTCCTTGGCAAGGCCTCGCACCTGCCAGCGCTCCCACCTTAACAGCCGGACCCAGCCCCTTCTGCCGCGGAGAGGGAGCCGGGCTGGGACGCCCTCAGCCCCGCCCCGGCGCCTCCCTGCCCTCACCCGGCCACTCCCCTCCTCCCGCAGGTGTCTCCAGCGCCATCTTCTTCGTGCCCGGCTTCCTGTTGTTGGTCCCGGGAGGTGCGAGCCGGGAGCGGGCAGCGGGCAGCGGGCAGCGGGAGGGGCGGGGCGGAGCCGGGGCCGGATGCGGGGCGGGAGGGTCCCTGGGCGGGGCCTCGGCGCTGACAGGCCCCGCCCCGCAGTGTACCACGTGGTCTTCATCTACTGCGCCGTCAAGGGCCACCGGGGCTTCCAGTTCTTCTATCTGCCCTACTTCGAGAAGTGAGCCGCCGGCGGACGGCCTGCATCCAGCGTCGCCTCCGAGCGGCCCTTGCGGCCTCCTCGCGTCCCCAGGGGGCGCTCCTCGGGCCCGCGCCCCGCTGTTTCCCTCATCTCAAGGGAAAAGCCCCTTCAGGACCCTTGAGCCCCTAGCTCCACTGGGAGTTTGCTCAGGAAGTTTGGGGCGCCTGGGCCTGGGAAAGTGCCCCTCGCCTGCTCTGTGCCTTAACTTATTCTCCGGCCTTGGGGCTGCTGGGTTGGTGGTGGTTTGTACTAATAAAAGGGGTACTTAATTCCAGCAGAGACGATTGGTCTTTCTTTCCCACCAGCCCTGCCCAGCCCACCAGCCTGGAAACAGCCCACTCCCACAAAGGCTGAGAAAGGATTGACCCGGGCTGATGGGCCTCCAGGACCACCCATCTCCCCATTGTACATGTGACAGTCCTGATGCACCAAGACTTGCCTGACGTCACATGCTGGTTAGGGACGGAGCTGGGCCTGGAACTCTTCTGCCCTTCCGTCCTGAAGGAGGGTGTTCCAGCCTCCCTGCTCCCCCAGCCCTTAGCAGAGTCAGCCCTCCCCCTGTCTCTACCTGGAGGGGCAGTGTTGCCACCTGCCCTGGTGGCCCTGGCCAAGGGCACTCAGAGATGACGCAGGCCTGGGGCCTGGAGGCTGGTATTCTGGTTCCAGCCTGGCTCTGGGGCCCTGGGCTGCCACAGCCAGCTCGGAATGTGGGCCATGACAAGGCAGCAGCCCAGGCCCCTCCCCTCACTGCCCTACTTCCCAGGCCCAGGGGTTGGGAGAAGTAGGGGGCAAAGGACATGGGCGGCAGGGCCCGTATGACAGAGAACCTCAGTGATCAAAGACTCTCAGAACCGCAGAACGCTGAAAACAGATCATCTCAGAATTTTGGAAAGTCCGAGCATCTCGGAATCTTAGGCACCAAGAAACAGAATCTTTGAGAACCCTGAAATCCGAACTCATAATAACCACCATTTATCAAACTCTGAGAAGGCGCCAGGCCGTGTGCTAAGCATTTAACACAGGTTATTTTTGGTAACTCTCACCACCTCCGCCCCATTTTACAGATAAGGAAGTTAAGGCCCAGAGAGACTGACTCACCCAGGGTCAGAGGAACATAACCCAGGGCTCGGGTTCCCTGGCCCAGAGCACATTCTATGACACTGGGGAGGAAGTGGGGAGGAGACAGGCACCGAGCTGGTGTGGTCCCTTGCTGGCCAGCGGAGGGGCTGGCTGAATGAGTGTGGGCTTAGGAGACCCAGTTCATGGACTTCCGCATTTTCAGTCTGTCTCCCCTGGTAAGACCTGAGTGCCATTAAGAAGGGACTTGGCTGGGGCTGGCCTCAACTGTGTCTGCTGCGGCCAGGACAGTGCCTTTAGATTTCTGTGGCTTTGTTGAAGGAATGAACACCCAGACTTCCCACCCTCAGCCCTCAGTCAAGGCACTTTGGGGGCACCACTTGCCTGCAGGAACTCCGAAATCTCAAACTAGCTGTGGTAAGGGGCCAGTTTCCATTTCCAGTCCGTCATGGACCAGTACTTTTGTAAGATAGATGAAAACTAGAAAAGTGAAAGGAAAAAAACATACAGAGTACAAGCCCACAGTTTGTAATACCAGGTTAATTAGACATAAAATTACATTTCAATGAATGTCATCAGAACAGAAAAAAAATGACAAAACCATTCGTTGAAAGTGAGCAAACTGAAGATACATACAGGGAGTTGCTACTGTGCTCGTAACTTTTTGGCATTCCACAATCTTAACTAAACAGAAAGTTATTCCAGAAGCGGTGATTCTCCATATCCTAAGACCGTATCAGGAGCCAGCACGGCAGAGCCCACAGGCCCGCTGCAGCCCCTGAGCTAAGAAGAGTTTTTATATTTTAGTAGTGGTTGGAAAAAAGTCAAAGAATAATAAGATAATAAGACTTCGGGACACATAAAAGCTTATAAAAGTCAAATTTTAGTGTCAACAAGTCACGTTTGGTTAACTGATTATTCATTAAATTTCCAACAGAGCCACCCCCACTCATTTGTATGTTGATTTTGGTTGCTTGGCGATAGAAACGACAACAGCAGAGTTGAGCACTTGCAACAGAAACCACATGGTCCTCAAAACCTAAAATCTTTGCTGTGGGCCCTCTCCAGAAAAGCTTACCAACCCTCAGTCTGTATGAACACTGGCAGAACACTGTGAGTCATAACGTTTAAAGTTTTTGGGTTTTTTTAAGATTGACACCTGAGCTAACAACTGTTACCAATCTCCTTTTTTTGTTCCTGCTTTTTCTCCCCAAAGCCCTCCAGTACATAGTTGTATATTTTAGCTGTGGGTCCTTCTAGTTGTGGCATTTGGGACGCTGCCTCAGCATGGCATGACGAGCGGTGCCATGTCCACGCCCAGGATTCGAACCGGTGAAACCCTGGGCCGCCAAAGCAAAACGCGAGAAGTTAACCACTCAGCCACGGGGCCAGCCCCAATACAATGTTTAAAGTTTTAATGTGACCAACACGTTTGCTTTTTGGTGGTTAATTTATGTAATCCAAGTTGGATTGACAGCCACACTATCCTCAGAGAATAATGAATATCTAAACTCTAAATACAATTTCCTTTTAGTTGGAAAACATTAATAGTCGTATCCAGACTAGGAACATTGGATTTCCTTAGTGAATTGTAACTCAATTTGTCCCTAATGCTTTTTGCCAAATAGCCCATCTTTGTCTGATATGCCTGTGGTTATACTAGCTTTCTGCTAGTTAGTTTTCTCCTAGTGAATCTTTTTTCCAAGCCATCGCTTTCAGCTTTTCAGTCATAGTTATGTTTTGAGTGTGTCTCTTAGATCCTGCACTCAGCCATGGGGAAGAGCCTGATAGCTGCCCTTTGGTACTGCTCTCTGCCCTTAGGGTAGAAGAACCTCTGGTAACTAGCTGGGCACATGGCCACCCAAAATAAAGACCGCATTTCCCAGCATCCTTTGCAGCTAGGTGTACCAGGTAAGGAGCCTTCCTTCTCTATTCCTGCCCCTGTTCTGCCACCTGGAAAACAAACTAACATGCACACACCCTAGGAATGGCAGAGCAGCCAGCAGAAGGAGCCTGGGGCCCTCAAGACCTCACAGCTGGATTTTGCCTGAGACTTCTGTGGGGGACATAAACTTCACTCTAGTTTAAAGCATTGTTATTTTGGGTCCCTGTCACTCCCGGGGAGCCCAGTCTAATATTGATACTTTCTTCTTGGACTGAGACTCTCTGACTTTTAACTGAAAAACTTAATCTGCTTATGTTTATTGTAATTTTTGACTTTTTTAAGCATTATTTCTACCTTCTGTTTTAATGTTTTCTATGTTCTTTTTCTTTGCTTTCTTTTCCCTCTTTCCCAGCCTTCTATTGGCTTAATCAGTAATTCTTCACTTCCTCTTTTTCATCCTCTGTTGATTTGACTGTTGAATGGAACATTCTACCTCTGTTTCTGTTATGTTAATGGTTACCCTGAAATCGTCAACAAAGTCTAAAGTTAATCAATAAATCTATTCTTCTCTAGGAAAAAAAAGAAAACCATGTCAGCATGTCTAAAGCACCCCCTCCCATTTTCCATTTTACTTTTGTCTATTATTTTAGTCCCTCCTTGTTTTTAAATTCCCCCAAATTAATATTTTTACAGTTAACGCTTCTTTAGATCTACCAATATATTTACTGATTTTTTCCCTGACTGTTATTTCGTATGTATTCTGCCTTCATTCTGGATTGAATTTCCTTCTTCCTGAAGCCCACCCTTCATCAAGAGTATGTGGGTGGAAAACTCTTTCAGCCTTTGTTTGTCGGAAAAGTTTATGGGGCCACCCGGTGGCACAGCAGTTAAGTGTGCATGTTCTGCTTCCGCAGCTCGGGGTTCACTGGTTCAAATCCCAGGTGCGGACATGGCACCTCTTGGCAAGCTGTGCTGTGGTAGGCGTCCCACATATAAAGTAGAGGAAGATGGGCATGGATGTTAGCTCAGGGCCAGTCTTCCTCAGAAGAAAAGAGGATTGGCAGCAGTTAGCTCAGGCCTAATCTGCCTAAAAAAAAAAAAAAACAAAGGCCAGCCCTGTGGCCAAGTGGTTAAGTTCACGCGCTCTGCTGCGGTGGCCCAGGGTTTCGCCAGTTCGGATCCTGGGCGCGGACATGGCACCACTCATCAGGCCGTGCTGAGGTGGCGTCCCACATGCCACAACTAGAAGGACCTGCAACTAAGATATACAACTATGTACTCGGGGGATTTGGGGAGATAAAGCAGGGGAAAAAAAAGAAAAAAGTTTACATTTCACCTTCATTCTTGAATCACAATTGAGCTAGGTATAGGCTTCTTGGCTGGCAATCATTTTTCCTCTGCACAGTGAACAATTTATTCCATTATCTTCTGGCAGCTGTTGTGGCAGTGAAAAGTCTTTGGAGAGTCTGATTCCTGTTCCTCGGTAAGTAATCTGAGTTTTCTCTCTAGTTCTTTATGAGATTTTCCTTTTGTATTCTGCGGTTTCACTGGGAAGCATCTAGATAATATATGTATTTTTGTTTATCCTTCCCTGGCTCCAGGGTGCTCCTGGGCACCTGTCTTTGTGGAAGTCTTTATGGAAGATTTTCAGCCATCATCTCTTTGAATATTGCCTCATGCCCATTCTCTGTACTTTCTCCTTCTGAGACTCCTAATGACAAATTTTAACCATCCTTTAATATTTTCCATCTTTTTATCCCTCAGGGCTAGCTTATGAGTGATTTCTCAGAGAAGCCTTCCAGTTCATTAATCTCTTAAATTATGTCTCATCTGCTTTTTAACTTATCCACTGATTTTTTAAATTCCAATGGCTATATCCTTAATTTTTAGAAGGTCCATTGGGCTACTTTTTTTTTTTTTTAAGATTTTATTTTTTTCCTTTTTCTCCCCAAAGCCCCCCGGTACAAAGTTGTATATTCTTAGTTGTGGGTCCCTCTAGTTGTGGCATGTGGGACGCCACCTCAACGTGGCTTGATGAGCGGTACCATGTCCGCACCCAGGATTCGAACCGACGAAACACTGGGCCGCCTACAGCGGAACGCGCGAACTTAAGCACTCGGCCACGGGGCCAGCCCCTGGGCTACTGTTTTTTAAATCTTCCTTTTCTCTTCTCATATTATCCTGTAACAGCATCTTGATCTCTCTTCCTTCTTTTATCTTTATTTTTTTCCATTGACTTTGTGGTCTCTTCTGGACTGTTCTATCATTGACACACTTGGGTGCTGAGTCTGTTTTTGTCACATCTGCCTCGTCTCATTTGTAATTTCATCTTCAGAAGTGACAGGGTGGTTGTTTTTTTCGTTTTGAGCCTCCTGGGCCCTGGGTGGAGAGAGTGCCCTTCTCAGCGGTTTTTCCTATTTCTTCAGCTCTTCGGACCGTAGTGACAGACCGCGCTCCTGCTCGAGGTGCAGCCCCGAGTTTCACATTCTCCAGGGAAGCTTTTCCTGCTCGAGGCCTTGAACCCCTGTAACCTTGCCACTTCCTCAGCCTGCTAGGTCGAGGCATAGTTTGGTCCCTTCTCAAGAACAGGGTCGCCCTCTGAGACCCTAGAATGGACTCAGGGTCACGTCTTGCTCCCCAGCCTCTTGCAGGTCCCTTGTCACCCCTGAGTGTCACAGCCCAGGCTCCCGAACCTCTCTGCAAGTCTGAAGCCCCCATGGTGTCTTTCCCTCCCACCTCCTAGCTTTACTACCTGGGGTCATCCCTTTCTTTCTTTGAAGTTCACCCTGTTTGGTTTTTTTTTTTAAACACTTCTACAAATAAGTAGTGGGAAGCATCCAGCCACCCCCTCTATTCCCCATGTTACCAGAATTCCCTCCCAGCACTGCCACGTCTTTGAATGCTGCCAGTGCCAGGGAGCTCCCTACCTCCCAAGGGGCTGGAGAGATCCGAATCTTGCTCACACCGGGGAATGATGGGCACTTGAGGGCAGGTTTCCTCCAGGCAGCTCCCGTGGGAGGGACACGAGGACAAGGGTGAGTCGGTGACATCACAAGCCAACTTTGCAGCCAGGTGTCGTCAGGGGCAGAAGAAGCCTGGGGGCTGCTGGGTCTCTTCCATCTCGGGCCTCGTGGGGAGGGTGTGCAGCATGAACCCTGCTGGCTTCTGGGGCCAGAGGGGTGACGCAGTCTCCCCTCCTGGAGCCTCAGTGGGTGGAAAGCATCATCACAAACTCTGCAGGAGAGAAGGGGTGGGGCTCGGGCTGGTCCAGCTCAGGGATCCCAGGAGGCGCTGGGCTCAGCCTGGGAGCTGGAGGGGTAGGGGTTGTCCGGAAGGGAGACTCACCGTCAAAGTCTACAGTGCCGTCCCCATTGAGGTCCACATCTCGGAGCATCTCGTCCAGCTCAGGACCCAGCAGCGGCTCCCCCAGCAGAGCCGGTGCCGCCTGTCGCAGCTCCGCCATGGTGATTCGTCCATCCCTGTCCTTGTCAAACTAGGATCCCAGCAGGGCTCAGCCCCTCCCACCCAAAGCTGCTTCTGCCTGCACCGGTCTCCACCTTGCCACGTCCTGTGCCTGGATGCCCCCATTTTCACCCATCCAAGCTCCCTCCTCCTCCCAGGCTGAGACAGGGGGCCCCCTCTCTAAGAAGTCTCCCTTGGGGGATCCCCGAGCTGGAGGTGAGCCAAACCCTTTCTGACCCCTCCCTGATCCCAGTGCCACCACCTGCAGGGCTCTGGGCCTCCAGAGGCTGAAGCCACCAGCTTCCCCTGGCCTGGGGGGGAGGCTAGCAAGGATGCCATCCAGCCACCCACCCACCACCCGCCTCGACCACGCTCCACACCTCTCGGAAGGCGATGCGCAGCTCCCGCACCCCCAACATGTGTGCCGTCTCCTCCCTCAGCTTTGGGCCCATCATTTCCACAAACTCCTCGAAGTCCACACGGCCACCCACTGCGGACCCAGGCAGAGCGTCACAATGGTGAGGGCTGGGGCCCAAGGAGGGACGTCATGAGGGCCAGCCCCTCCCCAGCTCTGCTTCCAGGAAGGAACATGGGTGTCCATGCCCTGCGGGGTGTAGGCAGCTGGAGCCCTGCTTTCTGCTGGGGGGTGAAGAGCTTGGGTGCACTCAGTGAAGTACGCAAGTGTGGGGGAAAGAGACCAGGCTCTGGAACCAGACAGCCCCGGGTTCAAACCCTGGCTCTGCCGCGGATTGTGTGTGGCCTTGGGTGACTTATGAAACCTCCGTCCTCATCCTGGGACGAGGATGGCAGAAGCTACTCTGTGGGCTGCTGTTGGGGTTGGAGCTCATGGCTGTAAAGTGCTGGAACCCCGTAGGCGGCAATAAATGCCCCTTAAGCAGACCCATGTGGTCCCTTGGTTCTAAGACGGCATCCATTAAAAAAAGCTCTGATGGTCAATTAACAGCTTTGGGGGAAAGAAAAGAAGGATGACACTAAATGTTCACATCGGTTGTAAATCACATCCCATTTGGGAAACTGTGAAGAAAAAAATAATGCAGGTGTTCTGGAAGGAAGGGAATCTGATATGGGTCTGAGGACAAATGAGCTAATGATAATCACACAAGTGCCGCCCATCCGACATTTAATCGCAAGGACCGGCCAGAGTTCTGTCACACTAGGCCTCAGAGAACCTCAGAAGGCTCTTCTCAGGAGCCTGGCGGGGGGGCGGGGGGTCTGAGAGAAAGAGAGAGAGGGGGTGGCTAGTACCAGCAGGGAACTGTTTTTTTTAAAGCTTGGCCCTGAGCTAACATCTGTTGCCAATCTTCCTTTTTTTTTCCTCTCCCCAAAGCCCCCCGGCGTATAGTTGTATATTCTAGTTGCAGGTCCTTCTGGTTGTGGCACATGGGACGCCGCCTCAGCATGGCCTGATGAGCAGTGCCCTGTCCACACACAGGATCTGAACCGGTTAAACCTTGGGCCACCGAAGCGGAGCACGTGAACTCAACCACTGGGCCACGGGGCGGTCCCAGAGCAGGGTTGGGGGGGGGGGTGGGGGTGGGAGGGGTGATATGCCCCGAGGGCCTCTCTTGGATCACCAGGTGACTTCCTCCATCCCTGGTGTCCCTGCATCCGACAGGGCCAACATCCAACTGTCAAACTGCCCTGGAATCTGCCCCCTGCCCACTTCCGCCATCACCCCTGGGACACTCCCAGAGCCACCTCCCACCACCGCCTCGTGATCCCCCTGAACCATGAGGCTTGGAGAGGACCAGGGCTACCCAGCCTCCAGGAAAAGCCAGGCGGCTCGGGCCCTACCCCACCCTGGCCAGTGGGTTCAGGCACTGACTTCGCATCTTGACATGCTGCGAGACCTCGATGAGCTCCATCTCAGTGGGCATGTAGCCCAGTGTCCGCATGCAGGCGCCCAGCTCCCGGTAGCCGATGTAGCCATCGCGGTCGGTGTCAAACTCCTCAAAGGCAGCTTGAAGTTCTGCCGGGGAGGAGGGTCAGGCCCAGGGAGACAGGCTCAGGGACACCTCCCACCCCGCCACCAGCAAAGGCCACTCACCGTCCAGCTCCTCGGGGCCCAGCTCGCGGTCCTGTAGGGGTATAGTCCAGCATGTCCCCCAAGCCAGCCAGGGCTTGGGCCAGCCCAAGACCCATCTTTCCCCAAACTGCTGAAACCCAGCCCCCACAGCCCAGGATCCCTGAGTCTGAAGCAGAAGCGACAGGAGCCCTCAGTACTAGGGGCAGGGTGGGCTGAGCCTGAGGACATGAGTCCCCACCCCGACCCTCAGACTCCCAACCCTGCCCAGGCCCCACCTGACCTTCCCAAAGACACGGTTGAGCAGGGGCCCGTATGTCCTCTGAGCAGCATCATGCTGGGGGTCAGAACGATGCCGGTGGGACTGGCGACGAGAGGCTGACCCAGGGGCTGCAGGGGTTGGCCCCTCCTGCCCTTCTCCGGTCCTAGAGGGATTCTTGCTGCTCCCAGGGGCCTCAGGGCCCTGGATGGGGGTCTGCTCCCCAGAGCTGCCCTTCCGGGACCCTCGAAGCCCCCTCTTGCTCTTCCTCGTGGTCAAGGGGTGCCCCTCAGCCCCATTCGTGGGAGCCATGGCCCCCTCAAGGGGCTTCTGAGGGCCGGGGGCCAGGTCTGGGCCATGCTGCCCCTTTGCCTGCTCTGTGGCCATGTGGAGATGGGCGACAGGGCTCAGAGATGCAGCACCACGGAGCACCCTTGGCTCTTGGGACCCATAAAGCTGCTTATGCACCCGCACCCTGGGAGCTGCTGGCCTGGGATCGGGCCCTGAGGGGGATTAGGGTAAGTGAGGCAGGCAGCCCAGGCCCTAATCCCGGCCCTCAGCTCAGGGGTGGCCAGGACAGAGCCAGATGGGTCAAGAGAACTGTCCTCAGCAACAAGGGGTGCCAAGACATGGTAGCTGCAACGAGCTTAGACTCCAGCTTTGCCACCTCAGAGCTGGGAGACCCAGCAAATTCACCTCTCTGAGCCTCCGTGCCTCATCTATAGAATGGGAGCAATATTGCTGAAGAGTCGAGACTTCAGCCGGGTTGTGTGACACGGGCAGGACTTAGCTGAGAGAGGACACGGGAAGGCATCGCAGGCAGGAGGGAGAGGGTAGGCAAAGGCTGGAAGGTGGGAGAGCATAGGACGAGCTGCCCACCGCAGTCCCCTCATGGGTGACATCCTGGCTGGAGCAGAGGGTATATGAAATTGAGGAAGAGAGGCCAGATCACCGAGGCCTTGAATGCCGGATTGAGGGTCATGGAGGTGATGTCAGAGGAGGTGGACCCCAGGGGGGACACAGGGCCTGCCCTGAGCTGGAGAGGCCCAGGGTGAGGGGGCTTTAGCCATCTGACCTTGCCCAGGGTTGGGGGAACTGGCCGGTCAGTTGGTCCTACTGGGCCAGGGTTAGGGTTTCCCGGCGAGCAGCCCCATGAATGATTGATGCCCTTTGAGCTTGGGTTTCATGCCGGCCGCCTTAGCGCCGCCGGGCACCATGCAGCGGGCCCTGGTGTGGGGCCATGCGGACGACTGGACCACTGGGCACACAGGCACGCCCAGCTCCTCCCCGCCAGCAGCCTGCGCCTCACAGGTAAGCCAGGCCTCACCGGTGGGGGTCGGGGGAGCCCAGGGCTCTGATGCAGTAGCAGCTGAAGCTTGCAGAGTGGGGTCTGCCTGAGGAAGGGCCCTGGGGGTGGAGAGGCCATGGGGCTAAAGGCCACAGGCAGGATCCAGTCTTTCTGGGGCTTCTGCTTCTTCCCCGACTCTGTGCCGCCACCAGGGCCTTGTCCATCCTCAGAGGGAGACTCCCTAGAGGCTAGCGAGCGAAGGGGGTGGGGGCAGCAGGCCTTGGGTGCCGGCCACCCTCCTCCTCATCAAGCTGTTGCGCCCCCCCTCCTGTTTAATTGCTCCAGGAAACAAACGGGGGCCACCTTCTGCCTGAGCTGTGAGAAGAGGGAGAGGGTCCCAGGTGGGGCAGAGGATGATAAAGAGGCTCAAGCTGCTCCCAGGACAGCCCTCCTGGCTGCGGGCTGCCCCGCCTGAGCCTCAGGCCTCCCAGAGCTCACGAGTTGCTCTCGCTGGGAGGAGGGGCCTCCTCTGCCGCAGACTCCCTTCCGATCTCGGATTCCTCCGGGCCAGTGGGACCCTGAGCCCTCCCCGCGTGGACCCTTAAACACTCGAACCCCAGGATACCAGACAAAAAGGAGCCTGTGGTGATCTGACCAAATGGTTTTCAAACTGTGCTCCCTGGAGCTCTGGGAGCGCCCTCCCCTCCTTTAATCTGAGCACCCCCTTTGAGTTCATATAGGAATTCCACTGTAGTATTTCATTTAAAGAAAATATTCACCAGCTTAAAAAATATGTTTGAAAGCCTCTGGTCGGGGCCAGCCCAGTGGCGCTGCAAAGTCAGCACGTTCTGCTTCTCAGCAGCCCGGGGTTCGCCAGTTCGGATCCCGGGTGCGGACATGGTGCCACTTGGCAAAAGCCATGCTGTGGTAGGCGTCCCACATATAAAGCAGAGGAAGATGGGCATGGATGTTAGCTCAGGGCCAGTCTTCCTCAGCAAAAAGAGGAGGATTGGCAGTCGTTAGCTCAGGGCTAATCTTCCTCAAAAAAAAAAAGAAAGAAAGCCTCTGGTCTAGTCCACCAGACACACACAGGGATTCCGTGGGGCAGAATGGTTAGGTCTGCGTTGGGGTCCTGGGGCCGCCCATCCTACCTCTGACCTTGGGCAAGTACCCTCGTCCTCTGAACCTTCCGCTCCTCAGCTGTAAAAGGGGTTGTATGAGGCCTAGGTGGGGTCGTCTATTTAAAGTCCCTAGCATAGAATATCTACCCAAAAAGTGATGACAATGGCCCAGAAAGGGACCACGACTCGCCTGGAGATGCACAAGACCCTCTCTCTCACGCTCAATCATTCATGCCTTCATTGCTTCACCAGGCGCCCTCTCTGTGTCCAGAGGTACACTGGGGACCTCAGATGGACGCTGCTATAGAAGCCAACCTGGGTGCTGCTGGCCTCAGGCCCCGCACGGAGCTGGACGACGAGGACTACTACCCCCAGGGCGGCTGGGACACAGTCTTCCTGGTGGCCCTGCTGCTCCTGGGGCTGCCAGCCAATGGGCTCATGGCGTGGCTGGCCGGCTCACAGGCCCGGCAAGGAGCAGGCACACGCCTCGCTCTGCTCCTGCTCAGCCTGGCCCTCTCTGACTTTTTGTTCCTGGCAGCAGCAGCCTTCCAGATCCTGGAGATCCAGCACGGAGGGCACTGGCCACTGGGGACAGCTGCCTGCCGCTTCTACTACTTTCTATGGGGTGTGTCCCACTCCTCTGGCCTCTTCCTGCTGGCAACCCTCAGCCTGGACCGCTGCCTGCTGGCGCTGTGTCCACGCTGGTACCCTGCGCATCGCCCGGCCCGCCTGCCCCTCTGGGTCTGCGCCGGGGTCTGGGTGCTGGCCACACTCTTTAGTGTGCCCTGGCTGGTCTTCCCCGAGGCCGCCGTCTGGTGGTACGACCTGGTCATCTGCCTGGACTTCTGGGATAGTGAGGAGCTGCCGCTGCGGATGTTCGAGATCCTGGGGGGCTTCCTGCCTTTCTTCCTGCTGCTCGTCTGCCACGTGCTCACCCAGGCCGCTGCCTGCAGGACCTGCTGCCACCATCAGCCTATGCCCACAGCCTGCCGTGGCTTTGCCCGTGTGGCCAAGACCATATTGTCAGCCTATGTGGTCCTGCGGCTGCCCTACCAGCTGGCGCAGCTGCTGTACCTGGCCTTCCTGTGGGACATCTACCCCGGCTACCTGCTCTGGGAGGCCCTGGTCTACTCCGACTACTTAATCCTGCTCAACAGCTGCCTCAGTCCCTTCCTCTGCCTCCTGGCCAGTGCCGACCTCCGGGCCCTGCTGCACTCAATGCTCTCCTCCTTCGCAGCAGCTCTCTGCGAGGAACGGCCAGGCAGCTTCATGCCAGCCGAGCCACAGGCCCAAGTGGACCCTGGGGGTCAGACTCTGCCAGGGCCAACAGCTGAGGCCCAGCCACAGATGAACCCTACAGCCCAGCCACAGGTGAATCCCATGGCCCAGCCACAGGCGAATCCCATGGCCCAGCCACAGCAGAATCCCACAGCCCAGCCACAGGAGAATCCCACAGCCCAGCCACAGGAGAATCCCACGGCCCAGCCACAGGTGAACCCTATGGCCCAGCCACAGTTGGATTCTGTGGTCCAGCCACAGGCAGATCCCACAGCCCAACCGCAGTCAGAGTCTGTGGTCCAGTCTCAGCTGGACTCCATGGCTCAGCCACAGGCAAGCCCTGAGGCCCGCACCCCCGGAACTGCTGCCAGCTCAGTTTCCAGCCCCTGTGATGAAGCCTCCTCTGTCCCATCCACAGATGCCCCACCAGAGGCCCCTGAGGACCTGACCACGCCCGCTGCCTCCACAGGAGAAAGTCCTGGTAGTGACCCCCAAGAGGATGACCCCAGTGCAGGCCCCACGTGAGCGTCTAGGAGAGCCCGGGCCCACCAGGGCAGAGGAAGAGCCAGAGGGAGACGGAGGAAGCAGCAGTCAGGGAGGAGGGGGGCCGTGGAGGAAATCGCTGTGGAAAACCCCACCAAGGCCCCGAGGCCTGGCAGGAGGACTCAGGGGAAGTGAAAATGAAGCGGCCAAAAGTCCCAGATGGTTTGTTGTGAGCGTCGCGTCCCTGCCCAGGTCCGACCAAGCTCTTCCATGCTTGCCCCCACCACAGTGGCTCAACAGCCCCCTGAGTTGTCACAGCTGATGGTGTCCTGCTGGGCCCTGCCCCCAACACCCCCAGACCCCACCAACGATTTCCTCCTTTGCCTCCATCCTGCAGGAGAAGACAGCAGGGGGGATGTCTCCAGGCTTGATCTGATCTCCCTTTGATCCTTCCGTCTCTCCCCTCCCCCGCCCCATCCTCTAACCTGGGCACGAGGAGGAGGAGAAAGGAGGAAGACCCGGCAGAGAAGGGAGGCATTCAGGAGCCGGCAGGATCCGGCAGGAGCCCCGGGGCCCTAGGAGCCCACAAGCTGGCCAGGCATGGCCAAGTCCTCTCCACCAGCTGCCCGCCTCCAGCAGGCTGCGAGGCCGGGCAGGACTTCTCCCAGCAAGCTGTGGGAGCACAGGCGAGAGCTACGAAGCCTGGATTCAAACCCGGCTCCAGGGGACTCTGGACAAGCGGCTTCACCCTCTGAGCTCCTGTTCCATCTGCCATCGTGAGGATTCAAGGAGAAAGTGTGTGAGGTGCCCAGCAAGAGCCTGGCACACAGTCGGGGCTCAGGGAACAGATGCTCTTCCCTCACTGGCACCCAGGGATGCCCCTCGAGGGGCTGGGGATGGATAGGAGGAGGCACCTATCGCAGCATCTGGGAGCCTGTGAGCTTCGGGGCAGATCAGAGGTGCCCATGACCAGTTCCGGCCTGTAGACATCCAGGTGGCCCAAGATCATGGGGCCACCTCTGTGCCTTGGGCAGCTTCAGGGGACTCTAGGTTCTGCTCCATTTAAGGGTTCAACTAGTGTTCACCTGCCCCCCACTGCCCACCATGTTGGGGCCCAGATAGAGTGTCCTGGTCCGGCCTCCGTCTGAGCTCCTTCTATGCACTCAGCCCAGGGGCAGGGATGGGAATGTGTCCAAGCAGAGAGCTCTGGAGACCAGTGGCACCAGAAAAGGCACAGGCCCCCCGGAGGTCACCCAGCGTCTCTTCCCTCTCAAGCTGCAGACGCTGCAAGAAATACTAGGAAGTGCTGAAGGTCTATTTTCCAATCCCCACCCCACTTCCCTTTTATACCCATCACTCTCTTGGGACACCCATCCCACCCAGCTTTCTCTCAGCCCCCAGCGTTCCCAAATCATGAAGCTTTTCCCCTCGTCACCCCCTCCCCCATCCTTTCCCATTAGCTCAGCCTATGACCTTTAGCAGCTGAGAGACGCCCTTACCAGGAGGTGTAAATGGCGATGACATTTTCTGCGTCAGCCTTCCCTGGAGTGCTTGCATTTTAAAAGGGCAGCAGGCTGTGCAGGCAGATCTGGGTTCTGGTTTCTCACTCTCTCTTCACCTCGGTTTTCTCCTCTGTAAAATGGGGTGATAACATCCCCCTGCAAGGTTGGCTGCTGTTCTCATTAACTGAGCCCGGGGACGGAGCCCTGCTGGGGGAGGGTGGTGAGACCAGCATGTCCAGGTGATGGAATTGTGGGCACTGAGGCCAGTTGGAGAGAGAAATCTGGACAGGCACAAATTTGTTGAGTTCATTCATTCAGCAAATATTTATCGAGCACGTGCTGGCACCTTTCCAGCCAGCCTTCCATTTTGGAGACACACGGGTGGGGTTAAGGGCATGGCCTCCGGTGCCCCTAAGGGTTCCTCTGAATCCTGGCTCCACCCCTCACCAGCTGTGTGACCCTCAACAAGGCTCTTGGCCTCTTTGGGCCTCAGTTTCCTCATCTGTAAAATGGGAATCATAAAATGGCTCCCATTTCCTAGGAGCGTTAATCCCTGTGAAGTGCTTCGATCCTTGCCTGGCACAGAGCAAGTGCTTAATAATTGATAGCCATTAGTTTGATTATACCAGTGGGCACCCAGGCCTCAGGCAGGCCTGGGACCAGCACTGACCCACGGGCCACAGCCCCCCGTGACAGCATCCTGTCCACCAGGCATTCTTCCCTCCGCCACACTGCCTCCTGCTCCACAGAAACGCTTTCACACTCCCTGTTGGAGAGCACATTCCCTGAGGGCAGGGTCTGGACTGATGCCCCCTTGGGGCGCTCAGGACTGTCCCTCTCCCTTCTCCCAGGTAGGGGTCCCAAAGCTTCGTCAACAGGGCAAGCAGATCCTGGACTGAGACCTTGCCTTCAACTCTGGTCTACACTCCCAACCCCGCCTCTTGGAAAATGGGCCAGCCCCACCTCCAAGGTGCCTGAGGGGAGTCCCACCCATATTAGGTAATCTCTATCCAGGAGAAAGAGCGGCACCAGGAAGGGTTTTTGTGGGATCAGGAGGAGTCCTCCTGGTGGCCCGTAGAGGAGGGTTTCCTGTTGGAGGAAACATGCACACCCAAGGCCAGAGGGGATGAGGGAAGGGCTCATCCCCGCACTCCACAGCCCCTCCACCTCACCCCCAACCCCCCCCCCCATGAGGCTGGGCTCCTGTTGCCCTCTGGGGGACCGACCCTTCTCCAGGTGAGAGACACCCCTCCCTCTCCCTCGCAGGGACCCGCCGTGGATTCTGAGAGTTGTGAATATGAACATTTTTCAAGTCTCCATTCAGGGCTGCTGTTCATTCATTCATTCATCCAATATCCATGAGCTGAACACACGCCGTGTGCGAGGTCTCCTTCCAGGTGCCATGGACACAGCGCGAACGAGAGCAAGTGCTGCCCTCAACTTGCTGACAGCCTAGTGGGCCAGGCCAACCAGGAGCAAATAACTATATCACATAACATCAGGTCGTGACTAAGAACCATACAGAGGGACCAGGGAAGGCCAGAGAGTGACGGGCGACTGGGGTTGCCAGGGAAGGCCCTCGGAGGAGGTGACATCTGAGCAGAGACCTGGGGGGATTGGGGGAATGGAGCCTTTTCAAGACCTGGGGGAAGAGTTTCCAGATGGAGGGAACAGGATGTGCCAAGGCCCTGGGGTGGGAAGGAAGGCGGTGGTATGTTTCAGTGACAGGAGGGTCAGTGTCATTGGGCCACACGCAGGGAGAGGACGGTGGTAGTTCACGAGGGGTGGGGGGTGCACAGTGACTGTGGACATTATTTCAGATGTTGAGAGGAGGAGCAAGGGGACGGCTTAGGGTAGGGGATCTGGTTTGAGCTCCGGACAGATCCCCGCTGTTTTCAGGGGACACACGGGAGAGGCAGGCTTCATGGCTGCATTCCCTCTGCCCAGCACCCCCATTCCTGTCCTAGGCTGGAAAGATCAGCCTGCCCCAGGGTTACGGAGCAGTGGGAAAAGCAAGGACTTTGCAGCCAAACAGATGGGGATTGAACCCTTTCGGGGTGACCTGGGGCAGGCACCTCTCCTCTCTGAGCTGTTCCCTCAGCACGGTGTGGCAAGGGGAATGAGACCGCTACAAGCCCCAGCTAATGGGGACACACAGTGGGACCTCGTGCAGTCTGAGACAAGGATCCTTTTGACTTCTGCTTTCCCCCCCTTCCCCCACCACTCCTCTCTTTCTGCCAAAGGGACCCTACCCATCACTCCCAGGTCCCCCAGGGCAGCAGATGCTCAAGAAAGGGATGAGGGAGGTGACCAGTGCCCCAGGAACACCAGCCCCTGGTGGAGGGGACAGATTGTGCCTGTGGGACCTAGAGGGACACCGAAGCCTCCAGGGTGGGACAGGGATGGGGCGGATGTGGGGAGGCCAGTCTGGGTTCCTGCCACAGGAGCGGGCTAGAAGGAGGGAGAGGTCTGTGGTCCGACCTCCGGGCCTCCGTGGGAGATAGGCGAGAAAAGAAAGGAAGGTGTCAGGGATCTGGGGGGCACGGCCCCATTTCTGTTTCTAATAAGAGCGAGGCCCGGGAGGACCCAGGGGTGTTCGTGGGGAGGAATGGAATGGTTGGGGCTTTCCACCCGCCTCTTAAAACACCCGTTTTATTTACACTGTTAACCCACAGCACGTACTTTTGTAAGTCAAAAAGAGGCACGTGCATATCTCAGCTGTCTGAGTAGATATATTTTGGAGTCAGGAGTGGACTGGGGGATCCTCGAGGTATGCATGGGGCGGGGAAGTGGGGGGGCGGGGCTCCCCCCAATCCCGGGGACTCCTGAGGACGCCTCCTTGAGGGGCAGCATGGGGAAGGGGCCGGGTTTGAGGCCGGGGTGCAGCCCTTGCAGCCCCCTCCCCACCCCGTCCCTGCCCCTTTGCCCTGGAGGCCCCGCGCTCCCGGCCTCCAGGCTCCGCCCGCAGCCTCCCGCCCCTCCCCTCCGCGCGTGACCTCGGCCCCGCCCCCGCGAGCCCCCGCCCCGCCCCCCGCCCCTCGCCCCCGGCTCCTCTGTCACTTCCTGATTCCCGCTTCCTGCTTCCCAGAGGCCGGGATCCGGAGCCGCCCGAGGCCGGTGCCACAGCCCCTGGCGCCCCCGGTGAGCACTGGGGGCCGGGGCTGGGGGCGCGGGCGGCGGGCGGCGGGCGGGGCGGGGCTGCAGGGGCGGAGCCGCGGGGGGCTGTGGTTGGGGGGCCTGGGTCCGAGGAGCCCTTCCCGTCCGCGGCGCCCCACCCTCAGTCCCAGCTCCCCTTGGCCGCCCAGCCTGTCCCCTCCTGGCCCGGGGTCCCTGGAAATCGGGCTCCTAGTTCACCCTGGACTCGGCTCCGAGGATGCTCTGCGTCTGGGAGTGCTGTCCCGACCCCCGCCCCCTCCTGCCAGGCCTCCTGGGCCAGCCTGGGGCTCCCTGCAGCTCCCCGCACATTCCTGCAGGCGCTGCACATTCCCTGGGACTCAGAACTGGGGCCTAGCACGGCCTGCTCCTCTGGCCGTCCTCCCCATCACCCAGCCTCCGAACCCCCGGCAGGAAGGAGCCTGCTCCGCACTGACCGGGACCCCCAGAGGAGCTAAGCTTGCTCCAACATTGGCACCTCCTACCTCCCCCACACACATACCAGAGCCAGGGAGAGGCCTTGGGTAGTGTCCTGCAAAGCCCCTCAGGACTGAGCAGCGTGGGCTGCGGGGTCAGCACGTTGCCCCCCTCAGATCAGCGCACGGGGGGAGGCAGCCAGGGTTTGCACCTCTCACCCCTTTCTGTAACAGGGGATACTGAGAGCCAGGCGGGCTCTAACGACCAGGCCCGCACTTGCATCCTCCCCACCTCCCTTTGTGCAGCCCTGGGAGGGTTGGGGGCTTCCATGATGGGCAGGGCTGACCCAGGCTTCTGCGCCCTGCAGACATGTCCTTCCGCAAAGTGGTTCGCCAGAGCAAATTCCGGCATGTGTTCGGGCAGCCGGTCAAGAATGATCAGTGCTATGAGGACATTCGCGTGTCGCGTGTCACCTGGGACAGCACCTTCTGCGCAGTCAACCCTAAGTTCCTGGCGGTGATTGTGGAGGCCAGCGGTGGGGGCGCCTTCCTGGTGCTCCCCCTAAGCAAGGTGGGCCCCCTCAGGGCTGAGGGAAGGTCTGCAGGCAGCTGGGCCACACCTGCCAGGCGTCTGTGTATTTCACGTCCCATATCTTGCCCGGCCCCACACTGCTGGGCAGGTGTCATAATCCAGATTTACTGCCCGAGAGGCGTGAACACAGACGGGGAAAGTCTTTTATTGCCACAGAGTCAGGGTCAAAGGCAACAGATGTTTCCTGCTCACCTGATGATGCCTGTGAGGAAGAGGTGGGTCAGCAAGAGGCAGTGAGAGTCACATCTGGGCCATCTGTGGGCCAGGCACCCTTTTCCCTGCATGGAGGGGAAGCCTCAAGCTCTGCGAGGGGTGGACCCTCAGGGTCTTGGGTCCCCCTTGACTACTCCTCTCATGCCCCCAGACGGGCCGCATTGACAAGGCCTACCCGACAGTGTGTGGACACACGGGACCTGTCCTTGACATTGATTGGTGTCCCCACAATGATGAAGTCATTGCCAGCGGCTCGGAGGACTGCACGGTCATGGTGAGGCATATGGCTGTGGTTGGGTCTGGGTGGCAGTTGTCACTCGAGGTTGCCTGCAGCAGGGCCAAGCAGGGGCCTCAGCCCGCATCCCTACCCCTTCCGCAGGTGTGGCAGATCCCGGAGAACGGGCTGGCTGCCCCACTGACAGAGCCGGTGGTGGTGCTGGAGGGCCACACCAAGCGAGTGGGCATCATCACCTGGCACCCGACGGCCCGCAACGTGCTACTCAGCGCAGGTCTGCACTGGTCCCTTGCTCCCCACCCCTGGCCATGCACAGCTCTGGAACGTCCCACACCCTCTCCCGCGCCATCTGACAGATGGGAAAGCTGAGGCCCATAGGGTCTGGTCCCAGGAGGGTGGTCAGAGCTGGCCTGGTGGGCTGACGGCCCCCTGCCCGGCAGGCTGCGACAACGTGGTGCTCATCTGGAACGTGGGCACGGCGGAGGAGCTGTACCGCCTGGACAGCCTGCACCCCGACCTCATCTACAACGTCAGCTGGAACCACAATGGCAGCCTCTTCTGCTCCGCCTGCAAGGATAAGAGTGTGCGCATCATCGACCCCCGCCGGGGCACCCTGGTGGCGGTACGTGGCCCTGGAGGGTAAGGATGGCAGTGGACAGGCCGAGGGGCTCTATTGGGTCACTGTACTGACCACTCTGTCCCCTGCCACAGGAGCGGGAGAAGGCTCATGAAGGGGCCCGGCCCATGCGGGCAATCTTCCTGGCAGATGGCAAGGTGTTCACCACAGGCTTCAGCCGCATGAGCGAGCGGCAGCTGGCACTCTGGGACCCGGTGAGTAGCCATGGCCGGCCTGAGGGGACAGGCTTGAGACTTGGGCTCCACCCTGGATGAAGAGGGCAGGAGTCACCCTGGAGAGGCCTGTGGTTCCCAGGCCCCAGAACGCGCCAGCCTCTCCTCTCCCTGCCCCTGCTCTCTGGCCTCCCTCACTGCCTCCAGTTACCTCTGTGTCTGCCATTCTTCTTGCCAACTGAAAGGCCGTTCTCTCCTTTGCTTGCCTGTTCCCACCAGCTGCAGAATCCCCCTCCTCCAGGAAGCCTGCCAGCGCTTCCCCTGGAGTGCTCTGTCGCACAGCCCTATGCTTCTGTATAGTGACCTCCAGGGGCCCCTCTGAGGCAGGCTGGTGCTGCCTGGCACCCGGGTTCCCACATGGTGGGGACTTCCTCAGCACTTGCTCGGTGGCCTGGGAGTTGGCTAAAGACCTGGAGGAGGCTGGGAAAGTGGAGCCCTGGGAGTTAAGGGGAGCCAGGAGGGCCCGGTGGGGCACACTGTGTGGGCAAAGGCTTACAGGTGGGAGGGAGCCCACCCGGCGTGGTCGGGGCAGCAGCGGCTGGCATGTGTGGCTGGTTGGGGCCCAGTGCTGATGGGGGGAGTTGGGACAGTGATGGGAGAGAGGAGGTTCTGGCCCGGCCTGACTGTCCCCAACCCCGTGTGCCAGGAGAACTTCAAGGAGCCCATGGCCTTGCAGGAGCTGGACTCGAGCAACGGAGCCCTGCTGCCCTTCTACGACCCCGACACCAGCGTGGTCTATGTCTGCGGCAAGGTGAGGCTGGGCATGGTGTGGGGGCAGGGAAGAGGGATGCCCGAGTGCTGACCCCTGCCCACTCCTGCCCACTCCTGCCCTGCAGGGCGACTCCAGCATCCGGTACTTTGAGATCACAGACGAGCCTCCCTACATCCACTTCCTGAACACATTCACCAGCAAAGAGCCCCAGAGGGGCATGGGCAGCATGCCCAAGAGGGGCTTGGAGGTCAGCAAGTGTGAGATCGCCCGGTAAGAGGGACCCCCGAGGCAGCCGGCTATAGGGGGATGGGTCAGCCTGGGGGGCGCAGGGGCCAGGCTGTGGGCATCCAGGGTGACATGTCAGATCATAAGAGGCTGCTCAGGAGCAGGAACCAGCCCACAGGGGGCCCAGGGTCAGGGGTCAGTCTGTGGGAGGAGCTGAGGTGAGGCCCGGAAGTGGAGAGTGGAGGGTGACCGGAGAGATGGTGGCAGGAGGTTCCACCCATGGCTCCCTCCCTCTCCTTCTCCCAGGTTCTACAAACTGCATGAACGCAAGTGTGAGCCTATTGTCATGACTGTGCCAAGAAAGGTGAGGCTGGCTGGATCCCCTGCCCACCCACTGCTCCCTTCTTGGGCAGACAGCCCATGCAGGGGGGAACGGGGTGAGACCTGTGAATGGGCCGTAGCCAAATAAGGGTGTGGTCAGTGGGCTGGACAGGTGCCAGCTTGCCCTTGTACCCACACAGGGGTTGGGCTGTGCCAGGCAGGGGACAAGCAGGAATGAGATGCAGTGTGAGCTGCCCTGAACCAGCCACAGGAGACAGACACCGGGCAGCCACGGAGCTCTCCCCATAGGAGGCCGGACCTACAGCATGACTAGGGTGGGGCCCTCCAATGGCAGGTAGAGACTAGGAGAAGGGCGCAGAGGTGGGAATGGAGTCTGGCTGCAGTGGAGGCTCCCATGAGGAGGGATCAGGCCTCAGATGCCCAGCCAAGAGCCTTGGATGCACATTTTTCGCCAGCCAGTACTTACTGAGTGCACATTCAGCGTGTTAGGCACGACCGGGGGAGCAGAGCTGTGAACGAGGCTGACAGGGCCTGCCCCAAGAGCTCACGGTCCATGGGGCACAGATGTAGCTCCCAGAATCCCACGAAGCTATAGGAAGGTTGGGGAAGGCTTCAGACGGAGCTCTTGGCAATATCCAGAAAGGAAGTGAAAGGACAGATTTGAGCTTTCAAAAGGTCACTTGGGGTTAGGCTATTGGAAGACGGGTTGACAGGGTGGAAGCCTGGAGGCCAGCAGAGTGATGAGGAGGTGGCGACCCAGGGTCCAGACGAAAGGACCCTAACAGTGGGTCCCCAGCTGATCCAGACCTCCCCCACCCCTTCCCAGTCGGACCTCTTCCAGGATGACCTGTACCCCGACACAGCCGGGCCCGAGGCGGCCCTGGAGGCGGAGGAGTGGGTGAGCGGGCGGGACGCCGACCCCATCCTCATTTCCCTGCGGGAGGCCTACGTGCCCAGCAAACAGCGGGACCTGAAGGTCAGCCGGCGCAACGTGTTATCCGACAGCCGGCCCGCCGTGGCCCCTGGCTCCGCCCACCCAGGGGCCTCCACATTTGCTGCCTCTACCACTGCCACCACCCCCAGTGGCAGCCTCACTGGAGCCAGGGTATGTACCCCGCGGTCAGGGGTGGAGTTGGGAAGCGCCAGCTGTTTCCCCGGTCTGCTGTGTGTGCCTAAATCATTCCCTGTCCCTCTCTGGGCCTGGTAGTAGATTTAGGGAGCATTGCAACTCTGTGACCCGTGACCCCTATGATGTCCCTGCAGGAGGCTGGGAAGCTGGAGGAGGTGATGCAGGAGCTGCGGGCCCTGAGAGCGCTGGTCAAGGAGCAGGGGGAGCGCATTAGCCGCCTGGAGGAACAGCTGGGGCGCATGGAGAATGGGGATGCGTAGGACCACAGGCCCAGTGGAGGCCGCTGCCCTCACCTCCACCTCCTCTCACTCAGCCTCTGTTGGCAGGTCACACCACAGGCTGGCTGCCCCCTACCGAGGGCCTCTGGGGCCAGTCCACACCCTGACCCATCCTGTGGGCCCAGGCTGGAGCCACTGCCTGGCTTTTGTCACTGTTACTGTGGAAGATTTTTGTACCATGGCAAGCTTATACTCTGAGGGACCATCTCCCCCACCCCGCCTGGCCCTCACTCCCTCCCTGGAGGAAGCTGGAGGGATGGGCTCTCTATTTTCATTTCAAATAAAATTCTCTTTCTAAAACCGGGTTTGCCCTTTTGCTGCAAGGGTGGGGCTGGGGAAGGAAGTCTGGAAAGCTGGGGAGAGAGGAGGCCCACAGGGATCACAGAAGAAAGGTCTGGGGGCCATGCGTATCCCCCACAGCCATCACTTCCCTGAATTCTGCCAGGTAGAGAAACTGAGGCAGAAGACCTGTGGACACCTCCAGGGTGTGTCCTGCTTTGAGCTGGGTGCCCAGTCCTTCCTCTTGGAGGCCTGGTCAGAGGCCCCACAGCCCCAGCCTCGCCCAGTGAGACCTGTGAGCATCTGGTGTGCATCAGGGTGGGTGTGAGAGGCCCAAGGCCCCCACCAGGGTCCTGTGGCAGAAGGGCTGGGGGGGTGCTGCGGGCAGGAAGCGGAAGCGTCGAGTAACCCCTGGCTGCAGTTGAGAGCGCGAGAGCTCACTTCTCACTCAGCTCAGCCAGAGCTGGAGGTGGGCGCCCAGCTCTGAGAGGCCGGCGGACAAATGGTGAGCACTGTGGCCCACTGGGTCCGTGGGGTCGGGGCAACAGGAGGTCAGGGCCGGAACGTCTGGGCCCCGGGAGCTAAGGAAGTATCCCCCGGCGGAGGCCCAGCGGCAGAAGCAACCCGTCAGGAGCCAGGGCGAGACCCAGGACGGCCATGGGGCAGAAGCTGGGCCTCTCTCTCACCCCTCCCCAGAGCTGGGCCGCCCTGGGAGTCAGGGTGTGGCCCCCAGGGCCCCACTCCAGGCCCAGCCCCCCTTGCTGACCGGGGATAGACCCTCTCACCGGCTCCTCTGGTGAGCTGCGACTTCGGCACAGCCCCTCCTGCATCCCTGGAGCCTGGGCAGACAGAGCCCCGGGCAGGGGAGGCTTGCTTGCACCTCGGCACCCCTCCCCCTTCCCCCTCCCCCCTCCCCCCACCTCCCCCCACCTGCCTCGTTCCGACCGCAGGCTTCCTCTGGCAGCTGCACCCGCCTCCCCCAGCCCCCAGCAGGCCCCCAGGGACGGGGAGTTGAACGGAAACGCCGCAGCTGGGGCAGTCCCGCGGCTGGGAAGGCGGAAGAGGGGTCTCTGGGACCCTCATCCTGGGACCTGGCAAAGCAGAGGGTGAAGAGTTGCCTGGGAGCCGGTCCCGCCATCCCGGGCCTCAGGAAGAGCAGCTCCCCCCCTCCCTTCCATCCCACCCCATCCCAGTCCAGGCAGCAGGCTTGACACAGTCAACCAGGATGTGCTGAGCACCTTCTGTGAGCCAGGAAGCTTGAGACGCTAGAGCCCAAAAGATCCCTGTCCTCCTGCGGCTTATTCTGGCGGGGAGCTGAGACAGTAAACCTAATGGGCAAGCAGAGTTGTGGACTGTGCTAGGAGTTGGGGAGGAGAGGAAAGTACAGCAGGTGCGGGGCACGGAGAGGGCTGGGCTGGGCTGCGGGTGTGAATGTCAGGGGAGAAATCCAGGTCAGGTTAGGTGAGCAGGCCAGCCATGTGGCTCTGGGGATGGAGCATCTGGCAGAGGGAACCACCAGGTCCAGGCCCCTGGCAGGAGAGGCTTACCTGGTGCAGTGGGAGGGAGGGAGGGAGGGAGGGAGGCGAGGGGCAGGGAGGTCAGAGCATCGGCGGCCGGGCCTCACAGGGCCAGGGCCTCACTGACCGAGTAAGGACTTGGGCCTTTCTGCTTGACTGTCCCCATGTTGCTCGAGAGGCAACCGAGGACCCAGTCACCCAGTCTGCCCACCACGGCCTGCCCCCAGCCCCGGTGATGAGCCCTGCCTGTCTCCCCACAGGACATGTCCTGTGCCCTAGGGCTCGGGACACTGCTGGCCCTGCCGGGGGTCCTGGGCTCGGGTAACAGTGCCCAGGAGGGCGCTGGCTCCAACTCTGTCACCATCGTCCTACTGCTGCTCCTGCTCCTGCTGCTGGCCACTGGCCTGGCACTGGCCTGGCGCCGCCTCAGCCGCGATTCTGGAGGCTACTACCACCCCGCCCGCCTGGGCGCCGCGCTGTGGGGCCGCACCCGACGCCTGTTCTGGGCCAGCCCACCAGGCCGCTGGCTCCAGGCCCGGATTGAGCTGGGGTCTCCAGATGAGGACCCCGAGCGGCAGGAGGATGAACAGGATGTGGAAGATGACTACTACGACATGGAAGGTGGCCGGGAGGAGGTTGAATCCCGGGAAGAGGGGCAGCCATGTGGAGAGGAGCCCAGCCCACAGCAGGGCCCAGGGCCGGTGGAAGAAGCACACGATGGTGATGCCAGTGATGTTGATGATGCCGAAGGGGCCCTGGCCCTCAGCTGCCAGGGGCCGGCGGGCTCAGGGGGCAGTGCTGAGGCTCTGCTGAGTGACCTGCACGCCTTTGCTGGCAGTGCGGCCTGGGACGACAGCGCCAGGCCAGCGGGGGGCCAGGAGCTGCATGTCACTGCACTGTAGGGGCCAGCCCTGGGGTCGCATCCCTGTCACTGTGCATCTGCTTCCCAAGCTGCCGTGGCTGGACACAGCCTGCCCTGGAGCCCCACATGGAAAGCCTCAGACTGTCACTCCCTCGACTAGTTCAGTCCCCCAGTCTGTGCATCCCCACCCCCTCCAGAAGGCCACCATCCCGTGCCCACCCAGGGCACTGGGCAGCCATCTGAAATAAAACCCCTACAGCCCTGCGGTTCTGTGGTTCTTTAGTGACCCCACCCCATCCCCAAGCAGGGGCTCCTCCTGACACGACCCCACCCACTCCCACCTCCAGAAGTCCCAAAAAGAGGCAGGTCAGTGCCATGATTCAGTACTTTAATTCCCCAAGGGCAACGCTCAGCTGCGGGAGGCCTTCCAGCGGCAGCCATAGCCCGCAACCCTTCACGTTCATGATTCAGGGGCACAGCCACCCCCACCAGAGACAATCACACTCACTCCTGCCCCCTAGACACACCCCAGGCCTCTGGAACCGGCCCAGGGTCCTGCTGCCCTCACGGCCTGCAGGGAGGGGCTGCAACAGCTGCCCTCATCCCCACCCGTCCGCCTAGCGCCCAGGGCGCCCACGGCCCCTCTTGGACTTCTTGGTCCCTGAGGGGGGGCGGATGGGGAGGGGGGCAGTGCTCGAGGGTGGCGGTGGTGGCGGCAGGAGAGGAGGTAGCGGGGGCTCCATGGGCTCTGGTGGGCCGGGGCTGGGCCGGAATCCCTCAAAAGGCGAGAACTTCAGAGGGCTGCAGGGGAAACCAAGCGGAGTCAGTGCCTCCTGGCCCCAGGGCAGGGGACCGACTTCTCCACCTGCCTGGGTGCCCGGGCTGTGAGGTCAAGTGCCCATCCAGGCAGCCCCTGCCACGAGAGGTCCTCATGGTTGATGGGGAAACGGAGGTTAACACTGGTTAAGAGACTCGGCTGAGGCAGCCCTGGGGTTGACAGCAGAACCGAAGCTAGGACCACCGGAGCCCCCTGCCCCCAGCTCCACGCTCCCCTCTGCCCTGGGGTACCTGATGGGGGTCCGGGGGCTGCTGTTGAGGCGTCTGGGGGAGCGTAGCTTAGGCTGGAAGGAGAAGCCCTCCTTGATGCTGTCCAGGACGGAGGGCGCCACATACGTGAAGCCCTGGGGGGCAGAGGCAGGGCTGGGCGATGCTCCGTGTCCGGGTCTCTTTAGCCACCATCCCCACCCATGTCCCCATAACCCTCAGGGCCCCCAGGACCTCACCAGGAAGGCCTGATTGGCGCTCTCACTGAGGGCCGTGTCGTCGGGACTGTCCACTGGCGTCTGCCGCGTGAAGTGGGTGTCAAACTGGCTCACGTCCTCCTCTGACTGCTGTGGGCAGACCCGCGAGGGGAGGGGTCAGGGGGCGTCAAGACGGGAGTCCTCCACTCGCCACAGGGCCAACGGGATCTCCACTCACCAGACAGGGCCTGAAAGGGGGGTCCACGCGGCGGGCCAGGAGGTCGTCCCAATTGATGTGCCGGAAGAACGGGTGCCTCTGTGGGTAGGGTGCCCCCCAACATGCCAACCTTTCACCCTCCTTGGCTCCCTTGGTAGCTCCCTCTGCCCTAAGGCCCTGCCCCCTGCACCCCTGCCCCCTCATGGTGGTCGCAGGCCCACCTGCACATCGGCAGCGTCCCCTGGGCCACCCCCGATCCGCTGGCTGGGGTTCCGCTTCAGAAACTGCAGGACAAGGGCAGAGGGGGAGAGTCTGGGGAGAGGTCCTGCTCATGTGCGCCCTGTTCCCAGGGGCTGGCTGGGTGTGGAGAGGTGAGATGGGGTGTCGGGGAGGAGGCCTCTGGAGCGTAGTCTCCACCTACTGACGCCCTCAGGACTTCCAAGGTTTGGTCCAGTGGCCCCTTCTCCAGGAAGCCTTCACAAAGGTGCCCGGCCGCCAGTATCGCCCCGGGGAGCACCTTAGTAGGGATCCGACTGCAAATCTGGATGGGGCACCTACCCCCCATGTTTACCCCCGTTGATTGCCTCTTTGATGGGAGAGCAGCGAGCTCATCCTGAACATTTTGCTGATCAGGACTTGGAAGAGGGACCTGTCCAGGGTCAGCAGCTGGTCTGCATCAGAACTAAGGCCCAAGCTCAGCATCTTGGACCCCAAAGCCAGTGCTCCTGCATCCCAAAGGCCCAGCGCACAGGCAGGGATGGCTCTGGATCCCCACGGCCTAGGGAGACTCAGGAACCCGTGCAGGGCCTGGGAGAAGCGATGGGGGGGGCCAGACCAGGGGCAGGAGGGAGAGGGAGCCCACCTTTTTGACAAGGTCCCGGGCATCCGGGGTGAGGTAGGGGGGCAGTGCCAGCTTCCCTTTGATGATCTTGTCCATGGTTTTCTTTCGGTTCTCCGCGGTGAAGGGTGGCTAGAGAGGGCAGAGGATGAGAGGACCCTTGTGGGCCTCCCAGTGGGTGGGCCTTGCCCCTGCCCCGGGAGGGGGCCCCCCTCCCACCCTCACTCCCATCCTCCCAAGGAAGCTGGACTTGCCGATCCAGTGAGCATGTCGTACATCAGGGCCCCCAGGCTCCACCAGTCCACCGCCCGGTTGTGACCACTGCGCACCAGAATCTCAGGGGCCCTGGGGGCCAGGTGGAACTGTCAGTCAAGCCAGGCCCTTCCTGGCTGTCCTCCTGACCCCTGGGCCCAGCCAGCTGCCACTTACATGTACTCAATGGTGCCACAGAAGGTGTGGGTGACGGCGCCCTCATGAATCGACTCCTTGCAGAGTCCGAAGTCCGTCAATTTGATGTGGCCTGAGGAAGAATGTTGGAGGGGGTTGGAAGGGTGCCACGGGGCTCCCCATCCCTCCCCACAGATTCTGACCGACACATGCGCACCCTGGCTGTTAAGCATGATGTTCTCCGGCTTGAGGTCCCGGTAGATGATGCCTTGGGAGTGGAGATGGCCCAGGGCCAGCGTGATCTCTGCCAGGTAGAAACTGCAAGGACAGGACAGAGTGACAGCAAGGACAGGGGTGGAGCCAGGCCTTTGGGGGAGGGATCCCGGGAGCCCCTCAGGAGAGAGGCAGGAAGGAACACCTACCAGGCCGTGTCTTCCAGGAAGATGCCCTCTCGTTCCAGATGTGTGAAGAGCTCACCGCCTGCGACACAAACACGTCAGCAGCTGTGTGCCGGGCCCAAGCTCCTTTGTTCTCTGAGTCTTGGTTTCTTCTCGGGGAGAGTGGGGCTCGTCATTCCCGCCCTACCTGCCTCACAGAGCTGCCGTGGGGATTCAATTCAATCAGCAAACATCTACCGACGCCTACTCGGTGCCCGGCCCTGTGCTAGGCGAAGCTGGGGACACAGAGATGAAGAGACCCAGCCATCGCCCTCGGGACGCTCAGTCTACTGGGGAGACAGACATGCACGTGGCTGCTCTAACACACCAGATGGAGGCAGCAGCTCCGAGAGCTTAAGCCAAGACATCTCACAGAGGAGAGAGAGGGGGACAAAATTAATCCCGAGGTGAGGGGAGAACAAGCCTTAAAGGGGGTGCTGAGATGGAGTGCAGGGAATGAAGCTCAGGCGCTCGTCAGGTACAGACAGGGCAGCTGGGGGAAGCAGCCCGGACTGCTTCATGACGAACAGGGGAACCAGGCCAAGGAGGCCAGGCTTTCTCTGGGCAGTTACAGGGAGCCATGGAATTCTGAGTGTTGGGGACAATCCGTACTCTGAGGCGATGACCCTGGGAGTTAGTGGAGGAGATACTAGGAAGAGGGTGAGCTGGAGGCCTCCCCAACAGTGTGCCCCCCGCCCCCACCTGCCCCAAGAGGAGAGGATTGAGGACACTGCAGAGAATGAACCAACTGGACTTGGGACCTGACTGGATGCAGGCACACGGGAGAGAGGAACAGGACATGAAGGAGTAGTGGCAATGGACAAAACAACCCTCTGGACTTGTATACAAACTCCCAATGCTCCCATCCACCCCCAACACAGGTGAGGGACACAATAGGTGCTGGACAGATGTTTGCTGAATGAATGAATGAATGAATGAATGAAGGGACGAACAGATGGATGGATGGACGGGTGTGGGGGCCCCCTGGCCATTCTACACACCCCGTCTCCCCGGGCTTCCCCCAGACTTCCAGGGCTCCCTGTGCTGGTTCCCGGGCCCTGCCCACACCCCTGCTGGGCCTGCACTCATACCACTGAGGCACTCAAGGATGAGGTAGAGTTTGCCACCAGTCTGGAAGGCATAGGCCAATTCCACAATGAAGGGGTGCTTCACTGACTCTAGAATGTTCCGCTCAGCCCGCGTGTGTGCCGTGTCCTTGGCGTTGCGCACAATTTTGGCCTGGAGAGACAGGGATCGGTCAGAAGTTGAGCACCCAGGGCGCCTTCAGTCCCTCCAGCCATTACTCTTCTGCCAGCCCCTGTCCCTCCATATTTCTCCATAACTCTGCTGCCTGCAAGCAGCAATCATCCTGCTTTATCCTCCAGCACAGTGTTCCTCAACCTCGGCACTAACGGCATTTCAGGTAGATAATTCTCTGTTGTAGGGAACTGCCCTGTGCACCGGAGGATATTTAGCAGCATCCCTGGCCTCGACCCACTGGATGCCAGCACCACCCCTCTCTAGTCGTGACTCAAAAACGTATGCAGACATTGCCAAATGTCCCCTGAGAGGCAAAACTGCCCATGGTTGAGAATTACTGCAAAACAATATAATCACAATTGACGATAAACCAGTGAATGCAAAGACGGGGACCGTCTCCTCCGTCAGGTTCCCTGCCGTCTTCCCAAAGCCTGGCGAAGGGCATTGAGAATGGCAGCCACTCAGTAAGGATTTGTTGGTTGAATGAATGACTCACCTTCCTCAGGACTTTCATGGCATATATTTTGCCCGAGTTGGTGCCCTGCACCTTTCGCACCTGGAACACCTGTGGGGCAGGGGAGACAGGATCAACTTCCCTCTCCACCTTCTATCGTCAAAAAGCCCCACCCTGCAGCTCTGGCATTGGGACCAGGAGGCCTAGGCCCACCCAAGGGCGGGGCAGTAAAGATTTCAGGTCTGACTCTGAGAGGATTTGCCCCTCCCTCCTTTATGTGTCTAGTCTGATGTCTATCAGAGGCTCTACTGACTTACAATCTAATTTGTTCTGAGAACCCTTTGCTGCAGCAAGACTGAGGCTGCAGGCCAGTGAGGAAGGAGAGAGAGCCAGTACCTTGCCATAGCCCCCCTTGCCCAGCACACGCAGCAGCTCAAAGCAGTGGGGCCCAATGCGCTCAGGGCCCAGGTTCACACTGGTCTCAGTCAGCTCCACCTCCTCATAGTGTCCTACAGGCCTATGGACACAAGAAGTTATTGGGGGCAAGGCCCGGGTCCCCTTCCCCAGCCCATCCCCTCCTCTCCCAACACGACCCTCACTCACTCCAGGCCAGCCGCCCTCAACTCGGCAAGGGGACACACGTCCTGTGAGAAACCGAGGGGTAAGAGCCAAGAGAGGTGCCAGGATCCCTCCCCCCTAAGCTAGACTGCTTGGTCCAGGAGAGGAGAGGGTCAGGCACCGGAGCTGTCAGGTGATGGACCGAGACTGGGGAGGAGAGGCGGAGGGCAGTAAAGGGAGAATCAGGGGAAGGGTTGGGATCCTGGAAGACAGGTCGGGGTAGGGTAGGGTCAGAGCTTAATAGGACCAGGATCTGGGAAAGATCGCGGTCTGCAGGAGCGGAGCCTACTCTGGGTGGGGGGAGGCGGGGGGATCCCATCGTTTGGGCGATGGGATCGGCTCCGGGATCGAGCCGCGCCCGGGTGGACCACTCACCGCGGGGCTGAACTCTGGCTCGCCCTCGCCCTCGCTGCCTTCCTCTGTCTCCAGGTCCAGGTCAAACACGGCCGCCATGGCGGCGCTGGCCCCGCGGGCCCCTCGGCCCGCACCGGGCCGCGCTCTGACTGACAGCCCGGAGCCGGACCCTGTACGTTGTCATTCCGCGACTGCGGCCCCGCGCGCCAGATGACGCAAAAGGCTTTCTCCCCCACTCCCCCGCCGCCCGATCCCCGCCCCCCCACCACGCCCCACGAGCAGGTTGCTTAGCCTGCCGGGGAGAAAAGATGGCGTCCGCCGCAGGGCCTCGCGGGAATTGTAGTTTCAGAGTGTGGGGATGCCAAAGCCTGCGGAACCCTCTTCCCGGGACCCTGTCTTCCCAGGACAGCTCCCCAGGGGCGGCACCGGACAGAGGTTGGCCTGGAAGGCGCCTACCTTGGCTCTGGGGATAGTTTGAATTTGGATGGGGCAGAGAAGCGCATGCAGGTGTGAGCGTAAATGTAATTCCTAGTGGAGCCTTGCGCTGCCAGGCTGGCTGGGTGACGAGAGGCAGCTTGCGTCTCCTTTCTGTTCGCCGCTGAAAGAGAGGCGGCTGCATCAGGGTCTCCCTAAGGTGCCTCCAGCCTCGAGGACCCTGCAGGTCAGAGCGTTTACTGGATGACAGGGTAAACTGGATGTTGCCAGGCTCCCGCCACAAAGGGTTTGGATCTCATTGATCCATCCGTAAATATGGGCTTGTGCTGCGTTTTCTCCGTTGCCGGTTTAAGCACATTTAGTAATTCGGCTACCTGGTACAGAACAGGCACTTAATAAAACTCCATTGAAAGAATGAATGAAGGAACACCCCAAACCTGACTGTGACTTTAGATTTGGGCATGGGTTCTTGTTGGATGGGGCTCTGTGGGGGTGAATTTGGGCCAGACCGGGCCTTGGATGAGTCCTGATTGCCGGAGGCTGTCTGGAGGTGATTCCAGTTGGACAGTGGAGGCTAGATATGAACTCAGATGGACAGAACTCAGGGGGTCTCCAGGCTGGGGAGGGGAGGGTTATCTGGTTGGACGTGGCCCTCTGGTTGTAATTCCACCCTCAGGAGACCCTCAGTTTGGGGTGATGGTGTGAGTGCCCTTGGCAGGCCCCCATTAAAGGTCAGCCCAAAGATCTGGCCATTGTGGCGGTTTATCCTTAGCTCCAGATGCTACAGGAGTCCCCTAGCCACCTCTCCCTCCTCCCTTCCTCACACTCCACCTAGCTGAGCCTGAGAGATGTTGTCTAAGCCACAAGAATCTGTGCCAGACTCCAGACATTTCACTAGTCCATAAGCCTTTATTGTATGAGGGATGCTTGTGGAGCTGTCCACAGCTCCTGTGCTGTGAAGCGGCGGGAGTTCTTCAAGCAGCCTCCCTGAATCGGGAAGGGAGAGTACACTCTCCTCTGCCAATGCTAGTTAGGTGTGCCAGAGCCCAAAACACTGAAGCTTGGAGAAGATGCAAGATGCAGGGGAAGGGGGTGTTCACATGTCTCCGGGCCACATATGAAGGAAGGAGGGCAGGGAGGTGAGCGGGTCCTAGAAGCTGAGTGGGCATGTAAGACTCAATAAAAGCAGAAAGCTGGCCCTTGCAGCTTGTCCCTCGACCCTCCACCCACAGTGGTAAGACCTCGAGGCAATGGTGTTTCCGCTTTGAGCCTGTTTCCTCCTCTGTAGAAGGGGCCATAGTGTCTACCTGGAGGGGAGATGACTACGCCTGACCCCAGGTCACCGGCTTCCACTGCTCAGGCCAAATGAGGCAGGTAGGCACTGCCAAAAGGTGTCAGCAGGCTCAAGAACTAGACTGGAATTTGTTAAATGGGGGGGTGAGAGTAAGAGGACAGGGGCTTAGTCTCAGGTTTTCTTGGGATTTGTCTAAAGCCAGGAGCCAGCCAGTTCTCTCCTCTTCTAGATGGCAGGAAGAGAGAGCGCTGGAGGGGTGGGGAGGTTGGGGTGGGTTTGGGCCCACTCCACCTCCCTGGGTGCGCATGTGTGTGTATGGGCAGCTGTTGTTGCTCCTTCATGGCTAGAGTCCTGGCATGGCTAGACCACCCTGGCAGCTGTGGGCTGGACTGGGGCCTTTGGGAGGGCAAGAGGGCCCAGCAGCCCCCCCCCCCAGATACTTTCTTCTGTGGCCCTCAAGCCCAGGGGTCCTTGGTGTCAAAATGGCCCTGCCACTCTGGAACAGCCCTGAGGCCTTGGAGTGGGCCCGGCCAGGGTTGGGGCAGGGCTATGGGAAGAGAGGCAGGGAGAGCACCCGGGAGCAGAGGGCAGCACAGTGCCCCACCAGCACTTCGGCCCTGCCCCCTGGCCCCAGCGCTATTTGAAGTGGGACAGGAAGTGGGCAACAGGATACTGAGGCCCGTCGATGCCCAGGCCCTGGCAGAGGCCCAGCAGGCGGAGGCGGGCCTCAGCGGGGCTGGGCCCAGCACAGGCCACGCTGCAGTAGGGCTCCTCGTACTCGCCGGGCACCAGGGCCTCCTCCAGCTGATTGAAGCGCAGCAGGCCCCGGTCATGAAGACCCTGCAGGGTCTCTCGGCTGGCAGTGGAACTCAGCGCCTGCAGGTGCTGGGACACCAGACACATGACACCCACCAGGTGGCCACGGGCACGTGGGTGGGTGGGCAAGGCGGGCCGCAGGCCACAGGCCACCATAGCAGCCGCCAGGAACAGGTCCACACCATAGAGCTCCAGGATCCAGTCTCGCAGGTAGAAGCCGCCCATGCGCGGGTTGATCTCAATGAGCCTTGGCCCAGCCCTGGTCAGCTTGAGCTCCACGTTGAAGACCCCATCCAGCAGCCCGCAGCCCAGGCAACAGCGGAAGGCTGCTTGCACCAGCTGTGCCTCCTGCTCCGGTGCCAGCCCGGTGGGCATGCAGGCTGCCGTCTCAGTGAAGCCAGGCAGCCGCGTGGGGCCATTGTCGGAGACAAAGGCAGCCAGCAGTCGCCCACCAAACAACACCAGGTCCACATCGTGCTCAGTGCCCTCAACGAACTCCATCAGCAGCATGGCATTGCCCCAGCCCAGCCCAATGCCAGGGTGGTCGGCCTCGCCCTGCAGGTCGCGAGCGATCCGGGAAAAGTGCTCGTGGCACTGCGGTGCGTCCTCCACCAACCGCACGCCCACCGCGCCTGCCCCAAACTCCAGCTTCATGACACCCGGCAGGGGAACCTGGCGGATGGCCCGCTCCACGTCGGCCTCACTCTCCAGCGGGCAGCAAGGCACAGCATGGAGGGAGGGTGCAGGCCAGGGTGGGCCGTGGCGACGCAACAGGTGCAGCTGGGTGCGGCTCTTCTGCTTGGCCAAGCGCATGGCAGCCGGGGGGTTGCAGGGCAGACCCAACTCCTGGCAGAGCAAGGCTGTGAGCACCAGGCAATCATCCCAGTAGGAGAAGCAGCCATCTAGCTGCAGGCCACGTGCCCGCACCAGCTCCGCCAGCAACCGTGCATTCTCCTCATCCCTCCGGTGCTCTGTCACGTCAAAGTGGATGAAGGTCTGCACCAGCTGGGATGCAAAGTGGTTAGGGTCCGACTCTACCAGGTGCAGCTGCAGAAACCACAGGAGGGCAACACACCTAGATCAGCCCACGCTGGGCACTAGAGAGAGAGACGAGGCCTAGAACGTGGTCCTGGCCCTCAAGGGAGACAGGTTCACCAACACTAAGTGCTCGTAAAATATTTGTTGGTGGTCGAATAAATGGAAGGTGGAGAGGTGGGACACCGAACCCAGCCTGGAGGGGAGGGAAGGCATCCCAGCTTAAGCTGGGAGCTGAATAAGAGTCAGCTAGAGGAAAGGTGGCTGCAAGAGAGAAAGGGCGGGGGGTGGGGGGGTGGGAAACACCAGGCTTGGGGCTCTCGACAGGTGGCCTGGTGTCTTTGGGCATCACAGTCTTGGTCATCATTCACACGATATGTTCCAACACTGGGAGGTGCCCACAGAGGATTCTGGTGGGGCCTCACGCCCCCCAAGCCCACTGCCCGCTGGGGGAGCACAGACACAAAGCAGCTGGTACCCAGGGCAGAGGCCACCCCTGAAAAGGGAGGAGGGGGTGGCTGTCAGCACTCTAGCACTTGGCAGCAAGAGGAGCAGAGAGCCAGTCCAGGTGGAGGACGTAATGCACAAGGCAGGGAGCGAAGAAGCTTAGGAACGGCTGGAGAAGGTACCCAAAGCGGGTGCTGTACTGTGGGAGAGGGGAGAGGAGGTCACCGTGGTAGACAGGGGCCAGGAAGAGCCTAGACCTTTGGCCTCCATCTTCCTATCTGTTCAGAGGGAATAAGGTCTAACCTGCCTGCACAGCTCCAGATTCTGTAACGTGAGCCTACTGTTGTGAACCTGATTCGAGATCTGTAAGCTGCACCCGACCACCCTCCTTCTGTCCTCAGGAACTCAACCTCGAGGGGCCTGTTCTCTGCAGGCTAGAGCCAGGCGCCTTAGCTGGCATTCAAGGCCCCGGTTCTGGCACTAGCGCTGAATGCCGCCCCCGCCCCTCCAGCCCAACTACCCTGGGCTTCTCTCTTCCTGGAGGGCTGTGTGCTCTCCCCGAGGGGCCTCTTAAACCTGGCGGGGACAGAATTCGGCTAGGGGCCAAAAGTTGAGACGCCGAACCTGGGCCGCGAGGCGGGCCCGCCTCTACACCTGGGCTCCACGCCCCAGCCGGACAGCCCCGCGCAGACCCCGCCCCTAGAGGTGCTGGCCCCGCCCCAAAGCCCACAGCACCCCTGCGCCCGGGTTCCGCCCCCGCCCCGCCCCAGCCCCGCCTCCACCACTCCGCCCGCGCTCTCGCGCCCCGCCCACCTTGAGCCCGTAGTCGCGCGCCGCCTCCCACACGAACTTCTTGCTGACGCCGCCCGCGCCGATCAGCAGCAGCTGCCTGCCCTCCATGAGGCAGCGCGCCGAGCGCCGCAGCATCGTCTCCACGAGCGGCGCGGACGCCGCCGCCTCGGCCGCCGGCCCCCGGCGCGGCGCGGCCCACAGCCCCTCGAGGGCGCCGCACGCCTCCAGACACAGGCAGCCGTTCAGCTCCAGGGCCACGGGGGTCAGCGCGCCCCCGGCCACCGTCAGCGCGAAGTCCACGCCTGGGCCGGGCGCGGGGCGCGGGGTCAGCGCGGGCCGCCCTCGGGCCTCGCCTCCCCCGCCGGCCCCGGCCCCCAGCCCGGGCCGCACGCACTCACCGAGGAAGTCAGTGCGGGCCCGGCGCCCGCCGCGCTGCTCGGCGCTCAGGCCGGTCTCCAGGGCCAGCACGGCGGCCAGCGCGGCCTCGGCCGCCGCCTTGACGCGCCGCCGCACGACCGCCACCTGCGCCGCCTCGCCCAGGCCGCACTGGGCCAGCGCCACCTCCAGCGTCAGCGGCAAGGAGCTCTGGTGCCGCAGAGGCCGGTCCCCACGGCCCACGCCGCACACCACCTGGGCAAGGGGAGTCTCAGGGGGCTGGCCCAGGAGGAGTTCCCCGAGGACTACCGGCCTCCCTCGTGCCAAGATCCGGGCCAGACCCCTCACTGGACATTCGAGAAGCCCCGTCTTCCAATGTGACTTACGCTGCACGAAGCACCTTCCCCTGCCACTGTCCATCTGATGCCTAGACCCCAGCTAGGGTCTCTGCTTCGGGAGGGAGGGCTCCAAGCATGCTTGCTCCTAGCTGCTGCAGCCCAGGAGGGCTGTGCCTCCCTGGTGTGCCCAGCCCTAGAGCTCCCTGAGGGCAGGGGCGAGTCTCCCTCTCAGCTTGGCCCAGAGTTGTGTACCCAGGAGGGTCCCCAAGCCTCCCTGAGCTCCCCAGTTTGGAGGCTGGGGCTCCAGGCACTGGAGGTTTATCAGGGACCCTGAGTCAGCCTCTTCTATGGGCAAGAGCACCTGGGAAGAGGATTCAACCTTGGGCCCCAGTACCCAGCATGGGGTTCCAGGCAAGGCTCCTGATGCGGGAGGGGTGCAGGAAGGGTTGAAGTGGAGGGAAAAAGTGTCAGACCCAGGAGTCCTCCCAGAGACAACCAAGATCTCGCCCCAAAATTTTGTCCTTTCTCTGCCCAGGGGCCCTCATCAGCCCAGAGGGGCTGGGCTGGGTTGTGGCAACAGTCACCTTGCTCAGCAGGGGCCTGTCGCCCTGTGTCCGACACACCACAGCACAGATACGCACAGCCAGCTCAGGGCCGGGTGGGGGACTGCCTGGGGGAAGATGGTGAGGCCTGAGCCCAGCACAGAGCAGCCAGGAGGCCGAGCTGAGCTCCCATCACTGGCTGGCCCAGGTGGCTCTCACCTGGGAAGGGTAGCCGGGCAGGTGGGCACACAGCCTCCACCAGCACACTCTCCTCCTCCTCCAGTTTCTCCAGTAACGCCAGCACCGTGTCTACCACTGTACCCAGCTCTGCTCGTGGGTACAGACGCAACGCCTGCCGCCCCCGCCAGCGCCAGCCGCTGAGCTTCACAGCCACCTGCAACAGGGAGGGGAAGGGGGCCTCCTCACCACCCCATGTACCTGCGGGGTGGGGTGCTCATACCATAGGAGCCAATGAGTAAACTGAGGTAAGAAGGCAGGGGATTGCCACAGAGGGAGGGGGCAGCCACAGGGCTCAAAGTTGGGGACAACTTCCCAGCAGAACTTGGTACACATCCATGGGTCCCATCCCGCTGGCATCTGCACAGCCCTCTGGGGCAGGAGCCTGTTACCTGCAGAGCATCACCCAGGGCCTCGGAGAGGAGAAAGGCCCCCACTTCCTCCTTCACCAGCGTCTCCTGGCCCTCTTTGCCACTCAGCTCCACCAGCCGTAGTCCCTGGCTGGCATCCCCTCCACGCAGCAGTACCGGTGGCTTGTAGGTAAAAGCCAGTGTAGCTGGCACGACCACACCACCCTGCTGGGCCAGCAATCGCCTCGTCAGCAGCCGGTCCTCCAGCAGCCGGGCCAGCTCAGCAGAGGCTCCTGTGGGGCAGGTCAGGTCGCGAGCAAGCTCTGCTGCCTCTCGACCCCAGCAGGACCCCAGCCCCAGGCCCGCCAAGAAGTAGGTGGCACGGCGCGGGGGAACAAAGTCGTCCAGGAATGTCAGGCCCCCCGGGTGGAAGCTCACGGCCTTGGAGACCAGCAGGGCCGCCTCACCCGGCTGCCCGGGTGCTGGCACCTTCGTCAGCCAAGCAGGGGACAGGCAAAGGAGCATGTTTCCTGTGGGCAGAGGGAGGAGCGTTGCTGGCCAGGGAAGGCTTAATGCCCCTATGCCCTCCAACTCCAGCCTGGGCCCCTGGGTAGCAGGGGGCAGCTGCTCCCAGAACCCACCCCCACTCAGAGCATGGCAGCTGGTCCGCTGGAATGCAGGCAGTTGCCAGAGTTGCCGGGTATTTTGGGATGTGGCCGGGCCAGGGCAGGGTTGCCCTTTCTGTAGGAGGGGGTGGGGAACTTGGGCACACACTCACCCGGGCTCTGGACCCCACCCTCCAGCAGCACGGACAGGAAGGTGCTGGGGGATCCGAGAATGCACAAGGTCACCTCGGCCCCGGGGCAGCCTGGGGGGAAGAGAACATTACCAAGCTCACCAGGGGGTCCTCTGGCTGTCTTTCTGTCCACCTTTCCCCACCCCCACAGCCCTGCCCTCAGCCTTGGGCCCCCAGGTCATTCCCAGTATGTTCCCTAACGGGATGGAGAGGGCGCTGGGGAGGGAAGAGGAAACTGCCTGCCCATCCCCGCCCTGTGAGGCTGGCTCCCTTCTCTCTACAGCTGGTCCGGAAGGCACTGGAGGCGGGGTGACCGGAGACCTGGGTTCTAGCCTGAGCTCTGCCGCTTTCTGCCCTGTGCAGTGGGCGGAGGAGTCTGTGGGCCTCAGTTTCCCCATCTGTACAGTGGGGCCAAGTCTATGATTTTCAGGTATTCTAGCTATGAAACCTCTGTGCACATGAAATCTTTTGTGGCCCCCTGATATAAAGACAGGTTAGCAGGGGCGGAGTCTTCGGTCTCAACTGCCAGCTGCCTCTAAGCAGCTCCCAAGACACTTCTAGAGAAGCTTTGGCTCCACAGAACATGGATTGCAAATCCCTGGGCTGGATCTCCCGGGGGCAGGAGGAAAGCCTCGGTTTCCACTGGTGCCAGATGCCCTCGGAAATGGTGCCTGCCCGCGGGAGGCTGACTGGCCTTGCCTCCCTGGCTTCAGGTGAACCTTGACAGGGGTGGGAAGCACCCTCCTCCCCCCCAGGAAGGCCACCCTCCGTGGAGCCCTCGGGCACCTGTGCGGGGCACCTGGCTGCGGTCCTGGGTCTCCGGAAGGCCAGCTTGCTGCAGACAGCTCTGCAGAAGGCTATAGTAGTACACAGTCCCGGCCTGGGCCTCCGCCCCCTCGGGGGAGCCCTTGCAGTCCAGGCCCACGTCGTGGCGCCAGGAGCCAGGGAAGCAGCCTGGGGGCGGCAGGCCAGAGCCCCCTCCCCAAGGGCACTCCTCTTCCTCCAGGTCCTTGGAGCCCAGGGGGCAGTCCCACTCGGGACTCAGTGGATCCAGGTGGATCTGAGGGGGCAGAAGTGGTGGGTCTCGGGCAGGGTGGGCAAGGAGCACATTAAGTCACCCACGGGTGTAAGCCCCCCATTCGCCTAACTTTGGGTTATGTTCGGGGCAGTACTGTCTCAGGAACCAGGAGAGGATGGGGTTGGGTTGGGGGATGAAGGCCCGTTACCAGGAACATGTAGTTGGGAGTGCTTTGTAAACTGGGTGTGCAGTGCCCTGGGGGGTGGGGGCAGAAGGCAACGAGCTGCTGGCTGGACCACTGCCCCCCATCCCACGCCCGGGTCTGCCTGAGCTTGGTTCACAGGGGCAGAGGTGTTTGTGAGTTTTGTTCATCGAGGCAGCCTGGGCACCTGAAACAGTGCCTGCCCCCTGTAGCTGGTCAATAAATGGCTGTGGACTGAAGAATAAATGAACCAAGCACTCCTTCTCGGGCCGCTCACTTCTCTCTGGCCTCGGTAACCCATCTAACCTCATGGAGCTCTGCTGAGGTCTGAATGTGTAGGTGAATCTTTTCCATTGCCATCTCCAAGTAGGCCCTGAGGACCTACTGTGCACCCAGCCCTGTGCCAGGCATTGGTAGGCAAATGGTGGAGGCCACCTTCTTTTCACGTGTTCTGAGTCAGGGAAATGCTTTCTTGGGATGAAATCTTACACCCCTGCCCCTCTCAAACTGGCTTACTCCCGCATGGGGCTGCTCAGAGGCTCAGGGTGAAGACACATGGGGACACAGGTGGGCCTGTCCTCCAGGGGACAGGCTGGGCCACCTTGGGTAAGTCGTGAGGCTTCCTTGGGCCTTGTGGGTGCCTGGCACCTGTCCTCTCCCACCCTGGGATGCTGATGAGGCTAGGACCACGAGAATCACCTCCGTCATGGGGAGACAGTGTGCAGTGGCCAGGAGGGCAGAGTCTGGGCCTCGGACCTGGGCTGGAATCCTGGATCAGCGGTGCCAAACTCTGAGCCTGGGTGCCTTCTCTTAGGAGGTGAGTTCCCTGAGAGCCCAGACTGTGGGCTAACTGCCATGTCCCCAAACCCAGAATAGTGCCGGGCACACAGCAAGTGCTCAATAAGTGTTACAGAATGAATGAATGCCAAGGGGTCCAGCAGCGCCCACCTCCCAGGGCTGAGGGGGGAGAGGTGGAGTGTGTGGCACACAATAGCTGCCTGTCTAGAGTGGGGAGTCAGGGGCGTGTGTGCAGCTGGTCAGGGGTCTGAGCTTCTGCACAGGGTATCCCCCAGGGGTAGGCTTCTGGGTGCCAGAGGCTGCCCCTGGGCCCTCCCTCTGCCCAGGGGCTTGGGCCTTTGTGGGGAGAGACCAGAGGAGACTCACCATCTTACAGGTGGAGAGGCTGAGAGACTGATGACAGAGACAGAGGGACAGAGACAAAGCAGAGAGTCAGGGCCGCCAGGTCTCTACCCCACTGCCCAGCCCCTAAGACTCTTGAGGCCAAGAGGTGGCCGCCTTGGCGCCTCTGTCCTGTCCCTGCCAGGAGGTGTTCAAAGCTGCCCCACCCCCAGCCCAAGGAGCCAGAGGAATTCCTGTCCGCTGGACCCCATGGCTCCTGCACCCCGAGCTCACACATCCCGGGTTGTACTGGGCAGCCCCGGGGTGCCGGCACTCGGCCTCGGCCGGCCGTTCCAACGGAGGTGGGGTTGGGGGGGCGCGTCGGGTCCTCGCGCGCTTGGCAGGGGGCGGGTAGCGTCGCGGGTCCTGCTGGGGGGCGCGGGCGCTCAAGGTCCCCGTCCCCGCGGCCCCTGCCCCCGCAGCCCCCCTCCCTGGCTCTCCCCGGGGCGCGGGCAGGAGCCGGGGTACCTGGCGGGCGGCAGCTGCTCGGTGGGGCTCGCGGGCGGCGGACGGGCCAGGGCAGGGCGGCGGCGGTGGCACGGCTCGGGACTAAGGCGGTGCCACTTTATATAGAAGCGCCAGGGGCATGCCCAGTGCCTGGCGGGGGCGGCGCGGGGGGCGGGGGACGGGGGGAGGGCAGGCTATTTGTGCCGGGGACCCGCCCCGCACCTCCCACCAAAACACTCAACCCATCCCAGGACCCGCGGTACAGCGGGTGGGTGACATCCGACCCGCAAGAGGCAGGGCGCTGGGCGGGCCAGGGAGAGCCAGCCAGAGGGACAGACAGGGATCTTCAGAGACACAGACTACGGGGAACAGAGGACTAGGTACCAATGGTCAGGGAGGGTCTAAGAGGGTCACAGACATAGGGCTGTTGTGGTAAAGAGAAGACAGAGATGGGGACGGGGACGCAGAGATAGAGAAAGTCCCGTAATGGAAGAGAGAGAGAATGGGGAGAGAGGGGGAGAGGAGGGGAAGGGCGGGGACAGCTGGAGGGTGCACAGACTGGTACTAGGGCCCGCCCTTGGGGGTGGAGTGGCCAGGAGAGGGCTGGGGCACACAGCCAGCGGAGAGCCCTGCCCTTGGATGGAGTCCTGAGCTCTCAGGCACTCCCAGCCCCGCGGCTGCCTGTCCCAGCCACGAGCTCTCTGCCCCAGGGCAGGCTCTCCCAGACAGGCGCTCTCAGGCAGGGGTCCCTGTACATCCGCGGGTCCCTTTCTCACCTCTCCCGGCCCCTACTAGAGTAGTAACCACTCAGGAAGAGCCCCACAAGGGCAGTCCCAGTTCCCTGGGGTGCCCTCTGCCTGCAGGGGGCCAAGAGGGAAGGGAGTGGCCAGCCTGGGGGGGTTCCAGTGGGTGAGAGCACGGGAAAGGGGGTGTCTACAGGATCTGCCCTGCCCATCAACCCCCAGGTCAGCTGGACACCTGCAGCGATACCTACAGTCTCCTCCAGACACACATCCTTATACCCAGGTGCACCCCCCCAAGCATTCACAGAAGCACACACCCCAAGAGACCTGGCTTGCAGCCACAATTTTTTTTTATTATTATTTTTTTTATTATTTTATTTTATTATTTTTTTAAAGATTGGCACCTGAGCTAACATGTGTTGTCAATCTTTTTTTTTCCCTTCTTCTCCCCTAAGCCCTCTGGTACATAGTTGTGTATTTTTAGTTGTGGGTCCTTCTAGTTGTGGCATGTGGGACGCCGTCTCAGCGTGGCCTGATGAGCGGTGCCATGTCTGCGCCCAGGATCCAAACCGGTGAAACCCTGGCCTGCCGAAGCGGAGCGTGGGAACTTAACCATTTGGCCACAGGGCTGGCTCCCACAGCCACAGATTCACCCCAAGAAACATGCCCAGACTCACACCCTCTCCCGGAGTGTGTCACACCAGGCGAGTTCTGATCCTAGCTCCAGCTGTGGGACCCGGGCACCTCCCCTTTCTGATCTGAAGCTCTCTTTTCTCCTGCCCAAAATGGGGCGGGTGCCCACCTCACAGGGCTGTGGTGAGGATTAACATAGGGGCCTGCGCCCAACACGTGTAGGATGTTGTCACAGTTCCTCCACCTCACACCCTGAACTCAGACCCTCTGCCTAGAGCCCCCCGGCTGTCCCTGAGAGCCTCCTGGAACGAGGGGCGGCCACCCTAGAAGGTCCCTTCTCTTTCTACGTGGGTAGCCCACGCTTCAGTGCAAGCCCACTGGTGGGACAGAGGCCGGGCACCGATGGCATCAAAGAGCATGAGCTTTGACACTTAAGGGTAAAACCCGAAATTCAACTGAGTAGTTTTTAAAGATCTTGTTGGCTTTATTCAACGATTCATGCATCGGACAGCATCGCATCCGGCAGGTTGAAAGGAGCTCCAAGGAGCTGTGCAAAATGCAAGACTTTGCCAGGCTGAAGGAGGGAGGAACAAGGAAGTTATCCTGGTAACAAAGCGGGCTGGTGATGGCGAGGTCCCTTCCTTTTAGGGGGTGTCAGGGGTCTCTCAGGCGGATCACCTGACCGGTGCTGACTGGGTGATTCCTGACTTACTGCTCTAAGATTCCGTTTCTGGGAGAGCCGAAACTGTAACTAAGTTAGCCCTCAGTGTGGTGACTTGGGGCTTAGCATAAGCGACTCCATTCGGGGCCTGTTGTCCTGTTTTAACACAAGCTATGCAGCCTCTGTGGGCTCAATTTTCTCGTCCTCAGGTGGGGATTACAATGCATCCTTTAGCCCAGGCTCGGCTGCAGGGGCACCAGGTGGGAGGTGAGCACTCCCTAGCAGGGTCAGCAAGGACTTCTTGACCTTGTCCCAGGCGCTGGGTGAGGGCTTTTACATGCTGTATCTCACTTAACTGTGAGGTCGCAGTTATGATTCTCTGCCTTTTACAGATGAGGAAAGTGAGGCTCAGAGAGGTGGCATGACTTGACCAAGGTCACACAGCTGGTGAGAGGTGGAGCTGGGCTCTTCCCTTTGCCAGAGTGCGTGCATACATGCACAGACAGCAGTGTGGTTCTGTGCCCGGTCCCAGACCATCCCAGCTGGGCCCCGGCTGTGATGGCATTTGCCTTGTGGATGCAGGGAGGAAAATCAGGGTTGGGCAACTGCAGCTCAGGCCCAGGGCCCTGGGACTTTGGGGCAAGCAGCCTCGCAGGGCATTTCTGCTCTGTCCCTACCAGGAGGGCCTAGAGCTCACTGGAGGCTGAGCTGAGCCAGGTAGGGGTGGGGTGAGGAGAGGCAAGGTCTCCGCTGCTGCTCAGCTGGACTGGACAATAATCATCACAACAATGAGACTGACGAGCGCTCTTGGGGCTGGGGTGGGGGGAGCAATTATTATCCCATTCTCTGTAGGAGAAAACCGAGGCTCAGAGGAAGTGACGGGGACTTTCTCATGCAGGGACTTTGCAGGGAGTCCAAGTCTGGCCTCTGGACAGTGTGTGGATGGCGGGATCCTCTGGGGTGGGTAGCAGTGCAGGATGGAGACCATGGGCTCTCCCCACCCCACACCAAGGCAGGAAGCCATTTGCCCTTCCACTTTGACCCAGCCCGATAGACATCCCTGGGAGCCATCCCAGCTTCAGCTTCTGCACGCTGAGTGCTCTCAGGTACATGGCTTGCCTTCTCTGAGCCCCATTTCCAGGTAAGTTTGTAGGGAGCTGGGGTTGCCAGGTTCACTGAGTATGGTTGTGCAGGTTGCTCACTGCACAAAGGTACCTGGCTGAGTGGTCACTTCCCCTCTACCACGCAGGGCTGCACATGCCTGGAGGGGTTCGCGCAGCCCTGTGGAGACAGCGGTGTGTAGAAAAGCGTCAGTACGAGGAGAGCTGCTTTTCTGGTCTGAGCCCTCAGCTCAGCTCGGGCCCTGTAGGTGGCTGGCTGATAATGGGACCTGGGGAAGGCCTGCCCAGAAAATGCTTCCCTGAGTAGAAAGGGCAGTGACTCAGCCCCAGCTGGAGGGGCCCCACCGGAGACCACCTGCCCCTCGGGTCTATATCCAGGGCTACTCACTGCCACCGTGGCCCCCTCCCTGGCTCATGATGGACTCTCCGGCCTGGGGCCGAGGCTGCTACTTCCCTGCTCCCCTCCGCTCCCAGCAGAAGAGCTGAGCCCGTGGAGGGCAGGCAGCTATGGGCGGACTCCCTAAGCTCCCTGCAGGTGTGTCCCATCACCCCCTGCCCCACACGGCGCCTGGGATTCCTTAGATGCCCCTCAAAGGCTAAGACATTGTCGAGAAGGCACAGAGATCTGTGCTCAGCGGCTCTGCCCCTCGCTGTGATCTTGGACCCCGGTACTCAAGCTCACCATTTCCCCTTGCTCTAATGAGGCTGTCACTGCCCCCTGCAGAGAGAGGGGGTGTGGGGTGGGGAGGGGCTCTGAGAAAGGGGTCTGTGAACTCCAGGTGAGTGGGTCATTATTAAGCTGCAGGGACCCCAGGGGGGAGGGGAGGGGAGAGGGAGGGCTCGGCAAGCTCTCTTTAACTCACAGGGGCCCCCCCCCCCCCCCCCCGGCTGCCCCACACTCAGAGGGGCTGGGACCCAGGCTGGGGCAGGGCTGGGGGGAGTGGGCGGGAACAGGAGAGAGAGCACCCCGGGCGACAGACCAAGGTGGGTTCCCAGTGGTGGGTGGCAGGTTCATGGCTGCCGATGTGGGGCAGGGGTAAACCTTGGGTCTGCCGTTGGCCAAGTTCCCTCCCCTGCTGAGCCTCAATTTCCCCCCAGGAGACAGTGGATCTGGGTCTGGAACCCCATGATTCCCTCCTCCAGGCTCCTGGGGAGTGGGATGGTCTTCCCCGGACCCAGGGCCTGGCCAGTCACAGAGTAAGTGCCACAAGAACATACGTAGAGTGAGTGTATTCTTGCACCCGGTGGCTCTGTCACTAGGCCATTCTGAATCGGTGGTCTGACGGGTGGCCACGCCCATGTTCCAGCACAGCCATTGGGATGGGCAGACTGAACACTCCACCATTTAAGTGCGACTTCAGAAACTTTCTCCCGGCACCCCCGAATCCTGCTGTGCCCCCCACCCTCCACTCTTCGGGGAAGGATGCTCAGGGAGGCAGGACACCGGGAACGGGCACTGCAGGGACACAAGCCAGCATGGAACCAGCCCCGTTCTCCTGGCGATGGCTCACGTCCCAGGCACCCCAGGCACCCATGGGGGCAATTAGAGAGTGTGGGAGGGGGTTTCCATGGCGGCAGTCCCAAGGGGGTGCAGCCGGGCTCAGGGAGGGGGCAAGGGCCAGTGGGACCTTTCTCCTTTGTCTTGGCACACTAGGCCTTTGTTCTCGCTGGCTCTCTCTGTGGACAGGACCAGGACCATGGGTGGAGGGCGGACTTGGATTAGAGTCTACCCACCCCTGGGTGTCCCGAACCAGTGGCGCAGGGGGCAGAACAGGGGATAGAATCCCACTTCTAGGGCCAGCATCCACCTGGGGGGCCCTCCTCCTACAGGTGCGGGAGCCTTACCTGCCCCCAAGAGGTTGGGCAAGGCGGCTCACCACTGGTTCCTGTTGCTGGTAAACACCTGCCAGCAGCCAATGGGCAGCCTCGGGTGTCCTGTGGGAACCAGGGCTGGACCAGGAGAGGTGGGGCTGTCGGGGTGAGGGCGGGAGAGGAAGGGGCCTCTGGTCTCGGGTTTGGGGGTGGAAGGCATTTGATCCAACTCCATCCAGGCTTCTGCTCAGTCAGACTTTATTCCAGGCCTCCCAGGAGCCCTTTGGGGTCCCCTAGCCCGGCCAACGACCTTAGCGCCAGCTTGATGCTTGCAAGTGCCCAGGCTCCAGGACAGCTCCGTGGGCAGATGGCGGGCCTGGGTCCCCCAAATCCTACCCCTTCCTTCATCCCTGTGCCTGATACAGTCCGTGCGAGGGGAGCCGAGTCACCAAATCCCAGCCTTAAAGTGCAGTGCCCATTTGTGAGGCTGGCATCAGCCCTTCAGGCAATTGGGGCTGGGGGACACTGAGTCCACGGTCCCTTCAGAAGCAGGACCTTCAGAATCGGGTGTCCAGGAAGGAAGTGGAGCCTCGATGAGACCTGGAGGGGCCTTCGATAGGGGGGCCCCGGGACCGAGTCAGGAGCCCATGGAAAGTCTTGCCTCGGGTCTGGGGTTTGCGCCGGGGCGGCCTGGGCTCCTCTGGGGGCTGCACCACAATTCGGGGCACCTCAGGCCTGGTGCCTCCCCGCGCCCCTGCCAGCTGCTGGGCCTCAAAGATGGCTTGAGCCCCGGGCAGGCGGGCCTGTGGCCGTGGGGGTGGCCCGGACGCCGACTCGGGCAGCTGGGCGAGCTGGGCTCTGATCTGCCGCTGCAGGTCGTGCTCGGACAGGGCCACGCTGTGCACCTGTGGGGAGCGGTTGGTACTGAGTTTGCCTGGACCGGGGGAGGGCAGGAAACCATGAGGTCCTGACGAGGGCGGGCAGCAGACAGCCCCAGGAAGTGGCTGAGGGCTGAGGGGCTGACAGACAGCCTCGCTGAGGGAGTCATAGAAAGCCACTGGAGGCCTGGGGTTTTCACATTCTCTGCTGCTCAGAGGACAGGGAACTGAACCCCGGTTCTCAGTCTGACTTCCCACTCTGGGACTCAGTTTCCCCAGCTGTGCAGCAGGGGCTGGCCCATTGCAGAGGGCAGGCAAAGGGCACTGACCTGGGACATGAAGGCCTCCTCCTGCAGCTGGGCTGGGGGGATGGTTCGCAGGGCACCGAGTGTCTCCAGGAGCCCCGGGCAGGCCAGGCGCTGTTCTGCAGTGCCCAGCGCCAGGCGCACCAGCGTCAGCCCCACACGGAACAGCACCTTCACACCTGCAGGCAGGGGCTCACTCAGTGGGGGACCAGCCCTGCCCCTCCTCACTTCCGCACCTGAACCTGCCCACAGCCAGCCTCTGCCCTCCTGCTGCTCTGCAGCCTTGACTCAGGCCAGGAGCAACGACTGAGAGTGGGGTCGCAATGTGGGGGCACCGGTGAGTAAGTCTCAGCAGGCGCAGACACTCCTGGGCAGAGTGGCCTGCAGGAGCCAGGCGCTACTGCCAACCTCACGCCAAGCCTTGTCCCTGGGCTTCAGCTCCTCGTTCCACACGGAAGGGCCAGGGGTGCCTGAAGGCCTTTCCAGGTCACATCTGTGACTGTCTGATTCTAGAGAGATTCTAGGCAGAGCTCCCCACCCCTAAGCCAAGAGCATGGTGCACACGTGCACACACTCACGAACGCACACGCACGTGGGTGTGACCTTGGGCCATTCCCAGAGCCTCAGAATCCCTTCCTGACAGCCTCAGATCAGCTGAGAAGAGTAGTTAGGGGACCAGTGAGGTCTAGTGACAACTGTGACTTGTAAAGGGCCAATAGCAACTACGAATGTCACCATGATTATGAACGGGAGCCTGGAGCAGTGCTGTCCGCGGTGGAGAGGGCAAAGATGGCTTAGCCACACTGACTGGGCCCTGCCCTGCCCCGCCCTCGAGGTCTGAGGCTGGAGGGAAGGTGACGCGTAGATGGCGACTTGGACGCTCATGGTCAGAGCTCTAAGCCAGTCCGTGGTCCTTTCCCAGTGGGCTGGGCCTGGAGCTAGCTGGGCACATAGCAGGTACTCAATAAATCTAGTGATTGATATCTACCATTTTTTAGGTGCAACCGCCAGCATTCCACGTGGACCAGAATGCAGGTGGGTTACTGATGGGGTTACCGAGCCGGGGCTCCAAAGACCCAGAGTCTAGCTCAGCTCTGCCCCGACTCGCCCCCACTCTCGGCCTGGCCCTGGCGTCCACCTCTCTGACTATTCCTCTCTCCACGCACCTCCCACGCCATGTCATCTGCAGTCTGAACCCTGTGGACAGTGTCCTTCCTGGCCTCCCACCCTCCACACCGCCCCTGCCCATTTGCCTCCTCCGTGGAGCAGCCGGAGCATCTTTAAAAACAGCACGTCCTCCCGCCGCTCCACTAACACTCTGTCACATCCCCTGTTTTATTTTCTTCGTGGCACTTATGACAATCTATAAATATCTTGTTAATTTGGTTACCTCCTATCCCCACCCCCAGCGGAATGTAGGTCTCGCTCACTCAGGTAGGTGGCCCCCAGTGTCCAGAGCAGTGCCTGCTACCAGCGAGGGCTCACCTGTGGGCCATGCCCCCACTGTGCCCAGTCGCTGAGCCCCTCCATTGCTGTGGTCTCCCCAGCTCCTGCTCCATCTGCCTCAGGGGGAGCCTCCCCAGACCCAGCCCAGCCCCACGCAGAGCCTGCCCTCCCTGTGGTGTCTCATCACAGCGGGCAGGAGCCACCATTCACTACCGTGGTGATGTGCGGCCAGGGGCTGGGCTGTCTCCCCGGAGCTGGGCAGGGCGCCATCACCCTTGGCGCACCCAGACCCAGGGCCAGGATTGGCAGTGGTAGGCGGGGCAGAGCACAACTGGCGTGCTTACTTGGTGAGCACCTCGCACCCCAAGGCTCCCAGCCCTGGGCACTGCGCCCCCTACCACCACCCGCCCAGCCAGCCACCCCACTCACCCTCGCTGAGGAAGGCGTCCCAGACACGCAGCACTGTGGGGAAGGGCAGGGAGCGGGCGAAGAGGCACAGGAACCACTCGGGCAGGTAGAGCAGGGGCCCGACGCCCACCTGCTGCAGGTGCTTGTGCACGCGCGGGAGCAGCCGCCGCAGCAGGGCCATGAACACCTCGGCGTCCAGCTGCACGGCCTCCTGCGGCCACACCCATCAGCACCTCCACTCCCAAAGCCCAGCCTCTGTCCCCTGGGTCCCCAGGCCGCCACCCGCCTGCCCAGCCCCTCCCCCTGTACCCTCTGGCCGCATCCCAGCCTCTCACCATGTGGGGCCCGTAGTAGCCGGGGAGGTAGACCTCGCAGATCTGTACCAGGCACCAGAAGGCCTCCTGGGGGCAGGGCACAGGCCGTGAGTGCCCACACAGAGGGGACCATGGAGGGGACTGCAGGGCAGGGGAAAGGGGTGCAGGAGAGGACCTAGACACCATCTGGGGTGACTCTGGAGCCAGGAGCATGCACTTAGTGTGGGGGAGCGGTTACCAAAAGCCTCCCCCACCCAGATGGAGGCCAACTGATGGGTTTAAGGGGTTGGAAGTCACAGGGCTCTGGGTGTTGAATTTGAGGGTCACAGGGTTGGGGCTCACTGGCCAAGGGTTAGGAGGGTCTCGAAGTTCAAATCCTGGGTCCCTGGGGTTATTGGGGTCAGGGATCACAGGGTTCAGAATCAGGAGTTATGAGGTCAAGGTGAGAACGCCAGACTCCTGGACCACTGGGGTAAGGGTCGGGGTCAAGGGTCCCAGGTTCCCAGTGTCAGGGTCATTGGGTGTGAAGGTCACTGAGGTTGGTGGTCATGAGGCCCCGAGTCACTAGGACAGGATCTGGGAGTCAAGATCCCAGGTCCCTGAGGCCAGAGTTCCTGGGGTTGGAGGTCATGGGTCCAGGACATAGGATTATTAGGTCACTAGGATTGGGGGATCAAGAGTCTTGGGTCCCTGAAGTCAGAGTCCCTGGGGTTGGGTGTCATGGATCACTGGGTCCCACTGGGGCTGAGGGTTCAGGGTCTCAGGTCCCTGGAGCAGGGTCAAGGGCACTCACCTCTGGGGGCAGATGCATGAGCAGCACGGCAGCCACAGGGCCCTGGGCCTGGCAGTAGCCCTGTTCAGGCCGATACAGGGTGTAGGCCTTGAGTACTTGCAGGAGCCCCTGCTGCCTGTGCCAGAAGACCCCATTAGGGGCCAGTCCTCTGGGCATCCCTTCCCACCCTCTTGCAGCGTCTGCCCAGGCCTCAGCCCCCTGGGCCTCGCTGGGTCCCCCAAGATGCAAGGATATAAAGTGGGGTAGGAGACTGGGCCGAAGCGCCTGGGGGTTGTGGGGCTGGGGGGCCCTGGGCATCACTGGCTTCGTACCCATGACCCTGGGGTGACACAAACATCTCATGCAGAGGGAACTGGCGGTGCAAGTCCCTGCCTATGGTCTCCATCCACTGTGGGTCTCCAGGGGCCTCAGCCAGTTCCTGTGGGTGGGCAGAAGATGACTATGAGGGCTCAGAGTGATGAGGGGCTCTGGGAAGGGAGGCAGGACCCCTGCCAACCCCCTTACCTGATAGGTGCCAGGGCTGTTCTTCTGACACACATGGGCCCCGCACAACAGGGGCCAGCACCGGGCCCGCAGGGCCGAGGGGATGCCTTTCCGGCACTGCATCTTTACCTGTGGGTGAGGCCAAGGGGCCCCGTTAGGCCGGCCAGGCTAGCCTCCCCTGCTCCTGTCGGCAGGCCCCAAGCACAACTTGTCATTGGGCAGGGGCTGGGGGGCACTTTGGGTGGTAGGGAGAAAAAGCAGGAGGTGCGGGAGACAGGATGGGTGAATTTTGCCAGGGCATGGGCGGAGGCAAAGGGAAATGAGCCAAGGAAGCCTGGGTGGGACCACTGTCCCCTCACCTTCTTGTAGCGCCGAGACATGGTTTTCTCCCAGTGAGAGGTCATCTCCACCCACTTCATCTCCCGCTGGCGGATGAGGTCTGCAGGAGGGTGACCCGGTCTGGGGGGCACACGGCACAGACATGCAGGTGCTGGGCAGCCGTTACCTAGAGCCCATATCTGCCATCCTGCACGCTACCTGGGTGAGTCCAGGTCCTGGCCCTGGAGATCTCTGGGGAGCCCTGGAGGTGACCTGTCACCCAGGAGTTGCCAGTGGTTGTCATGGGGACAGGAAAGAAAGTGGTTCCAGTGCGGGCGGAAACAGGAAAGACTGAAGGGGTGTGTAGGTGTGTGTTGGGGGAGGGTCTAGTTGGCTGTCCCCCAGGATAGGGACACAGACAGCTCACAGGGGAAGCTGGGTGGACAGAGCCCTGGACTAGAAGACAGGAGTCCTGAGTTTGAGTCTGGTTCTGGCTCTGATCTGCTGTGTGACCTTGGGCAAGTTCCTACCTGTCTCTGGACTTGTTTTTCTGTCTGTATATTGGGAACGGGTGAAGGTGGGAGAAGAGGTTTTATGATTTGGATCTGTGATTCCTGGGCCAGAGATTAAAAGGGGAAGGGTCAGCCCTAAGGGTGGGTGCAAACCTTCAGAGGTTGGGGGTAAAAGAGATATACAGGGACAGCCTACCCCTAGCCCTGCCAGCCTTGGGATTCCACCTGGAGCCTGAGGAGGGGTGGCACTGGCTGAGTCCCTAGGCCCCAGGACTCTTGAGGTTGGGCCTCACTCTAGAATTCAGCCCTCAGACCCCATCCTCAATCCCAGTACCCCACCACCCCCATTCCTGCCCCACTTACCCTGGCTCTGCCGAGCTGCCCCCAATGAAGCCATAGCGATCAGCCTGGCGATATGGGCCGGGCCCACTCAGCTCTGAGTCAGACCCCAAAGAACTGGAGTCATCCTGCAGCTCGCAAGGCTGCACGAGGTCCTCCCCCAGGGCCTGGGCCATGGTGCCCCCCGATGCCACAGGCTGCAAGACGTGGGGAGAGCCAGTGTGAGAGGCAGCTCCTGGCCGGCCTTGGGCCTGAGCTCCCATCCAGCTGGTCCCCAGCCTGAGGGCCTGGCTGTAGGGTCAGAGGGGGGAGGTTTCAGGGTATTTCACCAAGCTCCTTCTGTTCTCTCTTCTACTGGGGGGGGGCTAGGCCCCGAAGTGGCAGAGAGGCCAGGCCTCCGTACAGGAAGTAGCCCCTGGCCCAGCCCCCGTCCCCACCAGCCCAGCTTACCTCCCAGTTGCACCTCACCTCCTCCTCTCACTTCCTCCACAGCCGCAGCTTCAGCAACCCACTGGGGGGCCCCTCCCAAGTGTGGGGGGGTGTCCCCCCCTTCCTCCCCGAGGCTCTTCCGGCCTGCCCAGTGCCCCTGGGCCATGGGCTCCTCCCACCCTCCCCGTGGGCTCGGTGGCTGCAGGCTTGGGTTCCTGTGCTAGGGGGGTTGATGAGGCCAAGGTCTGCAAGAGCCAGACAGACCAGGTCATCTCCAGTTTTGAGGTTACTGGCATGTAAAACACCCAATTCGGGGTTCCTATAAGAATTATTTAATGTTTATTCTTTACAAAGTAATGCTTTTAACAAGCACACGATGCAGATTATGATGGGGCTTATAAAAAAATAATAATTAGTGCGCACCACAGGCAGTGTGGACCAAAATGGGCTCGGAGGTCTGCGGCAAGTGTCTGGGTCAGGTCAGTGTCTGGGGGCCACAGAGACTCAGGAGGTAGAGGTCCTCCGTGAAAGTCAGGCCGGGTCTTGGACCAGCCCCTTGCGATCGCTAAAGCTGTTTCCTTTTCTGCACTTCGAAGACTTAATCCCCAGTCTTTGGGGAGACGGTTATCAGCGTGCTCACACCGCCCTCCCTCCCAGGGCAGGAGTGGGCAGGACTGTTTAGCTTTTAAAAGAGAAAAACAACTTCTACAGTCCTTCCGGCCCCAGATCCTCCCCCAAGAGACTGGGTGATCCCCAGAGGCGGGGCCAGACTCAACCCTGCCCCACGAAGCCCCGCCCACCGAGCAGGCCCCGCCCCAGGCACACGGAGCCCCGCCCACAGTCGAGGCCCCGCCTCCCGGGCCTCCGGCGCCCCTGCGCTCGGCGTCCGGCGGAGGCGCTAGAGCGCTGGGACAGCAGGCGAGGCGGGGCGGGGCGGGGCGGGGCGGGCCTCGGGGACGGGCCGGGCGGGGCGGGGCGGGCGGCCGAGGAGGCGGGGCGACGGGCCGGGGCGGGCCGGGGAGGGCGGAAGGAGTGCCAGGCCGGAAGGAGGCCGCGGGAGGGCGGGAGGCAGGAGTGGGCCCGGAGCTGCTGGGCCGGAGCGGCGGCGCCGCCATGTCCGACAGCGAGAAGCTCAACCTGGACTCTATCATCGGGCGCTTGCTGGAAGGTTGGCCGGGGCGGGGGAGGTGGGCGCCCGCCGCGCCCTGGCCCCCAGCCCGGCCCGGAAGTGGCGCGCGGGCGGGCCTGCGGCTCCCAGGGCCAGCTTAGACTGGGCGGGGACGGGCCTCGAGGGCCGCGGCCGTCTCCCCTCGCGGCGCGCCTAGGAGGTCTGGGGCCGCTCCGGCACGGGAGCAGCCCCCTCTCCTGGGCCGGGGTCGCACGGGGTGGCCGGGGCTCTTGGGATGAGGGAGCAGCCGGAGAAACCTAGCCTCCCCCCCCCACCCACCCCCGGGAAGGGGTCCTGCTATGGGGTTTCCGTGGCAGTCCCCTCGAGTGCCTGGAGGGTAGTTGGGGTTTCGTCCTGGGAGGCTTGAGGCGGAGGTCCCGGGAGGCCCAACAGCAACAGCTGCCCCTGAGCAAGGAGGGGCCTGGGAGCCTCCAGAAGTGCCCCTGGGGCCACCTGTGTCACCCACCCTCCTCCTGCCTGAGGGACGAGGGTCCTGACGTCCCATTCCGCCCCCAGTGCAGGGCTCACGGCCTGGAAAGAATGTACAGCTGACAGAGAACGAGATCCGTGGTCTGTGCCTCAAATCCCGGGAGATCTTCCTGAGCCAGCCAATTCTTCTGGAGCTGGAGGCGCCCCTCAAGATCTGTGGTGAGCCCCCTACCCAGGCTCCCTTGCTTCTTGAAAGTGGCACTGGCCTCCCAAAGTCCCTGGATCCCTCTTTTCTTGAGCCCAACCCTGGCCCGGGATTCAAGTCTAGACCTTGCGCCTAGTGTTGCTGACCCGGTTCCCTGGGTCACAGGTGACATCCATGGCCAGTACTACGATCTTCTGCGGCTGTTCGAGTATGGTGGCTTCCCTCCAGAGAGCAACTACCTCTTCCTGGGGGACTACGTGGACCGGGGCAAGCAGTCTTTGGAGACCATCTGCCTGCTGCTGGCCTATAAGATCAAGTACCCCGAGAACTTCTTCCTGCTCCGCGGGAACCATGAGTGTGCCAGCATCAACCGCATCTACGGTTTCTATGATGAGTGTGAGTGGGCTGGGTGTCTGGGGCTGCCCAGGTCCTGAAGAGCTCCCTCCGCTATTCGGTGGGACCCTCACCTTGTCCTGGTGGTAAGGATATCATGTCTGGCAGATACCTGCTGGACTGTGAGCTCCGTGAAGGCAGGGCCCTGCCCTCCTGGCCTAGGGCCTGGCACTCAGGAGGGGTCTGTGAATGGTTGCTGACTGAAGAGCTGACCATATTCTAATGCAGGGCCCTGCCTGGTGACACTCCCTCCAGTACATCCGTTACTTAAGCACATAGGATGCCTATCTGGACCGGACTGTGCCGGCCAGAAGCTGAGATAAACCAGACCTGGTCTTGGCCTGGCCCTGCTCCCTGCTCACGGGTGGGTGCCAACCCTGAGGCTGTTCCAGATTGGAACTTGGGGGTCCCTGTGGACCCAGCTGCTCTAGAACCCCTTAGAATGCTGGCAGGCAGTGGGGTGGGGGTTTTCCTTCTTGCTTTCCACTCTCTTCTCCCAGCTGTGTCTAAACAGCCCACAAAATGTCCTGGAGGGCCGAGAGACCCAGGCTGAGGGTGGAGCACCCAGGCCTCTTCACGAGCCATCTCCTTCCTCTGGGCAGGCAAGAGACGCTACAACATTAAACTGTGGAAAACCTTCACCGACTGCTTCAACTGCCTGCCCATCGCTGCCATCGTGGACGAGAAGATCTTCTGCTGCCACGGAGGTGAGGGCGGCTCTGGGGCACCTGCTGAGGGAGTGCTTGGGAAGGAGGAGCCCGGCCACATCCCCGGGGGACTCGCGATGGAGCTGTTAGTGCCTGGAACAGCTCTCCCTGGGGTCCGGGCTTGGATATCCCTTCTTCCAGGAAATGCCCCGCACCCCAGTCTTAGGCTGTACTCACTCCCCCATGGGGGCCTCAGCACGGAGCGTGGAATTCACTTGTCTCGTTTCTCCAAGGAGCTCTGACTCCTTAAGGGCAGAGACTTGAAGAGGCAGAAGGTGATGAGTTCTGCCTGCCTGGGCTCCCAGGAGACCGCCAGGTGGGGGACGGGGCCGGCAGAGGCTGACCACCAAAGGCTTTCTGGAGGAGGGGGTCCTTGTTGTGATGCTTATTTGAGGAAATGACCTGCCCTCTGCACCCCCCAGGGCTGTCGCCCGACCTGCAGTCCATGGAACAGATTCGGCGTATCATGCGGCCCACAGACGTGCCTGACCAGGGGCTGCTGTGTGACCTGCTGTGGTCCGACCCGGACAAGGACGTGCAGGGCTGGGGCGAGAACGACCGTGGGGTCTCCTTTACTTTCGGGGCTGAGGTGGTGGCCAAGTTCCTGCACAAGCACGATTTGGACCTCATCTGCCGGGCGCACCAGGTGGGCTGGCAGCTCTGGTCCGGTGGGAGTGGGGCCTGGGCAGCCAGCACCCGCTGAACTAGCTGCCCCCATCCCCCTCCAGGTGGTGGAAGATGGCTATGAGTTCTTTGCCAAGCGGCAGCTGGTGACACTCTTCTCAGCTCCCAACTACTGTGGCGAGTTTGACAACGCAGGTGCCATGATGAGCGTGGACGAGACGCTCATGTGCTCCTTCCAGGTGGGAAACGGGAAGGAAGGGGCTGGTGGCCCTGTGGCTTGGTCCCATGAGCCTGACCAGCTTTGTCTCTCTTAGATCCTCAAGCCCGCGGACAAGAACAAGGGGAAATACGGGCAGTTCAGTGGCCTGAACCCTGGAGGCCGGCCCATCACCCCACCCCGCAACTCCGCCAAAGCCAAGAAATAGCCTCCGCGTGCCCGCTCTCTACCCCAGCTGGTGGATTATACAGAAATCATGCAGCCGTGGGGGTCACGCGGGCTCCCCAGGCCCATCGTCACGGGGAACACGGAGCCTTGGTGTATTTTTTTTTTAATGAATCACTAGCAGCGTCCGGTCCCCCAGGGCTCCCTCTGCCTGCACCTGTGGTGGCTGCGAGCAGGATCCTGGGGCTGAGGCTGCAGCTCAGGGCAAAGCAGGGCCAGATTGTGGGTCTCCAGCCCTGCTTGGCCTCACGGCTGGCAGCTGGACCCCGGGACAACCCATCTGGTCTCTTGAATAAAGGTCAAAGCTGGATTCTCACTCTGGCCTCTGTCTCCCTCGTCCCAAACACCTGGGCCTGGCAGCCCTTCTGCCTGGAGCCACTTGACAGGGCAGGCTTACTGGGCACGAGGCCCCAGCAGGGCAACTCCAGCCACACGTTCAGGTCCACAGGGGTGCTCAGAATTCCAAGCCAGGGCCAAGTGTATCGAGAAAGCAAGAAAAATAGTCTGTGCCAGCCACAGCGGATCCCAGAGGTGTGCCCAGAATTTAAGGAAGAGAGATCATGATTGGCAGGGAAGGTGGATCAGCAGGGGCCAGCAGCCCCATTGTGATTTTTTTTCTTAGGGAGGTGGGCTTAAGAAGGCAGGGGTCTAGCCCTGGCCACATGGTTGGAATAAGAAGTGAAGGACCTCCTGTCAGGTGGCAGCTCAGTGCCAAGCCTGGGAACAGACATGATTGGTTGGGGGTTGGAGGGCCAGTCACCAATAGCCGGGCGGGGCCTGAGGAGGCAGCAGGACCAGCCAGCTGAGCTTTACCACCCACCAGGGCGGAGACCCAGCCCTGCCCCTGGCCAGTGCCGGGGCAAGGGGAGGCTGTGGCTGCATCTCGCCCAGGGCCTCTTGACACAGACTTGAGGATGTCAGTTCAGCCTTCACCCTCGCTGTCTTCAGCAAGCACAGGTCTGGGGCCCTGGGGAGAGTGTGCAGGGGCCAAGATGGAGCCAAAGAACAGGGAACGGAACTGGAAGGAGAAAAGAGGAAGCTGAGTGAATTTCTGGAGGCTGCTCCCTCCTGGCCTCCCATCCCCTGCCTCCAACTCTGGCCCCTACCTTCTTGGGTGGGGGAGTCCCAGGCACTGTACTGGGCTCGTCTTCGTCTTCCTCCTCCTCTGAGTGGGGGCCAGGGCTACAGGGGGGCTGGAGGCCAGGTGGAAGGGAGAGGGAGGGCAGTGCCCGGGAGCCCTCACAGCCCACGGTGGTTTCCATGGCAATCATATAAGAGTCAATGTCGTCATTGGCAAAGTCATCCAGGAGGGGTGTGCTGCAGATAGAGATGGTGTCATCGATGAACAAGGAGAGAGGAGGGGGTACAGACACAGAGCCCCAACCTGGAAGGCTCAGAGAGGGCTGCAGGGAGCTCTTGATCACTGGTGATCTCTTGGTTTTACTACTTCTTGACTGAGTTGGAGGGGAGAGGATGCAGGGGGGGTTAAGTGGCGGCTTCCTGGAGGGGGTGGGCCTGGAATCCGTTTGATCAGAGTTCAGGTAGGGGCCTGAGGGAGGCATCCTGGGGACAAGTTTAGCTCAGCTGGGGGAGGGGAGCAGCAAGTCCTGTGAGCTGGGCCACCCAGGGCCTAAGCCCCCACCTTCCCAGGGGACAGGAGCTGGAGAGCACTGGAGCCCAGGGACATGCTGGGCGGGGGGCCAGGCCAAACTTCCTCTGCTTAAACTACACTGGGCCCATCCTCCCCAACCCACCTGCCCTTCCAGCCACCTGCTTCCCCCACCCCAAGCAGCCCCCTGCCTCCCGGCAGCCCTTTCCCTCCTTGGCCTTGGGGGAGACTCGAAGGGGAGGCCTCAGCCAGAGAAGGAAGCCAGCCCGACCTTGGGGACACTTCCCTGGGTGGGAGGGCTCTGCGAGCACAGCTGACCAGGAAGGCCGAGCCTGCCGGCTGGAAGCCATGAACACTAGGGGCTGGGGCCTGACAGGAAGTGTGTGTGGGGGAGGTGCAGGAACTGGAGGAGCGGGCTCAGGTCAGGGTGCACGGGGTGGGGGGGCCCTCACCTGTGCGCCTGGAGCTGCGGCGCTGGCCGGCAGAGCTCCGGGGAGCGCAGGTCCTGGGAGTGCGGGTACGGCTCCGAGAGTGTGGCCAGGACAAAGTGGCCGTTCAGCAGAGAGTCCTCAATGGCAAAGATGGCTGGCCTGGGCAGGTGATGGGTCCCCGCAAGGTCAGGGCCCTTCAGCTCCTGGCATCCCAGAGCCCTCCCCTCCCTGTCCTGAGGCTGGGAATTACCTGCCCGGAGCATCGAAGTGAATGCTGAGAGACAAGTTTGCTGACTCCGCGAAGCTCAGGAGCCCCTGGGACGGGAGAGGCAGAGCGGTGAGGCCAGGCCCTGGGCAGGCCGGGAGGACAGGGTGGTGAGTGTGTGCGGGGAGCCTCACCCGGAGTTCCTTGAGGCAGAAAGTGATGGCCACTCCTTCTTGGGCCTGCAGCTGCTGGAAATCCTCCTCCCCGATGCTCATCTCAGTCACCATGGCTTTGACGGTGCTGTCTGTGGGGGCAGGGACAGGAGAAACCAGGGCCTCTGGGCCCCGCCCCCTCCCACCCCAGCTCCCCTCCCTGTCCCAGGCTGTGTCCAGCTCCCTTACCTGCCTCCTCCTCCTGGTAGCTACGCAGGATGACCCTGCGGCCATGGCCAATGCCCAGCGTCACTTCGGCCAGGGCAGGGGGGAAGGGCAGAACAGCCTCCCCTAGGACCCTGTACAGAGGGCACAGCATTACAGTCGTGTGCCGCATAATGACGTTTCAGTCAGTCACGATGGACCACATGTACGATGGTGATCCCATAAGATTAGTCCCACGTAGGCTAGGTGGACAGTAGGCTATACCATCTAGGTTTATGTAAGTGCGCTCTATGATGTTTGCACAATGACAAAACCACCTAATGACACACATCTCAGAACAGATCCCTGTCGTTAAGTGACGCGTGACTGTACACCCAAGGCCCAGCCCTGCCCAGTGGCTTTGCTCTCCGAGGACCTAAGGCAGGGCGGCAAACACACACCAGCGTCCCATAAATGCCGTGGGCCAGGCCTAGCATGCGCGCGGGCAGGAGGACAGGCCCCTGCCCCATCGAAGGCTCCCAGGCTGCTGTGGGAGAGAAGTCCACTGCAAGGGAGCGGGCAGACAAGAGCGGGGCTCAGAGAAGGCAGCAGGGGGGATGGGCTGTTTGCACTGGGCAGGCAGTACCTGCCCATCCACGGGTGGGAAACCACAGTCATGCTGTCCCTATAAACTCGGCCCTCAGAAAAAGCCCTGAAATCCTTTGCTTTTAGGGAAACACACTGACAAATATTTACAGATGAAGTAACATCTGGAATTTGCCTCAAAACAATTGGGACAGAAGCTGACATCTGCTTTTATATGTATTTGAAGGTGTCCCTAAGAGAAAGAGCAACAACTGCTCACTAAAAAAAAGAGAAAAAGGGGGCTGGCCTGGTGGCGCAGTGGTTAAGTGCGCACATTCCGCTTCAGGGGCCCAGGGTTCGCCAGTTCGGATCCCGGCGGGGACCTACGCACCACCCATCAAGCCATGCTGTATGGCAGGCATCCCACATATAAACCAGAGGAAGATGGGCACGGATGTTAGCTCAGGGCCAGTCTTCCTCAGCAAAAGAGGAGGATTGGTAGTGGATGTTAGCTCAGGGCTAATCTTCCTCAAAGATGAATAAATAAATATAAAAGTTAAAAAAAAAAAGAGAGAGAAAGAAATAGCCTCAAATCCAGACTAGAGGTGACAGCCTTCCTGCTTTCTCTACCTGAAGGAGTCCTGAGCAGTGCTATCTCAATAGAACGCAGAAGGACACACTGTCAGGACCCAAAGGGACCTTCGGGTTATCGCATCCTACGCCTAGCAAAAGAAATGAACGAGCCCTTGGGCCACTTAAATGCAAGCAGCGTCCAGCACAGGGCAGGAGGGGAGCCACTCCTCTCTGTGGTCTTCACCAGGAAACTTCGCCTCCACTGGAGTCCCCCTCTGGGGTCCTGCACAGCCTCTAGATGCTCTGGTTGTCCGGAAGGGCTCCACCCTACAGCTGCTTGTGCAGGCAGGCGTCGTGGACCATGACCTCCCCACTCAGCCTCCTGCCTTGCCGAGGGACTCCTCAAGGCTGGAGCCCAGGCAGGTAGGAAGAGAGGCTGCCCTTGAACGGGGAGCATTCCCAGAAGGATGACCAGGCCAGAGAAGAGTTTTGAGCCCCTGAGCCACAAAGATTAACAAGGGACTTTCAAGGCTGCTCAGGCCAGAGAAGATATGAGGACAGGCCAGAGACCTCCTCTCGAGAAGAGGCGTCAGAATGACTTGAAAGTCTGAGTGACCAGAAAGCCAAGCTGGACCTCTGGGGTGGAGAACACAGGCTTCTGAAGACAGGGAGGCGCGTGAAGGAAGGGAGTACCCTGCTCGTCCTCCACTCCAGCCTCTGCCCTTAAAGAGCCAGACAAGGACCTGAATGAGAGCAAACTGAGCTGGCTGGACTCTTTGAGGTTCACAGAAACCCTGCAGGGAAAATGCAGAAGGCACCTTCCTTAAATGGACCCTCGAGGCCCCAGGAAGAAGAGAGGGACCCAGGGCTCAGCTTGCGGCCAGGGCGCGTGCTCACCTTGCTGGGGCACGGAGCACGTGGGGGCACAAGGCCGGGTCGAAGACAGCCTGCAGGGACTCGCAGTCCTGGAAGGACAGGTTGTGAGTTTTCCTCACCCCTGGATGGGCAGAGAGGGTCTCAGTAGGCCTCGCCAACCTCCACCCCCACACCCCAGGGACCCCCTGGCCAGCTGGCTGCCCACTCACCGTATTTGCAGTGCAGCTGGACCACCAGGCGGCTGCTCCGGCCATTCAGGGAGATGCAGCATTTGTCCACAGTCTTCTCCAGCATCGCCAGAGAGCGGAAGACGGACAGGAACGACTGGGTGGGGGAAACATATTAGCCCAGTGCTGCGCCTCCACCAGCCAGCTCTCATGTCCCCTGTAGGCCCTGGCCCATCACCAGCTCAGCACTGTTGCACCAGGAAAGGAGCTCCCGCAACATGCAGGATGTTTACACACGTCCAGGCCCTTGCTCATGCTGTTCTCCGTATCTGAATGCCTTGGAAGACATGCCTGAATGTTACCACTCTCTCCAGGTCCCTGGCAGAATCAGTACCCCTCTCCATACCCCCATGACCGTCTGTGGGTGTCTTTACCAGGCCCCTCACTGCATTTTGCACTGCATTGCTCTGCACAGTCTCTCTCCCCAGTTAGTATCTACTCAGTGCCTGAGAGCAGACGCACTGCTGGTGGGGGTTGGGGGGCAGGGGTGCATTGCACTAGTGAGGGAAGGGTCTCACCTTCATCAGGATCTTACAGCGCAGGGGGTCCTGACCAGAGGTGGCCACCTGGTACTGCTGGAAGAAGAGCGGGGCAAAGAGGAAGCAGGCATAGGCCGAGCGGGAGGAGTTCACCGTCCGGAGGGAGAGCTGGGCCAGGAGAAGAAGGGGGAGGGATGCGGTCAAGGGGCAGCGACAGGCCCAGCCCTCTGGTCCACTTGTGCTCACACACTTGCCCTAATCCCCTCCAACTCCACCATCACCTGTGGACATCCTCCCTTCTCCTTCCAGTCAGCGGGTACCTTCCCCACGAAGTCTTCCCCGAGTCCACCTCAGCGCTGTTCCCATGGCCAAGGGCCCTACAGAGCCGTCAGCACTCTTGCTACCTTTCCCCAAGTCGCCCCACCCGCCACTGGGCATTTCAGGGAGGGCAACTGCTCTCAATTCACGCACTGGCCTGGGAAGATGACAGGGCCCAACGTGAAGCCCCAGCGGCCGGGCAGGAAACTGAAACTCAGCAGACACTCTGCCCACCGGCCCCCGCCCGGTGGAGGGGACTCGCCCAGGTTAGGGCCTCCCTGCTGGCATCCCAGCCCTCCCCACATCGCAGCCCCTCACCCCGTCCTCCAGGGGCTCCAGGTAGAGCTCGTCCCCGATGCGGGACAGGGAGTGGACAGCCTTGCCCAGCACTGCGGGGAGGAGAGGAGAAACGGGGGTTAGGCTGGCGCCTCGGGCCGTCACACGTGTCCCCGCCCCCCGGCCGACCCCAACTCACCCTTCACGTTGCCGCCCGTGACCAGACACTTCATGCTGCCCCAGCCCGAGCCCGGGCCTGGCCTGCGAGCGGGCTGAGACTGGCGGCTGGCCCCCTCCGGGTCTCCCCCGCCGCCCGCCGCCGATACGGGGGCTCCCTTCCCGCGCGCCGCCCCCGGCGGGCCCGCCCCCGCATCCTCATTGGTCCACACACCCGCGCCTCCGTCACGTGAGAAAAACGCTCGCCCGCCCCGCCGTCACGTGACGGAGTTGGAGCGGGGCGGGCCCTGGTCACGTGAGCGGGGAGCGCCCGGCGCCGGCTGCGCTCGCAGGTCCCCGCAGTCCCGGCCCGCCCCGGCCTCCCGCGCCCCTGGGGACCCGGCGGCTGCGCCCGCGAACGCGGGGAGCACAGAGGACGCGGCCCGGGACACGAGGTGCCGCTGCGGGGGAGCGAGCCCTGGGCTCGGAGTCCTGAGCCGTGCGGGCCCGCACTCCTGGGTCACTGATTTAGGACGGATTTCCTGGGCGTCATCGGGGCGACCGGGTCGAAGCGAGACCGTGCGCACCCAGTCCGGGTCGGGGACTCGGACACTGGCAGCAACCAGCAGCGCTAAAAAGAGACTGAAGCAGCTTGCTGCAGGATCCCGGGGTGGGACGTTGCCGTTCACTCTGGCTTTGAGGATCCTTCGTTGAGCCTTGAAGAACAGAAGATTCTCCGGGTAGAAGGGGGCGGAAGGGCTACCTGGCACGGGAAGAGCGAGAGTAAAGGCTCAGCGGGGGGCTTTGCCCTTGGAGGCGGAAGTGGGTCTGTGAGCCTCGCAGAGGGGTGGGGGCTGCCAAGCAATGAGGGGCAGTGCTGCGAAGCGCTGGAAACGTTTCCTGCTTATGGGGCCGTTTGAAAAAGACTCCGGGACTGTGCAAAAGGAGGGGTTCATCAGCGGGGAGGTCTGCCCCTTGCCCAGGGCCTCAGTCCCCACGTGTGTAAGGTGGGAGGGAATCACCTGCACGGGCTCGCTGACCTCCAGTCCCCCCGCACCAAGGTTCTGTGTAGGACCCTGGGCATCCCTGCGTTCCTGTAGGGCCGGCCTGGTCTTGCCCCTCTCGTGCCGTCTACGGTGAGTAGGCTGTATTTGTCTGCGGGCCCCCTTGCCCTCTGGCTCCTGGCCTGCAATTCTGGACCCTACTCTGTTTCTCCTCCTTGCTCTCAGCCGGCCCCTCCCTAGAGCACCGGGGTGGGGGGCGGGGAGTAATTCTTCCCTTCCCCCTTCCCGGGAGGAGAATCAATGCAAATGACACCACCTCTATCCAGGCATTTAGATCACTGGGAGTCATCCTTGACAGCAGCCTCTCCCTCACCCCACAAACTGCGATCCTTCCGCAAGTCTTGACTGCTCCACCTCCCAAGCAGATGGCCACTTTGCCCTCCTCTTCCATCTCCCCGACTGACACCCTGGCTCAGGCCACTGTCATCTCTCAGCTGGAGGATGTAAGAGCCCTCTGAGTGGTCTCATGCCTCCAGGCTGTCTCCTCCAGTCCACTCTCTGTATGACACCAAAGTGACCTTCCTGAAACATCTGTGTCGCACCTCTCCCTTGTTTATTTTTATTTTCTTTTGAGGAAGATTAGCCCTGAGCTAACATCTGCTGCCAATCCTCCTCTTCTTGCTGAGGAAGACTGGCCCTGAGCTCACATCCATGCCCATCTTCCTCTACTTTATATGTGGGACGCCTACCACAGCATGGCTTGCCAAGCAGTGCCATGTCCGCACCTGGGATCTGAACTGGCGAACCCCGGGCCGCCGAAGCGGAAGGTGCGCGCTTAAGCACTGCACCACCGGGCCAGCCCCCTCTCCCTTGTTCAGATCCTCCAGTGGTTGCCGCCTACTACATTTGCCATAAAATCCAAGCTCCTTACCCTGAACCTGCAAGGAGCCAGCCCACCCATCTTTCCTGTCTCTGGCTTTCCTCTGCAGCCGGCTGGCCCCATCAGTTCCCTGAACCCACCTCATCCTTTTCCACCTTGGGATCTCTGCACTGCTGTTCCCACCACTTGGGATGCTCTTCCTCCCTCTCATATGCTGGCTCCTTCTCTTCCTCAGGGCTCAGCTTCAGCTGCCCATCCGCAGATAGGCCTTCTCTGCCCCTGGTGCCCCCCGTCCCCAGACTCTCCAGCTGAGCCCTTGCTGTATTATACGCAACACTTAACCACAACTCAACGTTCTTTCCTACGTGTATCTACTTATTTAATGGCTGTCTTCCTCGTGGCTATGTCAGCCCCGTGAGGGCAGGGAGTATGTCTTGTTGCTGGACCCACCCTGTGCCTCACACAGGGCCTGGTCCTCAGTAGATGGTCACTAAGTGTGTGTTCAGTGAATAAATGTGTGATCCAAATGAAGCCGAGTTGCCCCCAGTCGCTTTTAGCACGCAGCTGTGATGAGAGAAACAAATCCCGCTTGCAGCCTCTGCCCACAGTGCCCCTCTTCCCCAGGCAACAGCTGTCCCCCCACGGTCTGTCAAAGAGACAAAAGAACCTAGCATTAGCTACTCTCGTCCTTACCTTTCCTCCTCCTCTCAGAATCTCTCTCCCTCTCTTTTTATCCCCGTGTGAATCAGCGTAGCCTCCCCGGCAGCTCCACGCCTGCCCCACACCATGACCTGCGCAGCCCGACTGCAACAGGACCTAAGACGCCAAAGCTCCTTGAAAGGCCAGCAGGGGAAGCTGAGAATGACCATATGGCCGTGCCTCTGCCTCTGACCCCCGCGGGGCTGTAAGGTCCTGTGGCCTTGAGGTCTTTGGAACGAGGCCCTGGGGAAAGGGGGAGAGACGTAACTCTTTAGGACTTTTTTTTTTAAAGATTGGCACCTGAGCTAACATCTGTTGCCAATCTTTTTTTTTCCTCCTTCTTCTCCCCAAAGCCCCCCAGTACGTAGTTGTGTATTCTAGTTGCAGGTCCTTCTGGTTGTGCTATGTGGGACGCTGCCTCAGCATGGCCTGATGAGCGGTGCCGTGTCCATGCCCAGGATTCGAACCGGCAAAAAACTGGGCCCCTGAAGCAGAGCACGCGAACTTAACCACTCGGCCACGGGGCCGGCCCCTCTTTAGGACTTTTAATGTCTTTCTTCAGTCACACACACACACACCTGCCAAAAGTCAGGAATCACCTCACCCTTCTGAAGGGTTCGGACACCAGAAAAGAGCGTAGAGCTGGGAATCGGAGTCCCGGGTTTCTAGTGTGTGCTTCAACATGACAAGCTTTGTGACTTTATACCAGTGTCTCCCTGTCTCTGTGGTTGTTTCCTTGTCTGTATAATGTGGTTGGTAAGATGAGATGCCTGTTGAGGTCCCTTCCAACCTTGACACGCCATGATCCTGAAGGGGCCCCCCGGCTTCCCTGGGCCCCTCATCTGGCCACAGCCCTGGAGAGGAGCTGTAATTGGCTGTCCTGCTTCCCCCAGGTCGGGGGGCTGGCAGGGAGCTCTCCAATCTGAGGCCAAGAGCCTCTTCGAGCTTGCAGTTGGCGCAGCCAATAGCACCTTCCAGGGCCAGAAGGGAGGATGCGCAGTAGGGGACGGGGGCCTCGAAACCATCAGGGACCCTTTGTGTTGGGCAAGGGATGGGTCTAGGGACCCAAAGACGATGTGCGGTCTGTGCCAGACTGGAGCAAGTCGAGGCCCTTCTCTGGGCCTCAGTTTCCTCCTTGATGAAATGAGTCTGTTGGATGAGAGGCTCCCTCAGGATCCTTTCAGACCCAAAGTTCTCACAGTCTTTGCCACTGCCCCGTTAGAGGTGGTTTCCTACAAATGCTTGAGGATGTAAGCATGTGGGAATGTGTGTGTGCGGGGGGCAGATATGGAATGGGGGAAGTGGTTACCGTATCAACTCTTAAAATAATTATCTGTCGGGAAATTTCCTTTCAGCCACCATTTCTCACCAACTGGTTGGTCTTGAAGTCGCAGGAATCCCCAGAGCTCAGTAATTCATTCATTCAATGCATATTAGACACACTTTTCTAAGTTCGGGAAAGAGAGTTCAAGACAAAAATCCTCACTCTTGTGGCTTCCATTCTGGGGCAGAGACCGACCAGAGGGAGTGGCCTGTGCCGAGGCTCTGATGGCAGTCTGCTGTGCTGTGCACACACAGACAATGGTATTTGTGGGTTATTCTGGGGTAACCAAGCGAGCCAGGCAGCTCTGAGCTGCTGGGGGCACTAAGCTGGCAGAGTGCTACTTGCGCACGTGTCCTGCGTTTGTGGCATACCAGGTGCCACCAGACCCCACAGGCAAGCGCTGCCCAGGCCTTTCCCGTTCCCCAGCATTTCTCCCAGCAACCAGAACAAGTTTGGCACGTAGCAGTGGTTTCATAAGCATATGTGGAAAGACTGAAGAGTATAGGATTCAGAGAGGTTCCAAGACTTGAACTCAAGTTGTCTGTCTGTCTGGAGGACAGTGGGGTTCTAGGCACCAGCCTGCCCGCATCTGAATCCTGGTTCCATCGCTTTCAAGTTCTGTACAAATGGACGTGTTGCTTATATTCTCTGAGCCTCAGTTTCCTCATCCGTAAATTGGGGGGGGGCAATAACAGACCCTATCTCACAGGGCTGTCGTGAGGATGAACTCAGCCAATGTTTATAGAGCTCTTAGTACACACCGTCAGTGTTGCCATTGCTGTGTCCTACCACCTCCGTCCTCCATCTCTGGAGAGTACCCTCACAGTATCCTAGGGCCAGGACCGGGGTTAAAATAAGTCATTAGTGTGGACAAAGCAAGGGTGAATCGAGGAACCTGGGAGGAAAGTCCCCCCCAGAGAAACTTTAAAAAGAAAAGGCCTGGAGCCCGGGGACTGGAAAATACCCTGAGGACTCGGGTGGGGACAGGAGGGGAGGCTGCGGCTGCTGCCACCAGCCCATGCCTCCATTGATTCTGGGTCCTCGGTGCCCTCTGCCTCGTGAGGAGAATGTGAGGCCTTGCCGTCCTCGCAAGCTACCGGAGGCTGGCATGAGTAACGGCTGTGCCCACACTGCCGGGCTCCACGCGCAGACGAGAGACAGGTCTCTTCAGTCCGCAGGGCTGGAGGTGGAGGGGAGAGGGGATGGAATTTTTTAAACCCACAGCGGGGATGGGAAGGGGAAAGCTCCGGCTTGTTCACCACAACCTGGCATGCTGCAGTTACAGGGCCCCCTTTGAGCGCGAGTGAGGTAAGTTTAGGACAAATCAAAGGCAGCGTGCTTCGCCCAGCGGGGGGGACACCGATGGAACTCATTACCCCAAGATGTGGTCTCGGCTGGAAAGAGAAATAGCTTCACAAAAGGTTTAGATAATCCATGGATGACAGCTCCATTCATGGGTTGGAAGGGAAAGGAGGCTGTTCGGGGCCCGCTGGCCCCTGGGGAAGGCATCGGGGAGGCTACCTGGCCTCCCTCAGACCACCCCTCGGGGCCCCTGTTGGAGGCAGGCTCCGGCCTGCAGGGACCCAGGAGGCAGTGCCGTGTTCCTGCAGGCTGGGGCCCAGCCTGAGTCCCCAGGCCCTTTCCTTAACCGCCCCAACACTCGCCATCCTCTGTTTGGGGAGACAGGGGCACCATCAGCTCTGGGGAAAGCATCTACCCGGGCTGTCCCCTGAGGGACCAGCAGAGGGAGACAGACACCGCATCCAGTCCCAGCTCCCAGAACAGAGACCAGGCTGCTCTGCCTTGCATCGGGCAAGCAAGCGACTGTGGGCCCCAGCTCGCTGCTGCATGCTGAGCTAGGCACCCGAGGAGAGAGGGCCCGAGAAGCCATCCTTCTTGGCTGAGATGGGCTTCCTGCAGTGGAGGGAGGACAGGGAAGACCTCAGGGAACCGAGGGCAGAGCAGGGAGAAGGTCATTAGTTAAGAGGGCGGCGGCTCTGGAGCCATCTTGCCCTCTATCCCAGGAGAGCAGGGTGTGGGTCTCTGTAGGTCCACACTGTTCTTCAGGGCAGTCTGCACATATAGGAGGTGCTTCCGAAAGCTTTGAGGGGTGACTGAACCCCAGAGGTCTGAGTGTCAGCTCCCCCCCTGCCTCGGTACTGGCTCCAGACCAGAAGTGGCTTTTCCCTTTCTGCCACTCAGATTCTCCTCAGGGTCTCTAGAAGTCTTCCCTGACAGCTCCTCTCTCCTCTGACCTCTCCTTTCTCTGCACCACAGCCCTTGGCACACCTTCTTGAGTTCCGGAGTCGCTACTTCATTTAACAAATTTTGCAGTGGTCAGAGGCTGATCCTGACGAATGCTCAGAGTGCTCTGTTGAGGACCACGAGGTGGACCTCAGAAAGGTGCCTGTGGGGGCCGGGGAGGGCTGAGCTCTTCACAGACCCAAACCACCCACGCCTTGCAGACAGATGGGGCCGGCCCCTGCACACCAGGATCCGCTGGCTCCTCCCATTCCTTCAGGGCTCACACTGTTCCCCTTCAACACACCAAATCCCTAAGAGGAGGCTGTCTAGGATGCAAGGTCAAATCCTCTGGACTCCTTCATTGTTGGAGGAGAGATGAGCAATGGCCCCTAGAGAGTCTGTGTCTGTGCCCTGTGTGGGGAGTCAGAGTCGGGGTGATGGGGACGGGCCTCGGGAAGAAGGCAGAATGAAAAGAACAGAGAAGGTGGGGACATGTAGACATGGGGGGCTTGCAAGGGGGAGGTGGCAGACTAGAGAGGGGACATCATTAGCAGAGACAGGAGGATAGGGCATGAGGGGCCGACAAGAATAATATTTACCATTATTGGGTGCTAAGTGCCAGAGATTTTACTTGCATTAACTCAGTCATCCCTTATTCTAAGGAAGGTACCATTATCGTCATCCCTGTTTTATGCAGGAGAAAACTGAGGTGTGTGTGGGGGGGGGGTCAAGTGACTTGCCCAAGGTCACTTGCCCAATGGCCCCAGGGAAGGTGCTGTCCATCCTCTGACCCCTGGGTGAGTCCCCTGAGGAACCCAGACAGTCTGGAGAAAGCCGTGAGAAGCCTGAGGGAGGGAGGCGGGTGGGGAGGGAGGGGACAGAGCGGGAGGAGCCGGTAGTGACTCAGCAGGGCAGGATAAGGATCTTCCAGCCCAGGGAGAGGTAACCCCACTCCTCTGCCAGGGGAGACGGAGTCACGGAGCCCGCGGCATGGGTTGGCCAGGGCAATGGAACATCCTGAGAGAATGGCGGGGAAAGCTCCTGGCGGGCGAGGGAGGAGCTGAACACCTGGGGGTAACCCTTCTGCCCCGGCCCTCCTCACACACCCATCACCCAGACATCCTTGCAGATGGGGAGATAGGGCCGGGGAGAGGCAGCAGTAGGACGTGGCTCCTCTCAGCTTCACGGGGAAGCAGGGTGTGGGGGGCCAGTGTCCTCCAGGAGGCCGGAGATTGTCTAGGTGTGGGTGGGGGACGCAGGGCAGGGTAGGGCTGTTGCTGAGGCCCCGGGGTTTCTGCTGACATCATGGCCAGCTCAGGGTGAGGCAATGCCCTCTGGGCTTCTGCCCACTGGAGAGAAAGGGCAAGTGCACCCCTCTGCTGCCTTCCCTCCCCCTCCTGCCCTCGGTGGCCCAGGCGCCTGCACATTCACACTGGAGCGGAGCATTAGGGATGTGGGTCCCAGGGGGCCTCGTCAGGCCCTGGCAGCTCAGGCCGGGCTCTGAGCCTGGACTCAAGCGCTCTTGGGGCGGCGAGGTAGGGTGCCTGGCCCAGCGTCACACAGTCAGTTCATGTCAGGAGTGGGTGGTGACTGGTGGGCAGGAGAGTCCAGGTCTCCTGCTCCAGGCACATGGGGACTCTCTTTCTGTCCCAAGGAACGGCTTAGTGTCCTGAAGAGACCAGGCATGCCCCGGTTAGATAGCTCATAGCCCGGGGTGCTCAGCCAGTCCTGCTGTCTCTGGAGCTGCTCTCAGCTGCCAGCCTCTTCTTTCACGAGTCCCCCGACCTCAGTGCCCCCCACCCCTGCCCCAAGGTTTGCACCCGCACCATATAAAATGGCGTGGTGCTGAAGGCAGACAGTCCTGGGTTCCAGTCCTGTTTCTACCACTTGTGTGACCTGAGACAGATGACTTCATCTTACCAAGCCTCAGTTTCCTCATGTATAAAATGGGGAAAGAACACTTCCTAATCTGTAGAGTTATTGTAAGAAAGAAATGAGATGGCCCATGTGAAGCCTGGTGAGAGCTCAGTACGTTTAAACTAGAGGCCCAAAGGAGTAACATGTCACCAAGCGACGCCAGGCCTGGTAGCAGGCTGACAGAGTCGTGGTGGAGGGTCCCTGCTTCTCCTGCCTGCACACAGGTCAGCCTCCTCCCCTCAACCCTGTGGCCTCTCAGCGCTCCTCTCTGTGTCCTTGGGACCTGGCATGGAATGTCTGGTGAACAAATGAATGAATTAGTGAATTTCTTACCTCTGTGGGCTTCTCCAACACCACGCCTCTGCTCACCTATCAAAGGGGACCAGACTACAGGCTTCCCTGGTTCGGGAATCCAGGACACCCCGGGGCTAGGGCCCCTTCAATGCCAATTCTGCAGCTGTGTGGGACATGGTGTTTTTTGGGCATCTGGAGACCTTCCCTGGGGACGCTAGTTGTAGGACGAGGGAGGAACAATGGGACCCTAGCCTGTCCCTGAGACAATACTGACTCACCCCTACACCCTCGGAAGGCAGCTCAGTCATCACCTGGTGCCAGCCCTGCCACTCACCCTGCGGATGTTGAGGCCTGGAGTCTGGAAGACCAGAGAAGGCAGCAAAGCAGTCTTCTCCTCACCAATTCGCTGATACTGCCACCATCCTGTGGGAGGAGAGCAGAGGTGGTCATATCCCCTTCCACGGAGAGGTGATGGCCATGACCCAAGGCCACGCTGGCTAATTGGAAGCCGGGCATCCTGACTCCCAGCCTGGCCCTCTGCCCCTGCAGGGAGCCATGTGGGCTATGCCCAGTGCTACCTCGGCGCCTCTGCCTATGGTTGCCACTGCCCCTCCTGCCATCCAGCCACTTTTCCACCCGGAAGCTCCACCTCCTCCCAGAGCTCCCCTTCCCTCACCATCCTCTGATCGCAGATGGTTTAGTGAGTGCCCCCTGTCACAAGATTGTGAATCTCTTGAAGGCAGGTGGGTTTTCCTTGTCCCTCTGTCCTTTACAGGGCCTAGCACCCAGCAGGGGCTCAGGAAATGCTTGCACAAGCACCATGGGACAGATGGATCTGGAGCTCAAGGTCCGGAGCAGGGTCTTCTCTAACCTCTGCCCTGCTCCCTGCCCCCAGCAAGCCCAGATTATTAGAGCTAGAAGGGCCCCCAACAAGAATCCTTTATAAGAGCCACAGGGGAGCAGGAACTTTCATGAGGTCCCCAGCTAGAAATCAGAGGGCAGCCACCTGTGCCCGGCCACCCCTCAGAAACCCAGGAGGGGCTACTCCTGCTCTGCCTCTGCTTTCTTCTTTCTCCCCCCAATTCCAACAGCCCACCCTCACTTGGGATTTGGCAGAATAAAGACATAGTCTTTATCCCAGCCCCCACCCCACCCCACCCCACCCCAACTGGCAGCTCCTAGCCTGCTGCCTTTGCCCAGACATGGCAGAGGGGCACTGGCAGCTTGGAGACGGAGCTGATTTTCCCTTTGGCAGTGGGGGAGATGGGGGAAGGGAGAGGCTTGACCCCCACGTGAGGGGAGAGGGCAGGGATGCAAGTCCAGACAAGAGGCAGAGGGAAAATATGACTTCCCCAGTTTGTGGGGTTGCGGCAGCAAGCGGGGGTGGGGGGGGGGGGCTGTGTGGAAGCCAATTGTCCCTGTACCCACCTGGCCTGGGTCCTCATTTCAGAGCCGCAGCCCTCAGTTCCTGCAAACCAATGCTTTCTAGACTCTGAGGTGAACGCTCGCTTGGGGTGGGGGGGCAACACAGTAAGCGCCCTCCTCTTCCACTGCGGTGCGCTCCTCTTCCTCCTCGGTCCTGCCTCCTCCCTCCCTCCCACTCCCACCGTTTCTTTCCTCTTTGTGTCTCCTCTGTCCTGCCCGAGGCTTCTCTGTCCTCCCTCAGCCCCCACCCGCCTCCTTCGGCTCCCCTCTCTCCCTTTCCCCTTTCTCTCCTGGCCCCCTCCTCCCCTCCCGCATTGGGGCTGCTTTCTCCCTGACTCAGCAAGGTGCTTTATAAGGTGCTGAGGGGGCTCAGCCAAATCCAAACCACATTGTCTGTGCAGACACTCCACAGGAGCAGGCTGCAAACCCGAGGAGGACTGGAGCTGCTCCCCTCTCCCTCTCCCCTCCCCTCCTCTCCCCTTTGTGGCTCCCTCTCTCTGAAAGGGTGGCTGCTAGGGGACCTCCTGGCCAGCCAGAGTGCCAGTCACCCATTGGGCATCTGCCTTCTTGACCTTGGGCTGGGCATCAAAAGATTGTCGGGCTCACCCGCCAAGAATGTCATTGAAACTCCAGCGTTCTGGCTGGGGGAGGGAGGATGAGGAGGAAGAGGGAGCCCCCCCCCCAGCACTTTTCAGAAGAGCCCCTCCAAGGCAGGTTTCATCAGAGCTGCTGCTGCTGCCCCAGAAAGTCCCCTACCCCCACCCCCAGGCCAGCTCCCCTTTCCCAGCTCTTTTTCTCCTTGTTTAGGGAAAAAAAAAGAAAGAGAAAAAAAACCCAACAACAAAGTCTGTCCCACTCCAGTGAGGTAATTGAAAACAAACTTCTTCCCCACTCCCCCCACCCCCCCACCCCAGTCCTCGCAGCGCAGAAAAGGGAAGAGCCGTCCTGGGAGTCCGGCACTGGTCATGACCACGACGACTGCTCTGACCCACAGGCTGGAGGGGCTGTGGCAGGGCTGACGGGCGCTTTGCCTCCTCTGGGGGCATCAGGGCAGGAATGGGGAGTGAAGGCTCTGATGCCATTCCAGAGAGAGGAAGCACCTTCCAGGTCTGGCCCACCACCCCCTCCCCCTTTGAAACAACAAACAGCAACAAAAGCAATTCACTACAAAATGATTTAATTGCTGGTCGGGTTCTAGAGCATTCAAGCTTTGGAGACCAAAGGACTGTCCCCCAGGAAAAGTCACGAAGTGGGGATGTCTGCATGCCCCAGAGGGGAGCTGTTTCCTTTGCACTCTCCCTGGCAGCCCTCTGTAGAGGGATGAAGGCAGACTCTCCAGGGAAGCTCTAGGCTTATGGGTCCCCTAGGTATCCCGCCCAGCAAGTCCCAGCCCAGGCCTGAGGGAAGGAAGGAGGGAGAGCACTCTACAGCCAAACCACCCCTACCCCACCACCGGAAAAAACCAACAACCCAAAACCCCAAAGGCAGGAGAAAGCCAAATGTCTTTATGGGGAAGCATTTCACAAATGGGGCTCTTGGTCTGTCCATCGCCTTGAGTGGGAGCGTTCCCGCTGAGTCACCCGTGGAGCCTCTGGTGTTGAAACTGGTCCGGTGCCTTGTGCTGATTAATGAATTACGAATCCCCCACCCATGTGCACTCTCCTGGCCACTGGGAAGAAGAATGAAGAAGCTTGTGAACTTGAGGGAAAACCTTGGGCCAAGTGCCCTCTTCTTTCCTTCGAGCTGGGCAGTGGGCCGGTGGTGCCCTCTTCCTCCCCCACAGGGGGCATTGTGAGCCGGTTAGTCACCTGCCCCAGCCCCGGCGCCTTAGCCCCAGCTTTTGGAAATGGGACAGGCGGCGGGACAATAGGCAAGGGGGGCGGTCAGCCCAGACAAAGGGCAGCAGGAAAAACACCATCACTTGCTTCGAGGCCAGCTCGCTGGCATTTGAGAGAATGTGTCACTGCATTTACTCAGGGGGAGGGGGAGGGAGGGAAGGTTAGTGATGAGGAGGCAGAGGTAGGGTGAGAGAAGGGACCCCGCACGAGGCAGGGGGCAGGCACCCCAGGCTGACACCGAGGGAGAAGAAAAGGAGCGGGAGGATCACTGCCCCAGCCCCGGGAGTCTGCAGACGGACTGATGCCCTCCTCGCCCCCTCCCCCAGGGGGCCCGGGGTGGTACCGCCGCAGCCTCGCCTCACCTCACCCCCCCTCGGTGTTGTGGGAGGGAGAGGAGCCCCAGAAGCCCTCCCTTCCCTCCTCCCCCCGCTTCCCCCCACCCCGGGGAGGGCCGCTACAATTTGTGGTTACAGCTTTACACGTCAGAAAAAAAAAAAAAGTTTGCAGAATGTCCCACACCGAAAAAAAAAAATCCGAAACCGAGGGAAAAAAACCTGCGAGTGGGCCTGGCGGATGGGATTATTAAAGCTTCGCCGGAGCCGCGGCTCGCCCTCCCACTCCGCCAGCCTCCGGGAGAGGAGCCGCGCCCGCCGGCCCGGCCCCCAGCCCCATGGACCTCCGAGCAGGTAGGAGCCAGGCGTCCGAGGCCCCGGCCCCCGCCCCCGCCCGGGAGCCGCGAGATCCGCTTCCGTCGCTGCCCGGACCCCGAGCCGGGCCGGGCGGGCGCCGGGGCTGCCCCCGCCTGCAGGGCTCGGGCCGGGGAGGCACGGCCGGCGCCCTCAAGAGGGGCCGGGCGGGGACGCGGCATTCCTGCAGTCCGGTCGGCGGGCCGGGAGGTGGCCGCGAGCGCGGCGGGGAGCCCGGCGAGCCGCAGATCTGGGGAGCCGCCACCTGGAGCCCCAGCGAGGCGGGGTCCCGGGGATCCCGGCGGACAGAGTCCCGCGCAAAAGCGGGGCGAGCGAGTCCGAGGCGGGGAGCGGGGCTGCGGGGGGAGGGGGCCGGGAGAGGAAGAGGGAGGGCGGGCGGGAGGCGGGGGAGCCCGAGGCCGGGCCGGCGGGAGGCAGGGGAGGCCGACACCTCGGGCCGCGCCGCTCTCCCTCCCCGGCCGCCGGGAGGGTGGGCGGGAAGGAGGGCGGGCGAGAGGAGAGAGGAGGGCGGAGGGCAGAGCCGGCCGGGCCGGGCCGCGGGACTTGCGGCTCCCTCGCTGCGCGCCGCGCGGCCGGAGCCCACCATGCTGCCCGCGGCCGCGGAGCCGGCGGCAGGTAGGGGCGGGCGGCGGGGCGGGTGGCGTCCGCGAGCCCCGGGCCGGCCCGCCGTGGCCTGGGAGTCATTAGTGCGGGGCGCCGGGGGGGCAGGCGCAGCCCGGCCGGACCGGGCAGGAAAAAGCCCGTCACCGGCCGGGGAGCGGCGGCAGCGGCGCTCGGGCCAGCGGCCCGTGGAGGGCGGGCAGGGAGTTGACGCGCGGGAAAGGGCAGCGGCCCGGCCGAGCCCGGAGCCCGGCGCCCCGGACCCCGCCCCCGCCCCCGCCGCCGGGAAGGGAGCGACCGGGCGGGAGCGGGCCGGGGGCGGGGCCGGGGGCGCCGGGGCCACACAGGGGGAAGGCGCCGCCGCCACGGGAGGGGGCCGGGAGCGAGAGGTCACCGCCTGCGGGGTGGGCCGGCGAGTGGCCGCGCCGGGCCGCTCGAGGGAACCCCAAGTCCCCCGGGCCTCGCCTGAGTTCCCTCATCTCTCCTCTCCCCGCCTTCCTTCCCAGCAACTCCACACTGCGCTCCAGAAGCCCTCCCCACACCCCCAATCCCAGAGGACCCGTCCCTGTTTCCTTCTGCGCCCAGCCTGGCCCTGCCCCCTGGGGTAGGAGGGGGGCTGCCAGGAGGGGACAGAGGCTGGAGGTCCGGCGCGGTCCGAGCCTCAGACAGAGGCTGTAGGTGGGGGACACTGGACACACTCCTCTGTCAGGTGTTCTCTGACCCTGACCCAGCCGGCTGACATCTCCTTGCTTTCAGTGCCCCCGACAGACCCCGCTCCCCTCCCAAGCACACACTGCCCTCCCTCGGGACACAGGGACACATTCCTCTGCCAGACCAGACCCGCTCCCCCCACTGGCTCAAACACCCTTGCTGACCAGACCCGCTCCCCCCACTGGCTCAGACACCCTCCCTGCCTGGAGCCACACACTCGACCAGGGAGGAAACAGCCACCAGGCAGAGATGGCAGCAACTGTCACCCAGCAACCCCAGAAGCTTGTCCTCCTGACTGGTGTAATGCCCGCCCCTCTCCCCCACACACAGAGCCCCGCACTCCTGCCCGGTTCGCTCCTGCCCGGTTCACACCTCGGCACACCACCCCTCCACACCAGCTCCTCTGTGAGTGACACTTCACATTCCTCCCCACAATCCCACCTGCCTGTTCGCACCCTGGCCCCAGCTCGCCGAGCCCCTCCCACACCTCTGGATAACAACACCCTTTCAGCTGGCTGCCCAGCGTCCCCAGGCTTCACCTGCTCTCCCTGAGCACACTCAGCTTTCTCCTGCGGCATGACCTGGAACACTCTCACTCCAACCAAAGCCCGCCTCCTTGTGTCCCTATTGACTTCACAAGGCAGGGCCGCTGGCCCGCCGTCTGCTTCTTTCTCTGGGCCTCAGTTTCTTCTTCTGTCACGTAGACCGGAGGAGAAGGGCAGGGAGGGGCTGCTGAAGAGGACAGCAGAGATGGAGCCCCCATGGTTTGGCTGAGAGGAACTTCAGTGTGCACAGTGCAACTCCCTCAGGCAAGCCCAGGGACCTGACGGGCTGGTGGCAAAACTAGGTCTCCTAACTTTTGGGCACATGGGCACCCTCTCATTAAGCCACTTCTCAGCCGCCTGGGAGATAGGGAACCAAGGAGAGGACGGAAGGGAGAGGAGGAAGAGAGGGGAAGGCAGCCAGCCCGGAGGACGAGGCAGGACAGGCTGTTCTGTGGGCTTTTCCCTAGGAAGGCAGTCGGGTGGCACCCCCAAGGGCCATTTCCTACAGTCTCAATGCCTGGGTCTCACACCACAGTGGACACACCACCCCCCAAACTGCTTCATTCCCCCAATTCCCCTCAGCAGACCCTCCAGAGTCCCCAGGATGCTGGGCCTGGTTTGGCCTGAGAGCAGGGCCTTTCCTTCTGGCTCCCACATTTAGCCCAAAGCCTCTGGAGCTCTGTGATGCCTCCATGGCTCCCACGTTTTTGGCTGATAACTCTTAGCCACCAATCCCAGGTGCAGAGTCTCCTGGCTGACTTGTCCTGCCCACTCTGACCACCTTGGCACATCTGCACTGCTGAGCCCCCCGCCCCCGCCTCACTGAGTGAGGTCAGCTTGGGGGATACAAGCCCCAGGCTGAGGGGCAGCTGGCTAAAGGCTTGCGTCCGAGCGTATGCCTGCCTGTGCAGCCGTGTCAGGGTGGCCATGCGCTTGCGTGGGCTGAGTATGTGTGTGTGTGTTCATGAGGGGGGGCCTCGGTTCCCAGGGCCCAGGGATCTGGATGGAATTAGAGGCTGGCCCGCAGGGCGGGGGCCAGGATGGGGGGTGGGGGGGTGCAGCAGGAAACGTGAGCTGCACTCATTAGCTCCTCACGTGCTCAGCCGGATTTATAAACACAGGGGAAGACGGGATGTAAACAATCAGTGGGCAGCAGCCAGAGGCAGAGCTGGGGCGGGGGGCCGGGCAGGGGGCCAGGACTGGGGGAGGGGGCCCAGGACACAGCCCCCAGTGACCGAGTCTACCTGCACACCAGGAGCCTGGAGAGGAGGATAGATGAGGGCTCCAGGGTGCCCACCGCACTCTCCCTCCTAGGGACGCAGGCAAGCTGTGGGCTGCGCCAAGTTCCAGTGCTTACAACTAAAGCACAGGTGTCCTCTGCCCCACGCGGCTTTCAGCTTTGCTGCCTGAGATATGGGGACAGCTTGCCCAGAATGAAAGCTGTCGTAATGGAGGGTAGAGCCCTGTCCCCTGTCTCCTCTCCTAGCCTCTTCTCCCTCTGGATTTCTGAGACTTCTTCCCTCTCTCTGGTTCTCTCCACGGGTGGGTCGGTCGGATCCTTCTGCTCTCTCCCCTGCCCCCCTCCCCAGCCTGCAGTGACAGTTACCTCAGAACTGAAATATTCCTGGAAACACCGGCCTCGTCTGGTTAATTTCATGAGCCGTTTTTCTGCCCAGATGATTTAGCTCTTGTTTATCCAAAGGTTTCTCCCCCTGCTGTCCCTGTGTAGGGAGCCAGTCCTCCCCAGGGATCTCCCACAGGGCCCAGAAGGGGAGGGGGAGAAGCAAGCCAGGAGCTGGGTTCCTGACCAACCCCACCATGGGACAGGCAGAGCCCAGTCCCAGAACTCTGGCCAGCAGGGCTGCCCAAAGCAGGGCTTCAGCTGGGACCCCCCAGCATTGCCACTAACTGTGAGCGAGGCCAGACTCAGTCCTGAAAGCTGCCTCAAGGCTGGAAGGGGCATTGCCCACCTCAGCAGGTCTCCAAACTCTGAAACGAACCCCAAATTGTACCCACAGGAACCTGGAGGCGACTCAGCCAGATAGCCAGGCTGAGGGCAGCCCAAGGCTTCCTGCAGAGGAGAATGGCTTGGAGTTGTTTTGGGATGTGAAGAACCACTGTGAATAGAAAGAATTCAGAGAGTCAGCAAGAGCTAGGGATGGAAAGGAAGAATGAGGACCAAGCCTTTAGGAGGGAAGCCACAGGCTGCAGATGAGGACGAGGAAAAGGGGAGCCTGTCTCCCCAGGGAGCACTTATGTGCCTGACTCTGCTCTCTGTCCTAAAACACACATGCTTGCAGGGCACACATGCACAAACTCACACCCTCAAGCCAAGAGCCCTAAATCATGGGGGCAGGGTCCCTGAGACTAGTGGCACCCCTTCTCCCAAGCTCCATCAGTAAAGCCAGCCAGTCAAGCATCTGAAAGCGTCAGGACTGGGGCCAGCCCAGTGGTACAGCGGTTAAGTTTGCAAATTCTGCTTCCACGGCCCGGGGTTCGCCGGCTCGGATCCCGGGTGCGGACATGTCACCGCTTGGCAAGCCATGCTGTGGTAGGCGTCCCACGTATAAAGTAGAGGAAGATGGGCATGGATGTTAGCTCAGGGCCAGTCTTCCTCAGCAAAAAGAGGAGGATTGGCCGTAGTTAGCTCAGGGCTAATATTCCTCCAAAAAAAAAAAAAAAATGAAAGAGTCAGGACTGACCAGTTGGGCCACAGCAGAAGTCACCACCTGACACCTACACTCTGTTCTTTCTCTTTTTCTTTTTTTTTGTCTTGTTTCTTAACTCCAAACCTATCCCAACTCTGAGTACAGTCCAACTTATTTCTAACCATGAAAGCAATATGTCATTATAGAACATTTGAAAGTATAAAATATAACCTAGAAGAAAGAAACCACTCATGATCTCAGACCTATCCAAGCTTAAAACCCACACTAGCCCTACTCCTAGTGACACGCCGTGCATCGCCCCATCTGACATCTAAATCAACAGATTCACAAACCTTAGTCCCAGCCAGCCTTCTGCCTGCCCAAGCCTAACCACATCCCCAGCTGGACTCAAACCTCAACCACACTCAGTCAGCCAAATCCCAATAAACTAACCTGAAACTTTACAAGTAACCCAGCCCTTAAACCTAACCTAGCTCAATGCCAAGTACAACCTTACCCTGTCCTAACCCTGCCTGCCTGTACCCAGTTCCAATGCCCACTGAATCCTAGCCTAATGCTCTTGACCTTGGACCTCACCTAAAAGCCTGGAAAATCATATTTTCCCAAGTGCCTATGTCCTCACAGCCCTGACCCCTGGCCTCTGGCATCCTGGGATACCCAAACTCTCCAGCACCATCAGCTGACAAGCCCAACTCATCAAATTCTCTCTCTCTCTCTTCATTGCAGGCTGATCAGAAGGCCTCCTTCAGGTCAAACTTTCCCCATCTAACACGCTAGATAAGAATGGGGCAAACCTCCATACTGCAGCCAGTCCCTGGAGTGAATGCTAAATCTCCTTCAGTCTAACCCTATCCTCCACTTTCCGCACCCAGGAATCATATCCCATCACTGACTACACGAGCCAGCCCTGTGTCCCTCAGCCTGACCTCAGTGGTCTAACCCTACATCTTGCCTCCTATGGCTCGACTCAGATGCATTCTCGGGCAGCCTGTCTCTTGTGCCCCTTCCAGGGCTGACTGCTCTCAGCTGGCAGCTCCGACATGTGCTGTTTCCTACCCCTCACCCCCACCCGCCCACAGCTGCAGTGGGCCTGGGAAGCTGGGAGAGGAGGCTGAGGTACAACTGGACCCTGGGAACACTGATTTGCAGTCCCTAGGCCTGGCCCCGTCCATCGGTGCACACACACATACGTGTTGGCACACATACAGTGACTCTTTCTTAGCTGACACACAAATATACTCTCCAGTGTCTACTGGTAAACACACACGCACACAGGCCAAGTCTTCCTCCTCAAACACATACATGCCTCCACACACACACACACACACATACACACTTTCTCGGGCCAGGAATGCTTCCCTCCTCCATCCCCCCTGCCTCCCATCTGGCGTCCCACCCTCACCCCCCCTCCCAGCCCAAGGTGGGGACAGACACCTGAGGGGCTGCCAGCTGCTTCCTCGATGGGGCCCGCCCTCATGCTTCTTGCCCATCCTGTCCACAGGGGACTCGTGGGGGATGCTAGCTTGCCTGTGCACCGTACTCTGGCACCTCCCTGCAGTGCCAGCCCTCAATCGCACTGGGGACCCAGGGCCTGGCCCCTCCATCCAGAAAACCTATGACCTCACCCGCTACCTGGAGCACCAACTCCGCAGCTTGGCTGGGACCTACGTGAGTATCCAGGGCAGCTTAGGAGTCTGGGAGTTGGGTAAAGGATGAGAAGAGGAGTTGGGGGAAGAGAGACAGAATGGTAGAGGGATCTTGGCGAATGATGGGGTGATGAGGAGGGGCCCTTTTGCTCCACGCAGGCTCCGTGTCGTGTCTGGCCTATCTCCTGCCCTTCCCTCTTAGGTGCCCCCTCCTCCCCATCCCTGGCCCCAGGACTAGGCATGTGGGCAGGCCTCGCACCCGCCTTGGCCCACTGCCCCACTGGCTGCCAGCCCAGCCACCCGCCTCCCCCTGGGGGCCGGGGAAGTCTCCTCTGTTTACACCGTGTTGTGGTGTCTCTCGCACGGGCGGGGCTGGGTGGGGATGGAGGGGCCCCACCTCCCATGCCTGTGTTCCAGCTCGCCTCTGCCCCAGACCTGGGGCCCTGCTGCTCTGGACCCTTGGGCCTCCCTTCTGTCTGCCTCTCCCATCCTAGCTGGGCCTCCTAGGGGGGACTTGGGGGAAGGTGGCTGCAGGGAACCCAGGCCAGTAGTGGCAGGGAGTTCAGGGTGTGGATGGAAGTTGGGCCGTAAGGATTTGGGGGCAGTCCAGAGGTGTTCAGAGAGCCCAAGAGAAGGAAGGAGGGTCAGAGTTGTTGAGGACCATGGGGAACCGGCCCCCTCTTCCCGTGTTCCTCTTCCACATCCCAGGCCCTACTCTGGAGCCAGGGAGAGAGAGGGGAGGAGGGTGGCGGGGGAGCTGGCTCCAGCCCCAGGATACACCGAGGAAATTAGTTTGTCTCTGTGCTTGTCAGCGTGTGAACCGCCCCCCGGGCCCTTGCCTATCCCAGGCCTCGCCCCTATCGTCTCCCTTTCTCTCCCGCCTGAAACTCTCCCTCAGCCCTTTCCCTGGGCCCCAGGCCTCTCCCCGGAGGGTTGGCAAGGCTCTGTCCTCTTCTCTAGACTGTCTTCCATACCCTTCCTCCTGCCCTACTCATGAGACTGCCTCAGTTTCTTCCTTCTACAGCCCTGCTCCTACGAGCCCTTCCTTGGGGAGTTAGGGAGTACCTTCTGTCCCCCACCTTTCAGCTTCAAGAGGCAAACGGAGCCCTGATGCCCACGGGCCCTCTGCCTTCCACCCACTTTTCCCTCTCTGGTTTCCCCATCCAGAAAACCTTTGCTTGACTCTGCTACCCCCTCTAGCTCCCGATCCTTTTTCTCTCCTGGCTTTCCCTGCCAAATTTCTCGAAGGAGTGGTCTACACCCTCTGCCTCCACTTCCTCTCCACCCACTCACTCCTTAACCCCCTGCAATCTGGCTTCCAGGCCACTGAATCGGTTCTCTCCAAGGTCGTCAGGCACCTCTTCTTCCCAAACCCTACAGCACTTTCTCAGGCTCATTCTCCCTGCTCTCTCTTTTACAGCCACTCTGTTGAGCACTGCTGCCTTCTTGAACTCCTCTTCTTGACTCTGCACTCTTCTCGTCCACCTTCTACCTCTGCAGCCCAGCCTCCTGGTCCTCGTGGCTCCTCTTCCTCTCTGCCCGGTCCCTGGTGGGCACTCTCCTAAGGCTTGCACACACAGCCAATCAGCGCATCCTTCCTGAGTATCTCCCGAGTGTTCTTCTCTCTCTACACCTCTCCATAGGAGAGCTCATCACCTCACTGCTGCAACTGTCACCTCCATGCAGATGACATCCCTGGAGAAACTTAGGGGAGGCCTGTGAACAGAGAGGCCTAGCATGGAGATGGAGCCAGTGTCAGGTGACATAGGAAATAGAAGCTTGGGGGCAGGTATGTGCTGGCAGTGAGCTGGCTGCTTCGCCCTCCTCCGTCCCCATCGCCCTCTCCTTTTCACAGCTTAACTACCTGGGCCCCCCTTTCAACGAACCTGACTTCAACCCACCTCGGCTGGGGGCAGAGACTCTGCCCAGGGCCACTGTCAACTTGGATGTGTGGCAAAACCTCAGTGACAAACTTCGGCTGACCCAGAACTACGAGGCCTACAGCCACCTTCTGTGCTACCTGCGTGGCCTCAACCGCCAGGCCGCCACAGCCGAGCTGCGCCGCAGCCTGGCACACTTCTGCACCAGCCTCCAGGGTCTGCTGGGCAGCATTGCGGGTGTCATGGCAGCTCTGGGCTACCCACTGCCCCAGCCTCTGCCTGGGACTGAGCCCACCTGGTCTCCTGACCCTGCCCACAGCGACTTCCTCCAGAAGATGGATGACTTCTGGCTGCTGAAGGAGCTGCAGACCTGGCTGTGGCGCTCAGCCAAGGACTTCAACCGGCTCAAGAAGAAGATGCAGCCTCCAGCAGCTGCAGTCACCCTGCGCCTGGAGGCCCATGGCTTCTGATCTCTGACCTTTACCACCTTCTCTTTCCCCTCCTCCTTCAAACCCTACTCCCACGCTGGGAGGGAGAAACCTGTGTGCCAACACTCGTTGAGCCAGGAGACAGAAGCCATGAGCCTCTGGCCCTCCCCAGACTTGGAGGAGGGTGTGATGCAATAAGGCCTGTCCCTTCCCCGCTTCCCAAAGTCCTACAGGTCTGGGGAAGAGGTGCAATAGGCCCCATCCCATTTCCACAGGAAGTAATGCTCAAGGGAGCCCGAAGTGGTTCAAGTTGGCGCCAAGGCTCTTACAGCTTCCTGCTTCCTGCCTACCACTTGCCAGTGCCCACCTAGCCCCTCGAGTGGCACGTCTAGGAAGCATGCCTGTAGGGAAGGGAGGGGGCCACCATAGCACGTGCCTTTCTGGGGTGAAGCCCTTTGGCTGCCCCACTCTCCTTAGATGGGTGTTGCTCTCCTACCCCCAAATAACTCAATACGTCAATTCAGGAAACAAACACGGTGGCAAGTCCAAACAGGAGGAGATGGGATTGCAAATGGAAGAGGTGGGGGTCTGCATTGGAGGTAATACTCAAAGCAGAGGGGCAGGGGCAGACTGGACCCAGGGGTCACCAAGGCAATCCGTGGCACAGGGTGGCAACCAAAAGGACCTTGCCTTGCATTTTCTTGCCGGCATCACAGTGCCCCCTTTGCCCCCTTCCCAGGGTATCTGTGGGTTGCCCAGGCTGGGGAGGGCAACCATAGCCACAGCCACAGGATTTCCTGAAAGTTTACATTGCAGTAGCATTTGGGGTGCAGGGGGCAGCTCCCCCAGGCCCTGCCCTCCAAGCCCCACCCACTCATGACTCTAAGTTTGTTGTATTAATATTTATTTATTTGGAGATGTTATTTATTAGATGATATTTATTGCAGAATTTCTATTCTTGTATTAACAAATAAAATGCTTGCCCCAGAGCTGCGTCTCTTTGCTTGGCCTTGCCCCTCTTCCTGACTCTCGTCACTTGTTCTCCTGGCCCTTCACCGTCCTGGTGACGGAGGTGAACCACCACCTCTGGTGGAGAGCCTGGAAGGCCCGGGGGCTCAGGAGGGGCAGAGAGCTTGGGCAAGAGGCTCTCTCCCTCCCTCCACCGGGTGGATGTACATACAGCAGGCTTCTCTCCTGCTCCGTCCACCAACACCAGGTTCCTTTAGTCCTCCCCAGTATCTTGTCTGTTTCTTTGCTCAGTCGGCCTCACCTCTCTGGATTGCTTTAATGGTCTTATAGGTCTGTCTCCCTACAAAGTTTTCTATCTGCCCCTCCAGTGCGCTCTCCAAGCAGTCAGCTCCGCGCATTCAACCCTCAGCTTCCCCAGGACCCCCACCTGTGGTGGCCCACTGGCGCCCCCCAGGAGTGACCCTAGCCTTCACAATACCCTTCATCTCCTAGGGAGGACGCTAGACTGCGGCCAAGTCACAAGTCTCCACTGTGACTTTACTCCTTTCTCTGCAAGTAAGGCGGCAGATTAGGGGGCAAGAGAAAAACTCCTATTGGACTACAAGTGAATGGGAAAGATGCTATTCAAGGGATGACCTAAATTGAAATCCCAGGTTCATACCCTAGTAGCTGAGTGACCTTGGATAAATTACTTAAAGCTCTCTATTCTCCAGTTTTCCCATCTGTAAAGTAGGGATAATTAAATACCATTATAAGATTGCTGGAAAGGATAAGAGAAATAATAAAGGTAAGATGCTTGGCTGCAGCAGCAGCAATTGGTAATTACAGATTATTCGGGACATATCAATCAGCACGTCATGAGTCTCTAGTGAAGAGCCACTGGGTAAATTAATGGGCTAATTGCTCCCAGGTAATACATGGGTATTTTACAAGGGCCTCCTGGAGACAGTGCCCTAAGCGAAGGAAGTAACAAATGATGGTGATGTCAATCAGTTGACAAATGTTTTAAAGACCTAATTACCTGCCCATCACTGCTAACTGGTGTAGGAAAGCCAAAAGAAGTCCAAGACCTGGCTTGGCTCCCGGCCTTGCAGAGCCTGTGGTTCTATCCTGGAAGAGAAGACCAGCTTACCTGAAATAAGCAGGACAGAAGCACACATGTGCAACATGCACAGGGAAGTTCCGACAGTTGTGTGAGCTGTGGAAAAGGCAGCGGTCAGAGTATAGCTGCGGGAGCTATTGGACTGGCTTGTGGGTAGGGCGAGCCACTCTCTGCTGAATGTCCCTGAGTCACCTGGCCCAAGTTGGAGGAAACATGTCTGCCCTTAGGGGTCCAGGCAGAGACATCTGCCCTGGCATGGCCAGGGGCACCTTCAGGCCCTGCCTCCTGCCCTACAAGACAGAAAGGAGAGGGCATCTGGCCTGTCCCCATGCAGGGCAAAATGAGTAGCAGCCTGTAAGGTGTAAGGCACCAAGCAAAGGGCAATACGGAATACAGGGAGAAGGAAGGTATGCCCCACACTACTGTACCGTGAGCTTCTTGGGGGCAGATTCCAAGTCTTCCCCATCTCTTTATCCTAGCACCCAGCTGAGGGTCACTCCCAGAGAAGGTGTTCAATTAGCATGTTGAATAAAGCAATCTGGAAAAGGGAGTAGGAGCTGCCCTCCCCGCAAATGCTAGAAGCCAGGGCAGAATTTGATTAAGTGCAGAAAGACCCAAGCAAAATACCATGGAAGTCAAGGAAGGAGTGATGGAGGGCCCTTCTAGTTTGTGAGCCCTACCGGGAGGCAATGGTGTCTAAAGTCACGGCTATAATATTTCCAATGCCTGGCACACAGTAGGTGCCTTCACATAACCAGGAGAGGTGGGATTTGACACTGTTCTTGGAGGCTGGGCAGGACAAGGGTTAGTTGAGTGTGTTTTTCTTCCTTTTAAGCAGGTAGCATCTTGAGGGCAGGCTCCACAATTTATTCATCTTTGCATCTCTACAGCATTTTAGCACAATGCTGGGCGCAGACTAAAGTTCTCGATAATTTGATTTAATCTGATTGAAAAAGCGTCAAGACAATAGTGTATTAGAAGTCAAGAGAAGAGAGTTTTAAACAGGTAGTTGATCAACACTGTCAGATGCCCCAGAAGAACTGAGAGAAGAATACAGGGAAAATCCACTGCCTTTGGTAATCAAGAAGTCACAGGTGACCTTTCCAGGAGCAGTTGAGAAGCAGACACCAAATTGTGAGACTCAAGAAGGAAACAGTGAGAAGGAGGTAGAAGGGGTAAATATACTCCCTCAGGAGTTTGGTGGCAGAGGGAGCATGTAGAGGTAGCAGGATCATAGGAGGTGTTTTTTTGGTTGGTTGGTTTGCTGTCGCTGTGTTTCAACAGAAGAGATCTAAACATGTCATTGCTGTGTGAGGGGTGGCGGCTGGAGAAGTGAGAGGCCTGAAGCGTGGAATCAGGGACAGACAGAGGAGAATCAAAAGCATTGCTGGGCAGCCATGTGGAACCAGGTGACACAAGCACACACATCTGTGTCGTGGGCCCATTCAATATGGATTGTGACATTCTCCAGCAAGCCAGAGATCGCCAGAGGTGGGGACAGAGTGTAGAGAGGGCCTTTCCCAAGGCTGAGGACTGACAAGGGAGGAATGGCAGAGAAGCAAGGGGCAAGAGTTTCTAGAGGGCTAGAAACTGTACTGTGGAGAGGCTGTGAGCCATGCAGGGTGAGGGAGTGAGCGGGAAAAGGCGGGGAGTGCTGGAGTTCACTCCCTGTGAGGATGCAGAGGTGCATCCTAAGGAGCAAGGCAGGGTGGACGCAGACAGCCCAGGCAGAAAGGGCGCCTCAGTTTGACTTCCTGAACCCTCCCCCAAATAGCTCCCTACTGATGGTGTCAGGGGTGTGAGGCCCTCTCCGGATTTGGCACTGTGGACTACAGAGCAGGCAGTGCCTGGTAAATGACAACTCATCAGGCTTTCCAGTGAATGAGTTTGTCATTGGTTCTCCATCCACAGCTGCTTCAGGAGAGGCAGTGAGTTTTCATAGGTGCTCTTAGGTTCCACCTCTTAAGTATGGCCTTATAGTCAGGGGCCCAGGTATGCAGAAGTCAACCTAAGACCCTGGCATACCTGTGCCCTGCAGTGTCATGGGGGAGGCAGTTATCTCTAGAAGTCCTTCTGTTCCCAGGGAGCCTAGGGACAGTGGGAGGGAGGGAGAGAAAGCCCTCCTCTCTGTCATTTCGAGATAGCACGGAGTGGATTAGAAATCTCATCGGCATCCTGGGGACCTGGAAACACCCCTGTGTTTTAGAGGATGCACACAAGATGGAGAACTGTCCCTTGGGAGATGCAACTCCTAGGAGGGTAAGAGTGAGAACAGAAGAGGCTCTGATGCGGGGTGGCAAAAGGTAGTCACGCCTTGCCTGCTTCCTGCTTTCTCCAAGACTGACTTAGGGCTCCCTCTGTATGTGAGGAGGCTCATTCAAGCACTCATCTCACACTCACACACACACATTCACCCGCTTGCCACTGTCACCCCAAATAGGGGCGGGCCAAAGGAGGCCCTTGTTCCCCTTAACCTAGAGGGCAAGAGCCAGTGATCTGGGCCTGGCTGAATGCTCTGATAGGTGGCTCCCCCTTAGCTCCCCCTTCTTCTCTGGAGCCACAACTTTCCCTGCCTTTGTCCCTTCAATTCTTGAGCTCCCTGACTCAGCCTGGTTCCCCAATTTCCCAGCAGTGGACAAAGCCCTTGTCAGTGGGGTAGGGGTGGGTGGGGACAGTGAGGGAGTAACTGTGAGCTTTAGAACCAGAGTTCCAGTCCTTCCCTCGTCTCAACTTTCAGGGTCCCTCAGCCTCCCTAGTTCAGAGGTCACCCCTAGGCCCCTCCCCAGCTTACCCTGATCTCCAAGGTCTGGCTGATGGAGTGGAAACTAGGACCTTCCTACCAGCTGGACAAAGTCTGACACCTGGTGGCCAAGGTGAAGAATGGTCAGAAGGGCCCCTTTTTTAATTTCCTGGGAACTTCTCTAGAGTCAAGGCAGCCTAGGTGAAAGGGGAGGTGACAGGAGGAGGTTTGGAGGGGGTGGTTGGGACAGGGCAGAAGAGACATCCAGTGGCAGAAAAATTCAGACCCAGGGAAACCTTTGCCTTCCATCAAGCCCACTAGGCTACAGAACCTGGGGCAGGGAGAAGTGGGATGTGTGGGAGGGTCGTGAGGGACGAGGAGGAGCTGCCTGAAAGAATTTTGGCCCACAGGGTGGGGAATGGGGCCCAGGGTGTGTGAGTATGTGGGGGCTGGGAGTGTGAGTCTGGCTGCCCAGAATCTCCAGCTCAGGGTGGGTGGCAGGGCCTGAGGGCCGGAGGAAGGGGGGTGCTGGGGCTACACCTCACAGCCCACTGGGCCCCTGCAGCTGCTTCCCTCCCTCCACCTGCCCCTACCTTCCTAGCTCTAGCTGGCTCTCCCCACAAGCCCTGTTGTGAGCTGGGGGAGGGGAAGGGGCTTTTAGGGCTCATGTGCAGTGCTGAGAAATGACACCCCCCACCACATCCTGCCATTGTCTGAGCTAAACCAGGCCTAATCTCCCTTCCCCTTGGAGCAGTCTGTGGTGGGCCTCAGCCCACCTCCGTAGAAGGTGCTGGGCTTCTGTTTCAGTTCTTTTCACTCCTTTTCTCTTGGGTTCCCCCAACTTTGGCCTTGGCCATGAAGCAAGGGCCTTGAGTGTTCCCAGGCCAAGGTGCAAAGGTCACTCCTGCTAGTCCCATCATCTGCCTCTAGGGGTCAGGGCTGACACAGCAACCTACACCTAAGTCTCAGGAAATCCCCTGGAGAGAGAGGTTAGCCCCCCAACTCAGACCTCAGGCCTGGCCCTTCAGCCACAAGTTGGAACTGTGACAGGCTCCAGGACAGCAGTTTTGGGGACAGGCCAGGAGGCTGCCTGAGGGGTTCCAGGAAGGAAGGTGATGGGGGCAGACAGGGTTGGGGGAGTAAAGAAGGAAAAAAACCCAGGATGGGCAGGCCAAGGTCTGGTCTAGTTGCCAGCACACCGTAGGGATCCAGATGCCAAGTCAGGGAAGGATGCCAATTGGACAGGGATGGTTCCAAAACCCCTGGTGACAACTCCTTCAAGCCTAGGGGCTTGAGCCACTGCTGTCTGACTAGGAGAGGAGTGCAGTGCTGCCTGTGGAGAGTCCCCTCAACTCCAGGCCAGAAAGCCAGTCCTAGGGTACCTGCACTGAGCTCACCACCCTGATTCTCCTTCTTGGGGCTGGGGGCATCTGAAGCCCAAGGGAGACATTTTTCAGGCTGGGTGGGAGAAGCTAGCAGGGTCTGAGCCAGGCAGCGCCGGGGGCAGCTGGCAGGGATGGCCCAGACAGTGCCCACAGAGCAGGTCAGGGTGCCAGAGGGGAGAGGGAATAGGCTCCGGCGGCAGAAGGAGCCGCTGTGGCCGCCCAGTGGCACACCCTATTTCACGCTCCCTGGGCGGTGGCAGGGCCCCACGGCTATCAGCTTTCAGGGGTGGGAGGGACCAGGAATGAGGAGGGGTCTGCCTCACCCATGGCTCCCTACTCCCTCAGGGCTTTGTGGGCTCAGGAGTTGGGTGCCACACACCTCTGGGAACACCCTCTGGGGAGGAGGTGGTCAGTCCCACAGAGCCTGGGCACCATCCCTCCACAGAGTGCTCAGTGCCTGACTGGACCCCACCCCTGAGCCATTGCCAGGCCCAGTGACAGGGCTCCCTGCTGCCCTCCCCAGGCAGCAGGGCCCCTGCCTCCCTCGGTGTGGGCCCCACTTAGTCCAGGAGGCAGATGAGGGGATTAGACCAGGCCCAGCCCAGACAATAAAGCAGCGACGGGCCCTCCAGCTCCATGCAGCGCGCCCACGAGCTCTCACTCCTCCACTCCGCCCTCCTCAAGGAAGTAGATGGGGAGAGCCCGGCAGGAGGAGGCCCCTGAAGACGTGGCTTGCTCCTGCTCCTCCCCTCTGGTGGTCCACTCTCCAGAGCGTTGTCCTCCCTGTGCCCACCCAGACCCCAGAGTGACGGCAGGGGGCAGGCAGAAGTCTCCGAGCAGGCCCTCGCACCTTGGAAGGAAGAATTAGATGGGATTCTAGAGGTCGATTAGAGCTGGGCCAGTCCCTGTGCTGATTCCCAGACTCCCACTGGCCAGCACTTTCGCCTGCTGCCAGGAAGTTGGTGAGGGGGAGGCGGGTGTAGGGGTGAGTCAGCGATGACAGGAGCCCAAGGGACAAAGGTCATGGGTGGAGAATTGCAAGACAGTGTTTACAGCAGCCCGCCTCCTCCAGGAGGTCTTCCAGTGCTAAACCAGCCCTGTGGTCCAACCCATCTCTGACCTACCCTTCCCTATCTCCCGTTTGTTAGGAATTTTATCCTTGTACTGACTTGCGTCCTGTCTGCCTGCCCTGTTAGCCTGTGAGCTCCTGGGGGGCATGGAGGAGCTGTGCTTTAACTGGGGCCCCACAGTGCCTATCAGCGCTTCCTACTGTCAAGAACCTTTTCACATTATTTTAGCTGAGGATGTGGGAAAGTGCCTGGCACGGTCCTTGGCACACTGTCAGTGCCACATGAGTATTCGGTTTACTGTTGGTATTCGCTGCTCATATCTCACATTAGTGTGAGACAGACAAGGCAGATTTTACTGATGAATAACTGGGGATCCAAACATGCTCTGGCCTCCTGTTCGGTGTGGGATCTTCCTGACTAGCAGGGCAGGCAGCGGCAGGCTGTGGGACCCCAGGAGAGCCAACAAGGCAAACGCTTGCCTGGACTAGGAGTGGGCAGTGTCTTTGAGCACAGACTGTGAGAAAGGAGCTTTGTGAACCCATGGGTTCTCTAGTCAGGTCTCCTTGGGGCCGGTGGGGGTAGGGTGGGAGCAGGGAAGGGGGCTGGATTAGCCCATACCCTCGTCGGACCTCCAGACCTGCCCCCCACAAGAGTCTGAGGGCCAAGGGGCGGTAGTGGAAGGCTCCAGCTGGGCTCTGGGGAGTTACAAACCGGCCACGGGGATTAGTGAGGCTGAAAAGAACATTTGCCTAGGAAGGGAAAACGGGAAGTGAGAGGCTGAGGATAACGCTCTGTAAGTCCCCCGAGACCCACTGCAGACCAGTGGGGGGGGGGGGCAGGAGGAGGTGGTGCAGTCTGGGGCATCTTGACAGGTCCCCCACCCCAGCCTCACCCCTTCTCTCCCAGAACACAGCTGCAGCAGCTGCCCCGCCCCCTCTGCCTGCGCCGCTTGCCATTGGCTGGAGTCAGGCCCCGCCCCGCAGAGGCGGCCTGCCATTGGCTTAGTCTTCGATGTTTGTGTGCTTGTTGGGGTGGAGGAGAGGCGTCATCCCCTGGAACTGGCGGACTTCCTCTCTCTGCTTGTCTGGGTCATCCTGTCTGCCCGTCGCTGGCCCCAGGCTCGCTCTCTGGCCCCAGCCCTCTCTCACTCCCTCTCAGCAGCTGTCTCTCTCGTGCCTGCTGGCCTGTCTCTCTTCTTCCCCGCAGTCGCCTCCTTCTCCGCCTGCCTGGGTGGCCGCCATGGGCCGGAAGCGGCTCATCACTGACTCCTACCCTGTAGTGAAGAGGAGGGAGGGCCCCGCTGGACACTGCAAGGGGGAGCTGGCACCAGACCTAGGTCTCTGAGGTGGGGGGACGAGGGGAGGGGAGGAGTGGACACGGAGGGACATGGGAGGACGTGGGTGGACATGGGCAATGGAGGAGGAAGTGAAGTATGTCCTCTACTTCCTACACCAGGCCTGGCAGCGGACGGCAGAAGCAAAGGGCTGGTGAAGGCTGGGGAGCAGTGGGACAGCTGGGAGGTGAGGGGCAGGGGACCAGCCCTGCAGGGCACAGGCCTGGGCAGGCCTGAGGAACAGTGTGTCATTGCAGGGGAAGAGCCCCAGACCCTGAATGTGGATGAAGCCGAGCTGGAGCTGCTGAGGCAGTTCGACCTGGCCTGGCAGTATGGGCCCTGTACAGGTGAGGACGCCCTCAGGCCCCAGGAGCACATCTTGGAGCCAGTCCTGTCACCCACATGTCTCTGAAGCAACCCAAGCCCCTGTTCGACCCTCTCGGGCACTGTCTCCTGAGACGGGGGTGTGTGAAGGTCCTGACACACCCCTCCACACACATTCTCTAGCCTGCACTCTTCCTTGCCCTCCATGAGGTCCCAATGTCTTCTCCTCCCTCTGGGCAGGGATCACACGGCTGCAGCGCTGGCATCGGGCAAAGCAGATGGGCTTGGAGCCTCCCTTAGAAGTGTATCAGGTGCTGCAGACCCACCCTGGAGATCCCCGTGTCCAGTGCAGGTCAGAGACTGGCTGGGAGGGCTTTCAGAGGAGTCAGGGCCTTCTCCGGGCACCACCAGCCTGCTGGCCCAGGTGGGAGCTTCCCTGATCTGAGGGAGAAATCAATGCAATTGGGAGTCCTTGCTGAGCAGGCAAGAAGGTTCTACAAGGTGCCTGGCAGGAGTGCCACCTCAGGAGGGCAGAAGGCTGCTTTAATAGTTCTTATCTCTGAGCAAATGGTGGGGGAAGGGTGCATCCAGGGCCCAAGGGACTGTCTGTTTAGTACTGAGGAGTTGGCTAAGGACTATAGGCCGTAGCCAAGAACTGGGGCTGGTGAAATCAGATCAAGGGACCTTAAGTGACTTTCTCTGGTTTCTCCTCCCACCCTCCCCTTGCACAGCCTCTGGCATCTCTATCCCCTTTGAACCACCACCTAAGACCTCCTGCCCGCTACCCGAGAACCTCAGGACACAAACACGAGCCAGTTGCTGCCCTTCAGCTCAGCTCTGCTGTAGAGAATGTCTGGCAGGAAAGAGTCTCAAAGGGAAGGAAAGAAGCTGAATCTGGAAGTCTCCACGGCTCAGCCCTGCATTTGACCAGCAGGCTCCTGGAGCCACGTCTGAGAGCCAGTGCCGCTGAAGCCGAGCACCTCCGACGTGGAGAGTGGTCTCTGAGGACAAAGACTTGGCCATGACCCTTCCAGTGCTTGCCACTGTGGTCCTCGGGATGGGGTGGCAAACGAGGCGCAGCCTTAGGCAGAGCCAGAGTCAGACGGATGATCTAAGAGGGGGAGATTACTCCCCACCTGAAGCTGGGAATCGAAGGGCAGAACTGGCAGAGCTCACAGGGCAAGGGGTTCACTGATGCTTATGAATAAAGAACACTGAGCCTGGAAGCCTGACCTCCAGTCCCTTACTGTGGCCCTGCCTGGGCTGGCAGCACCCGGCAGCTTGACAGATGGGAGAGAGCTAGCACCTCCCTTTCCTGCGAGGTGCACTGGCCTCTTCCGCTGCCTAACCCTAGACCTGAGAGGGAGGAAAGACACCTTTAAACACTAACGGCCGAGTCCTCACTGGAGCTGAGCAACCTCTGGCGCCCCCTGGTGGTGCATAGGGAAACGACTCTGGTCCCCTTCACTGACCAGCAAGGGAAAACCTACCAAACTGGTCTGCCCAGTGTTGCCCACCTCACAAAAATGGGTCCTTTGTCAGAGAAGGATCCATGGGCCCCATGGCTCATAAAGTGCAGACACACCTGCACATTCCAAGCAAGTATCTCTGCTTCCCACATGGGGGCCACCTGCATCCAAAGCAGGGCTGGGGGAAGGTTTCTACCTGCAGGACCTGCTCAGAGATGGCCATCATCTGAGGGGCTTTGGTAGAATTGGATGGTACTGGGGATGGAGGAAAACTGGCTGGAGCTGGAAACAATGCTTAGGGGACCTTGGGACCGTATGACATGGAGAATGGAAGCAGACCCCTTATATGCTGTTACCTTCATTTGATGGACCAGCCCTGCATCCTGGGGCAAAGAGAGACAGCCTTCTTAACTCCTGGGAAACAGGCCCAGAGAGTGGCCAAGTGGCCTTTTTCACCCCCATTTTATTGATCACTGACCATGCTTCAAATGTCTTATCTCTAAACTTCCTAACAAGCCTGCGAGGTAGCTTTTCCAGAGAGAGAGAACTGAAGCCTGGAAAGGTTGTGCAAAGTTGCCCAGGAGCTCCAGCAGGTTGGTGGTGGCGTAGAGACCAGGGCTCCTCCTATCTGTACCATGCCCCTGCCTGTTTCTGAGCACCTGCTGCGTGCCAGGCTCTGGAGGGCCTCCTGGGGGTTGTTAGTGGTGAGGAGATGGACAAAAACAAACACGTAAATATTACGTCAGGTGGTGGTCAGTGATAGGCAAAATTAGGGTTAGAGGTCAGGGGATGCCAAAGGTGCTAAGAGAGATTGGTCAGGAAAGGCTCTCTGACAGGGGACATCTGGGCAGAAACCTGAAGGAAGGACGGGAGCGAGCCTTGCACCTCTGTGAGTGCTCCAGACAGAAGGAACAAAAAGCACACCCCCCACCCCCCCCCACCCCCCCGCCCAAGGCAGGAGTGTTCCCGGCCTGGTCAAGGAGCAGCATGGCGGCCAGGGCGGTCGGGGCGGAAGGAGCCAGGGCAGCGTGCTGGGAAATGAGGCCAGAGAAGAAGCAGGTCTTTCCCACAGGGCCTTGCAGGCCAGGATAAGGAATCTGGATTTTATTGTGAGTGAGACAGGAAGACATTGGTGGTGCCAATAAATGACATAATCAAACTTCTGTTTTGAAAACATTACTCTGCTGGTGGAGAACAGATTGTGGGGTTGGGGGACAAGAGGCAGCAGAAGCACTCAGGAGGTTATTGGGGTTGGTCTCGTGAGAGGTGACGGTGATGTGGACCAGGGTGGGGAGATGGAGGGGGTAAGAAATTGCCGGATTCTTTCTGTTCTTCCTCTGAAGGGAGAACTGACTGACAAGACTTCCTGATCGGTTGGCTGTGGGGTTTAAGAGAGAGAGAGGAGCTAAGGATAACCCCAAAGGTTTTAGCTCGAGCAACTGGAAGGACAGAGATCCCATCACTAAGATGGGGAAGACTGTGGGAAAGGTAGGGTGGGGAATCAAGGGTTCAGTTTTAGACGCATTGGACTTGAAGTCTGTGACATATCCAAGCGGAGATGGGGACTAGGCAGTGGACATGCAAGTCTGCAATTCTGGGGAGAGCTCTGGATTTGAGATGGAAGTTTTGGCGTCTTCTAGATGGCATTTAAAGCCATGAGTGTGGATGAGTTACCTGAGTGAGTAGAGATAGAGAGCAGAAGGGGTCCAAGGACAGCCCTGCTGCCTTCTACACTTAGAGACGAGGGAAAAGAGAAGAGGGCATGCAGCTAAGGAGACTGAGGAGTGGCCAGCAAGACTTGAGGAAAGTCAGGAGAGGGTGGGGTCTGGGAGGCCTGGCCAGAGGGTGTTTCAAGGTCTCAGATGCTTCTGAGAGGCTGGTAAAATGAAACCTGAGAACAGCACGATGGACTTGGCAATGCAGAGGTCACTGGAGACCTTGATGAGAGTGGTTTCCATGGAGTGAAGGGGATAAGAGTGTGCCTGGAGTGGGGTCAGAGGGAATGGCAGTAGCAGTGGACACAGGGAGTGTGCCAATTCTTTCAAGGACTGCTTACTGTAAATGGAGCAGAGAAACGGAGTGGTAAGCAGAAGGGTGTGGGATCAAGGGAGGGTTTTTTGTTTGTTGTTTTGTTTTGGACAGAGTGATATTACAGCACAATTACACTGTGAAGAGAGTGATCCAGTAGGGAGGGACACTGATGCTGCAGGAGACGGAGGCGGCAGCTGTCGGAGGGAGGTCTCTGTGAAGGTGAGAAGGGCCAGGACTAGCACATGAGGAGGGGGATGGCCTTAGAGAGGAGCGTCCACCGTGACAGGAAGGGAGGCAGAGGACATGGGAGGAGAGGCGGGCAGGGGCTACGTTTGGGGCTGGGAACATTCGAGAATCAGATGTTTGCCGAGAGCCCGGGACGCTGGGAGGGAGCTGAGGTTTGCTAAGTGCCACCCGTGCCCTCCGCGGTGCCGAATCCTGCACTTCCGCTCTCTGGTGACTCCTCAGAACAATCTCATTAGTAAGTACTAGCCATGTTTCACAGATAAGGAAACGGAGGCTGAGAGGAAGACTCACTCAGTCAGGGCCTGAATTCTCACCAGGTCTGTCTTCCCACTCATCACCCTGCACCTGCACTCCCACCGGCACCTGCGCACCGTGCTTAGGATGGTGTTGAAGACAGATGACCTACCCTTGTGGAAAGTTAGAGAACACTGTAATACAAGGGCTCCCTCGGGGCAACTGGGAGCAGTATAGACACGGAGTTCTCAGGAAGGAGAGAGCACCACCCGGTAACGGGGCCCTCTCCATGGGGCCCTGGGCACAGGGACAGCCGCCCCCCGCAGCTTTGGTACTACCCCTGCTTTACTTCATCGGCACCGAGCCCCGTCCACTCACATGTCCCTGCTTCCCAGACCTTCCCCTGCAGAATGAAAGCAGACTCCCCCTGCCCTGGGGCTGGGCTTGGCCCAAGACACTTCCACTCTGAATATTCTTAGTAGTTCTGTGTTTTAGCTTACAAACCTTTGGCCAGTTTTGTGTTCTCCAAGATATGTCTGGAGTAGCTGTTGTAACATTAAACAGATGAACTTGCTTATCAAGGGAATGAACTCTCCAGGAAGATGTGCCACGTGTGGCCTATGGGTGGCTTCATACACCTGATACGCCTGCCACCCCCCAGCGCAAGCTGAGCAGCACTGCAGAAAACACTGAACGAGCATTTACTGGAAGGAAATGGGAGGGCAGTGGCCCTTAGAGAGTAAGAGTCAGTGGGCAGAGAAGACCATTCTAGACGGAGGGATTGGGCTGCGCAAAGGCAACAAGGAGAGGCGGATGTGTGCACCCCCGGGAGAAACGTGCAGACTGCAGACTCACTCTGCGAAAATCAGTGCAATAAAAAGCTAGCATTTCAGTGCTTACCACGCATCCAACACTGTTCTAAGTGCCTTTTATCCTCACAGCAACCCTAGACGTGATTATCAAACTTTTTATGACGCAATTTTAAAGAGGAAATTCAGGCACAGAGAGAGATGAAGTACTTGCCCAGAGTCACACAGCCTCTAAGTATTGGGAATAGGGTTTGATCCCAGAGTCCGGCTCCAGAGACTGCATGTGTATCATGCGGGATAAGGATAGTGAGGTCACCTGGAACCAAACACAGGGTCTTGAGCCTGAGGCAAAGGAGTCTGGACTTATCTCTGGTGATGACAGCCCCTGAAGTTTCTGAGTAGGAGAGAGAGAGGATCAAAACAGTCATTCTGGAGGGTCTGTCTGGCCAGGTATGAAAGAAAGTCTAGAGAGGGAAGAAACTGTGGGTGGGAAGACCAAGTGGGAAGCTATCAAATACTCAACACACAGGCACTGAGACCCTGGATTAGCAGACAGAATGGACAGGACAAAGAGCTATAAGAGATGTTGCAAAGGACGTTGGCAAGACTTGTGTTTGGGAAGGGAAGAAGCGGGGCAGCAAACATGACTCAGGTTTCGAGCTTAGGTGGGTGAGAGGATGCTGATGCCACGGGCAGAAAACGCAAACTGGGAGGGGAAGACAGGCTCAATTTCATGCACGTTTAGTTTGCGATGATGACAGGACACCCAAATGGAAACCTCTAGTAGGCAATGGAAACCAGCAGTGAGGTCAGGGGAGAATGTGGTGTCCTGGGGACAGAGGGGAATCACCTGCGTAGAACTGACACTTGGGTCCATGAGCATGGAAGAGTTCTCCCAGAGTAAAAAGAGACAGGAAGAGGGTGCGAAGACGGGACCAAAGATAGCACTCGGGAAAATTCTCTCTGGAAGAAGGTGGATGACTAGCAAACTAGAGGAGAGAGTGTCAGAGTGGCAGGAGAGTCGAGGCAGAGCAGTGGCCGGGAGGTGCTGGAGAGCTTCACAAGTGCTGGCGGCTGGTGTGCCACTGCCGAGACATCAAGGAAGACGTTAGGAGGAGACGGGAAGGCTACAGGACGGCTCACCCTAATTCTGTCCCCACATTTCCCACTTCCCTCTGGCCCCGTTCCATAGTTCTCTCTGGCATCCCCAGCTGTCACAGTAACCAGTGCCACAGCCATCAATCAGGGCCACACCGATTCGTTCTTTATTGACTCAGGTGTGGCAACGTTTATCCACACTCAAACTCAGACAAACTCACCAGTAGCATGAAGGCTTAAGGAGCTAATGTACCAAGAAACTAAGTAAACAAGGGAAAGGAACAGGTTTCGGAATTAATCTTGAAGTAGATGGAAGCCACAGCAGTGCGAGCTTGAGGCGGATTGGAGCTAACACCACCTCTAGGACCTATGGGATCCTCAATACGATCGCTAGTTTTCTCTGCAGGTAGGTCTCCAGTTCATCCACCGAGTCCTAAACTGGAAAACAATGGCTTCGTGCTAGTCATGGCAGATGCAAATGATTTGAACCCCAGTCCCTAAGCTCTAAGAGCTTACTGCAGTGGGAGAGAGGGAGAGAAAAGACGCGCAAGTGAATTCAAACATTGCCTCAAGACAGGTGTGAACTTGATGCTGTGGGAACTCAGACTTCCTGAAGAAGGCCCTTTAGCTGAGTATTTAAGAATGAGTAGGGGTTGCCACAAGGTGGACAAGGTCCTGGGTCCTTCTTGAGCCCTCCTTTGGTCTTGTGTCTCTTGACGGAAAAGGCATTTTCTAGAAACCTTTGGGGTGGATGCCTCCTTCACCTCACCTAGAGGTTCCAATGGCTCCTGGTCCTGCAAGTGCTACCCTCGATGGCAAGCTGTTTCTCTCTGTGCAGCCTTCCCAAAGAAGCGTCCCAGCGGTAACCCGTTTATATTTTATTACAGCACATGGCAACGCTACAAGATGTTTCTGCTAGAGAGTCTTTTGTCCTTGTCAGCGTACCTAGCACAGGGATAGCTACATAGTAAGCACTCAAAGCTGATGGAACTTTCCCCCTTCACTCCTACCTACTGTTTGGCCTGTTGGCCCAGTCCAGCCTGTGAGAATCGTTTATGCACCAGTTGTGAAGGCCAGTTGTAAATGCCAGTGAAATTTGGTCTCCATCTGAGTCACTCCTCCCGGGGGTTGCATGGCTGTGATGGCAGGAGCCAGCTTTTCCTAAAGACTTCTTAGCAAGGAAGGCATCAAAGCTGTCAACTCCAGAAGCAAGCTCCTTTTCGTTTCCTGTTTCAGAGCCTGGGCCCCCACTGGGCCAGCCTGCTGAGTGCTCATCTGAGGTCCTCCCAGATGGGAGAGTAGAGCCCATCATCCCATCTGGAGTGCAGAGGACCATCCGGCCCACTTCCCTACATGCCCTCGAGAGCACGGCAGCCCAGGATGCTACTAGTCCACAAGGCTGGGGTGTAAACTGGTATAACTCCAAGGAGGCCGATTTGGCATTATTTATCAAAATTATAAATGCACATATCCCTTTCAGTCCGTATCTGGAAATTTATCCTACAGATACACTTGTATGTGTAAAATAACCTATTATTTATTTATTTATTATAGTACTGTTTGTAATAGCAAAGACTATAAACAGCCTAAATGTCTATCAATAAGGCACTGAGAAAGTGAGTTATGCTACACTCTGGATACTGTACTGTGAAAAAGTTCGAGGAAGCTCTTTGTGTGTTGATATAAAGTAGGATGATCTCTAAAATATATAGCTAAGTGGGGGAAAAAAGAAGGATTTATAGAACAGTGTGTATAACACGCTACAACCTGGGTAAAAATGTGTGTGTGGACTTCGCTTGTATTATGCATACAATGTCTCTGAAGGGGCATCCAAGAAACTGATACCATCAGTTGCCGTCGAGAGGAAGGTAACTTGGTGGCTTGGAAACAGAAATGAGGGGAAGTTTTTCCTTGACCAGTATTTTTGAATTTTGAACTGTGTAACTATATGACCTATTTAATCAATCAATAGGAAAAAAGTCTTACCATGTCTATGTGGATGTATTTAACAGATATAAAAATAACAGAAACAATGCTACTCGGGTAAAGGGGTTATTGGGTCACATGTTGCATGGCTTTGTGGATGTCTCTGGACTCAAAATGCTGCACTCTTTACATCCTACTGGGAGAAGGGGGTCTTCTATGGGTCTTTATGGTGGGGTCCTGGCAGCGGGAAGGTCCAGGACTTGCTCCCTCTAGAAGGCCCATCTAATCTTGTACTAGATCCCTGCCAGGCACCTGGTACTGCCCCACCCTGGGACAACAGTCAACTTATCAGGGTGACAGGTTTCACAAGAGTCCAAACATGATGAGTCCAGCTCATCGTTTTATTCATCTAACAAGTGCAGATGGGGCCCCTATTAGCATGAGTAGTGGGTGGAACGTACACCTTGGGTCCCTAGCCTTGAAGAGTTTTCAGTCCTCCCTTAAATATATGAAAAGATGCTCAACTTCACTCTAAGACTGGCAAAAGCTGAAAAACTTGGGCCATATACTCTTTTGGCAAGGCTTAGGGGAAACATGCAGGAGCACAGCATGGCCAGCCTCTAAAGAGGGAACTTGGTAGTACTAATGAGATGACGTCGCATTTACCTTTGACCCAGCAATCCCGCTTCTAGGAATTTACCCCAAAGAGACACTTTCACAAACATATAACGACACATGCACAAGCTTATTCACTGTGGCATTATTTGTATTAGCAGAATGTTGGAAACAACCCAAGTTCCTGTCCACAGAGACAGATTAAATTAATCCACCCAATGCAGTACTGTGAGCTATTAAAAAAAAAAAAGTGAGGAAGATTTCCATTAGCTGATATGGAGTGACTTCTAGAATAAATTGTTAAATAAGTCGTACACTACCTGTTGTGTAAGACAGAAGGGGTAATAAAATACATATTTGAAAAAAGAAACATAGGAGGAGTAAACTAGAAAGGAATAAAATGCTTACTACTAGGGGTGGGTAAGAATGGGGTGGAAGAGAGGATGGGAGTGAGATTTCTCTAAGTACTGTTTTTATATGGTCTCAGTTCTTGAATCATATGAATATTTTACAGATTCAAAAATGTATCCAAAGAGATTTTAAAAATCCTAAAATTGAATACAAACAGTAACAAATGAACCAAACTGTATATCAAATTGATAATATAACCACATAGAAAAAAGAATATAAGAATCAAGTAAATTTTAAATACAGTTCATGGGTTTCCCAAGGATGACAAAAAACATCTTGTACTTTACGTAATAGGTTTGTTGTGGATAATGGTTTTGGCGTAGAAATTCTCAAACTGTTTTGCTCTTTTTGCATGAAGGATAGAAAAGAAAGAATAAATATATAGGTGCTGGGAACCAGAGATCGCACTGTGAAAAGAGGGAGATAAAATATGGAATGCGGGAAGGTGAGAATCCTGAAGAGTTGGATTTGAATTGGAGATTATCAGTATGTAGATTTTAAAATTTTTTAACTTTACTGAAGTATAATTTGTCTACAACAAAATTACAGATTTTAAGCATATAGTTTTGGTAAATGCTGCACGAATGTAACCAGCAACCCAATTAAGATCTGGAACATTTCCATCAGCCCAGAAAGTTTCCTCACTCTCCTTTGCATTCCATCCTCCCCTCCTCTCCCATCCTAGGCAATTTGATGTATAATCAAAGACGAGTTTTACCGGTTCTAGAACTTATATAAATGCCACCATTCAGCAAATCTGGCTTATGTATATCAGCACTTCATTCATTTTTGTTGCTGAGTAATATTCCATTGTATGAATATACTAAAATGTAGCTATCCATTTATCAGTCGATGAGCTTTTGGGTTGTTTCTAGTTTCGGGCTCTGATGAATCAAGCTGTTGTGAGCATTTATGGACAAGTCTTTGTGTGGGCATATGTTTTCACTTCTCTTGGGTAAATGTCAAGGAGTCGGACTGCTGGGTGATGTAGCATATGTACACTTAACTTTATGAGAAACTGCTGATCTATCTTCCAAAGTGGGCCTACCATTTTACATTCCCATCAAGAGCATATGAAAGTTTTAGTTGCCCCATATCCTATCAACACTTCATATCGTCAGTCTCTTAAATTTTAGTCATTCTATGAGAGTGAAGCACTGTCTCGTTGTGGTTTTAATTTGCATTTTCCTAATGTTGGATATCTTTTCACAGGCTTATTTGCCATTTGTATATTTTCTTTGGTGAAGTGTCTCTTCACCTCTTTTGCCCATTTTAAAATCAGGTTGTTTGGCTTCTCATTATTGAGTGGTAAGAGTTCTTTACTATATTCTGGATAGACAACTTTCGTTAAATATATGTATTGTGAATATTTTCTCCCAGCCTGCAGATTGCCTTTTCATTTTCTTCACAGTCTCTTTTGAAGAACCAAACTTTTAAATTTTGATGAAATCTAACATCAATTTTTTTTTTATTTTAGAGCTTTTCAGGTACTAAGAAATATTTATCTACCCCAAAGTAACAAATATTTTCTCCTATGTTTTTTTCTAGGTGTTTTATTGTTTTACCTTTCCATTTAGATGTAACATCTGTTTTGAATTAATTTTCACTCTTTCATTCCTGATAATTGGTAACTTGTATTTTCTCTTTCAGTTTTGCTAGGGGATCATCAATTTTATTAATTTTTTCAAAGAACCAACTTTTGGCTTTGCTAACTTTTTCTGTTCTTCGTGTATTTTTTTATTTCATAATCTCTGCTCTTCGCTATTTTCCTCCTTTGGGTTTAGCTTGTTCTTTTTCTAGCTTTTTTATTTTATTCTTTTTTTGAGATATAATTCAAATAACATAAAATTCACCATTTAAAAGTGTACAGGTCAACAGTTTTTAGCATATTTCTGTGTTGTGCAATGATTGCCACTATCTAATTCCAGAACATTTTCATCGCTCTGGAAAGAAATCCTGTACCTGTTAGTAATCAGTCCCAATTCCCCCCGGCCAACCACTAACTTACTTTCTGTCTCTATGAATTTGCCTAGTCTGAACATTTTACATGAATGGAATCATATAATATGTGGCCTCTTGTGTCTGGCTTCTTTCACTTAGCATAAGGTTTTCAAGGTTCATCCATATTGTAGTGTGTAACCACTCCATTCTTTTTTACAGCTGAATAGTACTCCATCATGTGGATATACCCCATTTTGTTCCTCCATCCATAAGCTGGTGGATATTTGAGTTGTTTCTACTTTTTGGCTATATGACTAACGCGTCTATGAACACTTGTTTTTGTACGAATATATGTTTTCAGTTCTCTTGGGTATATACTTAGGACTAGAATTGCTGGGTCATGTGGTAATTCTGTTTAACTTTTTGAGAAACTGCCAAAGTTTTTCTAACTTCTTAAGGTAGAATCATACAATATTTACTTTAAACCTTTTTATTTTGTTTTCCGATATAGGCATTTAAAGCCATACATTTTCCACTAAGCACTTCTTTAGCAGCACTACACAAATTTTGATATGCTGAGCTTTCATTATTGTTCAGTTTGAAATATTTTCTAAGTTCATTTGTTTTCTTATTTGACTCGTTATATGGAAATATATTCTTTAATTTCTAAATATTTGAGGATTTCCTAGATATATTATTTATTTATTTCTAATTTAATTCCATTTGATCAGAGAGCATATTCTGTGAGATTTTAATCTTTTGAGATTTAGTGAGGCTTTTTATGCCCAGAATGTAATGTAGCTTAGTGAATGTTCCACATGTGCTTGAAAAAAATGTGTTCTACAATTATGGGGTAGAGTTTCTTTAATGTCAATTATTTCTAGTTGGTTGGTTGTATTATTCAGATTTTCTATATCCTATTGCTATTCTGTCTAGTTTTTCTATCCGTTATCAATAAGAGGAGGTCTCAAATCTCTATGATTGTGCATTTGTCTGTTTCTCCCTTTAGTTCTGTCAGTTTTTACTTCACTTTTTGTAGCTCCGTTACTAGGTACACACACATTTACAATTATACCTTCCTTCAGTTGACCCTTTTCTGACTATGAAATGTCCCTCTTTATTTATCTCTGCTAATTCTCCTTGTCTTGATGTTTACTTTGTTTTATATTGATGTAGGCATACCAGCTTTCTTGTGCTTTCTATATGCATAGTATATCTTTTTTCATCCTTCTACTTTCTATCTGTGCCTGTACATGAAAATTATATCTCTTTCAGATATCATATAGTTGGGTCTTGACAAGCTCTGCCTTTTAATTGGAGTGTTTATGTTTAATGGGATTATCAATACGGGGTTTAAGTCTGTGTTAGTTTTCTAGGGCCGCCATAGCAAAGAACCACACACTGGGTGCTTTAAACAACAGAAGTTTATTTTCTCACAGTTCAGGAAACTAGAAGTGTGAGATGAAGGCGTCGGCAGGGCCGGTTCCTTCTGAGGGCTGTGAGGAAAGGATCTGTTCCAGGCCTGTCTCCTCGGCTTGTGGACGGCTGACTTCTCCCTGTGTCTTCACATTGTTTCCCTTCTGTGCGTGTCTATATACAAACTTCTCCTCTTTTTTTTTTTAAAGATTTTATTTTTCCTTTTTCTCCCCAAAGTTCCCTAGTACATAGTTGTATATTTTTTTTAGCTGTGGGTCCTTCTAGTTGTGGCATATAGGACGCCACCTTAGCATGGCTTGATGAGTGGTGCCACGTCCGTGCTCAGGATCCGAACTGGCGAAACCCTGGGCCACCAAAGCAGAGTGAACTTAACCACTCGGCGACAGGCCCGCCCCCAAATTTCTTCTTCTTACAAGGACACCAGTCATGTTGGATTAGGGTCCACCCTCATGACCTCATCTTAACGTAATACCTCTGTAAAGACTATCTCCAAATACTGTCACATTCTGAGGTGCTGGGGGTTAGGATTTCAACATATGAGTTGGGGGGATAATTCAACCCATAACAAAGCCTGTCATCTTGCTATTTGTTTCCTATTTGTCCCACATGTTCTTTTCTTCCTCAGTTCTTTTCCTGCCTTCTTTTGAGGAACTGAATAAAATTAATATTATATTTACATATTATAATTCAATATTCAATATATTATATTAAGTATAATTAATTTTACATTTTATTTCTTCTCTTTGCTTTTTGATTATATCTCTTTTTATTATTTGTTAATGGTTGCCCTAGAAATTATAATACGCATCACTAATTTATCACAGTCCAATGGGGCTTCTTCACATTTCACAAGGATAAGAACCTCACAACAATATAATTTTATTTACTCCCCCATTTTTTGTGCTATTATCATATACTTTATTCCTACATAGATCATAAACTGTATCTTACAAAAATATTACTTTTTCTGTAAACAGATATTTGTTTTTTATGGAAATTACAAGAAAGAAAAAGCCATTCTTTTATATTTACCCAGACATCTATCATTTCTGTGGCTCTTCATTCTTTCTGACAAATTTAAGTCTCCAAATTTCCTTCCAACCTGAATAACTTCCTTTAGCATTTCTCATAGTGCTGGCCTGCTGGCAACAAATTCTCTCATCTTTTATTTTTCTTAAAATGCCTTTTTTCCCCCTCATTTTGGAAGATATTTTCATTGGTTATAGAATTCTAGACTGAATCTCTTCTTTATCAGCACTTTAACGGTGCGATTCCATGGTCTTCTAGCCTCCATTTTCTCACGTCATTGTTTCCCTAATGTAAAGTGCCTTTTTTCTCCACCTGCTGTCAAAATATTTCCTTTACCTCTGGTTTTCAGCACTGTGACTATGACGTGCCTAGTCTAGGTGTGACTTTCTTTGTGCTCATCCTGTTTGTAGTTTGCCAAGCTTCTTGAATCTGTAAGTGAAGGTTTCTCATCAAATTTCAGGATTATTTTTTACCAGCATCTCTTCAAATATTTTTTCTTTCCCATTCTTTTTCTTCTCTCCTTCTGGAACTCCAGACACATATGTTAGACTGCTTGATGTTGTCCCACAGATCAATGAGGCACTGTTAATTTCTATTCGATATTTTTCTTTCTGATTTTCGGATGAGAACATCTCTGGACCTGTCCTTAAGCTCATGGCCTTTTCTTCTCCCAGCCTTCTCCTTCAATCTTCTGTTAACCTCATCCAATGGATTTTTCAATATATTTGGTTCTTTTTTACAGTTTCGATTACTCTGCTAAGATGCCCCATTAAGACCACCATATTTTCCTTTAAGTCCTTAATCACGTTTATAGTAACTGCTTTAAAGTCCTTGCACACTAACGTAAACATCTGCATCTTCTCCGGATGTGTTTCCACTGACTTCTTCTTGATTATGGGGCATGTTTTCCCCTTCCTTGAAGGACTAAGTAATATGCTGGACTTTGGGTAATACCATCTTCCTTTAAAGAATGCTGAGTTTTGTTCTGGCGGCAATTCATTTCTGGCAATTCTCCTCGAACCTTTCGTGTCTTGGTTTTAGGTTTATTAGGCCAGGTCTAGGGTAGCCCTTATTCTTAGGAGGAGGTTAGCAAAAAGCTGACCCCTGTAAAGAGCCAGAGAGTAAATTATTTTCACGCCATATGGTCTCTGTCACAACCACTCAGCTCTGCCACTGAAGTGTGAAATCAGCCACAGACAATATGTAAACAAATAGGGAGGCATGGGCGCCGTTGGCCCACGTGGGCGAGATCCGGGCAGGCAATAATTTGCCGACCTCTGCTCCAGGTCATAGTCCTTAGTGCTCAGGCATGGCCTTTCCCGTGTCTCAGCCCAATACCCAGGGTATTACTGAAGTATCCCTCTCTGGCTAGGCCAGAACTCAAGTTTTCCCAGCACTGTGTGATCTTTAGTATCTCCATTCCAATCACAACTCCACAGCAGCAACTCTGCCAGGTCACACGAAGTCTCACCTTGCACCTGTGCTGCCCAGCCCACAGCTCAGGACCCACAGAGAACCCACATATGAACTTCTGGGTATCCCCCGCTCTGCACAGCTCCCACCTTTCCAGCACTGTGCCCTGCAATGTCCAGCTGCTTCAGCAGCCTCCAACTCTGATCTCTGCCTTCTCAGCTCAGCGGAACTGTTGTCATCTGCTTGGGCTCCAGCTCTGTGCTGTGGTCAGCAAACTGTTCCCAGGCAGAGGGGCGGGGGCCAGGGTTAATGTGGGGCTCACCTTAAGGGTTTTCCTTCACTCACTACTCACAGTTCGACTTACTGTTCAAAGCCTAATAACAGTTGCCCTATATATATTTCTCAGTTTTGTAGTTGTTTAAATGGGAAGGCTCCAACATGGTCAGAAGCAGAAGTCCTAGAATTCAATGATTAAAATGCAGTTTTCATTCTCTGCCCATTGCAAAGGCCTGGAAGGAATAAACCCCAGCAGCAACGAGCACCCAGAACATAGACCTTGGTTTCTAAATCTTTCCCACTTAAAGAAACCAGAGGTCTGTGGACAAATAGCCGACTCCAGGTTCAGGACAGGGAAGACACAAGGTGCGTCTGGAACATTATGTTGGGCTAGAAGGCACCAACGTGCTCAAACACTAATAGGAGCATGACAAAAGGACCTGGGACCAGCTTGAAGAAGCTCTCACTGGCCAAATAAAGGAAAATCTGAGCATCTCAAAGAATAACGAAGGTAAGGGCTTATAACATGCTGAATAAAAAAACACATTAGCTGGGTGATACTAAAAAAGGAGACTAGGGAAAATTCTTCTTTACTGAAGAATAATACCTTATTATATTTAATGCAGAAGGAATGATATAATTTTAAAAAACAAAATGAAATAATTTAGGCAAAGATCATTACTTGATACTGAAACCAACGACTGACTGCTGGAGACAGGATATTCACACAGTCTCAACTTACCACCCCACAGATTACTTATGACTGCAAAGGGTAAAGGGCTCCTTGACAACGGAGAGATCTAGCGGATACTGCCTTAACCAAATAGTCAAATTCAGCATTAACAATGAGATAAAGCAATATTATGTGACAGAGGTAATGAAACAGAAAGAACATATCACTTATCTAGTATTCGTGCAAAAAGGTTTAGCCTGAATCTAATTGTGAGAAAACATTCCAAACAAATCCAAATTGAGGAATTCTTCTACAAGACAACTAGCATGGATTCTTCAAAAATGTCAATGTCATGAAAAACAAAACGGCAGGAATATTCTAGATTAAAGAAGAATCAAGAGACATGACAACCAAATGTAATCCGTGATCCCTGACCCGAATACAATTTTTTTTTAAAGCTATAACAGAAATTTTAGGGATATTTGGAGAAATGTAATTACGGTTGGTAGTCTAGATAGTAATATTGCATCACTGTGAAATTTCTTGGTTGCTAAAGGAAACAGATGGGCGGTTCCACAGAAAGTTAAAAATAGACTTACCATATGATCCAGCAACTTTACTTCTAGGTATACACCCCAAAGAATTGAAAGCAGGGGTGCAAACAGAGGCTTATACACCAATGTTCACAGCAATATTATTCACAACAGCCAAAACGTGGAAACGACCCATACGTCTACCAACAGATGAATGGCTAAACTAAATGTATTATACACATACACACACAGTGGAATATTATTCAGCCTTAAAAAGGAATGGAATTCTGACACATGCTACAACACGGATGAACCTTGAAGACATTATACTGAGTGAAATAAGCCAGACACAAAAGGACAAACATTGTGATTCCACTTATATAAGGTACCTAGAATAGGCAAATTTATAGACAGAAAGTAGAGTAGAGGTTACCAGGGGGATGGGGTACAGACTTTCTACTTATGATGATGAAAAAGTTCTGGAAATGGATAGCAATGATGGTTGCACAACATTGTGAATGTACTTAATACCACTGAATTGTACACTTAAAATGGTTAAGATAATAAATTTTGTGTTATGTATATTTTACCACAATTTTTTTCTTTTAAAAAAGGATATTGAGGTTATGTAGGATACCTTATTATTAGGAGATATGGGCCAAAATATTTAGAGGTGAAATGTCCTAATGCCTGCAACTTATTTTCAATGGGTCCAGAAAAAAAGAGAAAAAAGAGAAAGAAATGTGGCAAAAGATTAACAACTGGTTGATCTAGATGTAGGGTACGTATGCGTTCATTGTACTATCCTTTCAGCTCTTCTGTAGGTCTGAAGTTGTCAAAATAAAAAGAAAGTGCTCAATAAATATTTTTAAATGAATAAATGAATGCAAGAGGGGACCCTCCCAAATAGAGAGAACAGCATGAACAAAGGGGAAGAGATGGAGAAAGTGTTTTCAAGGAATAGTCAGTAGTCTAGTTTGATTTGAGTGAAAGATGCATATTCGGACATTCTGGGAGATCAAGCCAGAAAGGTAGGCTGGTGCCAGATTGGGAAAGGCCCTGAGCAAAAGGACAGAGTCTGTACTGCACTTGGCAGGCAATGGGGAGCACCACCGACAGCGATAAACATGGGAGTAACATATAGGAAGTGATGCAATACTTCCAAGGATTAATCTAGTCATGGTGCTCTGGACCCACTGAAGGGTGGAACCAGCTAGGCGGCTATTGCAGTAGCCTAGTCATCGGAGCAGGGACTTGGGCTAGACGGACCATCAGAATATGACAACTGATTAAACGTGGAAAGTGAGAGTTATCCCCCTGAGGTTTACACCTGGGTGGAGGAGAAGAGAGGAAACAGGAAAGTCATCAGGAGAGGCTGGTTTGCAGCTCAAGACTCACAGAGATGAACTGTAAGAAAAAAGAATGGGTTTAATATTCTCCCATCCTTCCTGTCAAAGGGATCCTTCACAGGTCCTCAGGCTGTCAAACAGGGTCCAACCAGAAAAGAATTCTCCACCGGACCAGCCTCACCTGGCCCTGCAACCCAGAGTGAACTGGTACCTGCAGTCCTTCTCTGGTGGCGTCCCTTCACTGGCTTCCCTCCCACTCAGCCTGCACATAGTTCCATCTTCCTGCCCTAACCTCCTCTCTTATCTGAGTCTTTTTTCCTCTGTGAGAGGAGGGGAATCAGAGATATGTGCAAGGAGTACCAGTCCTGCAGCCAAGATGGGTACTCCTGAGAAGCTTAGGTGGGGGTGGGCCAGGGGTGGAGGGGGAGAGGGAAGACGAGAGAGCAGGGCTGAGGGGGACGGGGAGGCTGCAGCTGGATGGTGGCTATGGCAGCAGGGACGGCCTGCAGCAGATGTAGGCTATGCTCTAGCCAGCCCCACCTGCCACATGGGATACCCGGTGGTACTGGGGTCGGGGGATCTCTGCTTACCAGCTTGGGCATCCCACTGAACTCCAAATATCCCATCTATTGCCCAAACTAAGAGCTTGAGGTTGGCAGGAATGTGGACATCCTGACGAGGCAGCATGCAGCCTAGCATGGGAACATCTGGGACACTGAGACAATCAGACTGGACAAGGCTGGAGAAGGCATCTAGCCGAGGCACCAGTGAGGGTGGAAGCCATGAAGAAGGGCTCCTGAGGGCTTCATGGGATGGCAGTCAGTCCACCAAACCAAGAGATGAACTGCACAGCAGTGTGCTGCCTGGGGAGACAGGCAGCTGCCGTCCTGGGCACAGCTGCCTAGCTCTAGGCCTTCTCAGGCCACATGAAGATAAACTATGTGGGGCGCATATAATGAGCTCCATCTCCCACTCCAGCCTCCAGGGGCATCCTCCTCTGTCACCCCACCCCCACCCCCGCCCAAGCACATCTGGCTTGAGTTAGGCCCGCATGTGGGGCCTTGCTTTAGTCTGGGCTTGTTCCGTGTGCCCCTTCCTGCCACACCACCTCCCCACCTTTACCTCTGAGACTCACTGAGCTGCCACCAGGGGGGCCACTGGGGTGGGCTGCAGCATTACGACCCAGGTCAGAGAATCCCACGAGGCAAACTTGGCCAACTTGCCTCCCCAACTGGTAGGAGAATAGCTTCCATATTCTTGGTCCTCTAGCCCAGATACAGAATCCCCTAAAGTGTCCCAGCTACCCAGGGTGGCTGCCTGGGAGTGGGCAAACCTGCCAGGGTAAGGGGACGAGCCCCAGCTCTCTGATGGGACCTGCTGCCATGGGAATAAGGCCGTGTCTAGTGAGCGCAGGAGAGTGAGAGACTCTGGCAAATATGTCCCAGGATGGAGAGAAGCTGAGCTGGGCTGGAAGACTGAGGAAAATTGGCAGGAAGTTCCGGCTGAAATGGGAAAGAAGGAGAGTCTTGGTCTAACTTCAGGTTAACCTAGGACAGTGGCCTCACCAGTAGGCAGATGGCAGCCTTTCAGTGAGAGCTGAGGCAGTGGAAAGATCACTGGTCTCTATGCCATCATTTGGCTCTTTGACCTACAAGCTAAGAACGCAGATCCCTCAGATAGAAAAGTGAAAGTTGTAATACAAGACTTTCCACCGGGGCCAGCCTGGTGGCGTAGCGGTTAAGTTCACACGCTGTGCTTGGGCAGCCTGGGGTTCACAGGTTCGGATCCCGGGCACGGACCAACACGCGGCTTGGCAAGCCATGCTGTGGCAGGCATCCCACATATAAAGTAGAGGAAGATGGGCACAGATGTTAGCTCAGGGCCAGTTTTCCTCAGCAAAAAGAGGAGGATTGGCAGCAGATGTTAGCTCAGGGCCAATCTTCCTCAGCAAAAAGAGGAAGATTGGTGGTGGATATTAGCTCAGGGCTAATCTTCCTCAAAAACAAGAAAAAAGACTTTCCAGCTGCTGTAAATTGTAAAAGATCAACATGCCCCTGAAGTAGGCTGACATAGGCCTCTATGGCAGGCACTGAGCTGCTGTAACCTCTCAAGTGCCAGGTCTGGAGTTATTAAGGCTCCAACAGCACTTAGCTCCACAGGCATCTTGACACACCCGACAGGCACTTACCTGCAGCCAGTGGAATGGGAGCCAACTGGAGAGGCAGGACGGAGAGGAAGAGCAGGGCTTCAGGACGGGAGCACGGATCGTCAGGAAGATGGTGGAACAGCTCAGCTTGGGTCACATCTCCAGGAAAAGGAGCATTTGTGGCCCCTAGAAGTCCCACACCATCCCATATCTAGGGACAAAACAGGCAGTCAGTGGTGCCCCAACCCTTCTTTGTTTATACCCACTTAACCTTTCCCCAGCTTCCTTGTTCTGAGGATGACTGCACCCTCTGTGAGTGACAGAGGATCCCAGGGGGACGTCTAAACAGGATGCGGGATGGTTTGCCCTGGTCTCAAGCCACTCCCCTTTCAACGTTCTCTGCTTTTCCCTCCTCAAGCGACACTTCCACCCCAGATCCTCAGAGAGCTCTCCACCCCCAGGGCCACTGGAGAGTTGCTCTGAGTGGTCTCCTGCAGTGCTAGCTCCTGGCACAGGTTCAGCCCTAGGCAGGACTGGAAGGGCAGGGCCCAGAAATCAGCCTGAGGATGGTGCTGCTGAAGCCAACTTCATCCTTGGCAGCAGCTGGAGGCCTGGCAATCTGTTGGCATGGTGGACATAGTTTCCCACTCCCAGATGGGTCACAGATGAGAAAAAAAATGTCTCTGGGGGTAGGTGGGCCATAGCAAAAGAAGAGCCAAGAAGAGACACAAATGCCACCAGAGCCAAAGGAGTATGCATCACTGGTCCTCAAGACTGCTTCATGACCCTGGGCTGCAGTTTCCACCCCTTGTGGTTGTTTAGCTCGTTTCCAGAGAAAGAGGCTCACAAACTCTCCTACTGGTTCAGGCGACCCTGTTCACTGGGCTCCAGGTTGGCTGGTCCTGCACTAAATACGCCAACAATGTGGCCCTTGCCCGATAATCATCTGCCTATTCACATTCTCCCCCTAAAAGAGTGGCTGTAAGAGGGCATGTGAGCCTAACAAAAGGGCCTCAGGGTAAGAGTGAGACCACCGCTTGGTTCCTCTCTGCAGGAAACTCATAGCCCCCGTTCCTTTGCTAACATTTACTGCATGCCATCCACGTGCCAAGGTGGGAATAAAACACTGACCAACTGACCAGGCAAGGGAAACAAAACAAAATAAACAAATGGGGCTACATCAAACTAAAACGCTTCTGCACAGCAAAGGAAACCACCAACAAAACGAAAAGACAACCGAACAATTGGGAGAAGATATTTGCAAACCATATATCAGATAAGGGGTTAATATCCAAAATATACAAAGAACTCATACGTCTCAACAACGAAAAAACCAACAACCCAATTAAAAAGTGGGCAAAAGATCTGAACAGAGATTTCTCCAAAGAAGATATACAGATGGCCAACAGGCACAGGAAAAGATGCTCAACATCATTAGCCATCAGGGAAACGCAAATCAAAACTACAATGCGATATCACCTCATTTCTGTCAGAATGGCTATAATTAACAAGACAGGAAACAACAAGTGGTGGAGAGAATGTGGAGAGAAGGGAACCTTTGTATACTGCTGGTGGGAGTGCAAACTGGCACAGCCACTATGGAAAACAGTAGGGAGTTTCCTCAGAAAATTAAGCATAGATCTACTAAATGATCCAGCTATTCCACTGCTGGGTATTTACCCAAAGAACTTGAAAACACGAATGCATAAAGATGCATGCACCCCTATGTTCATCGCAGCACTATTCACAATAGCCAAGACTTGGAAGCAACCTAGGTGCCCATCAAGGGACGAATGGATAAAGATGTGGTGTATATGCACAATGGAATAGCACTCAGCCATAAGGAACGATGACATCCAGCCATTTGTGACAACATGGATGGACCTTGAGGGTATTATGCTGAGTGAAATAAGTCAGACGGAGAAAGTCATACACCATATGATTTCACTCATAAGTAGAAGATAAAAACAATGACAAACAAACACATAGCAACAGAGATTGGATTGGTGGTTACCAGAGGGGGAGGGGGGAGGGTGAAAGGGGTGATTAAGCACATGTGTGGTGATGGATTGTCATTAGTCTTTGGGTCGTGAACATGATGTAGCCTACAGAGAATTTGAAATATATTACGATGTACACCTGAAACTTACATAATGTTATAATTCAACGTTATTGCAATAAAATTAATTAATTAATTAAAATTAAAAAAAACAAAAAAACAAAAAACACTGACCAAAACCCAGTCCCTGCCTCTCAGGAGCTCACCATGTAGTCAGGGCTAGAAATTTCTCCTCCACATCTCAGGGCTGTGAGGAGGGTGCCCAGAGTATCTTTTCCCTACTTCTTGGCATATCCACGTTTTCCACATCCTTCAAGGCCCCACTCAAATGCTGTGTGCTCCTTGATGCTCTCATTATATAGCCACTTAGCAGTGGCGTCCCCAGCCTCTGAACGTTCACAGCAGAGTTAGTTACCTTTCCCTCTCTTATGACACATCGCTTTCTACTTGTGTTATCTGTTTTGTATTCCTAGTTATCTCCTCTACTAGACTCTATGTTTCTTGAGGGCAAAGAGTGTCTTATACATCTTTGTGTCCCTCAGAATACCCATCACAGTACCATGTACATAATAGGTGCTCAAAAAATACTCATGGAATACAGCTTCCACATAAACATGCCTGTTGGATGAGTGAAGCCTTGTTTATAAAGCTAGTGGGAGTTCCCAGACTTAAAAAAAAAAAAACCCAAAAACATTCTTTATCACTAATTTAAAACTCCTTGTTAGGATTTTCCCAATTAACACAAAGCTTGAACTCAATGCAAGTAGCATAAGATTCTTAGGTATTTCTTACAACTGTGTGTATCCAGGCTTATGTAAATGTTATAATATTATGTAAATATTATATTTCAATATCCAGCTGTTTCTGCATCATAATATGTAAGAGCTCACAACCTCTATGAATCTCGAGGAAGGGAAAGTATCTCCTGAACTACGTCGTGGGGGGTTTGCACCTCCCTAGATGCTGCCCCGTAGTGATTGACCCGGACTACAGCTGAAGTGAGGAGATACACCAGCTATGAGTGTCCAGCCTTGGGGAAGAAGACGCAGGCTTCCCCATCGGACTCTGCCTACATAACCATCCCGCCTAGGAGAATGGATTTGTCCAGCAATAAAGGAAACGGCTCCAAAAATTCAAAAAAGGTCTCACAGTGGCTAAGGAACATTTTTTAAAATATCAGAAATGACACCTGGGACTTGAGATAGCGCTTGCTATGTGGAGGCCCCTGGCAAAAAGCTTACATGCATTGTCTCATTTAATCTTCAAAAACCTGAGATGGTACTGTCACGACCTCGTTTTGCAAACGAGGAAACTGGGGCTCAAGAGATGTAACAACTTCATCCAGAGTCACATACCGAAGTTTCTCTGACTCTAGACCCTGAGCTTAAACCACCCAGTTCCCTTTCTTCCTTCTTGCACTTGGTGGGCAACTAGGGGCAATGATTCCATATCCGGTAAAAAGACCTTAGGGGTCACCTGCTTCAACCTCCTTACTTTACAGAGAAGGAAACTTGTCCCTGGGGTCAGAGAGAGCCAGGGGCTGCTCTGCAACGGAGTTGCATGTGCAGTGGAATTCCAGTCCAAGCCCGATTTGACAGAGAGGGAACTGAAGCCCAGGGAGGCTGAGCCCCGGGTCCCGGCTCCCTCAGAGGCAGAGCCGGATCCGACCGCAGGCGCCCGTTGCCCTGCCCGGCGCCACCTGCACGTCTACCTTCCGCGCCCGGCCCGCGCCCCGGGAGTACCTGTCTGGGCGCGCAGGCCCTCGGCCGGGGGTGACAGGCGCTGGCGCGGAGCGAGGGGGCCGTGCGGGCCGGAGCCCAACATGGCCTCGCCAACCCGGGCCGCCCTGGGCGCCTTGGCCTTGGAACGCCGAGGCCCCGGGAGCGCGGACGGCCGGACGCCGAGGAGAATTTGGGAGCGCTGGTCCCAGGAGGCAGGGCCGCCTGGCCTCCTCCCCTCAGGCCCCCTCCTCTGCGCCCCAAACGTCCACAGACCCCCGTCCTAGCGCCGGGGAACCTGGGGGGAGCAACAGCTTCACGCTGGGCAGAGTTGAGCCGCCGGGACTCCGGGGGGCGAGGTTCCCATGGAAACGAGAGGGGGCTCTTTGCGCCTGCGCGGATGCGCTAGGCACGCTGGGAGTTGTGGTTTCGGGGCTGTCAGCCAGCGGCCGGAGGAACGGACGCAAGATGGCGCCCGAGCGTCGCGGTGGGATGCGAGTCGCTGGGATCCCAGCACCCCGGGTCCTGCCGGCGGAGGAGAGGCCGCGGAGGCCTGACAGGTAGTTTCTCCCGGCAGCCGCGGCTCGGAGGCGTCTGAGATGCAGGGTGAAGGGACGGGGGCGCGGGCTCTTCGGCGCGTTCGATATTGCCGGTCGAAAACTTGTCCGGATGGGGGGCCGTCCGCTCGTGGCCCGTCCCAGCTGGGACCGAGCCGGGCCCGGCGCGGGGAGAACATTGTGAAGGTGGGAGCTGGCGCAGAGGGACCGGCTGCCCGGGGGCCGCGAGCTCCTTGTCCCAGCAAGTGTCAAGTCGGGGCTGGGCTCCTATGTCAGGTGGGAGTTGAGTCGGGGCTCCGTGAGCAGGGCTGGGTCTGACCCTCCGACCCACCTTGGACAGGACTGTGAACTCAGTGCCTTGATTGCCCGGGAACCACCCTCTCCCCTCCCGAGTTGGACCTCTGGACTGAGATCTAGAAACTGGGACCTAGTTCAGCCTCTGTCAGAGTCTCAGTTACTTCTCTGGGCCTCAGTTTCCTTATTTCTAAGACAGTGGTCGTTAATGCCTGCCTTTTCTCCTCTGGCGGTGTTGCAAGGTTCATATCATGACACTGATGTGTAGGCTGGACAGTCCTTTAAGGACAAATAGGCATTACCATTCGCTGTAAATTGGTGCAACTTCTTGGAAGGAAATTAGGCAATGCCTTTCAAAATTACAAATGCACATAGACTGCTTCAGTAATTCTAGAAATGTGTCCTACAGTTTTAGTGGCTGTGGCACGAGAAAGTATATACATGCGTACTTAAGCATTACTTGGAATGGGAAAAAAACCCATAAACAACCTAAATGTTCATCAGTAAATGACCACTTAAATAAACGATGGGTTCCATAAAATAGAGTGTGTGTGGTTATTTTAAAAATCAAGCAGAGGGGGCTGGCCCCGTGGCCGAGTGGTTAAGTTCACGCGCTCCACTGCAGGCAGCCTGGTGTTTCGTTGGTTCGAATCCTGGGCGCGGACATGGCACTGCTCATCAAACCACGCTGAGGCAGCGTCCCACATGCCACAACTGGAAGGACCCACAACGAAGAATATACAACTATGTACTGGGGGGCTTTGGGGAGAAAAAGGAAAAAAATCTTTAAAGAAAAAAATCAAGCAGAGCTTTCTGTACTGATGTGCAACTGTTTGTGATATGAAAAAAATTTTCAAAGTGCAGAATAGTATAAGAGCTGTAATTTATATTTACAAAAGAATGCACACATATATTTGATGATATAAGCATGGAATGTCTCTGAAAGAACTCAGAAGAAACTGGTGACAATGGTTGCCAGTGAAGGATCAGAGGACAAGATCAGAGGGAGACATACTTTTCATTTTATATTTTTAAAAAATATATTTTTTGCCCTTGATAGCAGTTTGGTGTGCTTTATATATACAGTTCTTAACCATTTGTCTGCATTTTTTATGCAAACAGTTTCCTCTCTAGTTTTTTATCCCCACACGCTGAATTCTTACCTCTCAGGGTCCTCCATGGATTCTTATTGGCCCCACAGCTCTGAGTTCAGGATTGGACCCTGCCCTCCCAACTGCACAGCCTTGGCTTCCCTCCTGACACTGTCACCCCCACCTGTCCCCACCCCCGGCCTAGGACTACTGAAAGGGCGGTCTGGGTGGGACTCAGGGTTGGCTGTACGATGGCAGGCAGCCCCCAGTGTTTGCTCAACAGAGCAGACCGGCCAAGTGGATCGAGAATCAGAACCAGCTTCTCTGTACCCCACCTTGAGACCCTAGGCATGCCACCCCCCAGACAGGTACAAATGATGCCTCTTCTAGAGAGCACGTCGAGACTGAATTCATCAACGTCTAGATGACATGTGTTGTTAAAATGTCAAGGTGGGAGGGGGACACTTAGGGACTGCGCGGTCTAATCCCTTTGTTTTACAGAAAGACTCGAGGTGACGTAACTCGTAAGTGGTAAAGCCGGGGCTGGAACCAAATCTCCTGCCCCTCAGTCCTCTGGGGTTAGAGCAGTGCGGGGGGGCCCCTCAGGGTCTGGGTGAGAGACTCATTCTTAACGCTGGGCATGAGGGCTCAATGAGAACAGCCGGTGCCAGCTCCTGCCTCTGAGGCCTGCTTTGAGGGAAGGAGTTGTGTACCCATCCCAACCAAAGTAGTGTGTTATATGGCGGAGAATATGATCGTGGGAAAAGGAGATTAGAAGTGACAAAGATGGAACCACTTACTCTTCATGAACACTGAGACTGAGCCGACGGAACCCCGAGGCAGAAGGGGAGGGCCCACTGAGGGTCCTTCTTCCCTGGCAGTGATGGGCTGCCTTAGAAAACCCGGCTGCCTTGCATTGTAGCAAGAAGATTCTCGGGGTCCAAAGTGTGCTCAAGAACTAGCACCAAATGTCCAAAAGGAGCCTTCGCTTCTGGAACAGGCTCGGTCCTGTCCAGATAGGCGTTGGCAGCTTCTCCTTCCTCCTGGGTAACTGCCTTCAGCTGTCCCAACAGAGCCGAGCACCTGCTGCCCCGTGTACACTTGTTCCCCGGCCCCTGCCTGACGGGCGTGCGCAGCTAACGAGGACCCAGGCCCTGCCCTGGGAGACAAGGGAGACAGGCTGACCTCCCCTCTTCCCTTCCCCAACCTTCTTCCCTCCCCACCAAAAACACCACCCGCTAAACGGCCTGTCACGAGACACCTGGGAACTGTGAGGCGCCTGGAAGGGGTAAGGAGAGGCCAAACTCTGTAACCAGAGAAGGAGAGGGCTGATGGGTAGACGGCTTTCTCATAAAATTGAAAATAATATGAAAATGTTCTTTATTTCTAAGTACAAAGCCAGATACTATGAAGACTATGAAAAACTGGTCAGAGGCCGTGAGGTCGAAGAGAAGACTCTTTGGTCTGTGCTCTGTGAGCCAGTGTAGTGCCGTGGGGGGTGGGGAGGGTGACGGGCAGCAGCAAAAGACTCGGGCCGGTTGTGGGCTGTTGGAGGGGGGCCCGGCCTCGGCTCCTCAGAGCCCCCTAGGGCTGGGGACTGCGGACTGAGTTACTCTCAGCCTTTGGGGCCACTGGTCCTCTGGCCTAGTGGGCCCCAGGAATGAGGGGGCAGGGATGAGGCACACAGGTGGGGGTGAGGGAGGAGCCGGAGGCTTTCGGCGCTGGGGAACTTGGTGTTTTATTCCGTGGCGGCAAGGTTCCAGGTTCAGCAGCAGTTGAGAATGCAGCTGGTGCTGTTGCCCGCAAAGGCACCTTTAGTCTCTCTACCTCATCCCCGTATCGAGACAGTCTTGAGCCCTTGGACAGGTGGACATGGGTCCAAGACTTAAGGCTGTGCAGCTGGGGCTGTAGTGACAGGGGTCTGGGGCCTCCTGGGGAGGAGCTAAGAGGAGGGCTGCAGGCTGACAGGAGTGAGGGGTGCTGGTCCCGGGAGCTGTTCAGGCACCTCTATTCGTGTCTAGGGGCCTGGGCATGCGGAGGGCTAGGCCTCGCCCTCCTCCCCACTGCCATCCACGCTGGCCTGCCTCACCACCTTCCGGAGCCTGCGTGTGGAGGAGCGGCCAGCCTCCCCCTGCTCCTGGAAGACCTGGCTCCGGCTGGCCACCAGGGCGGCGCTGTTGAGGGCAACCACAGACTGGCGGGACTTCAGGGATGGCCAAGGCCCCTTGCCGACCCGCCCACCTCCCTTGGCCTTTGATAGCTGAGGGAAGGGCTGTGGAGGGTCTTCATCTGAAGACTCGTTTGAAGAGAAAACCTGGAAGGGTAAGAGTATAAGGAAGAAGAGTCAGAGGGACGTCTCCCCTGGAGCACAGGGCCTGGAAAAGGGTAGGTGCCAAATGTTTGTTGAATGAATAGAGAAATACTGAGCTACTCAAGGGTCCCATTTCCCTAGGAGGGAAGACAGCACCCCAGCCCTACTGCCCCCGCTCCTGGGCCCTCACACGTCTGCAGCTTCCTTCTGGCCCCCCGAAGCTCTCCTCAGCTCCCCTGCACCTGCCGTGTCCTTGAGGCCCTCTCCTCCTCCTCTTGCTCCCTCTACCTCGGTACAGTTGTCCGGTGAGCCACAAGTGAAACTCCTTACGGGGCCAGGCCCTGTGCTGGGTCCCAAGTGAGGGCACCCTGCTTTAGGAACACCCACACCTATCCATCAACCACCCATCCCTCCCCATCCTTCCGCACCCAGTGTCACCTCCTCCAGGAAGCCTCTCCTAAATGTCCCTGCCCTCCATGAGATGAGTGCTCCTTCCTCCCCATCAGCCATCTTGGCCTTGAGTCCTGTGGGGGGCCTGGCTTCCTAAGGCCAGGGCCAGCTCCTGGTCTTACCCTTGTGCCCTGTGCACTCAGCACAGAGAGGGTGCTCCATGCCTCAGCCAGTCCTTTGGTGGTGTGAGTGCCCTGACCCCTCTGCACCCCATCCTTTGATGGGCTGCCCCTCAGATTTGGGAGGGCCTGCAGAGCTCGTCCTGTCCACCCCATCCAGGACCAGCAGCTGGTTGTCCAGCTACTGGCCTGGGGAGGATGCTCACCCAATGGCTGGGCAGCCCAGCCCCTCGGAAGAGAGTCCTCGCGTCAGGTTGAGGGCTGCCTGCAGCCTTCAGCCCAGGACCGGCCCAGCACGGAGCCCACACGCAGGCCCCAGCCCATGACGCAGGCCCCGGCCCATGACGGCTCCCCAGCTCTGCGGAGGGCAGTGCTTGCCTGCCCTCCCCAGGGCTCCTCGGCTGCTCTGAGGGGACCAAAGGGAGCTGCCCAGGGTGTGGTCTCTGTGCTCAGGTGCCCCCAGTCCTGGTCTTTCTCCATCCTCCTGCCATCTGCTCCCTCCTCCTTTTGGCCCCCACCCTGCCTCAGCTGGGGCTCCTTCCCTAGCCCCAGCCTCACCTCTGGTGGGTCTTCAGCCCCTGAGGTGCTTTCCAGCTCCGAGGGAGGCTCCAGGAGGCTGATGGACCTCATGACTCCGCGGAGGTTGATGCGGGGTCGCGGCCCAGGCTCTTCTGTTGGGGCTGCCTGGCTCTCCTCTGGTTCTATAACCTTCACCTCCCCACTACCCCCCGGTTCTGGCGGAAGAGGTGGGAATGGTGTAGAGACCTCGGGGGCCAGGGGCTCCTCTGGGGAGGCCCCACCCGCTTTCTGCTCCCAGACATGGCTCTGCCGGCTGTGAGGAGGTGGCCCTGAGTCAGCTTGGTTGACCCAGCAGCCACCCCCAGCATCCACACATGCCCACCCCCTTCCCTTGTGCCCCCCCAGTACCTGGCAGTCAGGATGCCCTGATAGGTCTGCAGCTGGCGCAGGAAGCCGGGGTTGGGGCGGACGATGGGCCGGAGCTCCTGCACGTGGCGCAGGGCCTGCTCCAGGCTCCAGCCGTACTGCTTCATGGCATAGGCGATCACGGTGGCAGCTGAGCGGCTGACGCCCATCTTGCAGTGGACTAGCACCCGGGTGCCCTGCGCCCTGTGGAGGCAGAGCATGGTCAGCGCCCCCTCCCCACCCCCTGGCTGTGATGAGCCCTGCAGCATGGGAGAAGGGCACGTGGTGGGCCCACTACCCAGAGGAGAGGGGGAAAGAAGGAAGGACCCCGAGGTCCCAGAGCTGAGGGCAGAGCGAGCAGGAGGGCATAGGACTGCTTGGAGCTGGGGTGGGGTAAGCAGGGGGGCAGGGAGATGCCCACCTTGCAGCCTCCACGAAGCGGTGTGTCTCCTTCCAGTGGGGCAGCAGCTGGGCGGACTCCTCGTCCCAGAGGCGCACGTTGTGGTAGGTGAAGCGCTCAGGGTAGAAGTTGTCAATCTCCCGGGCCATGTTCAGGATGTGGCTGACCCTGCAGCAGGGAGTGTGAGGCCAGGCCCATGGGCCAGAGGACCCGGCAGACCCTGGGGCTTTCTGTTTAGTTCTCGGTTCTGAGTCAGGTGGGGGCGGCACAGTTATGGTGGGGGGAGAAGAGGACTGTGACCCTGAGCAAATCATTTCACCCCGCTGGGCTTGAGTTTCCCCTCGAGTCCAGGTAGCTGCTGGGGTCCACCGCAACACTGACCCTTCTATTATTCTTGGAAGTCAGAGAACAACTTTTTAAATTAATTAATTAATTAATTATTTTTTGAGGAAGATTAGCCCCGAGCTAACATCTGCTGCCAATCCTCCTCTTTTTGCTGAGGAAGAATGGCCCTGAGCTAACATCCGTGCCCATCTTCCTCTACTTTATATGTGGGACGCCTGCCACAGCATGGCTTGACAAGCGGTGCCATGTCCGCACCTGGGATCCGAACCTGCGAACCCTGGGCCGCCGAAGCGGAGCATGCGAGCTTAACCGCCGTGCCACCGGGCTGGCCCCAGAGCACAGCTTTTGAGCTAAGCTGAGATCAAGTGGATCTTCAGCAACTGAGTGACAGAGGCCATAGCAGGTTTCCTAGAAGCCTGTGGTGGACAAATGACAGGAATCTATGGGAGAAGGCAGCCAGGTGCCCCCTGGGGGAGGGGCACCTCCTTCTCCTGGAGGTGCTCAGGCGGAGAGGAGCTTTTCTGCTTTACAGTGGGGGGAGGGAGGGGGTGGGCCAGGGAGCGCCTGCAGGGCAGCAAGGTTGTTCTCCTTTCCTGGCCTGAGGCCAAGCAAGGGGAGCAGCTCCAGGAAACAGAGCTAGCCGCTTTTGAGGGGGTCAGCGGTTTCTGTCCAGGCTGCCCCTTAGGGGAGGCCAAGCGCAGGGGGAGGACAGAGCCGGGGTGGTCCCGAGTGGGCTCGGAACCCTACCTGTTTCTCTGCAGCTCCTCCAGGTTGGCTGCATTCCACTCTGAGCCCTGCGGACAGGGAGAGAAGCACCATTCTCCCTCTCCGCTGGCTGTACCAGGCCTCATCTCCCACCCCTGCCCTCACCTCACCCTGCCCTGCAGCTCACCAGGTAGAGGTGAGGGAAGATGCGGGAGGCCCGGTCTTGCTGGGCCATGAGCAGCAGCATCTGGTTGTCAATGAAGTCGCGGTACTGTTGGAGAGGGCAGCCCAGGCGCTGCTCCAGGGCCTGGCGGATCTGCAGGCAGAGCCAGAAGGGAGGAGAGGCTCCGGGGCGCCTCGCAACCTTCCTGACACCCCGCCCTTCCCTCTGGGGCCTGTGAGGACGGTAACTGTCTCATCTGGTCAGAGGAGCTGAGGTCAGGCATCCGCAACAGGCTCAGGACGGGAGGAAAGCAAGGTGGGAGCGCTCCAAGGAGAGGGAAGCCCTGGGCCCCACTGAGGGCCCCCCGCTGGGCCCAGCTCCCTGCCCGGCCCTGGCACCCTGCCCACCTCTTTGGAAGTGATGCTCTCCAGGTCACTGGTGTCCAGCACCTCCCACAGCTCGGCCCGGATCGCCTGCTCCATCTGCTCCTGTTCTGAGGGCCTGGGAGCCGAGCCGAGTCTGTCAGTCCAGGGCCCCCTTCCCCGCCTGCCATGGCACCCACCCCGCTCTTCCTCCCCTCCGTGCACTGACCGGCCAGGCTCAGCGCTGGGAGGCCGCAGAGATTCCAGGTCAGCCATGGCCGTCCACTCGTTGAGGCAGCTCTGATCAGAGCTCAGTCTGTCCTGGTAGTGGCCGGCCCAGGTGAGGGCACTGCCCCCTGGCACAAGACCGCTGCCCAGAGCCACCTCACACGCCTGGTGCAATACCTGGAGTGTGGCCCTGGGACAGAGGGAAGGCTGGGTCATGTTGTCCTCCCTGCTGCCCCTCCCAGACCCTGCAGCCGTCTCCGAGAAGAGGAGACTGGCCTGAGCTGGGCACCCTAGCCCTTACCACATGGTCTGGATGGAGATGGGCTTGAAGATTCGGCTCTGCCCGCCAGATGTCACACTGAAGCCCCTGCAGGAGACCAGGTAGAGGTGGAACCCGACTCTCGGCTCTGGGACAGAGCCCTGAGAGGCCCAGCCGCCAGCCACCCTAGGAGGCTGGCCCTCAGAATATGTACACACCATCTGAGTTTCAAAATAAGCCCCGTTTGCCAAATATGGGGCAGGTGAGACCCAGAGAAGTTAGTTGACTTGCCCAGGATCACGCAGCAAATCTGAGGTAAAGCTGAGTACGCCCAGGCCGAGACACCCGGCCTGGAGTTCTTTACTGCTCCTCAATGCCCAAATGCCCCATCAGATACAATTCCTTGGTTATTCCCTCTCCAGGCCCCTCCTGTCCCCTCCCCACTCCAGTTGCCACCTCTTACCCATCTCCATCTAGGTACACCTGGGTGTCACTCCAGAGAGGCAAGACCAGGCCCAGGGTGCAGCTGGGGGAGCTGGCAGAGGACAGAGGGAAAGCCATTGACCCCCAGCCCCTGACTTCCTTGCCCCCCTCCCTTCTTCTCCCTGCTCCCACCTGCTGTCAGGGAAGTCCACTCCCAGGAGGACTGTCTCATCCTGGCTCAGGGGTTCTCTTGTGGAAACCACCAGCAGGTAGCGGAGCCGGGGGGGCCGTGCTGCCTCCAGCTGGGCTGCCTGAGGAAGATGGGGAGGGACGAGCCCAGGGTCACAGTGGCCCAGAGGACCCTGCTCCCCCATCCCCACCTCACACACACCCGGGCCTGGAACAGACTGCCACCTGCTCCCTCTGTGCCCATCCCCCTCTTCCCAGATACCAGATCACTGGTTACAACCCAGTGGTTCCCAACTATTGGATTTTGTGGTCCAACAAAATGTTTAAAAATTTTTCCTAAAGGAGGATGTGTATGGAAAAAAGGAGAGAGTGGGCCTGATGTAGATTGTCCATTTTTTATTTCTGCCTAGGAAGGAGGTTTCAAAAAGCCTTTCACTTGCCATTACCACCATTTGATTCGAGAATTGTTTCTCACCAAAGAAATATTAAGGACACAACCTCACAATAAAGCACGGTGCTTCCGTGGAATAAATTCGGCTGTACGACAGACTGCCTGCATCTTGTTTTTCCCATTTCGCTGTGGACAGTGAGATGTCCCACAGGCATCTGGGAAGTGATCCCCCGACTGCCACCCACGTCCCATCCCCCCACGGGCCCCTCCAGCACGCCAGCCCCTGGTGGGGGCTCAGCAGGCCCCCCAAACGCCAGTCCATTTATGGACAACTCATATCTCAGGAAGGTCTCGCGCTGGTTGCACAGAAGCCCGCGTCTGTGTAATTCCCAGCTCTGGGACCTAGACCTAATTTGGCCCTACGGGCTCAAGCAGGACAAACCTCCCAGTCCTTTCCCAGCCCTCCGGAGACCTGAAGACATGACATCACTGTGTTAAAACAACTCTGGCTGAAACAGCAGGGTTGTCGGGGTTTGGGTAACCCTGCACTCCCCAGGGTGCCCCCTGCCCTCACACCAGGGCTCCCCAGACAGACAACTGGCTGCATTTGGCCCTCTCCTCTCCCTACCCCTGGGGTGGACAGCCCCTCACCAGGCGGATGTCGTCCTGCGGCCTCAGCAGCTCCACCATGAGGTGCAGGTGCTGACTCTGCTCCTGCTTCCGGGGACTCTGGGGCCCAGGCCCGTCGTCTGTCTCATCCCTGCAGGGCTGCTCTTCGCCCGGGGGCTCCTCCGCTGGCTCCGGGCTGGCCTCAGCTGCATCTTCACCATCCCCGCCATCCTGCAGTCCCAGGACAGCCCCGCGGAGCACTGCAAAGCTCTGCCTGGCAGGGCGGCAGGGAAACCATATGGCCGGTCATGCCCCTTAGGACAGGGCTGTGTCAGAATCAGCTGGCGGACTTCTTAACACAGGCATTGGGCCCCATCCCCAGAGAGTCAGCAGGCCTGCAGTGGAGGCCTGAGAATGTGCATTTCTAGCTAGCTCCTAGGAGATGCTGCCACACTTTGAGACCCACACCTTGGAGGCACTCACTGAAGCCCCCAGCCCATCCATTCTTTCCTGAGGGGGCGGAGGCTGTCCCCTTTCCCTTCCCACCTGCCCACCTCAGGAGATGCTGCAAACTTGGTGGGGACCCAGGAGTCCTCAGGCCCTGTTGTCCCATCCTGCCCTTTGGCTTGTGACCACTGGCCTGGGCCAGGGTCCAGGATAGTGGGTGAAGGAGCCCCAACTGACCAGCGGGAAGACAAAACAAAGGCAGCCAGACCAGTGCTGCAAGCTGGCCGTGCCCACCAGCTATGCTCACGGGCGACACTGCCCCACACAGTCAGTAGGTGGCTTTGGTGAGTCCTCCAGGATGGCAGGGGCCAGGCCTGGCAGCTGGATGGGGGTGTCTGTGTTGGGGGAGGCGCTCACCTTCGCTGGAGCCAGCTTCTCCTCTTGGCCGCCTGGTCCTGCTGAGAAAGCAGCCCCCAGGGCAGAGTGAGGGGGTAAGGACTCCTCTCCCCTCCCCGCTCTCAGGGCTGGGGAAGTGGGGGAGTGTGGGAATCGCCCTCCAGTGGGGAGTGGAACCAGAAAAGGTATCAGATCCCCTCCCACCCCTAGTCCACTCCCCATCTGGAGATCCTGGGGGAGCCCAGGCCCAGGTCCAGGTAGGGCAGCAGGGGTAAGGGTGGGAGGGGTGCTGGAGGTGTCTGGGTAGGCCCAGCTCCGGCTGGCTGGGAAGTGGGTAGGGCCTCCCGCAGGCTGGGCTGGCGCTCAGGGCTCTGGATCTAACTTGGTCTGAGTTCCTGGGAGCTTCCAGAGCCCCCTCAATCCCCTCCAGCCTGAGACTTGGTGTCCCCCTGCACACACCCCCAGGCTTGAAGGTAGCCTGCCCCTGGGCAGGACCCACTTCCCCAGGCCCAGCTAGCAGCCAACTGCGTGGGCAGGACCACAGCAAAGCCAGACTCACCGTGGGCCCCACAGGCGTGGAGTGGCCGCTGACCGGCGGCGAGCGGCTCACTGTGACCAGGGCCATGGGGCCAGGCCGGGGACACCTGGGCCGGCACCGGGCACGGGGTCCTCCCACAGCCCCACGGACAGTGGCTGCCCCGCAGGACCAGGAAGGAGAGACCGAGCCACTAGGGCCTGGCACCTCCTCGGGGGTGGCCCTTAAAGGGCCAGACACCCGAGCAGCCCGGCCTGCGGAGCCGGCACCGAGCGGCTGCCGCCCCTCCCCTCGCGTCTCCTCCGGTTCGGCCCGCCTCGCCCGCGCCCCGCAAACACGCTGGGGGCGGGGGCGGGGGCGGGGCCGGGGCGGGGCGCGGCGCAGGTGCGGAGTCCGGCGGCCCTCAGGGCCGTGGCCAGAGGTCGGGCCCCTTGCCTTCATCGCGGGGTTCGATCCCTCCTCTCAGGAAGCGCCCCTGCCCCTGCCCTCGCTGCTCCGCCCAGTTAGGTCACCTGAGCTCTGCTTTGGGCCTCAACCGTTCTGTTACCCAGCAGAGTTGGGACCTAGGGACGCAGGACTGGAGAGACAGGTCTTGGGGAAGATCAGACAATTGGGCCTTAATGGGGGGGGCACCCCAAACGTCTTTCTCCTTGCCGGTTGGCCCTCAGCTTCCATGCTCTGCATGAATCACTGGGAGACCGGCAAAGCTTCAGGAAAATCAGGAGGGATTTAGAACTAACCCATGAGGCTCCCAGGGGATCCTCAGGGCCACCGCCTTGGAGGTGAGCAGGGCAGGGCTGCGCAGTTCAGAGCTGCTGCCAAGGGAAGTGACTTGCCCAAAGTCACTCTGATACCCGAGAACACGCCCAAGGAACCTAGGTCCAGGGTGCAAGGGGCTCTGGCTGTAAGTAGATCTGGAGGCCCAGCCTTTCCCCATCCGCGACAGGAGCGCGGAGGGGTTCTGGGAAAGCCAGCCTGGGGGGCAGGAGGAACGACGGTCTCTAGGAGGTGGGACAGGGCTCCGGAGCACTGATGTCTAGGGAACACCTGCTCTGTGAGGGCCCTTCACACCTCTTGGCTCATTCGACCGTCCCAACAACCCTGGGGGACGGGGGTGTAATTTTACAGCTGACAAAACTGAGGCTCAGAGAGGCTAAGGGGGCCATGGCCAGGATTCGAACCCAGGTCTGAGGCCATCATCCACAGTCTCCCCTCAGCGCCCCCCTTGGGACCTAGGGACGCAGGACTGGACAGACAGGTTTTGGGGAAGATCAGACAATCAGGCCTTAATGGGGGGGGCACCTTACTACCCCCATTGAGCAGAGCAAGCCTGCTGCTGAAGGTCTCTTTATTTCCATCTTGGTCTCTAACGCAAGCCCGCCCCCAGGGCTCCAGGCCCCCAGCCCAGCAGCAGACAGTTTATAAATAAATAAGTTACAAAAGCGGGAGGGGGTGCAGCCGGACAGCCCTCCCGGGCCGGGCCTCGGGGCTCAGTGCTCCGTGAGTGACAGCTGCAGGATCCGCTGTAAGTCCTCCTCCTCCTGCTGCCCCCGTCGCTCCCGCTCCTCCTGCTCCCGTGAGGACAACTCCAGGGCCAGGCGAAGCTGCTCCTCAAAACTGGGGGGGGCCAGGGCCGGGGGCGTCCTATGCGGGGATCCCGGGCCCCGGGGCTCGGTGGACATCCGCAGGCTTTCCTGGAGGGCCCTTCCAGGCAAGGTGTGAGAGGGGAGAGCAGACCGGTGAGCACTAAGGCCAGGGGAGGAGGCCAAGGGCTGGCACATGGTTAGAGGACAAGGACAAAGACAGGGTGGCTAGGACCTGGGAGACCAGAGAGAAGAGACAAGGCGGGGCCCTGTGTCCCCATCCCTCATGACACCTCAGTGGGGGCAGCACAGCTGATGGGTAGCCTTGGAGAGGGCATGGGGTCCTGGGACCAGCACCTCCCTGCACCCCACCAGCCAAGGACCCCTGACTGGCAGGGTGGCTGAGGCAGGGCGGGCCCGAGACCTGGACCGAGAGGTCCTAGGGGGCCTCACCGCTCCAGCTGAAGCTGCTCCTCATAAGCCGTGACGTGGGGAGGAGGGTGGGCACCAGGCCCGGTGGTGGTCAGGGCTTCCCAGACAGTCACCTGCAGTAGCCGGAGCACAGAGCTGTTGCCTCTGCCACCTGTGGCTGCAGAGGCCAGGGGCCGGCCCTGCCCGCGCCCCACCTGCTCCGCCTCCGCGCCCGCCTCGAGCAGGCTCTGCTGGATGGCAAACTGCAGCAGGTCATCGTCCTCGTCACGGAGGGGCTCACTGCGCTCCGCGCCCAGCACACTGTACCCTTCGGGCACCTCGAACACGGCGGGGTCCACCTCGCACGGGAAAGGGCTCCCTGCGTGCGACGGAGGCGCCCCACTCAGCCCCCACTGCTTGGAGACCAGCGAGCCGCACGGCCCCCCTCCCTCCTGCAGTGGTACCTGAAGCTGTGACAGCCGAGCCAGGGGCCGGCACCCACACTGAGCTCAGGGGCTCGTCACAGCCACACAGGTTGCTGAAGGTGATGCGGGCGTTGAGCACGTGGAAAAGGGGGATCTCTGTGAGGAGACAGCCAACCCTGAGCTGGAGCCCATATCTATGTGACTCTCCAGGAACTGCCCGAGGCCCTCCTGCTGCCTCGGCCCCAGCTCTCACCAATCTTGACCGGGAAGCCAGGTGGGAGGCGCAGGGTGATGAAGTCTCGCAGCTTGGCAAAGTGAGCGTTGCTGATGGCCATCAGGTCGATGATGGGCGTCACCTGGTCACCCAGGGAGAGCGGGTGCTCCTCACTCAGCCACAATGTTGCCTTGAACCTGCCCAGCCGACCGCAGGACGCTGGTCAAGGAACCTCTGCTGGCTCCTCTGCTAAGGCCCACCCACGCTGGACGCCCGCCTTTACTCATGCCCCGACCTGGCCTGGGGCACCTGCCTGCCTCCTCCAGCAGCTTGTATCCTTCTGGGCCTATGGCCCGAGCTGCCCCCCAGACCCTGGGCCCACGCTGGGGCCTATGGTGGTTTGCGCCAGCTCAGCTCATCTGGATGAGGAGGGCAGGGCCGGGCTGCTGGCTTCGGTCTGGGCCCTGTCCACAATCCCTCCTCCTCCTCAGCCCACGGGCAGCCAGAGCCTCACGCTTTGCTATGCTTTTGTGCTCAGCAGAGCCCAGGGGTCCGGACTGCCAGGGTTTGAATCCCAGCTCCACCCTCGGGTGGCTGAGAGTCTCCATGAGGTCCCTGAGGCGGTGCTGGGCTCAGCATCAGCTGTCACAGCTCCTCAGATGCTCATGGCGCCCGTGGGAGCAGGCGGCCAAGTGTGACTGTTCTCATTTTACTGAGGAGACTAGACTCTCAGAGCAGAAGGCATTTCCTCGGGTCACAAAGCCAGGAGGTGGCAGAGCTGTGTGCCCTTCCCACTCTGCCATAAGCTGGCTCCCAGCGGGTGCTCATTAAATTGAAGAGAAAACCATGCATGGGTGGTGCTGCCAATTCATTCACCAAGGAAGAGGACCAGTCCTCGGGCCAAGCCTGAGCTTGCCAGGTGCCAAGGACCAAGGGATAAGACAGACCCGGCTCCTGCCCCCAAGGGGTGGAGTCTAGGAAGAAGCTGGCTGGGTGAGTGGGTCCCTGACTCCGGTGGGCCCCGTGACAGGAGTCTACAAGGGCTCAGGGGGACCCTGAAGGAAGTCCCCAGCCAATCCCTAGACGTCACCTCTGTACTTTGCTGGACATCTCGATGGGGCGGCCAATGTTCCTCGACTCCAGGCTGAAGTTGGGGTCGAAGTACTCGTCGGGGGAGATGGCTGTGGGGTTGGTGGGGCTGGCTGCCTGCTGCACAGGAGCCTGGGTGGGCCCCAGGACAGGGCTTAGCAGGACGGTGCCTGCCCGGCCCACCCCCCAGCCCCCACCCCCAGCGCTGGCTCACCCCGTTGTGGGAGGAGTGCTGCTGGGCCATCCCGAGGAAGGACTGGAACGGAGTCTTCCCCCCTAAGGAGGAGTGGGAGCCCATGAGGGGACTTGGGCCACTGCTCTCAGACTGTTCCCACCCACCCTCCATCATGGGAGCCTCCTGTCAGGTGGGAGATGGAGACAGGGCAGATGAGAATGTAGAGGCCTCCCAGCTTGTCCCGATATGCCGGCCCCCCTAGACCAGGGTGACCCCACCACGCGGTGTGACTGGGCAGCAGGCAGGCGCACCTGGGTTTACCTTTGCTCCTCGACTTGTCCTGATCAGAGAGGTGCTCCGTGCGTGTGCGTGTCACCAGCTCCACATTGGTGGCACTGTACACCTAGGGAGTAGGGGGGACACAGGGGAAGCTGGGGGCTCAGAGCCTGTTCCCCACACTCAGCCTCATCAGCACAGGACCCAAGTTCTCCTGTCCGCAGGGACAGATGAGATCTCACTGCCCACAGTGGAGGAGGGGGCGGGGTCTGAACCCCAGGGAGTCACTACTGGGGGGAAAATGCTCCTCCTTTCATCTTGGAACCCCGGGTGGGGGCCCATGCTGTGGGTGATCCCTGCATGCTCACCCAGGGCCCCACTGAGTCCCCATGGCCGCGCAGGGCTTCCAGAGCCCACGGGCCACTGTCTCTCCCTCCACATGGGTGGATGTGGAGAAGCACAGGGTTCCTGGGCCTCGTCTCCTACCCCAGCCCCCACCACTAGCCTCTCCTGCCTTGGCCTCGTAGCCGCTAACGGTTTCCATCTTCTCAGACCGCCAGCCCCAGATACCACATTTGTTCCTGAAACAGACCAAACAGGAGCTTGTGAGGACCCACACCCCCCAGCCCTGGCCAGAGCCTCCCCTTCCAAAGACCGCTCCCCCCAAGCAGCCCTTCCACCGTGAAACGGGCAGGGCCTTGAAGAGGATGCCTGCACACCTGGGGGCAACTGAACAAGGGCTGCAGGCTGGAAGGCGCTGAGGGATTATCACTAATTTTGTTAGATGTGATAACGGTGGTGGGGCTGGCTGTTGTGAAACATCCTTATCTGTCAGAGTCACGTGCAGAAGCGTTTACTGCTGAAATGATATGACGTCTGGGATGTGCTTTCAGACAGTCCAGGGAAAAAGGAGAAAAAAAAAAGTGATAAATGAAGCTGGGTGATGAGCACGTTAGACGATTCTCTCTTCTTTCATATGTTTAAAATTGTCCATAATAAAAAGTTAAAAGTATGTCTGATTCAACAATAATAGTTGGGGACTTCAATACTCCACTTTCAATAATGGACAGAACAAGCTGACAGAAGATCAACAAGGAAAGAGAAGACTTGAACGCACCATGAACTGGACTTAACAGACATCCTTTAAAACACTCCATCCAACAATAACAGAGTACACATTCTTTTCAAGTGCACATGGAACATTCTTCAGACAGACCATATGCTAGACCATAAAAGAAAACTCAATAAAATTTACAGGGTAGAAATTATACAAAGTATGTCTCCAATCACAATGGAATGAAATTAGAAATCAATAACAGAAAAAAGATTTGGGAAACTGACAAACATGTGGAAAATAAACCACACATTCCTAAACAACCAATAGATCAAACAATAAATCAAAAGGGAAATCAGAAAATATCATGAGATGAATGGAAATGAAGACACAGCATATCAAAACTATGGGACACAGCTAAAGCAGTGCTTAGAGGGAAATTCATAGCTATCAAGGACTCTATGAGGAAAGAAGAAAGATCTCAAATCAATAACCTAATCTTCCATATTAAGACACTGGGAACAGAGCAGCTAAACCCACAGCAGGCAGAAGCAAGGAAATAATAAGTATCAGAGTGAAAACTAAGGAAATAAAAGTAAGTAGAAAAATAGAGAAATTCAATGAAACCAAAGCTGGGAAACCAAAACGGGTTCTTTGAAAAGATCAAAAAAATTGACAAACCTTTAGCTAGATGGATAAGAGAGAAGACTCAAATTACTAGAATCAGAAATGAGAAAGGAGCATTATTACTGACATTACAGAAATAAAAAGGATTATAAAGGAATACAGTGAACAATTGTACCCCAACAAATTAGATAATCTGGATGAAATGGACAAATCCTAGAGAGAGAAAAACCACCACAACTAACTCAAGAAGAAATAAACAATCTGAATAGATCTGTAACAAGTGAAGAGACTGAATTAGTAGTTTAAAAAAATACCCTCAAAGAAAAGCCCAGGCCCAAGTGGCTCCACCAATGAACCCCACCCAACATTTAAAGAAGAATTAATACCAATTATTTACAAGCTCTTGCAAAAAATAGACAAAGAGGTGACACTGCCTAATTTATTCTATGAGGTACTGCCCAGATTCCAAAACCAGACAAAGACATCACAAGAAAAGAAAACTACAGACCAATAACTCTTATGTATAGGGACACAAAATACCAGCCAACTGAATTTAGCAACATATGAAAAGAATTACACACCATGACCAAGTGGAATTTATCCCAGGAATACAAGGTTGGTTCAACATCTGAAAATCAATTAATGTCACACACACATCAATAGAACAAAAATAAACGTCACAGGATCATATTGATACACAGAAAAATTTGAAAAAAAATCCAAACCCTTTCATGATAAAAACACTCAACAAACTAGGAGTAGAAGGGAACTTCCTCCATGTGATAAAAGGCACCCACAACTAACATCATACTTAATGGTGAAAGACTTAAAGCTTTCCCCTTAAGGTCGGAAACAAGACAAAGACGTCTGCTCTTGCCACTTTTATTCAACATTCTACTGGCGATTCTAGCCAGAGCAATTAGAGAAGAAAAAGAAATAAAAGGTATCCAGATTGGACAGGAAGAAGTAAAACTCTATTAACAGATGACATGATCTTACATATAAAAAAATCATAAGAAATCCATTAGAACTAAAAAAATGAGTTTAGCAAGATTGCAGGATCTAAGATCAATATACAAAAATCAATTGTATTCTTATAGATTTGCAATGAACAATTAAAAAATGTAATTAAGAAGACAATTCCATTCATAATAGCATCAAAAAGAATAAAATACTTAGAATAAATTTAACAAAAGAAATGTAAAACTTATACTCCAAAAACTATAAAACATCATTAAAAGAAAGGAATGGTCTAAATAAATGGGAAAATATCCCATGTTCATGGATCAGAAGACAACACTGTTAAGATGGCAACACTCCCCAAAATGATTTACAGATTTAACGCAAACTTTATCAGAATCCCACCTGATTTCTTTGTGGAAACTGACAAGGTGAATCTAGAATTCATCTAAAATTGCAAGGGAACCGGAATACTCAAAAATAATCTTGAAAAAGAACAAAGTAGGAAGACTCGCACTTTCCGATTTCAAAACTTACTATAAAGCAGTGGAGATTAAGACAGTATGGGACTGGCACAAAGAGAGACATACAGATCAATGGAAAAGAACTGACAGTCCAACAATAAACCCATACGTCTTTGGTCAACTGATTTTCCACAAGGGTGCCAAAATCATTCAACAGGAAAAGTACAGTCTTTTCAACAAACCGTGCTGGGACAACTGGATCGTCACAAGCAAAAGAATGAAGTTGGACTCTTACCTCCCACCATATACAAATATTAACTCAAAATGGATCAAAGACCTAAATGTAAGATCTAAAACTATAAAACTTTCAGAAGAAAACATGAGGAAAAACCTTCATGACTTTGGATTTGGCAAACTACTGTCAGTTATGACACTTAAAGCATGAGCAACAACAGAAAAAAACAGGTAAAATGGACTTCATAAAAATTAAAAACTTGTGGGGGCCAGCCCCATGGTGTAATGGTTGAGTTCAGTGCACTCCGCTTTGGCAACCCGGATTTGCAAGTTCGGATCCTGGGCAGGGACCAACACAGCTCGTCAGCCATGCTGTGGCAGCGACCCACATATAAAGTGGAGGAAGACTGGCACAAATGTTATCTCAGGGCTAATCTTCCTCAAGAAAAAAAAAAAAATTTAAACTTTTGTGTTTCAAAGGACAACTTCAAGAAAGTGGAAAGACAACACACAGAATCAGAGAAAATATTTGGAAATCATATATCTGATAAGCGACCTATATCTAGAATATATAAAGAATTCTTACAATTCAATAATAAAAAGATAACCCAATTTTTTAAATGGGCAAAGGATCTGAATAGATATTTCTCCAAAGATGACATACAAATGGACAATAAGCCCATGAAAAAATGCTCAAATCATTAGACATTATGAAAATGCATATGAAAACCACAATGAGATACCACTCCACACCTGCTAGGATGGTTAAACTCCAAAAATAAATAAATGAATGAACCATAATAAGTGTCGGTGAGGATGTGGAGAAACTGGAACCCTCATACCCTGCAGACAGGAATGTAAAATTCTGCAGCCCCTTCGGTCAACAGTTTGGCAGCTCTTCAGACAATTAAACATGCAGTTACCACATGACCCAGCAATTCCACTCCTGGGTACATCCCCAAGAGAAAGGAAAACACAAGTCCACACAAAAACTTGTACACTGATGTTCACAGCTGCACTATTCATCATAGTCAAAAGGGGGAAACAACCCAAATGTCCATCAGCGGACGAATGAATAAACAAAACGTGGTATACTCATACAACGGATTTGGCCATAAAAAGGAATAAAGTAGTTATATGCTACAACTTGCGTGACCTTTGAAAACACTATGCTAAGTGAAAGAAGCCAGTCACAAAAGACCACAGATTGTATGATTCCGCTTATATGAAAATCCAGAATAGGGAAATCTATAGAGACACAAAGGAGATTAGTTGTTGGTTAGGGCTCAGGGAGAAGATGGGGGGATAAGGGATGGGGGCGATCAGTTAAAGGGGATGGGGTTTCTTTTCGAGGTGATGAAAAGTGCTCTAAAATTGACCGTGATGATGACTGTCTACCCGTGAATACACCACAGACCCCTGACTGTACACATTAAATAAGCTAACTGTATGGCACATAAAGTTATATCTCAATAAATCTGTCTTCTTTTCTATAGCATTTCTGAAGTCTATTACTGGAACTGGGGCATATGTTGCCAGAGAAATAACACTCTGGCTGGAAGCGTCGGGTTCCTAGGCTCCCCACAAAGGACTCTTTGGCCCAGACACAGCCACACCATGGAGAAGCCAACACTGCTGGGAACAGCTGCCCTGACCCACAGCCTAAATCCCTGTTTTTATGGGAAAACATGTGAGGTCAGAAGTCAAGAAACTGGAGACACTCTGACCTAGCTAGGATCCGTCCCAGGAAGACAGCTGCCAGCAAGGACAGGCATGCAGGGGCCTGAAGGCTGCCCTGGGGGCCCGGCCACTTGCAGGCGGTCTGGGTGGGACACGGGGCCTACAGTGACTCCCTCCCCAACCTGAGCAGCCTCTGCGAGTGGCTCAGCTTCTCAAAGCCTGAACCAGGAGCCTCAAGGGCACCACCCAACGTGTGGCCGGGCCCCAACTGACCTCTCAAAGGCCACGTTTCGAGTGTCCAAGTGGGTGGAGACAATAGGAGAGGTGAGGCGACTGGCCACGTGCTCCTCACTGGGCCGCATGGCGGCCAGCAGCGCTTCTGGCTCATGTAGGGCGAGCCCCAGCGTTTCCGTGTGCACCACCTGCCGGTCATGGTCCACTTCCATCACCAAGGCTCCTGCCTCTGCCAGGCGGTGGGGGGTGTTTTGGGGGGACAGATCAGGGCCAGGCCCCTGGCAGCAGGGAGAGGGCCATCATGGTGCCCTCAGCCACCTGCTGCTGAGTGGATGTGACCTCCACCCCCAACCTCCATTTCCACATCTGAAGGGTGGAAAGGAAGGACAGCATCGTCCTTACAAGCCGTGGGAAGATCCACGGGCTCTGGCCTCCCGCGTGCTCGCCATGAGTCCCCCAGGACTCACCCTGGCCCTTAAAGATGAAGCTTCTCCGGCCGCGCTGCCAGGTCATGTGCTCGAAGCCCAGGAGACTGGTGTCCACCCGCAGGCTCTCACCCCGCTTCCACACGCGGTACACGTCGCTGGGGCACATCTTGGACACGAGGGGCACTGTAGGGGGTGCAGAGGTCACCGGGGTTCTTTCCCAAAAGCCCAACCCCAGGGCCGAGGATGGTTAGTGGTCCAACTCACCCCAGCTGGTGAACTCCCACTTCATCTCCACGTAGAAATCGGGGGCCTGAGATGGACCAGAGCACCTGTCAGGGCCCTGCCCGCTGCTGGGAGCCAGCGGCCTGGGGAGCTCTTTGTCGGCAGCCCCCCTTCTGAGAGCCCAGCCCTTCAGCAAGTCTTGCTGAGCAGCCATGGCCCAGCCACGCCCCCACCCCAACCAAACCCTAACCAGAAAGGGTGGGCCAAGTGGGGCCCTAAAGAAGGTCTGCGAGTAATCAGGCTATAAGCATCTGGAGGCATGGGGGCCAGTCTCAACCTGGCCACTAGCCCACTGGGGGGGCCCCGGGGGAGCTTCTGCCCCTCTGGGCCCCAGAGTCCTCATCTGTAAAGAGGGCACAATGAGCCCCTCTGGGCCTGCCCCTGGGGTGGGGGGCAGGAGGTAGGCAGTGTGCTCTCCCAGCCGGGCCCCACTGGGTGCTCTGAGAAGTGGGGACAGGTATTCCAGGGGCCCAGGCCCCATACGCTCAGTAGGGTGAAATTCTCCCTCCAGGGAGCCATGGTCTAGGCTCTGCTGAGATTTCTGGCACCAAGGGACCCTCGATGCTGGCAAAGGCTTTCCTCCCAAAGGGCCCACTCTCACCCATGTGGGCCTGGACTCCTCTCCTTCCTACATGATCCTGCACTGGGGTCAACAGAGAGGGACCTCGCTGACAGCGTCGGGAGAGCATGTCACACAGGCTGAAGCCCTTCCAAGGCCAGGCCTGGCAAGGGTGGCCAGAGTGATCCCCATGCAGTCTGTCATGGACCTCTGCCATGGTACCCGCCCCACCCCACCCCCTCTTACTGGCCACACCTCTGTGCCCTGCTGTACCTGGCGGAGTTTGTTGAGCAATTCTGGAATGCCAGCCAGCCTCTGTGTGGCCCTTTGGTAGTCCCGATACTGGAGCACCAGCTGCACCATCTCTGGGTCCCCAGTGCTGACTGCCTCCTGCAGCACTGGTGGTGGCAGGGTACTGAGGGGAGCTCTCTTGATGGCCCCAGGACCAGCCATCACACCCACCCACCAACCCTGCTGTCAGCCTCAGGGGAGCCCCGCTACCCTCTGCAGTACCTGCCCAGCCCTGGCAGCTCTCTTTGCCCACATTGGCATTGTGTCGAAGGAGGACTCTCACGGACTCCAAGTTCCCCAGGGACACAGCCAGTTCCAGAGGGGTACGCCCCCGGGGGTCCTCCTGTTCAATGTCGTGCTGGGGGAGAGGGGACACTTAGCACAGGACAAGTAAGGAGAGGCCAGGGCAAGAATGCCACTGGGCTGAACAGGGTTGGGAGTCACCGCAGGAGATAAGGATGGCAGACAGGAGGTGGAATGGCAGAGGGTGGCCTGCGTGTCCTGATAGGGGAGAGGAGGCGGCAGGCGGCAAGGGCCTGCCCACCTCTCCTGCCCTCTGCCAGGGGCAGAGCTGTGGGTCCAGGGGCGAGGTCTGGGCAGGCAGAGATGCAGCTGCGGCTGTCAAGAGTTTGGACCGGCCTGGGGACCAGGACCAGGCGGCTTGCTCTCAGCCTGGCTCAGGCGTGGTGCGGCGCGAGTTCGGGAGCTAGAAGCAGCGTGAAGTGGGTAGACTGGCAGGGCAGGGCCCAGCGCGGGGAGCCGAGGCCAGAGGCTCAAGCGCGAGGGGCAGGTGCCCTGGGCTTCGGATTGGGCCGAGGAGGGGGCGCAGGGAAGCGGCTGCGGAGCTGAGCAGGGGCGGGCGGCCTCCAGGATGGGGACCACAGCTTTGGGTGGGGGGCCCGGAGGAAGGCCTGGGTGCCCGGCGGGCCTCACCTGGCGGCTGTGCAGCGCGGCCTCCAGTTCGCGGTGCCGGTTCGCCCAGACGAGCCGGTGCAGCGGGAAGGTGGGGCCCGGGCCGGCCATGCTGGGCCTCAGCGCGACATCCCGGGCGGGCGGGCGGGCGCGGCGGGGGCGGCCCGGCCCCGCCTCGGCTTCGGGCCTGGCGCGGCCCCCTCGCTTCGCGTCCACGCCACGCGCGAGCTGCGCCCACCGCGGCCCCCGCGGCCCCGCGCCCCCGCGGCAGTGGCGGCGGCGGCGGCGGCGGCGGCGCAGGCGGCGGGGCTGGCGGGCCGGGCGGGGCTGCGCCGGGGCGGGGCGGGGCGTCGGGCCGCGCGCCCCCTCGCCTCCCGCAGCCATGGCAACCGCAGCCGGACCCGCGCGCGCCGGGGGCGGGCGGGGGGCGCTGCCCAGCCGCCATGGCAACCACGCGCGCCAGCGGCGAGGCCGGGACCCCGGTCTCCGCCCGGGCCTCAGCCGGGCAGGGGTCTGCGGGGGGCGGTCCGGGGGGCGGGGCCTGGCCAAACTCCGCCCGCGGCCTGCAGGGGGCGCTCCAGGCCCAGCGCAGACCCCTCCGTGCGGGTCCGGAAGGGGGAGGAGGGCGCCCGAGGGCGGGGCGGCTCGGCGAGGGGTGGGGCCTGGGCTCTCGGGCCGTGCGCGCGCGTGTGCGCGTGCGTGTGCAGCGGGCTGCGGGTCCTGCTGCCTTGGGTTACTTGCGTCTCCCCAGCAGCCACCCGCCCATGTCCCGGTCTTCCTACCCCAGGCCTCGCAGATACTGATTATGCCTCTGAGTGCGGGGGAGGTGGGAGGTCCTAGTTCCTGGCTCCATCACCTCGCAGATACCCCTAAATGCTGGCCAGCTTAGCATGAAGCGCCTTCTCCAGGGACCGGGGCCGGTGTCTGGTGGTGGCCACACCACGGGCTGGGCCCAGCCACGCAGGGAGGCGGCTCCTCAGGGGTCTGGAGTCAGGGTTGGGAGTATTGGCCAGTGGGGGTTGGGGGGGAGCAGGCCTGGCTCTGGCCCCCCCTGGTGGAGGACTGTCCACCGTGAACGGCTGCGTTCACCCACTGCGTGGAGCCCTTTTGCAGAGGCTGCGCGTTGCTGCCAGTGTCAGGAGGGGAAGGAGAGTTTCGAAATCAGGGCTGGCCCCTCCACCCACACCGGAACCAGGGTGCAGGCCTCAGTCGGCCAAGCAATGGCGGCCTTACCCTTGCCTTAGCCTGGGTCTAGCCCTGGCTCTTGTTGGATGGTGAGGCAGCGGCCAGGCTTGGCCAAGGCTGACCCTCTGGTCTCAGTCTTCCTAGCTATGATATGACTAGATAGTGTGATCTAGAAGTTTGAGCTGAGTCTGGGCTGGGAGGTCCTGGTTGCCATTTCCCTCTGCCCTCTCATTGTGCCTGGGGGGCTCCTGGGCCATCTGGGATAGCTCAGCCACCTTGCCGTGTAGTGTCATCAGGTCACTGTAATGTCCTTGGTCTACAGTAGCTCAAAGGCCTCTGAATGTCCAGAACTCTAAAATCAGGCCCTGCTGGCCGCCACTGCTGCCGCCCTCTCTAGCTTCCACCTTTCTTAAAAGGGCCACCCCTTCTGCAAGCCGTCTTCACTCCAAATGCAGCAGGACTTTCTGGGGCCCAGCCTCTCCTGACCTCTGCGGTCTGGAACACAGCTCCCCACTGGCCCTGGATCCTAGTCCTGTTGTCTTCTCAAACCTTTTCCAGGGGCCCTTTCCCCCTCCCCGACCTCCAAGTCGGACTTCTCCCTGGCTGAAAGCCTGTTTGTTCCCACCGTCACTCTGATGCCACTTCCAGGACCACATTTCAGCTCCCTCTGGGACATCTCTGTGCCCAGTGTCCCATGCTATCCCATCAGCATGTCTGAAACCAGATCCGGCCACATTCACCCTCTTCCCCTCAGGCCAGCTCTGCTCCTGGCTGTCCTTGTGTGCCATCTGGGACTGCCACCTTTCTCTCCTCCCCAGGTCCCACCCATTCCTGCTGGGCCGTGTTCTTCCCATCTGGCCTCTTTGTGTCTCTTCCTCTCCCACCACCGTTATGACATCTCTTCCTTGGACAGAAGCAGTGACCCCTAACCCCTCTCCCTGTTTCCCATCCTTCGCCGCCCTCCACGCGTCCTACACACGGGTCATCAGCGACTTACTTTTCCAGCCAGCTCTCATCACCCCAGCCCCTGTCCAGAGCCTTTAAGGCCTCCCCAGAGCCTATCCCAGCCCAGGCTCCACGTCCATTCCCATCTCTGTTTGTAGACAGTAAGTGCACGTCGGGCTCTGGGCCAGGTTATCCTGGCATTCAGGACCTCCCAGGCCTGGCTCTTTCCCGAACCTGAGACACTCCTGACTGCCTGGCCCTTCCCTGCATCAGAAATGTCCCCTTACCTCCTCCACCCCAGTGCTGGAGGCCCAGCACAGAGGCCATTTCCTCCGAGACTCCATGAGTCCCTCAGTCTTGCCCAGCAGAGCCCCGAGGAGGGTGGGCAGCAATGGACACCACCCACGGGGGCCTGTCAGGCAAGGACACGGGGAAAAGGAAGTTGACCAGAGCCTCTGGGCAGATGAGGCCTGGTGCTGGGGGATCCCCCCAGCCTCAGGGACTCCTCCTGGAGGCTGAATGGTGAGGCCAGAGGGAGACCAAAGCCAGAGAAGGCCAAGGGCCCAGAGGGTGCGGTGTGGCCCTGAGGGCAGGGTGTCCTCAGCACGGTGCCTGGCAAGCTGGGGTGCTCCGTCCGTCAGTCCAAACATGATACCAAGGGCCGATCTGCAAGCACCTTCTCCTGCTCCCCTGGGCAGTGGGCAGAAGACCTCCTGCTCCCCGAGTGGGAGGATGAGCTGTCGGGGTGGGAGAAGGGCAGGGGGAGTGCCCCGCCCCGGAGAGGGCTTGGGCCTGAGGCGGCGGGCCCTGGATGCCTGCCATGGAAGGGGAGGGGAGCTGGTGCCACCAAGACCCTCTCCCCTCAGGCCCCGCCCAGCAGAGGCTGAAAATTAACATGGGGCACAAAAGAGTCTGACACAGCCAAGGAGTCAGGCACCATTTTTTATAAAAACGCATAGTATCATTTTCCACTCTTTAAAATCACATTCAAAATTCGGCAAAGAAACGCCCTGGGGAGTGAGTAGATGGGGGAGGGTGCGCCAACCCAGCCCCGGGGGGAGAGGGTGCGACACCACACATGGCAGCGCGACTGGCACAAGGGGGCATGCGGTGGGTGAGGTGGCGCCCTACAGGCGGTGGCACTGATGGGACGTCGGGCTGTGGGGCTAGACAGCCCGGGGGGCACTCTGACCGGCTTGGGCAGGGAGGGCTGGCCCCACCAGGCCCCCTCTCACTGTGCTGCCTGGCCAGCCGCTGGCCCCCTATGGTCCTGGGCAGATGAGGGGAAAGGAGGACCTTGGGGCCAGGCTAGGCCAGTGTGGCACAACCCGCAGTGGCCTTTCTGTGGTCCCTGAGCCAGGGCGCTGGGGCGGAAGGAAGAGGGGGCTGCAGTGAGGGCAGCAGTGCCCACTGCCAAGGCCACCCTCCTGGCTGAGCCCACAGTGTCCAGGGAAGGTGGGAATGGAGGCAGTCAGTGACACAGGTGCTCTTCCCGAGCAAGGGTGCAGGAGCGCAGGTCACCGTGGGAGGCCCTCCTCCACCCCCTGGCTGGAGGGCAGGACAGTGCAGGCCTGTGTCCCTGTTGCAGGAGGGGCCGCGGTGGGAAACTCCAAGTAGCATCCCTGTGCTGCGGCCTCCCCTGGGGTGGGGGACGCTGGGCCACCCAGCTGTGCTGTGGGCGCAGAGCACAGCCCACAGGGCCTGAGGTGGCACAACTCGGGGTGGCGTCATCCCCGGGGAGGGGTGGGAGGGCTGCTGGGGGCTGCTCTCCTCCCACAGGAAGACACTGGGAGCGGGCGGCCCCTGAGGGGTCAGGGCTGAGGGTGGCCAGACAGTGGCTGGGTTGGTGGCAGCAGGAGCCAAGGCAAGCGGGCCCCTCCCTGGGGGCTGGGCCAGGCTGGGGCCACAGGAAATCACAATAATTACAAAATAAAACCTTTTCCGCTTTGCGGGAAAACAAATAATAAAAATTCGACAAAATAAATTAGAGGTTTATAAAAGGCGGGCAGGTGGGCGGGCAGGTGGGCGGGCGGGTCAGAGGCCGTTGGCGCTGCCACGCTGGATCAGCGGCACCTTGCTCAGCTCCACCACCGGTGAGCGGGGCTTGTTCTTCATCTTGGGCACCCGCTGCACCAGCTGCTGGGCCTCGCGGTAGGCGTCCCGCAGCTCCTTCTTCCACTGCACCAGCTCTGGGTCGCTCTGCACACGCCCCAGAGGCTGTCAGGCCGGCTGGGCGCCCCGAAGGCCCCTCTGTTCCCACCCGCCCCCACTGCCTGCCTGCCCCGGCCCCACTCACGTCGCACTGCAGGACGAACTGTTTCCCGCCCCGGATCTTGAGAAGGAGGCACTTCCGCTCCTTGATCTGCGTCTCTTCCACCGACTGGATCTCCTCCATGGTCAGCAGGCTCTGCTGCGGGGCGGGGAGGGGGCGGTGAGAGCGCAGGCCAGGCCCAGCCACCGCCGACCCCACAGGCTCCCGGCGCCAGCCCCGCTCCTTACCGGGGCCTCGCCCTCGCCCCGCCACTCGAGCCGGTTTGGGAACAGGTAGAAGTACCGCCGCTGCCACTGGGTCAGGAAGGGGTTGCCCATCTTGGACATGTAGCCGTGCATGATGCAGTCCTTGCCCAGGGCGTAGTCTGACCAAAGAGAGCGAGAGAGGCGGCCTCAGCCCGGCCCAGCCCCGCCTGGGTTTGGATCCTGGTCTGGCTGTTCTCTGGCTGTGGCCGTGGCTGGGTTCCTGAACCCGGGCCTGTTTCTCATCTCTAGAGCGGGCAGTGGGCGCCCACCGCAGCCGTGGATCCTCACCTTCCTCATGGCCCAGCTGCTTGTTTTTGGTTTTCTTGCGGGTCTCCAGCCGGTCCGTCTCGGCGTTGATGGTGTCAAAGACAGTCTCTGCCACCTCCTGCTGCCACCGCTCCGAGATGGTGAGGGGGAAGTTGCGGTAGAGCTCCTGGTCGCTGTCCAGTAACTTCACCGTGCGGACGGGGCAGGAACAGCCATCAGCCACGGGCCTGCCCAGCCCTGACCCTGGGGCAGAGTGGTCTGGTCCAACCGCCACCCTCAGGGACGTCTGGGGAGGAGGAGCCTGAGCCCCAGCAGCTGACAGGGCTGCCGTGGGGTCTCACGGGCAGAGGAGGAGGAGGCCGCCACCCGGGCGGGCTCAGGTGTGAGAGGCCAGGCAAGGCCCAGTACCTTGATGCCTTTTGTGTCCTCCTCATCAAAGGAGCCGATGTCGAAGGCGTCGGCCGCATTCACCTCCCCTCGTGGGGGGATCAGCGGGGGCGTATACTGCAGCAGAACGGGGGCTGGGTGTCAGCAGGGCCAGGCACTGCAGGGCGCCCGCCCGGCCCGGCCCTAGGCTTTACCTTCTGCAGGAAGACCATCTGCCAGTCCAGGGAGCGGAAGAAAGAGCTCTCCTTCACTTCCTGGGCCCTGTGGGGAGGTGCGGGTCATCCAGGCTGGGGGCTAAGTGTGGCCCTGGGGCAGGTGGCCCAGGCTACCTCCTGGTTCTGCCACCCTGGCTCTGTGACCTTGACCAAGTTCCTTAAATCTCAGCCTGTTTCCTCATCTCTAAAATGGGGAGAGCGGCAGTTCCCACATCGCAGGGCTGTTCTGAATCTTAGTATTTGTACTTCTTGCAACATCATGCCTGGCACTTGGTAAATGTTTAATAAACATAAAAAGCTGCTGTCATCATCGTTATCATCACTGTCTTTGTTACAAGGGCCCCTCCGGAAGGCGGTCCCCAGGCGGCTCTGGCAGCTGCACCCTGGGGCAGCCCCACACCCTGAGAACACTGGATGGGGCTGGTCGTGCCCCAACCTGTGAGCTCCTCAAAGGAAGCTGGGACCATGGAGGGCGCTCCAGTGACAGGACACAGCCCTGTCCTCAGGGCGGCACAGGCGGAGGCCTGGGCAGGCTGGCCCAGCGGCCTGCTGAACACAGCAGCATGCCCCAGCGCCCAGGGCCCACAGGGAGGGCAGGCCTGGGACAGTGGCCCTGGTCCCGGGCACTCACCCTCGGCCTAGGCAGCCCAGTCTCCGGTTGACATCCCTCTGCAGCAGCCCCTCCAACAAGGAGCGGAGCTCCGGGGAGAAAGAGTCGGGCAGCTCCACGGCCTGCGGGAGGAGGAGTGGGGTGTTGACAGGCCAAGGGAGGGCCTCTGGCCCCATCACAGATCTGGGGCCCCAGTGCACAGGGAGAGACAGGGCACAGCTTCCTAACCCCCCCAGCGGACGTGTTTGCTCTGACAACACAGAGAGCGGGGAGCCTGCGGGGCAGGAGGCCAGAGTGGGGATAAGTGGCTCGAGATCTTGCTAGTTGGTGAGAAGCAAGAGTCCATGACCCTCATACCCACAGGAGACCCCAGTCCCACTGCAGCCCCCCGGACCTCCACCCAGCCTCCCAGGGTTGGGAGCCTACACTCACCATTGTCAACGTCATGCGGTCAATCTCATGCTTATCTTTGGTCTTGTGCTGCCGGAAAGGGCTGTGCCTAGGCAAGAGAGGCCGAAGTCCAAGGTCAGAGACAGGAATGGGGAAACTGAGGCAGGTAGCATGAATGATCCTCGTCCAAAGCCAGGGATGGTGCCTCCACTAACACCCAAGCAGCCGTGGGCTCCCGGCCCCCAGCCTCCCGCCTGGCCTGGGGAAGAGCTTCTCTCTGTCCTGGCCTACCCGCTCCCCGGGACGGCCCACTCACCCCCGCAGCAACTTGAAGAGCATGCAGCCCAGGGAGAACCAGTCGGCGCTGCTATCGTAGGCCACACCCTTCTGCAGAACCTCGGGGGCCATGTACCCATGGGTGCCCCTATGGAGGCAAGGAGGCCATGAGCAGGTTTGGCCGAGAGTGTGGGAAGGGAGAGTGGGGGGCTGGGACACTCACACGCTGGCGTGGGGCTTCTTCTTGGAGAAGTCGCAGGCCAAGCCCAGGTCTGAAATGCGCACGTGGCCATGCTCGTCCAGAAGGATATTGGCCGGCTGTGGAAGGAGCCCAGTGAGCTGCCCCAGGGCGGCTCAGGGCAGGGCCCGGCCAGGCAAGATGCCAGCTGGGTCACTGTCTTCGCTCTAGAGGGTTATGGGTGTCCAGGGACAAAGGCCCCAGGTGGGGCGTCCCCTCCTTCCCCAATCACAACTCAAATCCAGAAAATGGCTGGGTGGGAGGGAGGGTGCAAGGGGAGGAGCCGGGCCACCCTGTCCTGGGACACCACTCCCATGGGCCTGGCAGCCAGCTGTGCTGAGGAGGGACGGGACTGTGGTGGCGCCTCACCTTCAGGTCCCGGTAGACGACGAAGCGGTTGTGCATGTGCTCCAGGCCCAGGATGATCTCGGCCGCATAGAAGCGCATCTCGGCCTCGGAGAAGACCCCGTGCTGGGACAGGTGGTAGTGCAGGTCCCCACCTGAGGGAGGCAGCCCCGCAAGTGGCGCTCAGCTCCCTGCCCAGCCCCCAGCCCTGCAGTCCACTTGGGGCCAGGCCGCACACTCACCGTTCATGAGATCCAGGATGAAGCTGAGCTTGTCCGGCGTGTGGAATGCATACGACATGCAGACAATGAATGGGCAGTCCTAGGAGGGGATGGGAGGGGAGGTCAGCAGGGCTGCCCAAGGTTCTGGACCCTAAGGCCGCTCCGGTGGCCAGCCTGGGCCCGCCGGCTCACCCCGGTGCTGACGAGCGAGAGCATGATGCGCTCATTCAGGGCCAGGGTCTCCCCCTGCTTCATCTTGATGCGCTTCTTGTCCAGACACTTCATGGCATACCTGGGAGGGGGAGGGGGCTGTCAGTCAGTCAGTCAGTCCACATGCACACTTGTGCAGAGCGCAGGGCTGCCTCTCGGGGAGGGAAGGCTAGTTACCACAACAAGCTATGACACACATCAGAGAATCAGAGACGCAGAGAAGGCAGGAGAAAGTAATGGTGGGTCAGGGGCTCTGTGAGGCAGATAACAGCACAAGCAAAGATGCGAGGGAGGGGGACAGTGGGGTGCAGGGAATGGTGTATGGCCCTTTGCAGACACATGCCACTTCAGGATCCTGCCACCTGGCTCCCAGGGCCTTCAATGCTGGGGCCCTGGTCCCTGTCACAGCTCTCCATGGACGCCCCATGCCTTCAGGGTACCCCCAGGGCCCTCCCCTCCTCAGACATCCCACCCAATGGTGGCTGAGCCCATGCTCACATCTTGCCCGTGTCGGCCTTCCGGCACCCGTAGACCTCGCCAAAGCCCCCGCGCCCGATGATGCGGTGCACGCTGAAGTCATTCATGGTCAGCTGTGGGGGTGGCACCAACTGGGTCACTGCAGGCTGCCCGGGCCCCGCCCCGGGACAGAGGCACCCAGGCAGCGGGGGCTGGTCCCATGTCAGGGTCCCCACACCCAGGGCCACCCTCACGACACACTTACCTGCCCTGAGCCACCCCCCTCCCCAGGGATCCTGGCACTGACCCCACAGCCACTGCCCTGGGGGTTGAAGGGCAGACTCTCCTGACCTCCCCAGCCCTGGCCAAGCCACGGCGCCCAGCTCCCCAGGAGGAGCAGCAGGGAACACGGCTCTCCACAACCACCCAGCCCACTCACATGGATATTGAGCTCCACGTTCTTCCACTGGCAAAACCGTGTGAATTTATCGCTGTAAGAGAGGAACCCAGGGCTCAGATGAGCCTCAGAAGGTGGCTGGAATGATGCTGAGCGCGAGCCTGCCCCACCCCACTGCCATTCCCTGGGTCCCGAGCCTCAGGTCCTCTTCTGGGACCGCCCAGGAACAGTGCTGGCCTGAGCGGGCCTGGCCACCTGTCTCTGGGTTCCTGCTGGGATCAGACAAGCCTAGAGAGGAGTCTTCCAGCCTGACCCAGACTTCCTGCTACCATATCCTTGACAATGCTAATCTTGTCCCTGCTTGCACACCTCCAGCGACACAGCACCCACTCCCCATGAAGCCCCCACTCCATAGCTGGGCAGCCAGGACCCTAACCCAGCTGTTCCACTTCAAGCTGAGATCTGCCTACAACCCCCACCCACCAGGGCGGCTCTGGCCATGAGGGCCACAGGGTTGGGGGCAGTGTGCCCTCTCGTGCCCGCCTCGACCACCACCCTGATGCATCTCAGCCCAGATGGGCCCAGCAAGGTGCTAGACCGTCCACGGGAAAGAAAGACACATCGGTGGCCCCTCAGTCCCTGGAGAATCGCCTAGGACAGGCCTGGAGATGCCTGGTGCTAAGAAGCGTGGGGCAGGAGTGCAGAGGCAGAGGTGATGGGGAATCTGTCTGACCACCCAGGGGTCCCTGCACTGGGCTGCAGATGGGCCCAGGGCCTGCCTGCCGGGGCCTAAAACAGGCAGCCCCTCTCCTCCACGCCATCCATAACCCTTCTCACGGCAGCCTCTGCCTCTCCCGCACACGCCCTGCTCTCACCTCTCAATGAATTTCTGGAACACATCCCCTCGGAGGTTCTGACAAATCTCTTCGATGTATGGCTAAAGAAGGAAGCTGGAGGTTGGTGACTGAGCCAGAGGGGGAGCCGACTAGGCTCCCTGACCTGGGCTGCCCCAGGTGACCCTGGCTGGGCTGCGAGGCAGCGGGGAAAAGCCCAGCACACACCTGGAAGAGATCCGGAGGCACCTGCTTCTTCACCAGGTGGCCCTGGACGTGCTCAGTGGCACTTTTCGAGAAGGGCTGGGGAAGACAGAGGTGGCCATGAATTCTCCGCAGGGTCCTTTCATCCCTTCCCAACGCCCAGGTCGCTCTGGGCCGGCGCGCAGGTCTGGGCCTGAGGACAAGCTGGCCGGGGCACTCACGTGCGAGCGGGCCAGCAGCTCCTTCATGATGTAGGTGTCGAAGATCTCCCGGCTGCGGGCCAGGCGCTCCTCCTCTGTCTCCAGCTTCTCGTATTTCTTGATCTAGAGGACAACGTCCCCACAGGTGACATGGGACGCCAAGACCAGGCATCTTGTGGATTCAACAAAAGAAGCCCCAACCTCCTCCCCTTGCTCCTGCGAGAGCAGGGCCCAGGCCCTGCCGGCCCCCCAGTAGCCCCCTGGCCTCACCTCCTCATAGAACTCCACCAAGGGCTTGGCCTCCTCCAGGTGTTTCAGGCAGAAGTCTCGGAAGAGCAGGTACCCTGAAAGCAGGTGTTGGCCGCACTGAGCCACATTCCTCAGAGGCCTTCCCATCACAGGGGAGGTGTGGGCTTGGGGCTCCCTGGGCAGAACTGGCCAAGGAGGCAGGAGAGGTGGTCCCTGCCCCAGGCGGGGCCTTGGCAGGGCAAGGCAGCCTGAAGGCTGCCCCCAGCTGCAGATTTGCGGATTCAGGGTAGGGGCACCTGCATTTCTACCCTTCCCGGAATCTGCTTCCTCAGACTGCAGCTGGGATGTGATGGGCACCCGGGTGAGGCAGAGGCTACAGCTGGCTCTGGCGCCCAGGCCCCCTGCCTTATCATTGCAGTCTGGGCCTGCAGCTCCTCCGAGGGCAACATCCCCACCGGGCAGGCTGTGAGGGTGCCATGAGATCCACCTGGGCCAGGCCAGAGCCACAGCATGGGGAGGAAGGCAGCCTCCGGGGGGGGCCACAGTCCTCTCCCCGGACCTTGCACCCCCTCCATCATCTGGCTGATTCTCACAGTGGCCCTGAGAAACAGACAGGGAGGGCAGGTCCACTTGGGGAAACTGAGGCTCGGAGAGGCGTGTTGGGCAGGTGGTATGTGGCAGGCATCAGTAGGACATGAGGTTCCTCTATGAGGTGGCAGGTCCTGGGAAAGACAGGCTGGGGATGGGGCCATGCTGCAGGGGGACCTGAAGGGCATAAGGCCACTGGGGACGGGAAGAGGTAAGACAGGCTATGGAAAGGGCTCACTGGAGCCCACTCCCCTCCCAGCGAGTGGGCGCTGAGGCCTGGCCCCCGAGCAACCCTGGAGGGCAAAGCGGAAGTAAGGGTGGTCCTCACTCCTTCCAGCCCGACACAGGTGACCAGGCTTGTACTAGTGGCTTCCCGTGCCTCTTTGGGGGCACTCCCTGGGCACCTCTGTCAGAGCTCGCGGCCACCACTTCTGCTAACAGTGGCCTGGCCTTTCAATATCGTGCCTTTGGGTAACTAGTGACCAGGGCTTCCCAGTGGGTCAGGGGCTTTTGCTGACCACCATCCTCCAAGAGTCCTGGGCAGTGGGGCTCCGGAGTCCTGGTTCCCAGATGAGGACACCAGCAGGCTCAGAGAGGTGAAGAGATGTGCCCAAGGTCACACAGTGCAGGCAGGGGACCCAAACTGTGGGCTTCCTGACTCCCCAAGCCTGACCTCTAAGGCCTGATCCTGCCAGGCCGGGACAGGCCCGGCCCCTCCCACTTCAGAGCTGAGATCCTGTTCTCCAGAAGGCCAAATCAGAGTCGTGTGTGGCTGGAGCCTGCTTCCCTGCGACCTGCTCCAAGCCTGCCCTGTGGGCCAGGTCTGTGGGGTGGACCCACGATACGTCTGAGACAACAGGCACTGGAGGAGAAGGATGAAGGGGCCTGCCAAAGCAGGTTGCTCACAAAGAGGGCCCACGGGGGCGGGGACAGGCCGACCACAGAGCGGCAGGCGCCACAGGAAGGGCCCCGCCCCTTCCTGTCAGTTCTACCAACGGCCCAGAGCAGCTGTGCCTGCGCCAAGGGGAAGCTGCAACTCTCAAAAACAAAAACCCCAAAGGAGGAACTTCCCCGGCGGCCCTGGAAGACTGCTGGGCCCCCACCCCCTTCACGGGGCTCCCTGGGCCAATAGCCAGGGGCTGGGAGGCATTACGGGTCACGGCCCTGAGCAGCCCCACTGCCACCCAGGGGCTCGCTGGCTGTCCTATACCCCAGTGGATGGGAGGCCAAGTCTCCTGGGAGAGGGGAACACAGCCCAGGCAGCTGGGGCGGGGGCTGGAAGGCGGCCTCGGGGTCCTCTTGCCCCTCACGCCCCGGGCCTGGGCAGCTGGACAAGTGGCAGAAAGTCCTTGGGGCTGGCAGAGCCCCCACTGTACTCACCCAGCTTCTGAGAGAAGATCTTCTCAAAGGTCACCTCGCCCCGGTCCTCCAGGTACTTCTGCATGACGCTGCGGATGCTGAAAACAGAGGGGCTGCTGTTACTCGCAGCCCTCGAGGCTCCGGCCAGCCCTGCTGGCCCTCCCCTGACCCTGCTTCCCTGGGAGGCCGCTGCCTCCTCTCCCAGAATCCGGAGTGGAGGACACTCCTGGTGGGCGTCACCACTCCCTCCAGGAAGGCAGCCACCCCTGTCAGACCTGACCGCATGTCACGCTAGAGGGACCTGAGGAAGCCTGTGCCTGCCCACCAAGGCTCTGTCCCCAAAAGCTAGGGTGGCCAGCAGGTGGCTGCTCAGAGTTTGGTCCCAGTGCTGCCTCGTGCTGCCTTTGGGAACTTGGCTAAACCTCAAAAGCCAGGCCTCATCCATCAGCAGATGATGGATAACCAAAATGTGGCCTATCCTTGCAGTGGAATACTGCTCGGCCATGAAATGGAACGAAGCACTGAAATACACGAGTGTTATGATACAGATGAATCTTGAAAGCACTTTGCTAAGTGAAAAAAGATAGTCACAAAGGCTACATATCATCTAATTCCATCTACACCCCTGTCCAGAACAGGCAAATGTACAGAGACAGAAAGCAGACTGGGGGTGCCAGGGACCGGGCTAGGGCAGGGGAGTGGCTGTTAATGGGTACGGGGTTTCTTCTGGGGTGATGCACATGTTCTTGAATTATGTGAGGGTTGTACAACATAGTGAATCTACTAAAATCTACTGAATTGTACACTATAAATGAGGAATTTTACGTTATGTGAATTACATCCCAATTTTTAAAAATAGAAAAAAAATAAAAAGCCAAGCCTCAATTTCCGTGCCCTAACAGCTATATTTAAAATGTGCCCCCTGCGCCTGAGTTGCTTGGTGGGGAGCAGGTGAGAGGCTGGCCATTGTGACCACAGAAGCCCATCCCCACGCTCCCCGCCTGTTTATCTCACCCCAACACCGAGCGCCGTCTAGGAGAGTAAAGCCAGGCTACACTTCATGTCTCAGGCGAACATTGCTGTCCCCTCCTCCCCGCTCCCGGGCCACCTGCAGTCCAGCCCTGCCAGCCTGGCTGTTGTGATGGCCAGCTGTGGGCACCTCTGGCCCTCACTAGCCCAGGCTCCTGAGGAATGTTCTCAAGCTGCCCATACCGAGGGCCGTGCTGGGCAGTCACACCTGAGCCCATGCAATGCTCACACAGCCCTTAGGAAATGTGGGGTCACCAGCAGGCCACTGATGAAGAGACTACGGCTGGTGAGGACTCGGATCAGAAGGTCCGGCTTTGTGCCCCTGCCTCTCTGCGTCCCTGCACCCCGTCTCGGAGGAGCCTTGTTCACGGGGACCCACTGCACACCACCCACTGGAAGGTGCCATGCAGGCAGGTCCTCCCAGGGCAGATGTCCTGCGTCTGTGGTTCTATGACAGTAGACACCATGTGACAAAGCCTAAGGGGGGCCCGGTCAGTGCGAGGAGACTCAGGAGGGAAGTGTTCTGCACTGTTGGGACAGGCTGTGTGGAGAAGGCGGAACTTCACTGCGTTCCTCAAGTGCAAAGAGGATGTCAACAGGTGGTGAAGCCCAGGGCAGGTGGGTGAACGTGGGGACAGGCAGGAGAAGGCACGGCCAGAGACGAGAGGAGGCCATCGGGCAGGGAGGGGGCTCGGCAGAGGAACCTGGCAAGCTGGGTCCAGGGCGGCGAGTGCACAGACTCCACCAGAGGCACCGATGGGCGGGAGCCCAGGTAGATGTAGATGATGACACTGAGCCAGGAAAGAGGGAAAGAGACAGGTGGGGTAGGAGCTCGGGCTGTGGATGGGAGAAGAGTCAACAAGGCCAGATGGACGGCGGGCCAAGCCTGCGAGCCTTTCGAGGTCTGGGGCCCTGTCAGAGAGTGGGCTCCAGGCAGGACCAGCGTGGCCAGTGGACCCTGCCCAGCCTCCGGGCCTGGGATCCAAGGCTGGGGACCCCTGCCCTTGTCCACTTAGCACTTTCCTACTGAGACGGCCTGAGTGGAAGCCAGGCCCCGGCCTTCCCAGGCCCTTGCCCACATTCAAGCCACACAGAAAAGGCCACGCAAGATAACCCGGGAGCATGCAGAGCGGTTGTCAGCACAATCCTGAAGTCATGACCCCCTCTCCGGCCTCCCCGCCCTCCTCCGAAACCGTCTCCAACAGGAAGAAGGGCGCTGACGACCAGGATAGCCGTCCCGTGTCCCCATCCTGTGACTCAGGCCTACAAGAGAAAAGCTCCAGCTGAGGGCCGGTGGCCCTGAGCTGCCAGTTCAGGTTCCCTCTGGGAAAGTGAGGACACCCTCCACAACCGGTGGGGACTCCAGGGCCGGGATGTGGCCCTCACCACGCTGGCACACCTGCCCCTCCTGGAGCCACACCCCAGTTCACGTCCACCAGCCACTGTCAAGGACACGTCCCGCTGGCCCCGTGGGACTCAGAGGGACTCAAGAGGCAAGGCCAGACTCCAAGTCCCATGTATGCTTCACAAACACCAGGAGCTTGAAAAATCTATGAAACTGAGAAAGACACAGCCCCCACCCTGGGGCCTGCAGACTGGAGACCTGAGCCCCCAGAGGCCACAGGGCACAGTCCACACTGAGCAATCAGGGCTCTGGGCTCTGCGAGGGACAGCTTGGGACCTCCTGTTCAGACGGCGGGACAGGCCAGGGCTGTGCTGGGGTGGAGTGCGGCCAGAAGGACCTAGGCCAAGGCAGCAAAGGCTCGGCAGGGTCTCAAGACCAGGCAGCCAGGAGTCAGGGGTGTGGAGTCCGGGAGCCCCACCAGGGCCACATGCCCGGATTCCTCCTGTGATGGGGACAGGAAGGCTGGACCCTCACGACCCCTTGGCTCAGGTCTTGGCTCTCTGCGTCTGCACCCATTCCTGTGTTTCAAGACATTTTGGTCTGCAGCAGAGGATGAGAAAAAGCTAGAAGGAAGGAAAAAATATCATATAATGTGGATCCTCCATGGAGGTAGCTGGTCAGACGGTGGTCAGGCACGGTCAGCTGGAATGTCAGACAGGTAGATGCAGATGACAGGCAAAGTGAGCCCAGCCTGTAAGGGATGACCCCACCAGGCAGCTGGGCACAGCCACTGAAACAGCCCCTGGGAAGCCCTCCTGAGCCCCAAACTCGCTTCCTGGGAACCAGCAAGACTGGCGCCAGCTCAGCAAAGGCGACGCAGTGGGAATGCCACCCGGGAGCCAGGGAGCACTTCCAGCCATGTGACGTGGCGGCCCTCCAGAGCAGCCTCGAACTGGACACGCCAAGGTCCCCACCAGGAAACGCGCTCTCAGAGACGGCCTGCCTCCGAAGGGAGAGGCGGGAACCGGCCGTGCTCAGGGGCTGCGCCCATGCAGAGCCTTCTGCCTCCCGGCAGCTCTGCTGGCGGCTCAGCCCAGGGAACAGCAGAAAGCAGGCCCTGGGCTCTGAGCTGCCTTGGCGGCAGACCCCGCCCCCCCTCGGAAGCCTGCATGGGATGGCCACAGCATTCTTCCCAGCCCACAACACTCCACTTTCTTCCTTAAAAAGAAAAAAATGTTTTCTAAATAAAATAAACAACCCCCCCCCCCCAATCAAACACGAGGTCAGACTCAAACAGAGCCCTCGAAGGGAAGGCCCGCGAAGCGGCAACGTGAGGGTTTCCCATCCGTTCCCACGGGGCTGGTGGCCAAGCGAGCTGGCAGGTTAGAAAAATGTGCCATAGGGGATGTTCTCGTCAGGGTGGCAAGTACAGGCTGGCACGGGAGGCGGTGGCAGCCTTCTGGGCTGGGTCACCTTCGTCTCCAAAACCTGCTCCCATACTGGCAGAGTCTGGAGTGGCCACGAGCCCAGTGCAGCATTCCTGCCCCCGCCCAGGTCAACAACCCCGACATCCAGGAGCACGTGGCTCCCAGATCGACTCCGGGTTGTCAAGAAAGCCAAACATTTACATCTTCCCCACCAGATGGACCAAAGGCACCCAGCCCCTCTGGGAAAGGGCCTTGGGGCCGCCGTTACTCTCATGGTCGGCTGGACGTCCAGGCCTGGGTCCCAAATGGCTCTCCCTACCTCCTTCCCTGGAGGCCAGGCCAAATCACAAACTTTAAATGTCCAGTTTCCCCATTTATAAAACGAGGATGTCAACAAAATGCTGATTACCACCACCACACTGGCCATTTAAAAAGCCAGAGAGGACACAGAAGAAGGAGCACTCTCTTAAGAGGCCAGCCTCGCTGCGAGGGCTGCCAGCTCACATCCGCCTCCTGGAGGGAGCCCTCCTTCTGGGACACCACAGCCTGCACCTTCTAGAATGTGATCATAAGCTACATGGTCTTGTTCAGGTCTCTGTCCCACACCTGCCATGTCCTCGGAGGGCAGGGCCTATGGCCAGGAGGCCTCTTGACAGGGAGCCCTGACCAGGGCTGGGCCCATGAGCAGTCCCTGAGCCAGGCAAGCGGCTGCAACTCCACTCTGCTCCCGGACCAGCCTCATACACTCACGTTGCTCAGCTGGGGGCCCCGGCGGGCAGAGCCCAATACCTCCCCTGCCAAAGGCTCGAGGGCCCCTGGTAGGAGGCCCACTCTATCATGGCAGGGCACTGCCGCCTGCAGCCTAGGCTGTTCCCTCGGGCCTCCGCTGCTGAGGAGCAGGCCCAGCCTGACGCTGGGGGCAGAGAGCACTTCCTCCCTCCAGCCCCGAGTGCAGGTTGAGGTGACAGGATGGCAGGAAGGGGGTGAGGGCTGAGGGGGAGAACTTCCGGTACCTTTCAGCACCATGTGGCTCAGAGGAAAAGCAAAGTCTCCCGCTTTGTGGCGCAGCGGCCTGGGCGCTCACAGGTGACTCCCACTCAGGGTCACAGACCGTAGCTTGTGTGGACTAGGAGGGACAGCAGGGGTCAGAGGCAAACACAGTTGTTTTGATGGTGAGGAAATCAAGGCGAGAAGGAGCTGAGCAGCTCGCCGTGTCCCACATTGAGTTAGTGGCAAGAAAACATCTGAGGCTCCCTGAGAAAGGGTTTCCACCAGGCAGAGGCCGCCCCTCGGCGTCTGTGGAAGAGCTGGGTGCAGGGTCTCAGGGGACCCCGGACTCGTGCCCTGGCTGCAGACAGCATCCCTCCGGAAGCCCAGCAGGCTGGGGCAGCTCTGGCTGGCACCCGGCAGGCCAGGGGCCATGGGTCCTACGCTCCTGTGTGACAAGGATGCCAGAGCCACGAAATCCCAGGATGGTGCAAGACGGCACGGGGGCTACGAGCCTGGCGGGTCTGGTGCAGCCCCGCCAGGAACAGCTGGGCCCTGGGAGATGATGGTTAACAAGCCAGCAGAGCAGAGGCCGTGGCCGCGGCTGAGACACTCCTCTGTGGCATTTCCAGGAAACCTGGCACTGAGGTGGCAGTGGTAGGAGGAAGTCCCCTGGAGCTTCTTATTAATATTTCTCAATGACTCTCCCTGGGGCTGACAAGGTCCTCAGAGTCCAAGGACGGGGCCACACACCAAATGGGAAAGACCAACCCACAGGGCCACCTCTGGAGCAAGCCTGGGCCCTGGAAGAGATGACACCCACCGGGCACCACACACACAGGCCCACCGTGAATGTCCACAGCAACCCAGGCTCCCGACAGCACGGTGGCCTCAAAGTGGCTCCATGCAGGATGTGCAGGAAGAGGCACTACGGCGGCCTTATCATATGCCATGGCTTCTACACGAACGTGACACGAGCACCACACCCTGCAATTTACTGCCACCACGTTAGAATGCACAAGAACAAACTTCCAGGGCTCCTTGCCTTGCAGTTCCCAGGAGGAGGCTGTCCCCCACCCCAAACCGAGGACGGCCTCCAGAATCAGAGAACTGCCCCCTCAGAGAACGGAGCTGCTAATGTGTTAACGCAGAAAACCCACTTCTGAAACTCTGCTCTTCAGCTGGCGTAGACGCTACCCTTTGCAGAGAGTGGCGATGCAGAGAAGGAACGTTACTGTTTTAGAAAAAAGCTGCAGCCAAACACCTCGATTTTAGTGTCTCTTAATTGAAAGAGATCAGTGATAACTTGAGTGTAACCCCATCTTATACGACCAGCGGGGGACACTGGGTCCTCGTGGCCACAGGAGAGTTGGGAGGGGCCGCAGGAAGAAAGGGCAGGTGTGATGAAGTCTGTGCAGTTGTGCGTGACCCCTGCTGTTCGCTCCGAGGCAGAAGCAGAATATCCTGGAAGCACTCAGCCATGTGCACGCAGCCGAAGCTGTAGGCCCCCGAGTGCTCAGTCCTCCTGCAAAGCCGAGCTGGGTGCCCGGGGCGGGAGGAAACGCCCGCTGCAGAGTGTGCCTACACCTGACGTCACCGGGAATTTACTACTAGGAATTGATCGTGCATTAATAGGACACATTATTCCTGGGTTGACAGAGCCCAGATTCCGCTGCACGGATTCCAACCTGTAAGGCTCACGCTCCCTTCAAATCCATTTACCAAGGGAACGGCGGGCGGGCGAGCAACTTAATGGCAAAAATGTGAAACCCATGCTCTGGAAAGGAGAACAGATGGGAAAAGGCGTCCCAGAGACTCATTCCTGGGGAAAGTAGGGCTTCAAAGACCCAGAGGGAATGACTGCCGAAGAGATAATCTTGTTTGCAGGGGCAGGAGGAGAGAGAACGCTGCTACTGGAGTGGAAAGTTCTGGGTAAGGCATAAAGGCTGGAAACAGCAGGGTTTCTGCTGGTGATGGAGAAGTGGAGGGAGGAGGAAGGGAGAAAACCGTCCCCTGCACCCCTTCCCCCACAAATCAAGGGCAGGAAGTCCTGGAGGCAAAGAGTTAACAGGAACGAAGAAGCAACAGAGGAAGAGTGGGGGGTCTGGGAGACAGGGAAGCCAGGAAAGGGCAGGAAGGAGGAAATCCCTGGTGGGGGAGGGACCAGGAAAGAGCCAAGAAAATGGGAGGCTGCAAGAGGCACCCGGCTCCGACAATCTGCTGCTGGGGCTGCCACTGTCACCAGGGAGGGCAGGGGCATCTCTTGGGACCGCCCAGGCCGGGCTCCTCAGCTGGGAGCCTAGAGATTAATTACACGAGGCCTCCGTGGTCATATTAAGCAAATGACAATAATTACAGGACTGCTGCCGCTGCTGGGAAGGGAGACAACAGCTCCTTCAGGGAGAGGCACCGACCGCAGACCCCGAGAGCTGAAGGAGCCCTGAGAGGTCCTGGGTGAAGGGGCAGCCCCCTCGTTTTACCAAGGTGGCAAGTGAGGCGGGCTCAGCCAGCCTCAGGGATGTGCCTGGGTCCCACATGAGCTGGTACTGCAGCGGGATTAGAAACCAGGTCTCCTGTCTTCCAGCTACCCGACGCTCCCTCCTTCCAATCGGAGGTGGAGAAACGGGTCTGTTTCCTTGGATTCTATAGGGTGACAGAAGGGGAGGCCCCTGTGCCAACTCAAAGTGGCACTGTGCCCAACAGCTCCCGTTCCCCAGGCCTGCGAAGTCAGAGCTGAGATGCCAGCCCCAGCTCCTGGCCAAGCCACAAGCCGGGCACCAGGCACAGGGAGGCTGCCAAGATGGACCACCCCAAGGTGGGAATAACTCCAAATGGCACCTTGTCATGCACGAACCATGGCCTTTCTCCCTGACTCTGACCTTGTGGGTGAGGGGACGTGACCCCAGAGATGGAAGTGCCTGCTCCAAGCATCAGCTTTGCCAGGGCACCTCGGTTCTGTCCCAGCTGCCGGGGAGGGGGCTGGGCCTTGTGAACCAGGGCAGGTGACAGTGCTGGGGGCTGCCCTGCTGCTTCCAGGCCGCCTCCCCAGACCCACAGCTCCCCAGACAAGGGGGGCCAGCTGGCACATTCCACAAACCAGAGGTGCAGAGGCGTTTGCGGAAGAAATGTAGCACAGCAACGAAAGAGCCCCCAGGGGTGCAGAGACCCGCGTTCAAATTCCAGCTCCCCTCTGTGACCAAGCCCCCCACCCGCCCTTTCTGAGCCTCGGTTGCTTCAGCTATTAAATGGAAGCATACCACCTGCTGTGCCTGCTGCCTGCAGTTGTGAAGGGGATAAAATGGAGTAAAAAGCAAATGCCAGGAGAATATAAGATACAGTCATAACGACCTTCCGGGGCAGGAGGCATTTGATCCACCGGGTGTGCAAAGCACAAAGCAAAGGGTGACGTGTCCTCCGATGCAGGGGGCCGGACTCCTGGGACCAGCCCAGATCTGCTGCACAGAGCAGCTCTGGCCCTCCCCTGGCCTCAGCTCACTGATGGTCACTGCTTGAGCCCCTGGTCCATCTCACAAATGGGGGCAATCTGCCTACCATCATGTGCCAGATGGCGACCCTATGCGAGAACCATGACACCTGGCTCCCACTTCCTGCCATTCCCCTAAAACTCACAGCCTCCCTGGTTCCAGACATCACAGTCCTGATATTTCTTGAGCAAGTACTACACGCGAGGCACGGCCTTGCCAACTTCACAGGTTGGCTTTGGATCAACTGAGATGACAGATGTCAAAATAAACAATAAATTAGTATAATTTCCGCCATTACTCCTATTGCTACCATCAGTACTACGGACAGTAAAGGGGACAGGAAAAGAGGAATGTCTCGTTTCTCAGGGTTCTAACACCTGCACAGCCAACCCAAGGCGGGGCCCCATCAGGAGCAATGCATTCTGGGGAGAGATTACCCAAAGGCAGAGAGTTCCAGAAAAAGCCCTGCCTCACACTTTGCAGAACTCCATCCGGCAGGAGGGTCTCAAGGCCGTGGCCACCAAGGAGAGCCGTTGCGAACCCAAAGGTTGATTTCCCCCATTTCCTCCCTCGTGGCTTTGTCATTTCTGAACTCATTTTTGTTCTAACTGTCGCTGCTCCCTGGACAGCCCCCAGCTGACAGTCAGTCTGGTTCCTGTTTTGAGAAATCTGATTGCAAATGTCTTCGAAAAAAAAGGGCCCTAACGGCCTTTTCAAAATGCAGACCAATTTTCCTCTCCTGGGCCTGGTGTTCAGTCAATCCGAAACCCAGCAAGAATGAGACACGGATGGGGTCACTGGAGACATCGGCGTGGCACCCCTGCAGCTCTGGGACCTGCTTCAAAGACTCAGGACGCTGCAGAGTCTCGGCCCTTATTTCACACCATCCACATTTCACAGATGAGAAAACCAAGTCCCAGAAATGGCCAGGGACTTGCCCAAAGTCACATGGTAAGACCATAACAGCTAGCACAGGCCCAGGCTCCCGGGCCGGCCAGGCACCAGCATGCCAGCTCTCAGGCAGGTACGGAGGAGTTGCTGAGACTGGCCTTGCCACACGACACGAGGAATTGTGGTGGGCACACGGCTCTCGTAGATGCACAACAGCCAGGCCCCAGCTCAGGCCAGGGTGGCGGACACAATGTGGAACCAGAAGCCGGAAGCCCTGATCCGGTGGCCAGGCCCCACTCTGAATTACCTGTGACACTGGGCAGGCCACTCACCTCTGGGGCTTCAGCTTCTCCACCTGTTCCACGAGAACAAAACCACACCTGTCCTACCTTTCCATGGGCTGCCGTCAGGCTCAAACAACGGGAAAATACTCTAGGAGCCATAAAATGCTGGACAAGCCTCAGCTATCATCTGTGTGCTGTATACTACTGTACACATGTATACTGTATACATGCTGAACAGTTTAAACTTTGAGACCAGGTGCAACAACATCAGATGTCTCACGGAGAGGTGGCAGCCTTGGTCCAGCTGCTGCAGGGGTTCCAGGATGTTCCCCTGCAAACAGCACCCACAGGACACCAAACGCAGGGCCCACCAGAGGGGGAATGTGAGGGCAGAGGGAGAGTGGGTGTCTCTCCCACTGAGATGGGGCACGACCACACCCTGTCCCCCACCACCACCCCGGTCCCCTAAGCACTGTCAACCCCCACTCCAAGCCAGTGACCCACCAGAAGGGTGGGGAAGACCCCGGAAGATTGCTGTCTCCCCCAGACCTCGCACAAGTGTTGACCAGAGCGGGTTAGAGGAGGGGGCAGTGGAACCCCACGGAGGGGTGCTGAGAACAGAGGCAGCGAAAGGGTGGGCCGTCGAGTCAGGCCAGGTAGCTAGATGGTGGCAGCCGGAGGAGGGGACCCCACGGGGACCGAGGGCTGCCGGAGGAGGATGGAGGGAGCATGGGGCCCCCGGGGAGAAGGCAGGAGCAGGGGCTGCCGGCGAAGAGGGCCGGGCAGAGCGCAGGAAGGGGAAGCGGGCGGAGCGGGGCCGGGGCGCTCGGGGAGAAGCGGGTGGGAAGGCGGCGCGGGGCGCCCGGGCTCAGGTGCGCGGGGCCGGGCCGGGCGGGCGCGGGGAGCCGCCGGCGGCCGCCTCACCTGGGCTCGGGCAGCAGGATCTTCTTGCTGGCGCGCGCCGCCGGCGTGGCCTTGCTCTTCTCCATGGCCATCAGGTAGCTCACGTCGGCCAGCACCGCCTCCAGGTCCGCCATCTTGGCGGCGGCGGCGTCCTCTCCCGCCGCTCGGCTCCGCTCGGCTCCGCTCCGCGCCTCGGCCCGGCCCGGCCGCTCCGTCGGCCTCGGGCGCCGCCGCCCGCCCGCCGCCCGCCTGCCGCCCGCCCGCTCGGCGCCCGCGGCTCCGCTCGCCGCGGCTCACAGGCGGCGCCGCCCCATGGCGCCGGCTCGGGCCCGGCCCCGGCTCGCTCCGCTCCCGCCGGGACTGCAGTCGGGCCGCCGCCGCCGCCGCCGCCGCCGCCGCCGCCGCCGCCGCCGCCGCCGCCCGCGCCCCGGAGCCGCCGCCGCCGCCGCCTCCGGCCCCGCCTGCCGCGCACAGCGCCTGCGAACCCGCGCGGGGCCGGGCGGCGGCGGCGGGCGGCGGCGCCCCCTGGAGGCCGCGCGAGCGGAGCGAGCCTGCCCCCGCGGCCGCCCCGACCCCGGCTCGCAGCCGACCTGGCCTCGGCCCTCCGGCCCCGGCCCCTCCCCGGGCCTGGCCGTGCGCCCTGACCCCAGACCCGGAACGCGACAGGGCCCCGGCACCGAAGGAGACCCTAGACCCAGACGTTGACCGCCACTCGGATCCTCACACGGATCCCAGATTCCACCATCCCTGACCCCAGGCTGGCACCTCAGAACTCGATCCCCGGGACCTGGGTCTCAGACCTTGGCTTTAAACCCGCCACTCTGACCTTGGACGCAGTCCACCACCTGACATCAGACCTGGATAACATTACTGACCCCAGACGCCAAACAGGACCCCAGACCCAGACCTTGGACCACCACCTCAGACTCTGACCACGACCTTGGATCACAACCCTAGGTCTCCGACCCCACAGCCAGACCCTGACACTGACCCAAGACCCCCAACAGGACCCCAGATCCAGATTTGGACCATGACTTCAAACACTGATCCCAACCACAGACCACAACCTTGATCCCATCCTGGTTACTGACCCCCAACCTTGATTCCAATCCCAGACACAGCCCATTATCATGACCCTAAAGCCTGGATTTGGGGGCAGGGCCCAGACCTGGGCTTGGACGGTCAATTGCAGGCCAGGGTCCTAGACCCAACAACAAGAACTCTGGACAGGGACCCACGACCAGGACATCCAATCAGGACCCAGACTGGACCTAGAACCCTTAACAGGTCACCATGAACCTGGGACCTGACAACAGCAGTTGGACTCCAGAGCTACTCCAGTCAGTGCTCACCACTCCTGCTCCAGACCCAACCCTGGCCCCAGGACTCCCACTCAGGACCAAGGACCTGGAACCAACCCCTGCCCTCCCTGGACCGGCCAGTAGACCCAGGTCCCTGGTCTGCACCCCAGCTCATCCATGGCATTATGATGGAATCCTCCTGATTCCACAACGTGGGATCAAGCCTCTCTCAGCCTGGGAGGGCACAGGGCTCTCAGAGCTGCCTGGTAAGGGCAACTTATTCTGCTGAGAGCCCACAGTGGGGGCTCCGTGGGTCTCCAAGCAGCACCCCTTAACTCAACATGCCCCTCTCTAGAGCCGCTCTCTGATTCCTAAGGTGACAAGATCCCCTCCCAGTCCCGGGCACATGGGGCCTCATGCCAGTTTGTGGGCCAGGAACAAGGACCCTTTTGCAAAGCAGGGCCCCCCTCCCTGTACACTTCTCAGGCTACTTTCTGAGATCAGCCTTGGCAGAGCCTGGACCCAGAGCATATCAGGGATGGCAAAGTCCCCTTCTCAGTGGGCAACACCACCATCCACCCAGATACCCAGCCAGATCTCCAGGCATCATCCTTGACTCCTCCCTCTCCCCCGCCATAATCTAATTTATCACCACATTCTCCAGTCTGGCCTCCCGAGAATCTCCTCGAACCTGTCTGCTTCTTAGCATCCCCATGGCGGCTGCCCTGATGCAGGCCCTGAACAGAGATGCCACTCCCAAATCGAGATCTGAGGGAGTTACTGCCTGCTTAGCACCGAGAAGCAGTGCTCCAGGCGTTCTGGGGCTGCTGAGCATGGGGGAACACAGGGGGGCTCCAGGCCCCCACCCCACTCTGCTCAAAGCAGATCAGGTGAGCATGTTTCCTAACCTGCAAGTCAAGGTCTCGGATGACTGGGTCCTGCTCCCCTCTCCAGCTTGTGTTGCCACCATCCTCTGCACCTGGGGTCACCCTACCAGCCCACCCACCGGTTCTTGCCTCTGTGCCTTTGCTCTTCCCTGTGCCTGGAAGCTCTCTGTGTGCCCTCTTCCCTGGCTAACACCTGCTCGTCCTTTAAGACCCGCCTCCTCCAGATAGCCTTCCCTAACCCCCAACCCCAACTGTGTGCATCTCCAATTCTGCACTTACCACCTATTTCCTTGATTTGAAAACATCATCAACTGCAAGATACATCGTTTCAAGTTTTTGACAATGGGGGTGTATGAAGCTTTATAAAATGTTTGCATCAATTGGAAAATGCACCAAATGTCAGCACTGCTAATGTATGCAAAAAAAAAACATAACCCAAAACATATATACTGTTTCTCACTTGTAACTGATGCTCCCACTTCATCTCTTGCCCCCAGTGCCCACCACGGGACCTGAAAGGCATAGTCAACGTTTGATGAATGAATGAGTGAATGAGCTCCTCAGTCCAAGGTGGCACACGGAGTTTGGGGCAGAACAGGGCCAGAGGTACACAAGGATGCCACAAGAGGAGGCCTCTCACCTCCCCTCCCGCCCCTCCCGACTCTTCAACTCTTCGGGACGGGACTCTGATTACAGCCACACGCTGACCTGGGTTTTGTGGAGCAGCTCCTATTTAAAAAAATTCTGCCTGATGAACTTGTCAGACCAGAATCCCTGTTGGTTCTGAAATGCCAGACGTCCTGCTCCGGAAGATGGTCCTACCTTCCCCCACCGCAGAAAAAACCCGGACAGCCCCTCCCATCCACAGCCCAACTTGCAGCCCCAGTGAGCCTGAAGCCCAGTATCTTTGGAAAGAGCGGGTCTCCAAGGCCTTCCTCATTAATCCCTGGGACCCTGGAAAGCGGCTCCTGGAAGCCCTGGGCTGGGAAGAGGTTGGCACCAGTCCCTGGCCTGGGGGAGGCTGTTTTTTTGGGTGGTGCTGCCCTCTGGTGGTTGAAGGAAGGTCAGTTGTAAACTTGCCTTTTCAGCCTGGCTTCAGTCACTCCTTCCAACAAACGTTTGTCTGTGCCCACACTGTGCCAGCCTCCAGCTGGGATGTTGGCAGTGAAAGAGGAGAGGAACCCATCTCTGCCCAGCTGGAAGACCTGCAGACACATCATTACCTGACATCTCCCTCAGATGACTAATAGGTGTTGCAAACTTAATGCATCCCACACTGAGCTCTTGCTCCCACCACCCAGCCCCTGTCCGACCTGCTCCTCTCCCGCCTCCCCATCTCAGCCGCGGCTCCTCCACCTTCCAAAGACCTAGGAGTCATCCTTGATTCCTGTCTTCCCTCACCTGCCCCACACGCACACCCTGTCATCCAGCCCGTCCTGTCGACTACCTGGTGTGTCTGTCTCCACAATGGACCCCAGATCCTTCACTGTGCCCCGCTAAGCCCAGTCCGAGTCCCATCACCTCCTGCCTGATGCTGATGCCTGCACCAGCCTCCTTTCTGGGCTCCCTGCCTCTCCTCTGGCCAGAGATTTTACAAGCCTAAGTCAAACTCCACCTCCGATGACTGCCCCTGCACTTGGATAAAACCCAGCGCCCTTTCTGTGGCCTGTAAGACCTGTGCAGTCTGGTCTCCCTGCCTGCCTCTCTAACCCAACCCCATCCCTGTGCCCCTTAGTCTCCAGTCTCTCTGGTCTTCCTTCTGTCACTACAACAAGCCAAGTTCATTTCCACCTCTGGGGTCTTGACTTTATAATTCCCCTTGGCTGGAACGTCTTTCCCCTCCTTTCCAGCAAGGCAGGCTCCTGCTCACCTTGCGTCCTGTGGATTGAAAGGTTCCTGCCCAGGGGCTCTCTCTTGGTGCCCCTGTTTGTTGTGGTCACTGCTGCATCCCTCACATCCAGCATGGTGCCCAGCACAAAGTTAGGGCTGCAAAGAGAAACAGGATTCAGTGGTGGCCCAGTCGGTGGGGAAGAAGACCCCTAAACCTATACCTCCAATTAACCTAGCAAGAACTATGATTCGAGCAGGTGGGGTGCTCAGGAGAAGAGGTCAGGGAAGGGTTGGGGAAGGGCCACAGAGGGTGGGGGAGGGATGGGGCAGGTCTTGAAGTTGACAGTGTGTGCATGTGAGCGTGAGTGAGGTTGGGAGTGAGTACTAGCATGTGCCAAGGCCCAGGAGGACACCGCCAGCCCCTCACATCTCCATCTCCATGCTGGGCTTTGAAGATCCAGGAAGATAAGCCCGGGGACTTCCCTGACCTCAGGAGGGGCGTCTGGATTGACCAGGAGAAACTCCTGCTTAACATTGACAGCCACCTCTCCGATGTTCGGGGCCCAGACAGTGCCAGGCTCCAGCTGCGATGCTGGGGGCTCACTTCATTGCCTCACTCACTCATCCCACGAGGGTTGAGGTCCTACAGGCCAGGCTCTGGTGCTTGGCCTTGTGGGTCCAAGAGAGGGAGAGACAGACAGTGAACTTATGGGCAAACTACACATAATAACCACTGACACTTTGGGGTTCTCGCTCTGTGCAGGGCACTGTTCCTGGAGCCCGGATGATCTCATTTAATGCTCAAAACATCCTTATGAGGCAGGTGACAAGGTAACAAGAGCCAGGAGCCTCCCCAGCTGAAGTCAGGGAAACCTCTGAGGAAGGGCGTTTTTGCCAGAGCCAGAAGGATGGGAAGGAAGCAGTTTTCCCAGGGGCAAGGAAAAGAGGTTTTTAGGGATGTGGAACAGCAAGTGCGGAGACCCTGAGGGAGGAAAGGGCCGTGATTATCCAGGAGGCTCCCACATCTCCAGGATGCCATTCCTTCGCTCCTTTCCGCACAGTTCAAGGGCCTTCGGCCCCTGGCCCCTGGGCCCGCAGGCACTGGCACACAATCCTGGGCCGGGCTTCCGGACCGGGGCTCCGCCCGACCTGCTTCCCAGGAACCCTCCGGAAGATCGCACAGTCTTGCACTGCCCCGGGTCCCAGGCTCCTTTTCCGCCTCAGAACCTCAACTCGAGCACGGCCCCGCCCCGCCCCGCCCCGCCCCGCCCCCGCCATGGCCCCGCCCCCGCCAGGGCCCGGCCCGCCCCGCCCCCGCCAGGGCCCCGCCTCCGATCCGCCCCGCCCCAGCCTCCGCAGCGTCCCGCCCCCGGCGCCCGCCTGGAGCCGTCCCCAGCGCGCATGCGCCCCGGCGCGCTCGGCACAGTCTAGCGCCGAAGCCTGTTGAGTTCGCGTCGCGCGGTATTGTGCCATTACCCTCCCAGCCCGCCTGTGAGTGTCCGAGGCATGATCTCGTAGCCCCCACCGGCCCTACGCTGTGGTCACTGGTACTTGCTGTCTCGGGGGGAGGGAGGCTATGTGTGGAAAAGATCTGGGGTCAAATGCTAGTGTCTTCTACTGACCCTGCTGGGTGCCCTAGGCAAGTTGCTTAACCTGTCTGAGCCTTGCCTTTCTCATTTGTACACGGGGCGTCTTCAGCCTGGCCTTACTGGATTGTTTTGAGGATTAACGGATAGGATGTGTGTGCCGTGTTGGGCTGGGGGGGATGGCTTGTGGAGTGGCCACTGTCACACGTGGAGTATCCTGGGCCTCGCTTATGTTTCCCTCTAGGCGTCCTCCGTGGTCTCTTTCCTTTCCTTTCTCATCTCCCCTCCCCCTTTCTCTACCTCTTTCTCTGCCTTTCCTTTTCTGGGTCCTTCAGGGTGTTTTCTCTCCATGTGTCTTGTGTCTGTGTCTCTTTCTGCTTCTGTCCCTCTGTCTTGCCATCCTAGCACTCTCATGGCACACTCTGGGCGGATAGCATCTGGACCTTCCTGCCCCCTGTAACTCTCTGGAATGGGGCGAGTGGGGGAGGCAGAAGTTGGGTGATAATGCCAGGCTGAGGGCAAAATCCAGGTGCTCCCCGACCTCAGTGCCTGCTCTCCCTGTTTCCTGCCCCCGCATGGGTGTCGACACTGAGGTTTCCATCCCGGCCCGGGCACCTGGAAAAGTGGTGGTAGGACGGGTCTCCCCAGCCAGCAAGTGCCAGGCCTGCTCTGCTGCTGGCCACTCAAATGGCACTTAGCACAGAGCTGGCCTGGGAGAGTTGGGATTGTCCATCCCCCAGGACTAGCTACATCATTTGCAGGGCCCACTGCAAATGAAATGCGGAGCCCTTGTTTAGATATTATTAAGAATTTCAAGATGGCGACAGCAGAGCATTAAACTAAGTGTGAGGTCCTTCTGAGTGCAGGGCCCTGTGTGACTGCACGGGTCAGTCACCCCTTCAGTCGATCCTGCCTCTGCCTCCCATACACCCACCTTGCATTAGCTTAGTAAATTTCCTTCTACCCCCTTGTGCCCCCGCGCCCCTTAGGACAGATGAGTGGGGAGGTAGAGCTAGCAAAGGCTAGCCCCACCCTCGAGGAGTTCAAAGTGCCAGGGGAGAGGACTGGATGCTCAGCAGGACATGACAGAGCTGTCCCAGGCCCACTGTTCACAGATGTCCCACCTCTGCCACTGGCCCTAGGACCGCCACTTCACCCCTGAGCTTTGCCTTGGCTTTGTCATCCATAGAATGAAGACAGCTGCCCCTGGGGCAGGAGTGAGCATGACACGAGATCACATATACACTGGGAGGCTAGCAAGCCAGGTGGCTACTAGCCAGGTAGCCAAGTAGACACTAGCATTTGGCCCCAGATCTCCGGACTGACTCCGGAGCCGGAGTCTCCAGGTTTTATGAGCCAAGACACTTCAGGCAAATTGTTTAATGTCCATATCTCAGTTTCTCCCCTTTAAAATGAGGATAATAGTAGGGTTGCTGTGAGGATTATATGAGTTCCTACATGTAAGGGCTTAGAACAGTGGCCAACACGTACTAAGACCTGTTAGATATCAGCCATGTTTACTATGTTGTTGTTGCCTAGAAAAGGCACAGAATGTCCAGGGTAATCCTGGTTGAGGGGAAATGGGAAGGCCTTCTGGAGGAAGAGGTGTTTGAAGGAAGGATAGATTTTCATAGTTGTGATGAGGCTCAACACAGCAAGCCCAGGGACCACAGAGATGTCCAGTTGGAGGCCTTGAGACAGAAGCACCTACCAGGTGCCACGCGCAGTGCTTCCCGTTTTACAGGTGCCCGTGACAGGATGAGTTTCCTCTGAGTTTAGACATGATCCTGGAGGGTTACTGAAAATTTTTGTGTGTGCCTTGGGAAGATTAATTCATAGCTGAATCCACGTTACATTGGAAACAGGCAAGAAAAAATAAGAGGCTGGTAGCATTAGCACAAGAAAGGAGGGGAAAGATGTACGAGGTGGTGGCAAAAGTGACTTTGGAGAATGTGGCAACTGTTTTGGGGAGGGACGGGCCTCTGAGTAACTGAGCTACTGGGAACACTGATGCAACAGTGTTTCTTGGCATCTGTTATGTGCCAAGCTCTGCACCAGCTACTGAGGACAACGTGGTGAGGGGGACACTGATCTCTGTCTCGGGGGAAATTGCCGGCTAGCTGGGGAGACTGACTTTAAAGTTAGTCCTAAAAACCAGTAGGGTTATATGGGAGCCTATGACCTAGTCTTGAGCAGGATGGGAAATGCCTTCCTGGAGGAAGTAACATGTAAACTGAGGAAGGTGAACCAGCAGAGGGAACACACATGTAAAGGCCCAGAGATGGTGGAATTGGAAAAAGTTAGATGTGGGTGGAGAGGAGTATGCTGAGGGGCAAACGGTGAGTGAGGGAAGCTTGAGGACTTTGTCCTGAGACACCCTGGTGGGTTTTAAGCAAAGCAGCAGCCAAATTTATCTTTTAAAAGAAATGTTCTGGGGGCCAGCCCGGTGGTGCAGCGGTTAAGTTCTCATGTTCCGCTTCTCGGCGGCCCAGGGTTCGCCGGTTCGGATCCCGGGTGTGGACATGGCACTGCTTGGCAAGCCATGCTGTGGGAGGCGTCCCACGTATAAAAAGGCAAGTAGAGGAAGATGGGCACGGATGTTAGCTCAGGGCCAGTCTTCCTCGGGAAAAAGAGGAGGATTGGCAGTAGATAGCTCAGGGCTAATCTTCCTCGACAAGTAAATAATAAATAAATAAAAGAAATGTTCTGACTGCCAACGCAGAGGACAGGGGCTTGGACTAGAGGCTGGGAGGCCAAACGGGGCTCTTGCTGTGGTCAAGGTTCTGGACAACGGTGGCCTTGACTAAGGCGGCAGGGATGAGGTTACCGAGAGGCAGATGTGTTTCTGAGATATTTCGGAGGTAAATTGACACTCTTCCTTCCCTGACAACATCCAACCATGGTCACATCCATATCCATCCTCAGGAAACCAACATGAAATCAGCCCATCATGCAAGTCCCTGTCCTCTTCTAGAATGTGCCGCAGAATTGGAGATGATCCTTAACTCCCGGCTTGGGAGCGGGATGGGCAGGGCTCCCCCTGCTCCCCTGAAGGTGGTGGTGCACGCCTCCTCAGGGCCTCCCACGTAGATTTCTGCTTTCGTGAGACGCTGCAGCGGGTGGGGGGGGGGGGCTGCAGCGGGGGGTGAGGGAGCGGTCTGCTGGCAGCACCCAGCACGCTTGCCCACAAGCTGGAAGCTCCTCCTCAACAAGCTGAAAGGCAAGTGACTGAGAAGCGGTGGGATGCTGTGGGACAGGCTGACTGAAGCCTGCCGAGTCCAGGCCCTGCTCAGGGAACTGGAGCGGCACTGTCCTCGAGGGGCCTGTTCTGCAGCTTTAGGGGATGGGGGTTGGCCTTGGCTTCCGGCTCTGCTGGGACGGCAAGATCAGAAATCCCCAGGCCCGGTCTTAGGAGAGCACGGCAGGGGTCCTTACCCCTTCAAACACTGCCTTTGGGGAGGCGGGCAGGGGATCAGGTAACCTCCTATTTAAATGTTCACATCTATTAAAAAGTTCACCCTGAAGGAGTAAAATGTCGTGGTGTTTCTAGAAGCAAGTGCTGCTTTTTGAAATTAAAAAAAAAAGGAGGAAAGAAAAGTAGTAAATGTGTATAGCAGGCAACCTCTGGTCTTGGCCTCCGGCACAAGAGCCCACATGACCTTCTGACTCATCCTGTCTCTCACGCGCGCACACACACACCAAGGCAGAAAAGGTTTTGGTTTTTGGTTTCTGTTTTTAAAGCCTTTTTATTAAAAAAAAAAAGAAAAGAAAAGAAAAGAAAAAAACCAAAATATTTCCCATTGGAGGCTATTTCTTTTTTTGTCTTTTAAAAATTTTATTACACAAATATCTCCCATTCCCACGTGTCAGAGGAAAAGATGTCCTTGCTCTTCCTAAAACCAATAGTGGAGAACGTTTTGAAAACAAAAGTCCAGCTAGCTTCCTTCCTTCCCTGGCCCAGAATCATCCCAGCGTGTCAAGTGAGATAGCATGACTTGTCCCCTTAATGCTTACATTTAATTTAAATTCTTTAGCACAACATTGGAGATTGACTCTAAATCAGCAACAAAAAATATATATTTACAATATTTCTCCGAAAAACAAAAAACACAACCAAACCCTTTAAACATAGTGACTTTAGGAGTTTTATTTATGGAGCAGTTATTTTTTTAATCACCAAGTGATTTTATATTATATATATATAAATTTTCTTCCTTTCCTTTGTGGTTTTTCGCCCCGGTGCTTGGAAAGATGGAGGCAGGGTGTCTGGTCCTGGGGTCTGAGGAGGGCAGCTCTCCTGGCAAGGCCATATCTAAGAGCAGATGGCAGGAAATGCGATGGAACTCCCGGGTTCCTCTGTCTCCAGACTTTCCTTTCCTCCACATGGACCAACCCTCACCTCTAAAAACCATTTTCCCCCTCACAGTCCCAGAGAAAAGGAAAACCCAGCAAGGGCATAGGTCCATCTGCCGCCACTCCTGGGCTCCCTTTTCTGCTGACCAATTTACGTGCGCGGTAAAAATGCTTGTTTTTCCAAACCCAAAACAAACAAAAACCAAAACCCAAAACAAACCATCAGCTTGGAAATTTCTGTTGATGAAATGTCCCAAAGTCAGAGGCACTCTCCCGGCACAATCCCTGCTCTGAAGGGGTCTCTCCACCTCCCCTTTTATAAAAAGACAACAAAACAAAACAAAGTAATCTTTTCAGTATTTTCCACAGGAGCAACCAAAAAAAGGCAGGAAGCTTCCAATTATAGGTCATTAACAATAATATTAATAAGGTTTTTGCTCAATACCCAGGGTTCTTTACAGAGAAGTCCCCCTAACTGAGGCACTCTGGAATAAGTCACTGGCATTTCCTCAAAGTTTCGGCCCCAGGTCGCTGGGGCCTGGAGACCAATGAAAGGGGCAGAGGGTCACGGGAGCAGACTGCTGCTTTTAAGGCGCAGCCAAGAAAATCAGCAGATTGGAAGAAACAGACACAATGCCACCCGTTCCCAGGACCCAGTTTTCTCTTAGGAAGCCAGTCAATGCCAGGGTCAAAGCTGGGCTAGGTGGCAAAGAGGGGGCCCCTCTGCCTCTATTGCTTTCGAAGTGGCAAAGGTGCAGCTGGCGTCTCTCCTCGGTGGCTCACACTCAGACCCCTGGTGCCTGGGCTCCTTCCCCTCCCCCGTAGGGCTTCCAGAGGAGGAGAGCCTGACTGGGCTGCCGGACCGGGGCCAGGAAGGGATGGGGCTGGAGGACGAGAAGGCGGGGCAACGTTGTGCTATCGCTATCCTTACTGATGGGGAGCAGAGTGCAAATCCGCGTCTATCGTTTATAAGCTCTTGCCACAGGCTGCTGCTATTGAGCATCTCCTCACACACTTAAATATTGACCCAAAAGAAATTCGACCTTTCTTTCTTTCCTTATTTTTTTTTTAAAGTGCAAAAAGCTCTCTGCTGCCCTAGAGAGAGGATCTTTGGACAGGCCGTTCAATGCAAAGTAAAAGGGGGCAGCTGATGGGCTTGACACAGGGCGGTGGAGTAGGAGACACCATGCTCCCCTCCCTCCCTCCCTCCACACACACGCGTAATACACTCAGCCACACACACAGAGGCACATGCACACCCCCTTCCACGGCTGCAGGCAGAGGGCAGGTGACTGGCTTCTAAGCAGGACCCACCCCTCCCCCCCCCCAAAAGGTGCCAGATGAGTGAGCGCTGGGGCTAAACACAGGCCTGGGCTCTGGGGGCTATACTACACGGGAGGCCCAGAGCCTGCCGGGAGGCAGGTGGGGACGTGGCCCGGCTCTCTGCTCCCCCCAGCTGGAGGAGATAGGCTGCTCCCTCTGAGAACACACATCCTGGGAAAGCCCTATTCAGGCAGGAATAGGAACATGTGGAAAAAGGGCAGTGGGAGGGCGAAAAGGGAGGGGAACAAGGAGATGGTGCCTGTCTCAGAATCTGTCTAGAAAGCAATAAAATGGGGGTGTCTCTGGGGTAGACAGTTCCAGCTCCTCTGAAGAGCCTCAACCCCAATAAGTGCAACAAGGACCTCATGGTGGGCAAGTCTAGGGTGGGGTAACCTCATTATGTGAACTACCACGAGCATTGGACAGGATCAAGCTAAAGGGAGGGGAGAGGAGGGAGAGCAGACACAGACGAGGTTTTAGACACCTCAACAGCACCAGTGTGATCTGCATGGGTCTGGCATTCCTGGGGCTGCTGGCCCCTCCTGCATAAGCCGGGAGAGTGTGAAGGAGGAGAGACACGCACTGGACACCACAAGGAGAACCCGGCCACGGAGACAGGGCTGCTTTCTTCCCTGGGAGTTTCCTCAGAACCAGGCACTGCTGGGGACCATGGATGGGGAGGAGGGCCCCAGGGCCCAGCGCAGATGACAGTTGCACAGACACCTCAAACTGAGAGCCTGACCTCCTGGCAGGCGAGCGAGTGGGCGGGCGAGCAAGCGAGCAGGCACCTTGACAGCACACAGCCTGTGCTTTCCCCTCGGATCAATTTGCTACTCCCTTCTCCTTAGGAGGGAGAGGAGCAGGCAGGTAAGCCTGGTGTCCACCACCCTCTCTGCCCTGCCTGTAGGGGAAGGGCTCAAGGGACAGGAGAGCAGAGAAGGAGTGTGACGCTGGCCTCAGAGCCCGTGCAGGTCCGGGGAGAGAGGCTCTCCCGGCTGGGGAGTCAAGGGAAGATCGGTTTCCTGTTCAGTCTGGGCTGGGTGTGTCTTAGCTGATCTTCTGTATCAGCTTCTCGTCAGACAGGCAGTAGAGACTGTTGATGGACAAGTCTGAGATGAAGTGCTCGCAGGCTTTTCGAGTGATCTGCTTACATCCTCGAAGGTCAATCAAGGTGACGTTGGCGATGCGCCGTAGGTAGATCAGGGTCTGGTCTGTCAATTTATTGCAACCTGTGGGGAAAGTGACAAGGAGGACAATGCTATGTATGCATAGCCATAGGAGCCTACTACTGCTGCTCAATTCTCCAGCTTTCCCTTAAAATGCTAAACAAAAGCCCTCTTTGTTCCATGACTACCTGCCTTAGAGACCACAAGTGCCACTGGCACTGTGGTCTCTGAAGGTCCCCTGCCGCCTCAGTCCCTGCACTGCAAGGCTGACAAAACTGCAGCTGGCTGGGGGCTGTGCTCCTGGCACCTGACAACTACTCGAGGCCTCAGTCCCCCATCAGTTAAGAAAGGCTAGAAATCCATGTCCTTGTCCAGATGTGAGGAAACAAATGAACACGGTTTAGTCAACAGACCCAAGTTCTTTCTGTTCTACTGGTCAAGCTCCAGAAAGGGTTGGGACCGCCAGGAGGCATGGGGCACTGTCTGTCATGTAGCGTCACAGCAGCATACCTGCCATGTTGAGCTCTGTGAGGGAGTAACGAGTGGAAGACCCGACAGCGGTGAGTAGATTGGAGGACTGATCTGTCAGGTGGCTGCAGTGACTGAGGTCGAGTCGAGATAGGAGGGGCATGTGGCGAATGATGAGGCGAAGCGTGGCATCTGTGATGTCAAGGCCTGCTAGCCGGAAGTCGGTCATATTCCGGAGCTTGCTGCGATTGTCCTGACCTGCATAGGTAGGAAAAGAGCCTAGATCAAAACTCTGAACTCCAGCCCAGCTCTGAAGCTGTAGGCAGCTTTAGCTACTTGCTGGCCAGGCCCCCTTGCAGGGCTTAAGCAGAATTGCCCACAGCAGAGAGTGAACAGTATATGGGGGCAGTTTCTGGGAAACCAGACACATTTTCTTTCTTCCCAGCTGCTAGATTATGCCTCACTTACACAGCAAAAGGGTATGTGTGGAATGCTCCTACCCTTCCCACACTCCCACACTTTTCTAGACCATATCATGCAAGCAGCTTTTAATGTTCCACCTCCACCATGAAGCCTTCCCAGACTTCCTCAGGCTCATACTCTCTAGGCCCCAAACTCCAGTGACCCACAAAATGGACTTACTCCTTTGTTTGTAGGTAATCTGGCTGTAAATAGTTAACCTGCACTTGTACATAGTCCATCACTGTTCTCAATTTGCACTCTTCTGTTCTTCCATAGCATCATTCTGGGACTACCTTAGCTTCTGAGGACAAAGTCTGTTGAAAGATAAAGCTACCCCAAGACAAGCACAGAGAAGTCAGGCCCAGAGCATACCTGGTTTATCAGCCGGTGGAGTCAGCAAGTCCCGAATTTGAGGGTCTTTGATTCCTACTGCCCACCGAAGATCAAGAGTCCTGAGAAGGGGGCAGCTGGAGGTGCTGAGGGCAGAGACTGCAGACCAGGAACAGCCCGCCAGGAGGAGGTCTTTCAGTCCTGCAATGGAAGGAAACGGAGATAGGCAATAATACACTCTGTCAGCACACCCAAAGCCTCAACTGCCAGCTGATCTGACCAAGGGAAATGGATTCCCAGTCTAACGGGGACAGGGACTATGTACTAACCTTATGCTAGTAATTCAGCTCAAAGATTCCTATGGTGTCCTCTATCACATCTTCTAGCTTTAGTGGCAAAACTGATTGCTTAGTTCCTACCAGAGCAATCTAAGTGTGACTGACTCCCTGTCTTTCCACGACCTCAAAATGCCGAAGGGAGCAAGGGGCTAACCAAGGCAACAACTTACTCAAATTCCCTCTTCCCTGGCTATGCGGAGAGCGCAGGGCTGTCACTAGCACCTCATCCCATTCTCTTCGTTGTCTAGTGCAGTGACTGGCCTGCCAGTTGAGTGGCGCCCTGGGGACTGGCAGTGAAGGTGGCCCCAGGTGAATCTCTTGCTAAGCAGAAGGGCAACAATGGCACGGACTGCTGCCCTGAAGCACTTTTGAGCAGCACTGCCCACACCCAGCTTCCCACCCGCTCCTGCGTCCCTGCAAGGACAGCCGCATGGCTGCTCACCTGGCAGCCTATTGACGAGCCACGTCAGTTGTTTTTTGGAGATGTTGGTCCAACTGAGGTCGAGGCTAACTGGCTGCCTCTTGATGATGCCACTTAGAGCCTGGGGTACAATAGCCTTACACCTACTCAAGTCAATTTTTGTCCAGAGTCTTTTGTCGCAGCACCTGTGACAGAAGGAAAGAGAACTAGCTGTCAATAACCTGATCTCCTTGTCGGAGGAGCTCCCATCACAGGCTGCTGGAGGCTTCTGGGAAAAGCAGAGCGCCTGGAGGGTCACCCTGCCTAGGTTCTTCAACAGGCACACAAAGACTGCGCCTGTCATTGTTTTGCCTCACAGAAGAGGGGTTGTCCTTTACAGCAACCCTATAGGTTAAGTAGTGGATAACTTGACCAGTTCACCCTGATTTACTCTGGGTGGGCTGAGAACATAGCACGGTTATTAGGGACACACAGCAAACAATATACTCTAACCCCTCATTTGCATTAAATGGTATGGCTCCCACCAAAGTGTATATAAGGGAGCATTAAAAAATTTGACTTCTGCCTGCTTGAAGCTACTAGGCTTGCCTCCATTCTCTCCCTTGCCAGTCACTCCCAGTTGCCTGAGAAGCAGGGTGCTATTGGCACTTGCACAGTTCATCCTGCTTTAAGCTCTAGAAAGAGCCCATTACTGCATCAGGCCAAAAGAGGCTCTTTATTATCAGGCCTGGAGAGTCTTCTCCCACCCTTGGGTTTCTGCCTCAGTGCTCTCTCTACATTTTCTAGCCAGACCACAGCAGGACTGAATGGAAGAAGCCTGCCTTTCCACTGCAATCTGCAAGTCCATAGGCCACAAACAGCACTGCAACATACAGGCTGCTGTTTAATATTTTACAGCCCCCACCTCCCAGCCCAGCCCAGAGTCTGGCTGGCAGGGGAAGGGGAGACGGCACACAATGGGAGTCTTATGTGGCTCAGCCCGGAAACCGAGGGATAGAGCCAGGCAGGCCCACTAGCCCTACGAAGAGAAATATTAGGAGAATTTGGGTAGATCACATGTCAATTCAGATTTGGGAAATAAACTTGTGTTTGTGAAGAATGGGGTCTTTATTTCAAGACTGAAAAAATGTCACCAATGGCAAATGAAATTCTATGGCAGAAACAAGCCACTTACAATAGGGCAGTGGATCTCAAACTTAAACACATGTCAGAATCCCCTGGAAGAGAATCTGTTAAACACATTGCCTGGTCTACCCCTAGAGGTTCTGATTCAGGAGTTCTGAAATGGACCCTGAGAGCCCAGATTTCTAAAAAGGTGCCAGGTGATGCCACTGGTCTGGGCATTACACTGTAAGAACTACTGTAACAGGGTTTGACCCATATGGAAAGGATATGTCCCATGGTCCAGGAGCTTAGGAAAAAGCAATGCCCCGTGGAAATCTTTGCTCATCACCTTTAGCGATTCTTTCCCCCAAGTGTCTTAATGTTGAACTTGAGAGGAAATGGTAGGTCTCGTTAAGAAGGAAAATTAAGTCTCAGGAGGCTTCAGAACTAGACTCTGCTCGCTGGAGGAAGGAATTCTGGTCCAGATTTAGTGGATGAGAATTAACTGTGGGAAATTATGAGCACCTTCAATTTTTTTGAAAAGACATGTCCATCTCTCTCATTAGATGGAGAGGTAATTGAGGCCGCAGCTTAACTGTAGTCATCTGTGTCACTAGCACCAGAAGAGTGACTGGCACATCACAGGCTCTCAACAAATTGAGTTCAGCTGACGTGGGGAGAAAACTCATGACTCTGAAGTTTTAGCACAAACTGTACAAATCCATCCTCCAAATCAGTTTGCTATACCCAGTAAAGAGAGCTGGGAAAGTATGGAGCAGGGAGAGGAGGTAAAGGGCCAAATCTCCCTGATAACACGTGCAGGCACAACTGGCCACACCTTTAATAGGACCCACTGTCTGGGGAACAGACTGGGTTGATTCAAGCCTTCAGAACCTGACAAGCCTCCAGATGCCAAGACGCATGCTGTTCTCATATGGAAAACCTGCCACCTACTCCCGTACCCCTATTCCTGATCCCTGTATCCCTGCTCACCATTTATACCACGTCTTGCACACTCGCATACATTCACAAAGTTCTCTGCGGCTGAGGTAGCGGAAGACAGACATCCAGACCTCCCGCTGCATCCAGCTTTCGTCTCCATCCTGAGCCCAACTGCCCCGGCCATTCAGCCTGGCTGCACCCCCCTCCTCTGCACTGTCATCTTCCTCCTCCTCCTCCTCCTCTTCCTCCTCCTCTCCCCCCAGCCCCTCCTCATCCCCACGCTGGGGGGTTCGGGCTGGGCAGTGCTGCACTAGCACACGGGGGGAATGGCGAAGGTTGGCAGAGGAGGCCGTGATGGCCTGCAGCTTGGGCACAATGGATGTCCCGTGGAGCTCTTTGGTGGGCCTCTGCAGCGTGACAGTGAGGTACGATCCCCGGATCTTGGCTTTCTCAACTTCAGACAGCTCCTTTTTGCCGCTGGGATTGTTCTCCTTTTCCCGTACCATGGTGCGCTCTGTGGCCTGCAGCCGCAGCAACTGCCGCCGTTTGAAGCGCTCATCGCGGCTGGCACTGTGGTGGTCGCTGGGGCCAGCCCCAGGGGATGACCGAGTCACCATACCCCGGGGGGACACCGGGTCATGGATGAGCTGTAGCATGGAAGTGGGTGAGTGAGGCGGGGGCGTGAGGGGCTCGTCGCAGCTCCGCAGGGGCCGCAGGACTTTGGCTTGTACGGCTTCTTCATCACTCTCTTCCATCTTCCGCTTCTGCAAAACAGGCCCAAAGAGTCAGGTCAGTGCCTCCTTTCTTCAAAACCCTCTAAGTTTACAGTGTGAGCCTCACTGTTGCTCTCAGGGGACTAGAAGCAAGACAGACCACTGCTTTTCTATGGGGAAAGGGACACCTGCGTGCCACAGGGTGGTCATCTCCTCAGAGCCTATAATCTGGATTCTGCCAGGATCAGCAACTGAACTCATGTCTGTGCTACAGAAAACTGATTACAGAACAAAATCCTTAAAATAGGTCACTTGGGAAATCTACCTGTGACAAAAAGGCTTGTGTCCAAGTATAGAAGAGTGGGATCCAAATTTGGGCCACATGATTCCATTTGCCCACCTATTCAACTCACATCCCAATTTCGGGATATAATTCCCTGGGTAAACACATCCTTTCAAGTGGCCACAACTCTACCCCTACACAATCTGACCATTTTAAGTTGTGTCTCTGATGAGCTCTTTCACCCAGGAGGTGCTTCAGGTGAAGAGGGGATGCTGGCGGTGGAAGAAAAGCAGCCAACATGCACTATTCGAGCTAGGATGCCGGATCTGACAGCAGTAAGCACCATGACTTTTGGCTCCGCCAGTGCCTGAGCCTGACTCTCGCAGGCTGCTGCTTCCACTCAGCACCCCGCCCCATCCCTGGAGACGGAGCCCATGTGAGAGAGAAGGCAGAGAGGGAGAGCCTCTGTGAGGAACTGCACGGTTCCCAGAGGAGTCTGCTCAGGATGAAAATGAGGAGTTCAGCTTTGGTGACGCCAACAATGCACAAATGACCACAACCTCATCCTATGCCCCTTCTGCTCTCCAGTGGCCTGTTCCTTCCTGGAGCCCACCCTGGCTATGTTGTGATGAAGCCTAATCAACAGGTTCCACTAGGTACCACAGCAGTCGTTCCGATTTTTCTTACAGAGACATTTTATGTCCCTATGCTCCCTTTTGTCCTTACAGTCTTAGATCACTATGGTTGGAAGAGAATGACCACCTTTTGGGTGCTGGCTTTTACAATGCATTAGATAGTAATACTAAAATACAGCATCTGCCAAACCATCTGCTACAGCAGGGAAGCAAGCACCCACCAGCACCACCACCACTGAAGACACATACAAAAGCTGCTAGTGTAAGAACCTGCTGCTGGTGCAAGAACGTGGGATACGGAGAACTTCAGCACCCATCAACTATAGAAATCCTTGCCCTCAAAGATATTTAGACTGAAAATTCAACTAGCTCACTGCTCAAGTGGGAAGAAACAGAAAGAAGGCAAGGACACTTGTCCCCATTCCTGCACAGTGCACCTAGAGGAGACTACCCAGGCCTGGGTGACTGACACCAGGCCAGCTGCCTCCTCTGTATGTGTCCTTAGCAGGTCTTGTCTTGCCGGCCCAAGTAACCAGAGTCCTTTCGGCCCTCTGACATTACTGGTGACCACTGGGCCAGCAACTGCAGCTGCTCAGGACCAACGTCATGGCACCGGTCCCCTCTAGGGAAGGGGCTGCCTCTGTGGGATACATTTGGGCACAGGGGCAGGGCTTTCTTTGAGGCCACAAAGGTGAAGGTGACAAAAATGTGAACCTGCTTAACTAGAAACTCCAGCACACCACTGTATTTACCAGCTGCCTCAGGTCACTGCCTGCCCTCGAGTTTCATTCCTCAGGAGCAGCCCTGCTCACCTCGTCTCCCTCTTTAAACAGCCCAGCTGGGGTTCCTCTTTCTCTAGGGCCCCAGAGAGTAAAAGGACCTCAGGAATCTGCAGACCCCAAGTGGAACAATACATTCAATAATATACAAAAAACAAACATTAAAAACTCAAACAAAAGAAAACAATTAACCAAAGGAAAAAAAAAGATATCAAACAAAACAAAAAATAGCCTCCCTGGACAGAAAAACTGTGTGAACAAAGTTGCAAAGGCAAAGGTTAGCCATCTCCTAAGCTTTAGGCTTCCTTTCTTCCCATAGTGCACAAATCTGGATAAAGTTCCCTTACCTGGGCTTTTTCTGAGTTGTCCTCCTGGTAGCACTTTGGACACTCCCAGCAATTCGGCAATTCCTCATTAAGCAACCCCTCTCCATCCATCTATAGGCAGGTAGGGTTAAAACAGATGTTAAAAAAGATGTTAAAAATCTGTCTCATTAAAAAAAAGAAAAGAAAAGAAAATCCTGCCACTTAAGCCTCCTTTATCAAACAATAACACAGTCACATGTTTGGGAAGAACCTGGAAGAATTAGCCACTCCTAACCACATTGGTCCATAAAAACCAAGAGCCATTCGGCCCCACTCTCAGCCACTGGGGAACTGGCCAACCTCACTCTTGGTTACTTGATCAGTTAGGCTCCACGAGGAGATTCCCAAGAGTCTCGGTCAATGTGGGGTCTCTTCTCCTGACACATATATTCTCCTGAGGGTCTCGTGCCACTTTGCTAAGGGAACTGAACACACAGGAACAGTGCCAGGTCTGATCCTGACTGTGGGGCATAGTAGTTATGACTGCTTAGATTCAGAGACTAGAGGCCTGTACTCTGCAACACAGTGTTCCCAACCATAAAGTAGGGACGAATAACAATGCCCATCTTATAAGGTTGTGGTGAGGATTAAATGAATTATGTATGACATAAAGTGTTTAGAAAAATGCCTGGCATATAGTAAACACTTTGTATTAACCGTTATCATCATTGTGGAGATAATACCCTATTTTATTGATTCCAAGATGCACATTTTTCACATTTGAATCTTTCTGAAATTGGGCTGCTTCTCACAACTAACAGTGTCTTATAATCACTGTCAGCCAGATGGCAGTCATGACACAGTTGACACCTTTGGGAGGACCGAGAAAGTACCACCACGAATGCCCTTCAGGTTTAAAGAAATATGCAGAAATGGGGTAGAGCCAACTTCACAGGGTCGTCTTAAAGATTAAGCAAGAGAATGCAGGTACAGCAGTGGCTCTCCCCTCCGGATGCACACTGGGGTCACCTGAGGAGCTTTTGAAGACATCCAGGCCCAGGGTCCGTTCTAGAAGAACTGACTCAACCTCTAAGGCTGCAGTCTGAACTTCATTGTTACTTTTTTTTTTTTAAAGATTTTATTTTTTTCCTTTTTCTCCCCAAAGCGCCCCGGTACATAGCTGTATATTCTTCGTTGTGGGTCCTTCTAGCTGTGGCATGTGGGACGCTGCCTCAGTGTGGTTTGATGAGCAGTGCCATGTCCACCCCCAGGATTCGAACCAACGAAACACTGGGCCGCCTGCAGCGGAGCGCGCGAACTTAACCACTCGGCCACAGGGCCAGCCCCTGTTACTTTTTTTTAAAGCTCCTCAGGTGGGCAATGAGCCTGATACAGACTGAGCACTCACTAGATGTTAGCTAATATTATTAGTCACTATTTTTTAGGAACTAACATTCGGAGATACAATGAAGTATGTAGCAGAGATACTTAAAGGCATGAGGCATTCCAAAACAGATTAGGCAGTTCCATGTTGGCCTGGGGACTCCAAACACACCCTCCAGAAGCGAGACTGTAAGCTCCACGCGGGCAGGAACCAGGACGATTTTGTGCACTGGTCTATCCTCAGGGTCTAGGCACAGTGCCTGACACACAGGATGGACGCTTGAATCAAGGGCAGATGTTAGGCCACTACATGACCCACAGCAGATGGCCCACAGTAGGGATGCTGACAGCCTCTTGTGACAGATGTCCCACTCTCCTCTGCTCCACTCAGTACCTTTAGACATTCTATCAACTGAGACCTCAGGGACCTCTTAGGCCTCTCCTTACCTGGAGGCAGCCAGGATGAACAATCTCATTGCAAATACAGCATTCCATGAGTTTCTTCTCAAAGTCCTGTGTCTCCTCATTTTGGTCTACCTCTCCACAGAGGGAACACGTGACTGAGTGAGGCAGTCTGGGCTACAAGAGGACAAAGACAGAAACCAAGAGAAGAACAGACTTAGATCTTTATCATTTCAGCTTCCCTTTAACTGAAGACAGGCGTTTTGGTTCCTGTAATTCTTCAGTAAATACTTAGGGAGCATGGAGACTGGGTGGAGAGAAGAGAGGTTTTGGCTGGAAAAATGGCTGAGGAAGAAGACGGGGAGAATCAACTAGCTGGGAACTAGAGACCAAGAGAGATCAGTTTATTTTCAGTTGGCCTGTCCTTGGCCCCACAGGTTCTTCCTTTCTAATCCAGTGAAAGAGGGGACAGACGGCAATAATTTGCTCTTTAAATGCTGGCCTCTCATTTGAAAACCGGATAAGGCCAAAAGATTAAATTAAGTCATTTTTAGTACTACATACCCAAAGGGACAAAATGAAGAAAGCCAAAAGGAGAGCATAACATTTTTCTTTCCACCTCTCAAGTCTCTATAACTCTATACTATCTGTATTTCAGTCCCTTTGGCACCACCACCCCTCCCCCAAATTCTTTACCCAGCAGATCACTCACTGCCAAGCACTGCCGGAGGACACAGGACTGCTTCATGCGACCAGGCCCCCCAAACTTCTTCATGTCCCTGCAGTAGTGGCAAACACCACACTCTCCTTGCACACAGGCTTTGCATTTTCGACATCGGACTCGTCTCCGCCTGGCTCCTGACACTATGGGGGAGGCAGCAGCTGGCCTCACAGGTGTTAACCGTGGAGCTGGTTTCATAGTGTGAGGCTTTGTGATGGGGATGGTAGGAACCCGCACCTTTGGCCGGGTGGGGAATTTAAGCTGGAAAGAAAAAGCAGTGAGGTCAAATATATCAGGTAGCTGTAAGGACTCGAGAGGGTACAAGATTACATGGCTTGGCAAGTTATGGCATTTGAGCAAATCTGCCCACTGCCTGTTTTTGTAAATAAAATTTTATTGGAACACAACCACACTCATTTGTTTATGTATTCCCCATGGCTGCTTTCATGTGCAATGTCAGAACTGAGAAGTTGCAACAGAGACTCTATGGCCCACAAAACCTTAAATACTTATTATCTTTATTTATCACCTACATATTACATTTACAGAAAAAGTGTGCCAAATCCCCAGGCTACTACTTTAGCCACGTCCCTCTCATTCTGTTGAGCTGTAAGATTCGCCCCTTCCTAAAGCTTTCTATGTACCAAAGTCACTCCAGGGGCCCTCCAGTATTTCCTTACCCTGAATATCACAACTTATAATATAATCCTATAGAAGACAGTAAACTGTTTGAGGGTGAGACAAGTCTTGTTTATTTATTACTCTGAAACCAAGCATACAACCTGCTACCGAGCAGACACTACAACAATACTGAAGTGTGGGATAAATCTGTCGGGTCTACAATTTTCATTTCAGCACTCACGTTTACCCTGCTAGTGATCTTTTTAAGAACAAGGACTATGTCTTCTACTCCTTTAATTTCCCACTGTGCCTTAAACACTTTTCTGACACAAAACACTCAACGACCAGAAATGACGAAACTGTCTTGAGGCAGTCCCACGTGGCCAAGCAGAGGCCAAGTGGGACTCCTCCACCTAGGAAGGAGGAGGTGGTTCTTTAAAGACATCTTTTGGCTATGCACCTTTATATTCTGCCTAAAAACTCCTGGAATGTGATGGCTCTGCAAGTTTCAGCTGGTGAACACCAAAGAAAGGCCTAATTTATTTGCTGGACTTATAGCTAAGACGAGAATGCTATCACTTATTTTATTTAATAAATAACCTTGATGAAGGACAATATGGGAAAAAATTATACAGGATCTAATTAAAGAGGCATGAAAATTCATAACTGACAATTTACCAGCTAACGGGTAACTCCTTTCTTCTCTCTTCAATTCGAAACTGAAGAGTCTAAATTAAGGGGAATCTTGAGAGTGTGGTCTCACTCTAACACAGAAACACACTGGCCTTTTAAATGTATATGTAATTATTTTTAACTAGTTTTAAATCATATCTGTGAAAATAACTGAGTCACTGGTCCAGGACAGGAACTGACCCATGAACAAACGTGCACCTTGGCATCCCAACCTGGAGGCAGGGCTCCTAGTTTGATAGTACTGTTAAGAGAGTCACCTCCAAAGACAGCCAGTTACCCTAACCCGAGAGTCAAAACAGAACTGAGTAATGATTTTCTGTCAGTTTATACTAATGCGCCAAAAGCTGTCTGCCTCTGGTTCTTCTTTTAACAGTAATGGTCAGCCAGCAAAATGCTTCAGCAGCTTGAAGATCAAGAAGAATAGCTTCTTACCTTATCCCTTTTTGGCCACTGTACTATAGGGACTCCAGTGAGGGCTAACTTGGGATCGCTGTTGGCAAGCTCCTCCAGCAAAATCTATGAGTAGGATAGGAGAGAAGACAGAAAAAAAGCAGGGCACAGTGAACAAAGAGCCAACCACTCCCAACAGCACCCAGACTTAGCCTCAGTCCCCACAAGCACAAGGGCAAGGGCAGGCCGGCAACTGCCTGTAGTTCCCCTCCATAGAGACTCACTGCGAGTCGAGGACATCGAAGACCAAAGAGGAAACTCAACCTAGCGCGGCACTGTCAAGACTTCAGATTCACCTTTGCTCCCAACCCTGCACTGTGTACTTACTGTACTGTTAGCACTCACGCTGAAGCAACTTGCTCCCGTAGTGACAAGCGTTACTTGTCACACAGTTCTACACACGACAGTAAACTTTCTATCGATCCTTTACTTTTCCATACCAGGTGAATATTATCGGGTAGTAAGTATTGCCTTCATTTTGCAGATGTCAGCAAGGTGGCAAAAAAGAAAGATCAGCTGATAACTGACTTAATAATATGAACAGAACAGTCATAATGTCTTGAATCAGCCCAGGGCTCCATTCTTCGAAGGCTGACTACAGAAATCTCAAGCTGAAATCTCTCTCTCTTACACACACACACACTCACACACTCGGTCAATTATTTGCCTTTATTCCTATAAATGGGGAGGAACAATCTTCGGGGCAATAGTTCTCCCGGCTTTAACCAATCTAGTCTGGACGACTTGAGGAACAACGCTACAGTAAGAAAGTGCCACTTCAGTGAACCACACTGGTTGAGTGTTATTTTGAAACAAATGTTTTATGTTTTAGACAGAAATTTTGAATCTCAAACCTGAAATCCCTCTTCCTCTGACCTCATGAGCCCTAAAGCAAAAGCAACAGGAAAAGAACAAATCCAGAGACAAGGGACACGATTCCTTTCCAGTTGCCTTTGGTGTGTACAGGGTATTAACTGTTTCAGCAAAAACTAAACTTTGATCCTGGACAGGTCAGCATGCCTGGGCCATCTTTACTAAGCATTCTCACAACCCTGTGGGCTCTAGGTCTAGAGACCAGGACTTTCTGAAGCATGAAGCATTTCTCTACCAAGCACGTTCATCCTTTACCTAAGGATCAGGCTCCAAATCCCAGAGTTGGGACTCAGAAAAGACCCTTTAACTCATACCCACGAAACTCCTCCACAAAGATCCCTTTTGCCAAGTCTCCAGATGCCTCTCACCCTCCCCCAAAACTGATTTCATTTGCAGGCGTTTTATTTACTTCCAGTTGCTATGGCATCCTCTTCTGGAGCCTCCTGTTAGCACCACACTGTGTGGGGGTGAAGAGGCGGGGTGCGGTGCCACGTGGGACTAGGCTCTGGTACGGGCTCCTAATCTCCCTAGGGTGAAAAATTCAGGTCCATTCAAAATGTGTGCTAGGGAGTGCACAGCTCCCCTCCCCCACTTCGCACTGCCGAGGAGTAGGACTCTGCCCATTTCCTCTGCCTGAGAGCACTGAGCTGTCCACAAACAGGGACTTTCCACTTTCAGCAAAACAGACTACACAGAAAGATTGTTTAAGAGTAGCAAAGGAGCCTAACAGTTCACCCGAAGCAGTCTAATTCTCCCTGCAAGATTTTGTGGGGGATAGGAAGGGGAGTGGAGAAACCGTGTCTGCATGGAGGCGGCGGGGGCAGTTCTTCACACACACAGACTCAGTTCCTGGGGTCTGTGTGGGTGTGGAGGGAAATGCAGATTTCCTTCCAAGCCTTATTTCACTGGGGCCATACAACCAAGCACGCCCTGCTTTCATCAAAAAAGGCAGACTCCAGCTGAGGCCTTTCAAGAAACCATATAAAGAAGCCACCACCCTTCACCAGAGGGGGTTTGGGACGGGGCGCAGGGAGCAGAGCGGAGAGCGGGGGTGGAGTGCGGAAAGGCTGACGCCTATCTAGGCTCCTGGCATTCGGGAGAACATTCAAACACAAGCCCACACCCGACACATCACAGGAAGGGGAAGAGAACAGCATCGTCTGGGAAGAGAAAGGGAAAGGATTCCCAAAAGCCAAGTGACCCAATTCAAAAGCACAGCCCACCAGGTGAGGTTGTGAACAAGTGCAGTGACGCTCACCCAACACGGAGTCACCTAAGCATTGTCCTGGGCTGGCCCCGGGCAGTTCTTCTGCCTCTTTGCCAAGACAAAGTCCCCACAGTTATGCTCACCCCACACCAGAAAGGGTTTGTGGCCGCCCGCCTGACCTTGTGTTTCTGGTCGCTCTGGAGCTGCCGAGGCTCTTGGCTGAAGTTTCCCCAGCGTCTTTGTTTTGTTTTCTGTATTGGAAGTTGTGCTGAAGGAGTTAGGTTTTCCGCCTCTAAGAAAATTCCGATTTACTTGAAAATTCTGGAATCTCCCAGAGTACATAAGGCAGGGCAGTCTGGCTACAACCCTTCAGGCAACCCAGAGGGAGCAGCATGCAGTGCGCTGAGCTCCTTCTCGAGCCCTTCAGCTCAGCCGCGGCTTCCTGTGCCTGCGAACAATGCTGCTGCGTCACCCACATGCAGCTCCCAGAAATGCTTTGCAACGGAAGATGGCAGGAGGGGGAGCTGAGCTCGAGTGAGCGAGTCAGGCAGAGGGCCCAGCCGTCCTGCTGCAGAGTCGGGAGGGGTGTGCTCGGCGCCGGTCTCTTCTCGGCGATTGGAGGAGGGCCCGCCCGGGGAGGGGAGCTGGGCCGCGCCCCGCCCTCTCCCTCCCACCGCCACTGCAACCGGAGAACCCGGGCCGGCCCCTGAGGGCTGCGCTGGCCGACTTCGGAAGGCGCCAGTGGGAGGGAAGGCTTTAACCCATTCCGCATCTGGTCCCGCATTTGTCCTTGTCTCAGTCCACACCCTTCCCCTCAGGGTCACCTCGTACTGTTGCACAGACTGCGCACACGCAGTTCTCTCCCCGGGCTCAGGCAAACATCGAGTGGCCCGAAGTTCAGCCTCTGGGATGCCAGGCACCGGAGCCGAGCTCCTCGGGAGTTACCTTCTCTCCCGGCACTCCGGCCTGCGTCACCTGCCCTCACACTGCCGCGCTCCCAGCCTAGAATCCAGAACCGGCATACATGTTTCCAGAAAAACCTTCAGGAATGACACATTTCAACCAATACTGAGATATTCAATACAATATGTCTGTTTAATATCAACTACTTCTACAACAGATGCCTGCCTCTGGTTCTGACTGGGAGCTCCACCACCCTAACAGAAATGCCGAGACAGCTCTTCTAGCAGCTCCACTGTGACCAACCCGAACTAGCTGAGGCACGAACTCTGGGCAAGGTGCCTTACTCTCCTGCCTCAGGACCAGCCGCAGGGAGCCAGGGAAGGCACATCTGCCGGTCTCCTGGGACCAGAACTTATTATGCTGACTCTGCCCCTCAGACTACCCCAGCCTCAGGACACCAGCACTCCTGCACATTTCCTGTTCTAGCCTATTCCAGTCGTTTGTTTTGCCTGTCTCATTCTTGATATGCCCTACATGAAGCAGCCAGCCCTGCATCTTATCAGACACCTAGATGCCAGTTCTGACAGCCAGAGTGATGTGTGTCACCCACTCTCCATGTACCAATCCACGGCCAGGGTGAAGCTCAGACTGAACAAGCTCTCTCTCAGGCTACAGTGTACCGTAGTTTGAGTCCAGATTTACGTAATTTTTAGACTCTTACAAACGTAACTTGGCACTTTGGGCTATTACAGAAGCTGCTTTGAAATGAACATCTGAGGCCCCGAAGAACCTAGCTCTTACTACTGGAAGCATTCTTGTTTATTTCCAGGACAGGTGTTTCAGTGGGTTTCAGTCAGTAGCCTAACAGGCTTTCTGGGGGCCTGGGGCTTTGGCGCCAGGGACCGCATATTTTAATTTTTACAGTAGTTTACCAAGGAAAGGAGGGACTTCTGTGCTTTTAGCATGAGCTCTTCCTGGAAATGTTCTATGGTCATTCTAATCCTAAACCTTTCGTTTGCACTTTAAGAGTCGGAGTGCAATCAGCCTATCATGTTTGAAAAACTTTTCTTAACAGGGTGAGAAGCCTTCTTGGAAAATTCTTATTTTGGTCTTAGTGCTATCTAACCTAGAGGGATGATCCTAGAAGGATGATAGAGTATGAATACTACAAGAAACATATTGTTCCCAAAGAAAACACAAGTTCAAGTTGTAGCAAGTGCAAATTTTAGAGGCCACCAGGAAAGGGCAAAAACCAGATAGGGCGCTAGGAAACTCACTCCAAGTAAGTCTCCAAGTCACAATTAAACAAGGTCTAATTTTTTTCTTCTATTAATTTAGAATAAAAGACAGGCAACAAAGATCAGAATTAGTAAGAACATGACGTTCCATAATACAGAAATATAATGAAAACATTATAAAGAATTATATCTATTTTAACTTAACCTTATATGCCTCGTAGCCCAGTTAAATTATTTAAAACTTTCTACTCAGTAATATCATTCAGTAAGAATACGTGAATTATTACAAATATCTTGTCAGTAAAAACTGCAAATGAAGTTTTATTTATACAGGTTGCTTTTTTTCCCCCAATCTGGTTTAATGGATTAAGATCTAATAATAGTGGGTCCACTACCAGTTCTCCTCTTCTTCAGTGTCAGAATCACCCCTAAAGTATCAGACAAAGATTTCTGATTAGTGTTTCTGTATTTATTTGAAACCGTAACTCTCTGCTTCAGTCCCTTCATACTCCTGTGATGGAGCCTAGTATAAATTTTTAGATCATAGTTAAAAACTAAAATGTTAGAATCTTACAGCAGAGCAGTGGTAACCTATTGCCCCACAAAAACAATTTTGAAATTTATAAATCAAGAGCTTTTACTATTTATATAGCGTTGTAGTAATCAATTTGTGTCATCTAACAGGAAAGTTTATTAATTGGTGAATTAAGAAGAATGGCACCACCTTCCCTCAGGACAGAATCTGCCACCTGCCCCTCAGTGTTGGCTCCGTGCCCTGTGCCCTGCACAGCACCTGTAACCTGCGCGCACTTATTCTCTTAGCCCACTTACATGCCTGCTCCACCGCTGGACGAAAGCCCCTTGAGAGCTTGGTCCACGGCATGTTTGCATCTTCACCCCAACACTCAGCCTGGTTCCTGGCAGGCACTATGCACAGTGGTGGAATAAATGAATTTCACAGATTTGTAACATCTAATTTTTTTCTGTAATAATGGTACTGTTCATTAAGTACCTTACTAACATTTTCATTAATTTTCACAACAACCCCACTGAGGTAGATGTTATTTTACAGAGGAGAAAACAGGCTTTCAGAGATCTAGTATCTATCCCAAAGTCACATGCTTGCTAAGCTGATCGAATGTTTTAGAGATAACAGGAAAGTAGGAAAATATTCAACAATACTGAATTTGTTTCATTGAGAGTTGGGCAGCCAAATATATTGACATATTAAAAGCTTCTTTTTTATATCTATACATGTATTAAGAACTTCTTTATTACCAAAATAAACACTAACAAAACAGACTAAACAAACAGACTAAAGTCTGATTAAAAACTCAAGAGTCTTCTAGCAGACTCCCACCACCTTGCTGTGACCCCATCAGCAGCTGATGAGCCCTCTCCAGCCCCTCCTGCATGCACACAGACTCCCCTTCTCAAATTAATGGGACTGCACTATATATACTGCTCCAGGTCCTGCCTCTTTATTCAACATCAAGGACACAACTTCTCAATTTTAGAAATGTGAGAATATCTCACAGTAGGAAAGAATTCCATTCTACCTTTTAGTACACTTTTAGGAGTCAAGGTTACCCACAACTCTCCCAAATAGGACTTTATACATACTGATTACTTTCCCCTTAACTTTACCAATAATCAATACTTTTTTTTTTTTTTTGAGGAAGATTAGCCCTGAGCTAACATCTGCTGCCAATCCTCCTTTTTGCTGAGGAAGACTGGCCCTGCACTAACATCCATACCCATCTTTCTCTACTTTATGTATGGGACGCCTGCCACAGCATGGTTTGATGAGTGGTACATAAGTCCACGCCTGGGATCTGAACCTGCGAACCCCGGGCCGCAGAAGCAGAGTGTGCAAACTTAACCGCTAAGCTACTGGGCCAGACCCCAATAATAAATACTTTTTAATACCATATTTTTCATCTAATCTCCTTCCAACTCTATATTCTATGATTCTTTCTTCAACACTGTAGAACTTAAGATTTTAGAATCTTCAAAGCTCCTTTACCATATCACTAAAATTGACTTTTCTTCCAGAGAATATGTAATTACGGATATCTCATCTCACCACTTTCCCTCTCATCTCTTCTGCTAGTTATTTCTGAGCCATACAGGCTACGAGAAACAATTCCTCTCTCTGCAGGAAGGGTAAGCCCTGGGCTTGCTTCTGTCCTCTACTGCAGTGTGGCCTTCTGTGCTGCAAGCACCAAGTTCTCTAGCACTGCAGCCTCCAGCTGTGCAGTGAGTTGGCACCAACCCAATCCAATGCTTTTTCTCTTTTGGGTGATGTTCAGATTTTCAAAGTATTCAAGCTCTAAACTTACTATTATCTGAAGCTCAGATTAAACCTAGCTGCTCAAGTGCAGGAATAATTAGTTTATTTGATCTTAAGTCAAAGTATCTGCAGATCTGGGATCTAAATCTGTTGTCTTCTGATATCAGCTGCATTTTGACTGTGGTATTAGGTAAACAAGAGAAGGTGTGGACAAGCCCCTGCAGGGAGAATTCAAACATTGTCAGCCTACGCAGTCATCCTACTGGCCACTAGGTCCTCGCACTCTGGTCTCTATGCCAGTGATGGCAGCCATGTTTTCCATGATTCCGGGTAAACACAGGAAGCATCCTCTAGACACTTCATAATGCTGAGTCCTCTTTAGATGTCTCGTCTTAACTCATTCCCCTTCTTGCTGCTCTTGTTACTCTGCTTAATATTTGACCAAAATCTTTCTACACTTTCCCCTACCACTCTGCCTCTTCAATATTCTTTAGTACTTTAGTTAAGGGAGTTTGTGTATTTCTTTTTTTATTTTATTTTGGGGAAGATTAGCCCTGAGCTAACATCTGCCACCAATCCTCCTCTTTTTGCTGAGGAAGACTGGCCCTGAGTCAGCATCCGTGCCCATCTTCCTCTACTTTATATGTGGAATGCCTGCCACAGCATGGTTTGACAAGCAGTGCCACGTCCGCACCCAGGATCTGAACCGGTGAACCCTGGGCCGCCAAAGCAGAATGCATGAACTTAACTGCTGTGCCATCAGGCTGGGCCAGTTTGTGTATTTCTATCACGACACTTGACCTTGTACAACTGATTAGTGGAGTATTAAAGGCTTCCTATACAAGTGGATTCAATGGAGTCAAATCCTTTAGGACTGAAAAGATATTTTTCTTTTTCATGAATTAGAAATACAAATATCCAGGGAGCCGGCCCGGTGGCGCAGCAGTTAAGTGCGCACCTTCCATTTCCACGGCCCTGGGTTTGCTGGTTCAGATCCTGGGTGTTGACATGGCACCGCTTGGCAAGCCATGCTGTGGTAGCCGTCTCACATATAAAGTAGAGGAAGATGGGCACGGATGTTAGCTCAGGGCCAGTCTTCCTCAGCAAAAAGAGGAGGATTGGGAGCAGATGTTAGCTCAGGGCTAATCTTCCTCAAAAAAAAAAAAAGTTAAAAATAAACAAATGAAATTAATTTAAAAAAAAATAAAGAAATACAGATATCCAGGCCAAAATAATGTTAGTGAGATACAAACTTAGAAATCTTTCTTCTTAGGGTTCCTAAAGGCAATTATACAAGTTAATAAGTCCCAAAAGTCACAATTTAATGTTTCTCACATGCATCCATGATGGAATAGCTACATAAAAAAAATCTTCTGTAGAAACAAAGAAAAATATTACACTCAAACTCTCAGGAAAATATAATTATATGTGTCTTATCACAGTGGAAAAGAAAAAATTTAAATGTCCTTTGCTCACTCAGGGGTGGGAAAGGAGTCCGGAATCTAGTTTGTGAGTCTGGAAACGTTTGGCTAAGCGTGTTTTGCTGCACATTAATCATTATAGAAAGAGGACCACACCTACCTGGAACTCTGTCATTTCCTCCCCTAAATACAAACCACAATGATACCACCTGCCTCTTCTAGAACAAACCTTATAAAACCAAACTATAAAATCAACTGTCCAGCTTCTGTCACTACTGGAGAGGATCAACCTCACCAGGTTATGACCTCTTTTCAGCCTCTTTAATTTTTCACCTTTTCACTGATGCATAAACAATAAGATATAATTAAAACATCAGTGGTAAAAAGAAAAAAACATTCAGGTCCTATCCCAGACTTTGGAATTTTTTTTTTTTTTAAGATTGACCCTGAGCTAACATCTGTTGTCAATCTTCCTCTTTTTTGTTCCCCCCTAAAGCCCCAGTACATAGCTGTATATCCTAGTTGTACATCCTTTTAGTTCTTCTATCTGGGACACCACCTTAGTATGGCTTGACAGGTGGTGCTAGGTCCCCACCCAGGATCTGAACCAGCGAACCCCGTGCCGCTGAAGCAGAGCGTGCGAACTTAACCACTACGCCACTGGGCTGGCAGGAATTCTCTCCTGAGGTGGCTGGCAGAAGGTAGGGAGCACCTCAGCTGTTTAGTGGTGGCCGAGGAAAAACCTGAACCAGAAATCAGGGATGGAAAAGACGTACTATGAGATACTAGCCCACTTTCCTTAAGGTCACATAAAATTATTGCCTCTGAATTCTTCTGTGGCTTAAAATAATCTGTATGATAGGTTCTAAAAATAACACATTACAAATTGAGAACTTGCTTTCTAATACTCATACCCAATGCCCTGCACCCAAAACATAGTTCCAAACACTGACTTAAAAAGAAAATTGTTGGGCTGGCCCAGCGGCTCAGCGGTTAAGTGCGCATGTTCTGCTTCGGTGGCCCAGGGTTCGCCAGTTCGGATCCCGGGTGCGGACATGGTGCCACTTGGCAAAAGCCATGCTGTGGTAGGCGTCCCACATATAAAGTAGAGGAAGATGGGCACGGATGTTAGCTCAGGGCCAGTCTTCCTCAGCAGAAAGAGGAGGATTGGTGGTAGATGTTAGCTCAGGGCTAATCTTCCTCAAAAAAAGAAAGAAAGAAAACTGTTATTCCCAGCTTCATGCTTTTTGGTGCTCATATTAAAGGTTACTTATGAGGAAAGACATAAAAGAACTTTGTCCAGTTCAGATAGCTCAAATTTGGATTCCTTAAAAATAAACTCATTTCCTTGAGAGAGATCCATGAGGGGTGGGCTAGGCTTTCAACATTACTACCGCTGGGAGACCTCTCGAAAAAGAAGAAAAATATACAATGTGAAGAAATTTGAGATAGCAGTAAGATAGATTATGTTTAAAATGATAATTTTCTCACAAGTTGCCCCAATGTTTTCAAGTTTTAATACTAGATAAATCTGAAACTAAATATGTTAAACCTACTCAACATATCCAACATAGAACAATTTCTTTCTTCTCAATCTGCTTGGGGTAAGACTGCTAGAGATTGTTACCAGCCACTTATGTTCTAACACAGGCCTCTTCATCCAAGGGTAACTTGTTTAAAGTAACAGTTCTTAACACAAATACTTCCCCAGGCTCTCCTTTATTTTTAGGGGCAGCCTGAAATCTGTGTTTTTAGGACTAAATTTAAGTCCTAACGGAACATACAAATGTTAGTATTTTCATAACAGGGACCTGACCTCACTTAAGGAAGTGAAACACTGCGTGGCACACACACGCACACACGCACATATCAACTTCTCTCTGGCTGAACCAGAGATTATCCAAAATTCCTGTACTTTCTCTCTCAGAATCCAGAAACTGCCCTAGCCAGATCAGTAGGTCACATAATATGACCAGCGCTTACCTTTACATCAGCGATGAGAGCATCTTCATCTTCTATCCCTGTGGGGACACATTTCTTGTGCAGTGGCAGAGACTCCAACTTATCTACAAGGCAGCGAAGGCCTTCAAGCTCAAAATGGGTCAGATGCACCTGCCTGTCCTTTCGGGGACTACACTGCGGGTCCCACACTTGGCCATTGTGGGAGCCGCGGCTGGAGTCAGAGGGTGAGCCCCCAGACAAGGTTTTCTTCAGGCCTGGAAGGCTGCGGCAGGTTTGGCCCGGTCCGTCATAGTCCAGGCTGACCCCATTGGCCACAGGGCTAGTGAGGACGGAGCGCCTGCTGCTCAAGCGTCGGGGTTCTCGATCCACTGCTTCCTCATCCCCATTTCCAGATTCCAAACCATTTAACTCCAAATCTGCCAGGATGAAGCAAACATGAAGTAAGAACATGCCACTTGGCCATGCGATCAATGAGACAAATAGGTAGCATGGGAGGGGCTTTGAGGTTATAAATGAAGTCCGTACATTTTAAAAATGGTCTCTCTCCTTATTCCAACCCATTTGTCTGCTATTGAAAATCACAGTTATAGGTCAAAACAGGATCCTGAGCTAGCAGGACAACTGAGGTAAAAAGTCAATTGGATTTCGAAAAGACTGAGAAGGGCCCAGTCTTTGAACTGTGTGCTAGAAATAAGGTACCTGTGATAACGGCTATAAATTAACTTCAAGTTCAAACTTAAATTTGGGATTATGATTTCATTGTCTTTTTAAAAAGTAGACAGGGGCTGGTCCTGTGAGCGAGTGGTTAAGTTCACGTACTCTGCTTCAGCGGCCTGTGGTTTCGCCAGTTCCAATCCTGGGCGCAGACATGGCATCACTCGTCAGGCCATGTTGAGGCGGCATCCCACATAGCACAACCAGAGGCATTCACAACTAGAATATACAACTATGTACTGGGGGGCTTTGGGGAGAAGAAAGAAAATTTCAAAAAAAGAAGATTGGCAACAGTTGCTAGCTCAGGCGCCAATCTTTTAAAAAAAAAAAAAGTAGACACTATACATGGCCAGCCTTGTGGCCTAGTGGTTAAGTTTGGTGTGCTCCGCTTTAGCAGCCTGGGGTTCACAGGTTTAGATCCCAGGTGTGGACCTACACCACTCATCAGCCATGCTATGGTGGCAACCCACATAAAATAGAGGGAGATAAGCAGAGATGTTAGCTCAGGACTAATCTTCTTCAAGCCAAAAAAAAAAGAGGAAGATCAGCAACAGATGTTAGCTCAGGGCTGATCTTCCTCAGCAAAAAAAAAAAAAAAAAAAAAAAAGTAGACGGTATAAAGCACATATATTAAAAAAGCAGTTTTGGTCATAAAATTAAGTTTTGAAATTAAAATCCCGGCAACATGGCTAACAAACTGAATATTATGATTTTTTTTTTTTTTCCTGAGGAAGATTAGCCATGAGCTAACACCTGCCATCAATCCTCCTCTGTTTGCTGAGGAAGACTGGCCGTGAGCTAACATCCATGCCCATCTTCCTCTACTTTATATGTGGGACACCTGCCACAGTATGGCTTGACAAGCAATGTGTAGGTATGCACTCAGGATCCAAAGCAGCGAACTCTAGGCTGCCGAAGTGGCATGTGCGAACTTAACTGCTGCACCACTGGGCTGGCTCCAAACTGAATATGTTTTAAAAGGAAGATTCTAATAGTCAAAACAAATTGAAAATAAAAGTTTTAATGAAAGACGAATTTTTAAATGTTCGCTGGCCTTTAATTATGAAAGTAAGATGTTTACTATTAATAATTTAGAAAATACAGGAAGGTGCAAAAAATAAGTCATCCCTTATCCCTCCACCTGTGGATAAAAACTCAACAGTGTGATACCTTTTCTTTCCATCTTTTTCTATGTATATGTGTATGACTATGATTAGATGCATTTTTAAATAAAATTGAAATCATGCTGTATAGACAATTCCGTATTCTGCTTTCACATATTGGGTGAGCATTTTTTATTTTCAAATGAGAAAATAAACTATCCTCAGCAGAAAATGCTAAAGCAAAAAATATCTGGCTTGGATTGAAGACTCCATGAGACATGTGACCACAGGATATTACAGTGTTGACTCCTCTGCACTTTAAGACACGGAACAACCCAAAAATGTATAGCTGAAACTATCCTGCCATCCAATAAAACACCTCTCTTGATAGAAGTTGAGGAAACAGTAAAGCACAGAGGTTACAAATATAGATTTTAGAGCCTTACCAATCTGGGTCAAGCTACAGCTTTTCCACTTGTTAACTCTAAGATCATGAACAATGTTTTCAATCTCCTTGAACCTTAATATTCCTATCACATATAAAATGAGAATAATAATACCTACCTCACAGGTATTAATAAGAACTTAATGTATGTGAACTGCTTAGTAAGGTGCCTAGAATATAGTAAGAGATATTGTGATGATACACTCCTAGTTTTTATTGTGCCAAAGACCATTCTTTACACAATAAGACATTTTAGACAACTGATCATCTTTCTTGAGGAGCTAAGTACTAACAACAACTCAAAGATGAGATCCAGAGTATTTCATCCAGCCTACTAATTCACATCTGGGTTGGAGATCAGCTGTAACTAGTGTTCACTCCAATGAATGAATGTGGTACTTCCACGTAGGTAAGTAAAAAGACAAAAAGTAAAAACAAAACTATTGAGCAACAGCCTACTGAATATTCCCAAATATTCCTCAGTCCTGCAGGGTGTCTTGAAAGTTCATGCAGGCAGAACACTTACCCATGCTGAGGGACTCTTTCTGAAATTCCTTAGTTAGGTGAGAGCGGTTGGTTATACAGTACACGTAACGCTCTAACACGTACCAACACATCTCATAGTAGAACGGATAGCGGAACTTATTTGGAACCTGCACAGAAACAAAATAATGAGAAAAGCAAGGCGATAACAATTTTCAAGGAAAGAGAAAAAGACAAACTGAATCACTACAAATAATTAACCCAAGAAAAACTCTCTCTAGTTGACCTGCAAACCTCAGTTGGCATTTGGAGCAAGAATTTAAGTGTATCTGTCAACCCAGAAAACGCTGGTGTTGGGAAACAATCACTAAAGATAAAAGGTACTCCGAAATACCATTAAGAACCACCAAGAAGTTGTCTTGGTTGAGTGGGAAAGCATCAAAAAGAAGTTTTGAGACAGAGAATAAAATGTTAGACTAAGACATAATATAATTGAGAAAACTGTTTTAGCGTTCTTCAGATACAAAGGCATGGCAAACCCCCTTGCCTTTACTATAGTTTTACCCTGAATCATCAGCCCAGGGAAGAAAGAATCTAATGGAAAAACAGGACATGACATGAAGTTACATGTTTTCATAATGTCCTTACAGATATGAAAGTATAACTAGAGATTCATCCTCAAGCTTTGTCCAGTTCAGGACATGAGACTGAGTACTTTCCCCATGATCAACTCTCAGTTTGCCTGTTTCACACTTCACAGTTTGCCAAGGTGGTATGTCCACAAGTCAGATTACTGTTCCACGTGGCCTAATTAGTCTCTTTAGTTTTTTCCATTCTCCCCAAAAGGAGCATGAAATTATTCCAGCTGAATAATAATAAAAAGAATTGCCTTTTAGATCTACCATAGCCAAGGAAAAGGCAAATCAACATGGATTAAAATCAGTGAGGAAGACCAACAATGGGAACTATCCTAAACATATTTTGCTGTCGTCTTTTAGAGAGGCCATCTTTCAAAAGGATAAACCAAATGATACTTTTAAGACTGTTTTGAATATGCAACTCCTGAGAATGTTCCCATCTCCTTTTCAAAGCTCCATGTCAGGTAGTCCTCCTGAATCAAAACATCCAGATGGGAGTCCCTTCACCAGGTACAGGGTATCACTGTGGATGAGGTCACTTTCCTCATCACAAGGCAGGAAAGGCATGTACTTTTCATCAGCTTTCCAACGCAGATGAGCCAGGTTCTGAATCTGGGTCTCTTACATGGTTAACAACTAGAAGAGGTTTCTCCTCCCTTATTTAAAAGTCAAATTAATTTACTTCTGGTAAGGTGTGGGGGGACCAGAGAGACAAGAATTAACAATGCTTGGTTCCCCCAAATTAAATATAATACACTGGGCCTATCTGCTCGCCTTTTAAGCATATTAACACTTTTCTGGAAAGGTCTTTATTAAAAGTTCAGGACAACCCAAAATTCTAAAGTCCCCTGGGACTCTGTTAAGAGCTGACTAATACTGACAGGAAAAAAAAAAAAAAAAAGGAAAAGAAAAGAAAATATAAAATAGCGCATTAAACTTGATTTTTTTACTTGGAACTCATCAGACTGTATTAATAACAGCCAAGATATCATACACCCAACCTGTCTCCTTACATTTTACCTATGCTGCCAGACACTACTGAGCATACCAATTTTTAAGAGTGTTAGAATTTTTTGAAACAAAAATTTAAAATCCTTATTAGAAAATTATTGAGCCTTTAAGCACTATCAGTAGAATAATTATCAACACAAGTTTAAACAGTGTATTTCTATACTAGCATGGCAAAAGTAACTAAAACATTGTCTTAAACTCACAACACACTTTATATTTCTTTTGTAAAGCATCCTCTATACATTCTCTTTTAAATTAAACTTGATAAATCTATAGAGATTAGTAACATGTTCAACAGATGCCTGATTGGTATTGGCACATAAAACATTGCTGTAGAAAGCAATAAAAAAACCACTCTGTGTACATATGTAGGGGACCCAATGCAACTTTATAGAAACACAGAAGGGTTCCTTATTTGGAATGAAAGAATTAAGCCATATTTAGGAAAAATGAAACAATATGATGGTTAGATACTGTAACTTGACACTTTCTGATAAACAAAGTCTAGGAAAAGTAGATAAATTGAGATCAGTTATTGCCATTTTAAGTCTGCAGGAAACTTTTCATGCAGAGATAAGGTACTCATTTTACCTATGCTCCTGAATATATTTTCTCTTTCTTCCTTCAAACTGAGCAACCAATTAAACCAGGGATATAATAGTAATTTTTAGCCAAAAAAAAGGGGAACGCTTTCTAAAAACTAATTTTCAGACTGAATCTTACCGCAGGTAGGTGGTATTACCTGTTAGAATAATTCTGAGTTAAATAAAAGTAGTATTTTACTATGAAATTGTCATTTTTCTCTTTTGAAATATTTTAGCTATTTTTATTATTACAACTTCAAACTTACTAAACTACTTACTGTCTTTTGTAGTTTCATTACTCTTAACAAACAAAAATTCACTTTTATAAAACATTTAAAAACCTCTGCGTCCTCTCAGTTCTACTAATAGGGCAATCTCTGTAACTCCAACATCGATCTTATGTATAAGATCATTGCTAGCTCTTAATCAAAATAAATGTTTCAAAATAGGCACCAAAATGGTTAACTGACCATGTTCACAGTAAATAGGTCAATGACCATTCCTTCTAAAGTTGTGAATTCTTCACTAATTACTATTTTTTACGTTTTCTTTTTTTTTAAGATTGGCAGCTGAGCTAACAACTGTTGCCAATCTTCTTTTTTTTTTTCCTTTCTGCTTTTTCTCCCCAAATCCCCTCAGCACACAGTTGTATATTTTAGTTGTGGGTCCTTCTAGTTGTGGCACATGGGACACCGCCTCAGCATGGCCTCACAAGCGGTGCCATGTCTGTGGCCAGGATCCAAACCAGTGAAACCCTGGGCCGCCGCAGCAGAGCATGCAAACTTAACCACTCAGGCACAGGGCCGGTCCCCCTATTTTTTCGTTTTGAAAACTTTCAAATCCACCAAAAAGTTTCAAAAGCAGTACCACAAACACTGCTAGAGAGTCATCAGCTATTGATCTTTCCCTACATTTGCTAATCTCTATCCATATACACTGCTATTGTTTTGCTGAACTACTTGAGGGCAAGTTGTGAACATCACATCCCCCAAATGCTCTATACTCTAATTGCTGTTTAATGCCAATACCATTTATACTTTAATCGTACATAACTCAGCCCTTACCAACTAGGGTTCTAAAGAATTAAGCCCTACTTCCCCGAGGCACCAGTCAGCCAGCAAACAGCAGCTAGTGAATTTGGTCTGCTGCCTATTTTTGTTAGGCTTGCGAGCCTTACATTTTTAATGTGTTTTTCACATTTTTAAATCCAAATTTTTCATCCAAAGAAAATTAAATAGCTGGAAAAAAACCTAAGAGAGGATTTTGTGACACAGGAAAATTATGTGAAATCTAAATTTCGGTATCCATAAATAAAATTTTATTTGAGCCATGCTCATCTGTTTAAGTATTTCACTCTACGAGGTGGAATTAAGTACTTGTGACAGATACTGTATGGCCCACGAAGCCTAAAATACTTACTACCTAGTTCCTTACAGAAGTTGTTTGCCAACTCTTGCCTTAAGGCACTTGCTGCATATAACCAACTTTTTTCCTACAGTACATCCAGAACAGTATCAGCTATGTACCATCCTAGGGAAAACTGAGAAAATAAGACACACAAATCATTTTATACAGGGCTTATTTCTCTCATGGAACTCCAGTTGAGAAAGGCAATATACACATTTATATATTAAAGTATAATAATTTGAATATTAGGTAGCAATCAGAGTAAAGATACACAAGTTTTTAAAGTGGTGAATCTTGAGTTGATAAATCCCATTACACCAAATTATTCTAAGAGCATAAAAATGAAACACACGGTTCAAGAGATTACCAAATGTCCTTCTCTAGCCCTATAAACATCCAAAACACCAACAACCTCAAAGAACTGGAGTCCCCAAAACCAGGCATGCAGATCTTAAAATTTTTTTCTTGGTGTTCCTGAAATCTGAACACTGCATTTTAATTCAAAGACAAATTGAAGTTTTGAGACAAACTATTAACAAATCTCTTATAACATGTGTCTTAAATGGAGTAAATCTATTCACATCCAATTGTTACAGAGAATTACTTACCCGTGTCCGATCTTCAATGTTGTATATTTTTAACTGCATGGGGATATTGAAGCTATGCAAAAAATTGCCTCCAAACACTAATGTGTCTGTAGGAGTATACACAGCATGAATCCAGCCTAGAAGAAAGGGAAAGGAGGGCAGTGGCTGTAAGCACACATTGTAATATGGCTCTCTCAGATAACTAGTACAAGACTCCTACATTACACTTTTTACTCTGATTCTGCCTCTCAGCCACCGGTCAAGTTCCTTAATCTCTTGCAGCCTCAACATCCTCTGCAAAACCAGGACAAATTATACTTTATATGGTTGTTGGTAAGCATTAAATGAGAAAACCTATGTGAAGTGTTTAGCATATAACAAACTTTTAATAAACACTGCTCCCATTTATTGGAGCAGCTACTATGAACCAGGCTCAGTACAAGAGAATTTACATTTTCATTTACTCCACACAATAAAATGAGACAAGGATTTTAAATGTTTGACCAGAGTGGTATTAGCAGGTAAATGCAGAGTCAGGATTCCAATACAGGTCTGTGACTCCAAAATCTGTGCTCCAAGTACTTATTGTGGAACTAGTGACCTGATCAAAGATATTTCTGACGCAGCACTCTAGCCTTCACAGCCATCCCTTAGAAGAGGAGGTAGTTGTTTTTTGGGGTTTTTTTGAGGAAGATTAGCCCTGAGCTAACATCTGCCACCAATCCTCCTCTTTTTGCTGAGGAAGACTGGCCCTGAGCTAACATCCATGCCCATCTTCCTCTACTTTATATGTGGGACGCCTGCGACAGCATGGCTTGCCAAGCAGTGCCATGACCACACCCGGGATTTGGACCCACAAACCCTGGGCTGCCGAAGGGGAATGTGCGCACTTAACCGCTGTGCCACCGGGCCGGCCCCTCCTTTTTCTTTAAGAAAAGAAAGCGGCTAGAGCAGAAAATCCACTTTCCCCACCTTCCTTACCTGAGGGAATGACGAAGGTATAGCCCTGCTTGAGTTCAATGCGCTGGCAATCTGACACCCGGTCACCCAGAAAGATGTCTCCCTGTTTCCCTGACAGCAGCCAATTCTCGTACAGCTCCAGGTTGTGGGCTGTAGGGGGGATGAGCCAGAAGACCTGTGAGTTAAAAAACTTCAGTCTGTTAACAGCCATTGACATGATCCAGTCGTCTCCCTCAACTGACAAACAGGTACAAAGTTAAGACCAACAGGGAGAAGAGAGGCAAGCAACTTTCCCAGCCTGTGGAACTTGACCATTTGGGAAATTCTAGAGGCCTCAAGGCTCTACTTGTCCTTTACTTGATGAAACAACATTAGGACTTCCCTGGGGTTTGGCTGTAGAAGCTGGACCCCATCCAGGACTCAGAGAGAAGAAGGGCATTCGGCTTGTTGCCTAGGCAGTCCCTTATTCCCCCTGGCTGTCTGGCCTCTAGTCCTAAGAAGCGCAGTTAGTTAGGTACAGTATCTTCAAGAGACAGGCTTGGGTTGCTTTGCTCCAAGGGAGTAACCAAGACCAAAAGGACAAAACTTAAGACAGCATTTCAATGGATCCAAAGTAAACAAGATGACTTTGGATTTGGAGGTATAGCTGCTCTGGATTAGGACCTCACATTTTAAAAGCATTATCTGTTTCCACTCCTGCTCTATTTTTCTCTCACAAATGCATTCACTTCCAATGAAGGAAAAAAGGGTAACAATAAGAGTATAATACTATAAATCTCTGATAGTAATTCTAGATTTGCATTTTCACACAGCACTCAGAAATACTCTGACAAGCTAGAATACAGTTCTTTATGAATGAGGACAATCTTTCAAAGTTTACTGACATCTTCAGAGAAGACTTAAAGACTTCCTGTGGCCACGTTTCAGATCAATGCCTGCACTCGGGGAAAGGTGATGTGGATTCTAATCTGCTGACTTTATGTGACTCTATGCAAAATGTGTGTTCCCTTCCACTACTTTATTACACTTCCACATCGAGAAATTATCTTGTCCTCCAAAACCACTTCCTTGCCTTCACTTGGAGAATTCTGCGTTGGGAATCCAGAAACAGGACTGTTGAGGTTTACTAAGTACTGTGTCAATACTGGTGTAACGATAGTGGACTAAATGAATACTAATTCATATTGAACTTTAGGCCAAGAAGGTCAACTTAATCTCCTGATAGATTCATTTCCAGGGGCTATGAAGCATACATGAATGAAGTCATAAAACCAGCTTCAGATTCCAACCCCCATGACAGCTTTGATCGTACCTTTCCCCCTTGATGAATGTGATACCAAACAGAGGTACCACCAAAGTCCACATGAAAGTCAGTATAGCAGCCTCGAACACTCATTAGACAGTACCTGACCCAAAAAAAGCAGCAGCATTAGTGCACTGACAAGGAAAAGAGGACCTGCTCCACCGCAATGCCACAGTCTCCCCTGCTATACTCCCTCTATCTTCCACCTAATCAACTCCCAGTCAGTGCTAGGAATGCAATTTCAAGTCATCACCTTACCAGAAAGACATATTTTTTTCTTTAACTATGTGATCACGGGCTATGGTACTGTTACATACACTCTTCCCTTTGGAATTGTAAAGTCTACTCTAAATAATTCATCTTTTTGATCTTTAGGACATGGAGCAAGGCTCCTAAGGGACAAACCATTCCTTGCTATCACTTCGGTCTCCCATAGCACACTGAGGAAAATGTGCGTAAGCCACTTACTTCTGCACTTTAGGGTACTGCATCTCCAAGATGGCATTTGTTGATTCAGTCTGACTTTCCTTCAAATGCCTTGGCCACATGTTGTCTACCCAGTCAATGAAATCCACCTTTAAAAAGGAGGAGGAAATGCTGAGGCTTCAAAGGAAGGGTTGGGATTAAAGAGAATTTTCAAGTTAAGAATAACAGAATTTCTCAAAATATACACTGAAAGACTACAATTTAATTATTAGCAAACTAAAACAATCTGCTGGTGAATCTTAGAGTCAATAGGCAACCATTCTAGAAATAATTATTCATTGAAAATAAAGACTAATGGTTCCATCAACATGATCGTAAAGACAGCACTAATCAAAATGAAGTCATTAGGGGCCAGCCCCGTGGCCAAGTGGTTAAGTTCGAGCGCTCTGCCTTCGGCGGCCCGGGGTTTCACCGGTTCAGATCCTGGGCATGGACATGGCACCGCTCATCAGGCCACATTGAGGCGGCATCCCACATGCCACAACTAGAAGGACTCACAACTAAAAATATACAACTATGTTCTGGAGGGATTGGGGGAGAAAAAGCAGGGAGGAAAAAAAAAAAACGAAGTCATTAAACAACACAGTAGTATCCAACCAAGCCCTCTCTTCTGTGTCAGTATTGGTATAATCAGTTGCATATTTTTTGATCCAATAAAAGGTACTGTCTGGAAGATACCTGCAAACTTACCAAAAGATATAACACTGTTAGAGGAGCTAAGGTACCAAAAGTTTGAAAGAAAAGAAAAATCCAGTAGGGATTTGTAGCAATGTGCTATAGAATCTACTACTAGGTTAGGAATCAGAAGTACCAGGTCTGTCGTGTCTTCCTGAGATCATATGTAAGCCCCTGGAACTCATCTGTAAAATGAGGATAATTACCTCAAAGGGATATTGTGAAGATTACATGTTACGTACATGTTAAAACTTTTTGAAATAATGTTATCAGAGTCTAGGAATCTGTTTTAAATAATACGTGCTGAAAGAAATAAGAAGCAAAAGCAGCAGAACTTATTTGAACACTTCACACTGAACTGTAACGTGTCCTGTACCTTCAAATGTGTGCACACAACCACTGAACTCCAAGAAACAGTCTCAGGTAGACAAAGTGTGAGCCAAACAACCACGAATCCAGCACAGCACTGACACTGCTAGCATCTAACTTACGGCTGTAAAAAATATGTATCTAGTAAGTTTTATAAAAACATCTATATATTTGATTATTTATTTCCCTTACAATACAAACCTAGACAAATGCATACAATCAGTGCCTAACGATAAGAGGCAGGTGTCTAGTGGACACCTAGATGTAAACGGTGGAAGAACGTTTGGAAGGGATCACCAATAACACACAAGTTGAAACAAGCATGACAAGGAGCAAATGGAGGTTAACTTGCTGCTCCATTTCAAAGAATCTCTGCTCAGGGAGCCAACTTTTAACCAACCAGCCACTGGGCCTAGAACCCTGAATGAGTCCCAGATTCCTCTCTTTCCCTCAAACAAAATCTACTTTCAGTTCTCTTAACGTAGTGGCATCTCCCACCTCCTTGTATTGTCCCCTGGAAAGCCTTTAACAGAATAACACCTAACTGTACTTACTCAATACACTATAAGCTCTTATGTCTGGACAGAGAGAGCAAGGGTTAGGAACATCAGTATTTTTTATCAAGTGTTCATTCAGAGAAAGCTGAATTACTCTGGTCAGAATTTCTCACCTGCAGCAACAAATCACTCATTCTGGCCTCCCTTTATTTGGTATTATTAGGTATCATCTGACTACCAAGAGAGTATTGTAGAAAGGTGTTCATACCTTTCCTCTTAGGTAATCTTTAGGCTCTGGACAGGTCTTTTACTAAATGGCCTGATCCATATAAGGGCAAGTCTCTTAGTAGGGTAATCACCAGTTTCTACCTGTCCTGCACCAATACTAGGGCCAGAGTGGCATTGGCCTAGGACCAAATTTATTCAGACACTGCAAAAACAGCTCATGGCCCTCCTTGAACTCATTTCCCCATCACCAAACAAATGAGCACATTCTATCTGTTGCTAATTTTTTTTAATCTACCTCTCAGTTCTGCTGGAATGACAGCAATGAATGCTCTCTCTCTTCTCACCAGAGAACCCCACTTTATGCTAGCACCCACAGTGGCATTTACACGTACTCTCCTTGTACCTGCTTTCACACGTACTATTCCTTCCACCTGGAATTCTAGTCTTCCTTCTCTTTGTCTTATTATTTCCTTCATGTCAAGCTTAGGGATCACTTCCTCTAAAGAGCTTCCCCCAATTTAGGTCAGGTGGGTCCTTCCTTCTGGCCCTCACGACACTCTCTATTTATCCACTTCTGAAGCACATATATAAATGCCTATTTTCTGGTCTTTCTTTCCCATGAGACTCTAAGCATTTTGAGGACAAGAATGATCTTATTTTCCATAGTACCTCCAGCATACAGCACAGCGTTCAGCATGTGGTAGGCACTTCAACTAATAAGATAACTCTGAAGGTGTGGAGATCAGAGTGAACAAGAGATTATGTAGCTCATGTAAAAGATTATTACACAAATGAACACATTTGCCAAAACTCATTAAAACGTACACTTCAAATGAATACACTTTATTGCACGTCAATTGTACCTAAATAAGGTTGGTTTTTAAAAAAGCAATACTGAGATATATTAGCAAAGACCTAGATAAATGGAGAAATGTACCATGGGGAAAAATACCTCAATAAATAAATAAATAATATCCCAGCAAAATAATTACTGCTTAGATAGCAAGATCATTAAAAGTTTGCTTGCTTTTAGGAGATGACCTTGGGAATAGCTCACTCAATCTTTCTGGCCATGTTTTAGGTCCCTAAAAGATACTAGTGCATTGTCCTCTGCCCTCCAGAAAAGTCCTATTTCTAAGCCTTTCCATGGATTCTACTCCTCCTTCATTTAACGGTGCACGATTTTTCTAATTTTTATAAAACGATGTAGCATTTTTATCATTAAAACTAGGGACAAAATGAACAAATTAAGGATATTACAAAGAAGGCTTCACGTGTGAATAACACATTTCTAATTTTAAGAATGAAAAGTAAAATCCAGGTCAAGTTTTACTTTTATGGCTATAATCATAGTATTTTTAAATTGAAATTCTATAAGAATTAAGCAACACATTCATAAATAATGTTATCGTGATTCTTACATCCTCCTTTTAATAAATTCTTTAAGTGGACCTGTTTGGCTAATGACAAGGCTAAATTCTAACCACCTGTCTTTCTGTGTTTCCACATAACCAAATAAATGATAATATAAAAAGGAGTTTTGTCACTAGATCTAGGAGGGAAAAAATTTTCTTAATGAGAAATTTTATATTTAGTTGTAGGATCTCCAGTAACAAGCAATGGCAAAATTATACTGTCTCTTCAGATAACAGTGAAACATTGAGAAGATTTTCCTGTTGGTCTGTACATATCAATGTGTTAGTAATAATAATGCAATTTACTAGTAAGCTGAAGGTATACACACATTAAATAATGGTAATATAAGCAATTACTACATTTCAACTTTGAAAATCAAAAGGTATAATTAGGATCATTTAAGTGGAGATAGGACAAAATACTGAGACCTTGACTTTAAAAAAGGATTTAGAATGTTCCAAGTTCTGTTGTTCCAGGTGGAATACCTGACTCAAGAGAGTTCTGAGTCAGGATTTAAATGAATAAATATGGTCCAAAAATGACTAGGTATATTTCAAAAGTGAAATCAATCCCCCTCAGGGAAATAAGTGTTCTCAATGTCTGTAGACAACCACTATTTTGCAAAGAGATAGGTTAAATCAGTACCTACCTTCAGGAAAGCTAAGAATCAAAACTAACTTTCCCTTAGGACGGGCAGTCAATTTACTGTTATTCGTCATAGAGTAGAATCTACTCAAGAAACCATCTCATAAAAGGATCACCTGGCTCTAAACCAGTTTTCCCCCAAGTTTCTCAGCAAGTTTAAACCTACAGGACAGAAATTAGGCAAACTTCCTACTGACAGTTCTTGTAAGAATGAATTTTAAGCCTCTTCTCCATTATATGCAAAGGCCTTGTTTTAGGTCTCTAAAAGATACTAGTGCTTTGTCCTCTGCCCTCTAAAAAATTCCTATTAAGTTATTGGTGATGCAAATCAGAATGGTCACTCCCTATATGAAGTGATTTGCAGAAGTGATGAACTTTCTTTTTTTTTTTTTTTTTAAAGATTTTATTTTTCCTTCTTCTCCCCAAACACCCCCGGTACATAGTTGTATATTTTTAGTTGTGGGTCCTTCTAGTTGTGGCATGTGGGACGCCGTCTCAGCATGGCTTGATGAGCAGTGCCGTGTCCACACCCAGGATCCGAACTGGCAAAACCCTGGGCCGCCGAAGCAGAGCGCGCGAACTTAACCACTCGGCCACACGGCCGGCCCTGAACTTTCTAAAAATACAAGTTATTCTTGTCAAATTGCCTTGTTCATCTTCGTCTTGGTATATACAAAGAGTTATAAATTCTCCTAATACACAAACAACCCTCTTGGTGACGACAATATGGAGAAAATGATTAGACTAACCGTGGAGGGCCTCTGCACCATGTTCTCCAGCCTAGTGTGGCTAAACTCTAGGCTGATGACATTATAGAGTTTTTCTCGCTCCTCCTCTGGGGTCTCATAGTAGCGTGTCCACTGAGCCATGGTCATTTCAATGCCTTTCTGTGTGTTCACATCCATGACATCCACCATGCGACGACTCCCTGCCATGAAAGATGCATCAATTAACACTACTGAGCCACTAATTTCCTTAAATACATCAAGAATATAAAAAACAGGTGACAGGAAACAAGCTAGCCTTTCTTATTTAGGCTATTTAGTAATAGACAAGGAGATAGTTGTCACCTGAGATTGAGAATCAACAGACCATCAAATCACAGAGAATGGGAAAGACAATGGGCAATATTATAAACAACAATCACTCCCTATGGCATATTTACTACAGGGTCAGTCATTGAATCTTATATTCAATATCTCACTCAATCCTAACAATTCTAAATGCTAAGTACTAATCTCCATTTCACAGATGGAGAAAATAGGTGTTAGGTAACTTGCAGGGCAAAGCAAGACAAGAACTCAGGCAGCCCAACTCTAAAGTCAAGGCTCTCATCCACTGAGCTACACTGCTTTGCTGCAGGTTTGAAGATTGACCTCATCTATCCCACAATTTAAATAAAGGACCCATTAGATAGTGAGTACTGAATTAAATTGGAATCTGTCCATTCTTTTGTTTAAAAGGGTTATTTCACAAACCTCAAGTATTTTTAATGCAAACCTCCCCTTTTCATTCATTCCACAAATATTTACTGAATGATAAAGACACCATGATGGACACAAAGATCTTTATCTGATTCTCAACCAACTATAAGAACTAAAACGAAAGGCAGAATGCCACAAGAGGTAGTATAAAATAGTAGGGGGAGAAAACAACAGCTTTAAAGCAAGAGACCCAAGTTTAAACCTCAGCTCGAATACTACTTAGGCAAGCTATTTAACTTCTCTGAACCTTAATATTTTCTTCTATAACTTGGGAATAATATTGCCCTGTGGGTCATTGTGAAGATTTAGTCAATGAAGTAAAACGTTTAACAGAAAGCAGGTGCTCAATTAAACAGTAGTAAAAATAAAGGGAAAATATCTTTGTTTTAACTAGACTGACCAGAGAAGACTTTTAGGAAAAGAGGGAGAAGAGACATTTGAGTTGGCCCTTAAAGAATAAACAGAATTTCAACAAGAAAGATTCAACAGAGAGAGTTCCAAGCAGAGGCAACAGCATAAAAGATATGCAAAGGCAGTAACGCTAAAATGTTAAGCTAATGGTGGTCAAAGAAGAGAGAAAAAGAATAAAAAGTTGCTGTTGTAACATTAAGACTATTGTTCAAATTGTAAGAAACTAACAAATATCTACTATATACATCCATCTATCTATCTATCTATCTATCTATCCCTACTTGATGGCTATACGAAGCAGTATTAAGACCTGGTCCCCTGCCTTCAAGGAGGTTACAGTCTAGTTAGAGATAACAGGCAAGAAAACAAGAAATACGGCCACAATGACGTAGATATGGCAGAATACACATCAAAATACAACTGATAATGTAAGGCAATGGACTGAACCTACCCTTCGTATTTTGGAAGAAAATGCAAATGCTAAATCAAAACTGTCCTGAAATATCACTTCATACCCACTAGGATGGCCATAATTAAAACAACAAAAAAAGAAAATAATAAGGGCTGGTAAGGGTGTAGAGAAACTGGAACCCTCAGATTTTGCTGGTAGGAATGTAAAATGGTGCAAAGCTGCTATGGAAAAGAGTTTGGTGGTTCCTCAATAAATTAAAAGACAGAATGACCATATGACCCAGCAATTTCCATTCCTAGGTATACATCCAAAAGCATCAAAATCAGGTGTTCAAACAAAAATGTGTACATGTTCTTAGCAGCTATACTTATAATAGTCATAAAACAGAATGAAACACTGTTATATGCCACAACATAGATAAACCTCGAAAACATTACACTAAGTGAAAGAAGCCAGACATAAAAGGCCACATAAGTCTATGATGGGATCCAGAAGTGTGTATATATATATTTTTTGCAGAGCAAGATAAGCCCTGAGCTAATATCTGTGTCAATCTTCTTCCACTTCATATCTGGGTTGCCACCACAGCATGGCTGATGAGTGGTGTAGGTCTGTGCCCGGGATCTGAACCCGCGAGCCTGGGCTGCTGAAGTGGAGTGCCACCACACTCAACCACTACACCACGGGGCCGGCCCCCAGAAATCTATATTTTTAATAAGTATCCCAGATAATTCTGATGCAGGTAATTTGTGGACCACAGACCATAAGAATTCCTGACCAACAGAGAAAAGCTATGGTGGTCCGTTAACTTATGGATCCAAGGAATTACTATCCTGGAGGCCCATTAGGAAAAGAAGTCAAATGATGGACCAATAAGTACTCAAGTAGGTTTTCTAAGGCCCCCTGCAAGAGCCCTGCCTTGTGAAGAATGGGAATGCATTTTAATTAGTCAACAGATTTATTGAGCACCTACTATACTCTAGAGGTAGTAGGTGCTAGATACTAGGAATACATAGTGACAAGCAGATGGCCGGAATCTAACACGGAAGAAGTGAGAGAGTGAAAAATAGAGAACTTTCCTTTACTTGGGGTATCTGTGACTTGCACCTCTTGGATAAACAGAAGAGTTTGCCAGATGTCTAAAAACGGCCCTCAAGTGGCCAAGAGACTGTACTGCAACACTTAATTTTCAACATGTCCTCTACGCTTCAGCATAGAGGACAAAACATAATAGAAGTTGCAGTGTTAGGAGGAAGAATCAGAAAACTCCTTTTGTTTCATGTCCTGTTAGAAACATTTCTAAAAGATTTTAATCCACTTTAGTGCCTTATCATGTACAGGAGAGTGATCATCTCTGAATTCCTAAGGATCCTGGCGTGTTTCACAACACTGAACACCAATGGTCTGCAGAAAAGTGACCTGAACCTTTACTGATCCCAGGAAGTTTTCTTCTTTAATTACATTGCTCTAATTTGCTTTATTTTCCTAAATTTTGAATATAATAAAATACAAATCCGATTAAAGACTCAAGTTTAAACCGTCACTGATGAAGAGAAATTTTCATGTATCTACTTCTCAGCTTAGAAAACTGAAACCTTGGCCAAACCATCAAATGTAGCATTGGTGGAAATTTCTTGGAAATTTCTCTACTGCTTCTAAGGGAAGAAGAGAATCACAGATATGAATGAAGCAGCATTCTTGGCTCAGAGATAGAAAATTTCACTTTCCTGGGTAGGCTGCCCTGGAAGGCAGGTTCTTCACGGAGAGGATGGATGCACAGTGATAAAAATGGTAGCTAGGAAAGAAGCAGAGGTTGAAACGTTCTCTGTCTAATGAGTACTAAATGAGGAAACTTTTTAACTCCCTTTGAGAAAATTCTCAATTGCTAATGAAATAGTAGTTTCTAATCAAGAAACTACTTCAAGTAGTACATACTATAATCAAATATATACTTCAATGTTCCTAAGCCTCAAATCTCAGTCAGAGATTTAGGACTCAGTCTTAAGTTTTAAATCTTTGCCTCAAAGACACAAAGGTCACAAGCTTAATACTTACCCACACACATTTTGACATCATTCACAGTAAAGTCTGGATCTGGCATCCTATGAAACAAACACCAGTAAGCGTAAATTGGAAGCACTTCTCTAGTCAGTGTGAGTTTTTTCTTAAAGTACTAAGAACTCCTCATCGAGGAACATCAATCTTCATATTTAGATTTAAAAATGTTTTTAAATATAAATGATTACATGTGTACATCGTATGTATATAATACGAAAAAAGAATATACAACAAAATGTTAACAGTGATTATTATCTCAGGGCGGTAGATTTCAGGAGATTTTAAATTTATTTTCTTTTTAACTCATCTATATTTTCTCATTTACCTGTAACAACCATGAATTGTTTTTGTAACAAAAGAATAAAAATACACACTTTTAAAACTAAACGGAAAATTATTTTCTATCATCACTGATTTGGGTTATGGGGGTAACATGGCCATTTTGCAACCACATCCAATCAGGCTGAGAACACTTACTTTATTCCAAGTCCATCAGAATTCTTGAAAATCAGAGGGTCTCTTAAGCCACCCCGCTGGATATACTCTACATTAAAATCTGTCACCATAGGAAAACAATTGTTAGAAAGGCAAGAGGTATAGCTGGAAAAAGATAAAAGGACCATAAAATGATCCTAAGTAATAAGGTAGAGATGGTGTTTGCTATTTCTGTGTAAACAGTTTGCTCTATTAGACAATACATGCTTGTCTCAAGAAGCATCTCTTAGGACATAGGGAAAGCACACTGAGAAGAAGGGCTCAAGGGGTTTGCTAAGTCTATATTTCCACAGTAAATTCAGAATTTAACTAACAGGAATAGTACTATTAATAAGTCATCTCACAAATTCTAAGCAGAAAATTATCATCACCCTGCCTCTTAGCCAAAAAAATTTAATTCTGTCCACTACAATACATATCATGACATCCTCATCATTTTGCCAAGGAGGAAAGCTGCATGGTACACATGGAATCCCACCTCTGTTTTGGTGGGGCAAGTACAAGCATAAAAGGATTTTTATTGTACTATTCTTCTTCTTCTTTTTTTTTTTTTTGAGGAAGATTAGCCCTGAGCTAACTACTGCCAAATCCTCCTCTTTTTGCTGAGGAAGACTGGCCCTGAGCTAACGTCCATGCCCATCTTCCTCTACTTTATATGTGGGATGCCTACCACAGCATGGCGTGCCAACCGGTGCCATGTCCGCACCCGGGATCCAAACTGGCGAACCCCAGGCCACTGAGAAGCAGAACGTGCGCATTTAACTGCTGCGCCACCAGGCCAGCCCCATATTGTACTATTCTTAATTAAACCCAAACCAAGGGATGGGAGAAGAAGGAAGAGGCCTTTAGGGAAAAGCTCCAACAACATTTTGTTGTTGTTACTGCCATTGAGTTGATCGTAATCCCTGTGCACAGTAGAGCTGAACCCTGTCCAGTCTTTTTGAGCCATCCTCTCACCTTCCGGCGCTAGATCAGACAATGATCCACCGCTATTCATAGGGTTTTCATGGCCAATTTTTCAGAAGTGGGTGGCCAGGTCCTTCTTCTCAGTCTTAGTGTGGAAGCTCCTCTAAAACCTGTCCACCATGGGTGACTCTGCTGGTATGAAATACCAGTAGCGTAGCTTTCAGCATCACAGCAACACGCAGCTGCCACAGTATGTCAACCGACAGATGGGTGGTATGGTCCCTGACCAGGAAACGAACCTGGGTCACAATGGTGAGAGTGCCAAATCTTAACCACTAGACCACCAGGGCTGGCTCCCACAATGCTCCTGCTTTAATAAATGCTTGCTTCTTCTCACGTAGCAGAGAATGACTCACAGGGTGGAAGGATTGGGGGTGGGGTGTGTGCATGAGAGGCATTGTGTAATAAGAGAAAATAAAGGTAAACAGCATCATAGCATTGACAGGCAGTATTTTAGCTGCACAGATGCTGAGTCCACAGTTGCCAGTGTCTAAAATTTCCTATATCAAGGGGCTTCAGGTCCGAATCAAAATGATACTGACCTTTTCCTTCCATAAAAGTAACAAAGTTTGCATTATATTTGTTGGTGTGGAGTTTCTCTTCCAAGTCAAAAGTTCTTTTCCCTTCAATTTCATCATCTGAAATGCCATCATCTTCATAGCGTCGTCGCATGGTACCACGCTGGGGAGAGAGGGACATAAGGATGAGATGACGTATTTTTTCATGCCTATCTAAAAGTGGCCACAGTTTCCCCTACATGTGCAAAGTGCTACTTTCAACTTCAGTTGCTATATCAAGCATCAATTTTACGTGTCTCACAGATCTTTCTGTCAACTAAAGGTCAGCTAATATTCTCAGAATGAACAGAATATAACAAAATTTTAATGAGCCACTGGGTTCCCTGCTTGTGAATTTTACCCCTGCTAACTCTTTGAACCTAGAGATATAAATTTACAATAAAAACATGACCAAATAGGGTCTACTAAACATTTTGTCTATCATTGCTTATCAGAGTGAGGAAAAACTGTCTATACAGACATTTCAGGCCAGAATACAAAATACAATTTTTTCATAGGGAAAAGCTGTATCTAGATTAGCTTTCTAAAACAACCTTCAAAAACAGACTAAAACATTTGAAGTAATGAAGCAAAAACTCTTTTACATCAGCTATAGAAAGAAAGTTAACCTAAACAGCATTACAAACAGCAGACCATCAATATCTACCTTTAAGGATAATGTCTCCCCAAGAAGATACACAATTGGCCAATAAGCACACGAAAAGATGCTCAATATCATTAGCCATCAGGGAAAATGCAAATTAAAACCACAATGAGATACCACTTCATAGCCACTAGGATGGCTATTATCAAAAAGGTGGACAATAACAAGTACTGGTGAGAATGTGGAGAAACTGGAACCCTCATACACTGCTGTGGGAATGCAAAATGGTGCAGCCACTTTGGAGAATAGGTGGCAGATCCTCAAAAAAAAACAGTTGTCATATGATCCAGCAATTCTACTCCTAAGTATATATCCAAAAGAATTAAAAACACATGTCCACACAAAAACCTGTACATGGATGTTCACAGCAGCATTATTCATAATAGCCAAAAGGTAGAAACAACCCAAATGTCAATCAACTGGTGAATGATTTAACAAAATGTGGTATATTTACATAATGGAGTATTATTTGGCCATAAAAAGGAATAAGTACTGATATGTCCTATTAACATAGAAGAATCTTGAAAACATTATGCTAAGTGAAAGAAGCCAAACACACACAAAAATATATTGTATAATTATGTTTACATGAAATGTCCACATTCAGCAAATCTACAGAAATAGAAAGTAGATTAGTGGTTGCAAAGGAAGTGGGAGAGGGAGAAAGTGACTGTTAATGGCATAGGTTTCTTTCAGGAGTGATGAAAATGTTCTGGAACCAGATAGTGGTGATATTTGCACAACTATGTGAATATACTAAAAACCACTGAAGTGTGTACACTTTAAACGGGTGAATTTTATGGTATGCGAGTTATGCTTCATAAGCTGTTATTTTCTAAAAAGATAATATGTTGCTTATGCTGCAAATTTACCTTTTAGTATATTTTACTTTAGCCACTGTTAAAATTTGCTGAAATTTCTTGACTACATAGACACAGGACAACTGGTGTGGGAATGCTGGAGGCAAGGGTAAAGCAGCCTATGCTAGTATGTGCTAAGAATAACCAAACCCGGAATTTAAATCAGATACTGATAATCTAAAATTGGCTACATAGCACCTGAATTTACTTAAATATATAAGAAAATGAGACACTGGAGAAAGTTCTCTTGGAGAATGGGGGTCAGGAAAAGAGTCACAATGAGTCATAAGAAATAAAAATTAAAGGAAATAAAAATCACTGTTTCAAACCAGAGGAGAGCAAGATTCAGCTTACCAGTTTTGGGGAGAAACACTGAGGGACACCTGATCTTCTCCATATTTGGCCAAAAGCCTTCTAACACCCTGACCCAGCACCTTGGCTGCCGTTAAGTCGCAGCTCAAGAGCCAAAACAAGACCTAATTTTGGTAGACCTTTCACTTATTCCAATAATGCCATCACTGCTCAAAATATTTTTAGGTACCTTTATTTTCAGGAGAGGAGATATTTTCACTGACAATTTCTAACGCGAGTTTGTGTTTTTAAAAGACATCACTCAGTTTTCTTCCTCACCTTATTTCCTATGTGCGTCTTTGAAGAGAACTCCAAAAGATGAGTTCCAAGCAAGTCAGAGAGCAAGGGCAATACCATCGGAATAAATGTAGTTTCCCAAAATAATCACTTTTAGAAAGCACTCATTTGCACTGTAAATTCTAATATGCTTGTCAAAAAAAATCCCAGTCATGTTTTCAAACTTCAGCTTTTCCTAGGTCTACCGTTATGATTCTTCTTCAGACAGAAGGACGTAGTCACCCTGATTATCCCAACATTTCTAACGCGGTAACCAGAAGTTCCTCAGTCCTTCCTTTTTTTTTTTTTTTTACACGCTTTTGTTCTTTCAATATTCAAGAAGCAGCCTTCTTCCATCTGTACTTCCAGTTTGGAGAATATAAGGATATACAGGGAAGGCTCCTGCTCCAGCTAAGCCATGCCTATTTCTTAAAGACAACAGAAAAGTGAATTTGAATTCTTGTTTTGATTACTGCAATTGGGAAGTCAGCAATAATGTGAAAATCATTTGTGTAGGGTTTTTATTTATTTTTTTGTTTTTTTGTGAGGAAGATTGTTGCTGAGCTAACATCTGTGCCAACCTTCCTCTATTTTATGTGAGATGCTGCCACAGCGTGGTTTGACCAGCCATGCTAGGTCTGCGCCTGGGATCCGAACTTCTCAACAGTGGGCCGCCAAAGCAGAGTGCACGAACTTAACCATTACGCCATCGGGTGAGCCCCCACTTGTGATGGTTTTAATACTGTAAGAGGTTTTTTCTATCCCTCATCTTAATGTAAATCCTGATGAAAGTAAAACATCTATAGCAAATTTCTAAGTGCTTTAAAAAGATATTCAATCCTTGCAGTAACCCTAGAAATCAGGAGGCAATAACATTCTCTGCTACAGGTGAAACCTAAAAGGCAAGGCTACTTTAACACTAAGGAAAGCAGCCACTAATCTCCTCCAGCCCCACCAACACTACCAAATAATTCAAAATGGTTTACTAGCGTGCTGTGCTTTTTTATTCTAGTTGCTTTTCATACAGGTGATTTTAGGCAGCCTAAAGGAAGTTATTGGCCTCCCATGGATGCCCTCACTGAATCCAGTGTCACAGTTAATAGCAGGCACAAACTGAGCACTGAAATCTATTCCAACCACAGCTTCACTCAAAATGTTATCCAAGAGCACAACTCACTATTGACCCAGGAAAGTACAAATTGCTTTTGAGTGAAGATGTGTAATATACCCAAAAAGTAAAACAGCAGATAAGAGTCAGGAAATTAGGAATTTTGAGCAGGGAATATTCACTGACGCCAGCAACCATCTGCCTCTTAGATATTTAGGGGAGTGGTGAGGGGTGAGAAAGCGAGAAATCATTTTTGAAAGTCAGATAAAACCAGACTTGTCCTATAGGAAAATGGCTAAGCTAGCAGGGCTAATATATACTCTGGTGAATACAATGTGACCATTAACATGCTTATTACAACAAATAACACTGAAAAGTGCTTACGAAATATTAAGTTTAAAAATCAGCACATGAAATTGTGCCTGTAATATGGCAACATTGTTTTTAAAAAAGCATGTATAGGAAAGAAATACTGGAAGCCAACAGTTCACATTCATTAACTTTTAGTGATAGGTAATGGGTCTTCAGGTTCTCCGTTCCTTTTAATATCTAATTTTCTTTAATATTTTTATTATAGAAGTAATGTAATAGAATAAAGGACCAAAACTATATGATCATCTCAATAGATTTAGAAACAGCATTCAAAACCGCAGAGAAACAAAACTTAGCACCCTTTCATGATAAAAGACATTCAGCAAATTAGGAATAGAAGGAAATTCCCTCCAATTGATAACGGGCATCTACCAAAAAGTCACAGCTAACATCATACTTAATGGTAAAAGACTGAAAGCTTCCCCCCAAGATAAGGAAAAAGACAAGGATGTCTACTCTCAGCACTTCTATTCAACAGTGAATTGGGAGTTTAGCCAGGTCAATTAGGCAAGAAAAAGAATACAAGTTTGGGAAGGAAAAAGTAAAACTATCTCTATTCAAAAATGACACTATCTTGGGGGCTGGCCCTGTGGCCAAATGGTTAAAGCTCTGAGTACTCTGCTCCAGTGGCCTGGGTTCACAGGTTCAAATCCCAGTCCCGGGCGCAGACCTGCTCCACTGTCAGCCATGCTGTGGAGGCATCCCACATACAAAGTACAGGAGGATTGGCACAGGTGGTAGCTTAAGGCTGATCTTCTTCATAAAAAAACAAAAAAAAGACATGATCTTATACATAGGCAGTTGTAAAGAATCCACAAAAAAAACTTTTAGAGCTAATAAAACCAGTTGTATTTCTAAACACTAGCAATAATAAATCCAAAAGTGAAATTAAGAAAACAATTCCAGGGGCTGGCCCCGTGGCCGAGTGGTTAAGTTCGCGCGCTCTGCTGCAGGCAGCCCAGTGTTTTGTTGATTCGAATCCTGAGCGTGGACATGGCACTGCTCATCAAACCACGCTGAGGCAGCGTCCCACATGCCACAGCTAGAAGGACCCACAACGAAGAATATACAACTATGTACTGGGGTGCTTTGGGGAGAAAAAGGAAAAAAATAAAATCTTGAAAAAAAAAAAAAGAAAAAGAAAACAATTCCATTTACAACAGCATGAAAAAAACACCAAGGAATCAATTTAACAAAGGAAGCCCAAAACTTCTATACTGGAAAAATACAAAATGTTGTTGAAAGAAATTAAAGAAGAACTTCATAAGTAATCTAAATAAATAAATGGAAAAACATACCGTGTTCGTGGACTGAAAGACAACATTACAGCCACACGCTGCTTAACAACAGGGATACGTTCTGCGAAATGCATCGTTCGGTGATGTTGTTGCGTGAACATCAGAGAGTGTACTTACACAAACCTAGATGGTACACCCTACTACACATCTAGGCTGCATGGCACTAATCTTACGGGACTGCCGTCATACATGCGTCGTGTGCTGCACATGATTACTGCTCTGCTGTGCGGTCTTGGGCAGTTAAGTAAATCATTTAACATCTCCAGATTCTAATCTTCCTTTGGAGGTAAATAATTTGAGGTCCTTTGTATTCCAAAATAAAGTCCTCCACAATCTGATTCCTGTTAAAATCTCAGTCTTGTGCCCATGTACTTTATGCCATTTTGAAAATTTGCTACACAACAGTCCCCCAGGTCTGTCTGTCCTCATTCAAAGAATATCTAATTCTAGACTCAGCCCCCTCTGTCCCGACCAAGGACTGTGAGAGAGACCTTTTGGTGGGTTGGCAGGGTAGCCCTCCTAGGGACTTCTACATTTCCTCCTGTCCTTCCTCATGTCCTCCTGTCCCCCGATTGCCTCCAGATTAAACAAACTTCCATGTATCTCAATCAACCAGAGGTAAGAGGCAGTTCTTTCTAGAGAGCTTAGGCAATTCCCATTCCCCCAGGGGCACAAAGGAGTCAGAGACGGAAGAAGCTGTATAAAGTATGAAAAGGCTGTTGCTATTTTTCTTACTGACACTCAGAAGGGCTACTGCTCTGAAGACAGACTATGATGCCAGAGGAAAAAAACCCGCAGTAGTAATAGCAGCTAATGTTTGAGTGCTTACCATGTGCCAGGTACTGTAATAAACACTCTGCATGAATTAACACATTTAAATCCAAGATCCCATATAGGGATCATATAGATAATTATCCTCTACTTTACAAACAACGAAAATGAAGGACAGAAGTAACGCCCAAGTTCCAAAGCTGGTGACTGGCAAAAAGCTGGGATTTGAACCCAGACACTTTGGTTTTAACGCCAATAGTCCTAACCGCTGCTCTGTACCACTGAAACGAGTTTAGAATGAAACTTCAACCAGACCAATAGCTTGAGGTAGCTAGAAGTAAAACTGTCAAAGGAAAGAGACCCTAGCCAGCTGAAATGGCACTGGCAGAGAGAGGAGGTGAAGTGGTGGGACCTGTTGGCAACAAAGGAGACTGTTTATAAATTAGAAAACTATGCTTGGCAGACAGAGTTATTAGCAAAGGATTTCCCCAGGGTGGGAGGTTTCTGATATCTACTAAGGAACACTACATTTCCAGCTATGCCCTGTTTATTTAATATTCCACAATTCCTGATTACTAATTTTAGTTTTTACTTGACAAATTATTTTATTGGTCATTCGGCTATCCTGGTTGAAATAAAAATATGGCTATTCCTATAAAAATATGGCTGTTCCTAACCTGGGACCATTTTATATCACAGAGCGCTCTGAACTTAGTATATTTATTGTGTATGCTTTTAAAATTGGTTCTCATTCTCTGTATTTGCAGTCGAAGTGACATTACACACCTTCTATAAAGATGAAACTGCCAATATTTTTTACCAAGATTAATTTCTTCATCTCCTATTTTCTCTAAGATTCTGATCTACCTTACCATTACCTGAGAGAAATATTTTAATTACAGAGCCTCTTTGCTGGTGACGGTATAAGAAGTCAGGTAACAACTGGATTTTTCATGAACCCACATCATGATACTACTACAAAAAAAAGTTTGGGGGCATATTTTTATAAATTTATAAAGCTATATGGATTAAATCTGAATCTTTACAACATATACCTAAGTCCCACTTGAAAGCCTTACAATGTACTTACACGCTCCAAAAGAAGAAACAAGCTCACTTATTACTCTGCCCCCTTCACAAACATATGAACACATACATATTCCAAAAATCAACTGAATTTTAAAGTGTTGTTCTCATTTTCTTTCTTTCCATGTTTTTGAAAACCTAACATTACTGCAAGGTCACACACTGCGGCAGATACATATACAGACTGATTGCTACCTATGCCCCCCTCCCTTGTGTGTGTGTGTGTGTGTGTGTGTGTGTGTGTATACTATAAAAATTATTATGTGAACACTTACACATTCATAAGACAGGGATACACTGAATACGGAATAATAGGCAGGTGTTTTGCATACAAAGATAAAAAGGCACAGTTCTAGCCCTCAAGGAGGTCATCGGCCAGTAGGGGGAGACAGACATAAATAAATTATAGTATTACAATTCAATGTGATGTATTGAGACAGGTAGATACAAACGTTACTGAAATCCAGGAGGAAGAACAACTAACACAGATGGGTTGGTGAAGGCTCCACATACGCAGTAACATACGAGGACATGTTTATTCATTCAACATAACTTTACTGAACATCTACTAAGTTCCAAAGACTATGGATACACTCTATGTTGCTCCTCTAGAGCAGTGACCTCTTCAAATTTTTCTGGCTTCCCCTTCACCCTACTGGATTTCTCAGAGTCTCCTTATTAGTAAGATATAGATATATAGACAGATATAACATTTTTCAAAAATAAAAGCTTATAATCTTTGTTTAGAAAATTTAATTTTTATTACACCTCATGAGAGATTTTAATGGGAATATCCTAAAACAAATACCCTAAACTCATACCCTAAAACTGTACAAAAACAGTGAGAATTAGTGCCTTGCACTTGAACTTTGGGACCAAGTTTTTATCTTTTGCTCTATGTAACACTTATTGCCCCTAAAATAGTAAAATGCCTCAACACAAGAATAAAGGGAGAACACACACTTAGTTTTAACATAAGTGTTTTAATATATTACATAGAATGTGTACTGATCAATTGACATGGCTGAAAAGGCTTGTATTTCTTTAGTTGAAAGTTCACTTAGGTCAGCCTTCAAATATGTTCTGGGCTAACTTAGACCAACTTCTGCAGAGATCAATAGCACATAGAACACATTCTCTACATAAAAAACTTTAGCAGATCACAGTAATTCCAACAACCAGCCAGAGTAACCCATAAAAGGAAGGCATCATCTTGGCAAGAAGCTTATTCACACCTAAGTCTCTCTTGATTTGGGAAGACAAAAAAAAGACAGCTGAGAAGGCAAAATGCTCAAAGAGGGATATACAACACAAAGTGACCTTTTCCCTAAAAGTTCCCTCAGAGATAGGATCAGATACCTACTATATACAGAATGATCCTAAAATTCTCTGCAAGAGTAAGGATGCACTTACCCTGACCACAAATATGCCCTCCACAAAACCAACTGGCTGAGAAACGAGTTAAAGAGCTGGATCTCTTCCACCAACATTGCCTGCTTTTCTACATACCACTTGGCATAATCAACTGTTCAGTGTGCTTGCTGCACATGAACCATCCTACCACCAGAACTCAGCAAAGGAAAAAACTGCGGCTACAAGTAGCAAAATTACCCTCTGAAATTCAGGATGAAGATAAGGCATCTCAACACCATCTTGAAGAAAAATAATCTGAGTTGAAATATTATATCAAAAGCACATTTTTGCTCCCCTAAAAGTTTTTACTAGAATATACATACACTCTTCTCCTTGGATACTGGCAAAAGCAGTACTCAGCAATATTATACTTTCCATCAACACGCAAATGTTCAATTACTTTATCCTCCAAAAGCAGACTAGTCAAACTATCAGAGAAACTGGAAATAAGCAAGTAACAGCATTTGTCAACGTCCAAGTCACCTTGAGGTTGTATTTCTTGAGTAACTGTGAAGTAAAGATGTGTAATTCCTTACTCGACCTTCTACCCCACTCTTTCAAATCTTCACTTCCTTTTGGTAGCCCCAGAACAATCTTTAAATTTAACCACTCTTACTATCTGACATTTAATGTAAGTCTAAGTGAAATCATAACCCAAAAGGAATAGAAAATGTTTGCTTTTTCTAACTATTTACGTCCTAGAACAGAAAAGAAGGGAATTTTAGAAGGCCTAATTATTAGGAAATAATCTTTACATTATCAGCACACAGCAAAAAATGCCACCCACCACAAATGGAAACAATAATGAAATAAAAAATATTCAGTTTTTCCCTCAACTCAACCAATTTCTTAAGTTTATTTTCATTAGCCAATGAACATCCACTGAGACTCAAACACTCCCTGAACACTTCTGTTTATGGCCTGATTTGGTTCTATAGCAACAGGCACCCAGAACACAGAAACAAAGGTAAAGCCTAGGTTTTTTCACCATCTTCTGTAACTGATGCAACTATAAGTCATTAGCACGATAAATGGTGCAAGCCATGTCATTTCATTTCCTAGAAGGTAAAGATTAGTATATTTGTTAGGCAAGAACAATTTATAGAAAAAGAAAAAGCCCCTAGACATTTATCTTAAATCTAAAGGGGAAGTAAGAGTGACCTTTCCGCCAGTCACTGAGAAAGGTACTGCGAACCTTAAAGGACAGCTTGTTCTGAAAAACACTTAACTCTAGGCATGTGCTCAGTAAATGATATAAACCATGAAATGTGTCACACACGCTGCTTCTCCTAAGTCTGTAGGCGAGTATAGGGAGACAGCAAGCAGTCACCTGAAGCCAGAAGATACTGTATAAATGCAACTATTTCCAGCCTTGCTACATTCCACTCAGCAGGATGCTTTCCTCCACGACCCTTGTCTCCGGAGATGTGATTAATGCTTTGATTCATAGACAAAGGTCAATCTCTTAACCAACATATGACCTCTTTTCCAAATGGTCAAACTTGAGATTTAGAGGAGTCACGAAATTTCACGTCTGGAAATAGAAGCCCTAGAAGGAACTGGCAAAAAAATCAAGAGCTGGTATTTTATTTTATTTCATTTTACTTATTTTTTAAAGACTGGCACCTGAGCTAACATCTGTTGCCAATCTTTCTTTTCTTTTTCTTCTTCTTCTCCTTCTCCCCAAAACCCCCCAGTACATAGTTGTATATTCCAGTTGTAGGTCCTTCTGACTCTGCTGTGTGGGATGCCACCTCAGCATGGCTTGAGAAGCGGTGCTAGGTCTGCGCCCAGGATGAGAACTGGTGAAACCCTGGGCCAGTGAAGCAGAGCACACAAACTTAACCACTGAGCCATAGGGCCAGCCCCTCAAGAGCTGGTATTTTAAATTGTCTCCCACAAACACATATATTCCTCCCCTCTCCTACTACCACGACTACATTATAATCCTGGCAAGATTTCATTCCTTCTAAGCTTTCAGTCACCCACCTGTGCCAACTAAAGGTGAAGCACAGAAAACTGTCTTCACTTGTGAATTTACCTAGCAATGTTAATATAAGAGTGGCAAGTGCCTGGCTCTGTGGCCTAATGGTTAAGTTCAGCGCACTCTGCTTTGGTGGCCCAGGTTCACAAGTTCGGATCCGGGGCAGGGACCTATACCACTCATCAGCCATGCTGTGGCAGTGACCCACATATAAAATGGAGGAAGAGTGGCACAGACGTTAGCTCAGGGCTAATCTTCCTCAAGCAAAAAAGGAAGAAGATTGGGAACAGATGTTAGCTCGGGGCTAATCTTCCTTAGCAAAAAAAAAAAAAAAAAAAAAGAGTGGTAAACTGACCCACAGCATTAAAAGGTCTAACACCAAGAGGAATACTTAATAAAGTAGTTATAGTCAAGCTACCAGATAGCATGTTAATGATACATCTTTGCTAAATTTCTCCAGACTTAATTGTCACATCTAAAACAATAACAGTCACCTTCAACCAAGTTAAAATTCTTAGAAAATTCACCTTCAGGTATGATCCTATTTACTATTTATTATCTTTAGCAAAACTATGTAATGAGAACAAAGGAACTGGAGTCAGAAGTGAGTGTGGGCCTGGGTCTAGGTACTGCCACTCTGAGCTTCAAATTCCCTAAGCTTTCATTTTCTCGTGTGAAAATGTCAAGAATTTCACCTAATGCACAGGATTGTTGTGAGGTTTAAATGAGAACACATGTACAAGTTCTCTGCAAACTGTGAAGTGTCCTATACATAAAAAGAGGAGCTGTATAGAGCACTGGCGGGGTCTGGACCAGGTTTCCAGGGTTCAAATCTTGGTTCAGGCTCTCACTATATATGAGCTACTTTAATAATTAAAATAGAAGTCATTGCAGAGGACTGTATGAGGATTAAAGGAAATAAAAGACATAAAGTAGCCAGCACATACTCAAAATATATCAGCAATTGTGGTTTTGAACATGAATCAACACTGGACTGGGAAACCAACTATCTTGCCCAAAAAGAATGGTCTACGTGGCTAGAGACAAGTCATACTTCATATGCCTCTTCCCAAATAGCATTAAACATCAGATAAGCTTTTCTCCTTCTTTATCATCCCAAGTGGTAGGCTTCTAATAAGTTCCCCAAGTCTACCCCTTTCAGGAGCTCTTTTATGATTCTACCATCTCTAAATCTCCTCACACCAAATGTCTAATCCTATAGATGAAATTTTATGAAATCCAACAAGTGTATCCTCTCCACCTCCACATTGCCAGCAGTTTAATATGAAATGACCATTTCTGGACGGTGTTATTTGGGAGAAGCCCCTGCTCTAAGTAGTAGAGTTGGTTCTATTGTTGTTGATTTCTGGATAGAGGGAACTTGAAGGAATGGTCGTGTGTGAACAGAGGAAGTGTAGAGAGAGCAGCAATAAGCTTATAGAAGAACAAGTTTCTGGACAAGAAGACAGACTAGAGCAGAAGGCTGAAGACAGACTCAAGGAGAGAAGAGGAGTGCATGACAAAAACAGAAGGTTCCAGAACACAGTTCAATTCCTAACTCAAAAAAAATTCACACTTGCTTGCCTGTGTTACTCTAAATCTCAGAAGATGCTAAAGGAGAAGTCACCACTATATACAGTCACAGGTAACAAGAATTAGATTGTCTTAATTTGAATTACTTGGCATCTATTGGTATGATTCTCTTGTACTGTTGGGATGTAATGAGAGAAACCCTGGTGAAAGGTATGGCAATTACATTAGAATTTCACACTGCCAAGAGAAATGGGATTAACCAAAGAAACTGAAAGGATTTAATAAATTATAATTCATTCTTCACTATACTTTTTTTTTTTTTTAGATTTTTTTTTCATTTTTCTCCCCAAAGCCCCCTGGTACATAGTTGTATCTTCTTAGTTGTGGGTCCTTCTAGTTGTGGCATGTGGGATGCCGCCTCAGCATGGCTCGATGAGCGGTGCCATGTCCGCGCCCAGGATTCGAACCAACAAAACACTGGGCCGCCTGCGGTGGAGCGTGCAAACTTAACCACTCGGCCACGGGGCCGGCCCTTCACTATACTTCTCAGGAAGTCTGTTCAGTAATGGAAGAAAGTTCCTAAGAGAGACAGAGTAAAGAACCAGAACAGGGACCTAAAAAGCTCTTTCCCACTATTGTTCTCATGAGAATTCTAAGCTTGTGTGTCCCATGGCCTTTGTACTAGGACTCACGTGTCTTGAGTGCATACTACAGGCTGAGTACTGTCTAAGACACAATAGAAATAGAAGAGAGTTGCTATTTTCAAGAAGCTCACAATTTGGAAAACAAAACTCAATTAAGAAAAGTCTAGAGGCACAGGCAAGAGAAGAATCAGAACAAGAACTTAGAGTAGGTTTAGACAACTCAGTTTCACACAGGTGAGTGTTGCTAAGAAATGCTATAGCTAAATATCAATGTGGCTAGATGTTACATCTTCTATTATAATAATAGCTCACAAGAATGCTTCCTATGTACTAAGCACTTTCAAGCCCATTTTTCTAGCTCATTTAATCCTCACAACAACTTTCATTTTTCTAGCTCATTTAATCCTCACAACAACCTTATGAAGTAACATAGTAAAATGTCAATTTTAGTTATGAAGAAAGTAAGAATCAAAACGGTTGGGTAACTTGAGCCAGGAGTACTTAACAAGTAGCCAAGGTGGGACTCAAATCCAGGTCCAACTGTTATTAAAAACAAGCCTACATTCTATTCAAATTCATAGAAGCAGAAAGTAAAATGGTGGTTGCCAGGGACTAGGGGGAGAGGGAAATGGGGAGTTGCTGTTCAATGTGTATGAAGTTTCAGTTACCCAAAATGAAAAAAGTCTAGAGGGGCTGGCCCTGTGGCTGAGTGGTTAAGTTCACGCGCTCTGCTTTGGCGGCCCAGGGTTTCACCGGTTCGGATCCTAGGCGCAGACATAGCACTGCTCACCAAGCCATGCTGAGGCGGCGTCCCACACACTACAGCTAGAAGGACCCACAACTAAAAATATACAACTATGTACTGGGGGCCTTTGGGGAGAAAAAAGGAAAAATAAAATCTTAAAAAAAAAAGTTCTAGAGATCTGTTGTACAACATTGTGCTCATAGTTAACAATTCTGTACACTTAAAAATTTATTAAGAGTACAGATCTCACATTATATTATTTTACCACACACACAAGAGCGTGACTTCCCCTCCATGGCAAAAAAAAAAAAAAAAGTCTACTTTCTTAACCCCTACACTAGAAGTTTTCAAACTTTTTGGTCTCAGGAACCCCTTACACTCTTAAAAATTACTGAGGACCCCAAACACCGTTTGTTTATGTCGGTTATATATGTCAATATTTACTGATTACAAACTAAAAACTGAGGAATTTTATAAATATATATAATTGCAAACCAAGACAACCAACTGTACTTGTATTTCCACATGAGCTCAAGGAAAACTCCAGGATTTCAATGTAATGATTCACTGCACCACACAGAGGTTAAAGAGATTATAGCAGGTATAATCAAAAGGTGCTAGTAAGAGCACAATATGAGTACTGAAAACTGAGTTAATCTCTGAAAAAAACTCATTTATATCCTACCGCCTTAGGAAATTCTAGAAAACACAAGAATACACAAATACACATTCTATTAGCCCTGAGAGTAACGTCATCATCACACATCATGTAGTTCTGGAAACCTCCACTGTATTTCTGGAAAAATCTCCACTTATTAGAGAATGAGAGAGAAAAAAGGCAAGCAACATCTTAGTATTACTATGAAAATAATTTTGACTTCACAGATCTCTGTAAAAGAACCCTGGGTATATACCATACTTTGAGAACCACTGTTCCATATCACTCTTTTTTAAACCATGAGTTATAAAAATCAAGTGGGATCATATACGCATTTTTTTAATGAAATAACAGAATAGAATGAAATGGAAAATATCAGAAAACACAACATGGGTAAGTACCATTTCCTGTCACTTTTCTTACAGTTATGTATATCCATATGTATGACAGTAATAGGTTGTAACATGAAGTGTATTTCCTACTGCAGGCCAGTCAAGAACTGTGAAAAACACTGTGCTGTAACATACGAATTTCTCTATTCTACTGTCAAAGAAAAGGCTATACACACATAACCTATAATCTTAGACTGCTGAGAATTTGTGATAAGCTGGATATTCTCCAACATGCAGGCAATTAAAGGTTTCAGATGGACAAAATTTCTATGGATTCAAGACAGTCACAGTTCACCTTACTATGATATGCTGTTGCTACAGCGATCACTAAAGCTTTTCCCAACACCTTCTCCACCAGTCAATTCATGCAAAAAAGGAAGGCAAGAGAGGTTACCCAAGTTCCATCAGACACAGAGAAAGGTGCTCTTTCCTTCCCTCTAAACAGAGCTATTGCTCTTAATCACAGGATTTACTTCCTAAATGAAAAGTCTGCCTTCACCGCAAACTGGTCAACAATCACTTTGTTGCTGGCATTATGGTTATTGCTCTCATCCTGAATCTATAGGATTTCTTGGGTCAAAACAGCAGCATTCAGACAATGGTTCAAGTTGTAGATCTCTCTTCATATCCTGGCAAAAGCAGGCCTGCATCTGGCAAACTGTAACAAATGGAAACAGCACATAGTGAAAGGCAGAGCCTGTCTGCACCAACAGCTGAAGCTCCACCCATAGCCTGGGCACAATCCAGGACACTCAGAGATCTCAACAATGGTCTCCTGAGAGGCCACAAAGACAAACTCTACTGAAGGCAGCGGGTGAAATATAACATCACCGCCTCTTCCTCTCTACCAGAACTGAACTACAGAATTTTATTTCAGAAAGAGTTTCTCTCCCAATTACTGCAAACAGACCAACAGAAACCTGAGGAAAATTATCAGAGAAAAGGCAGTGAGGCAGAGTTAAACTGACTGATGCATTATAATTACATATACTTTTTAAAAACTGTGGTAACATGCATATAACGTAAGATTTCTCATTTTAACCATTTTTAAGTGTACAGTTCAGCGGCACTCAGTACATTCACACTGTTAGGCAACCATCACCACTAATCATCTCCCAAACTTATACAGCATCCCATACTGAAATTCTATACTTAGTAGCATATACTTTTTCAATGATCCTATTTTTCTCATATGAACATACCCTAAACTGCAAATGCACCCCCTGCCAAGGACAGACCCAATTCTACTACTGTCTTCAAATTTAGAGGAAAAAAGGCAAATTCCATGAAAGTAAAGAACTTTCTTTTCACTGCTGTCTCCCCAGAACCCAGCATATGCCTGACAAATATAGATTCAAATATTTCATTTGTTACATGACCAAAGTACTATCCCACAGATCAATTAATAACTGCAAAGGGAAAAACATACCTTTACAATGGAAAGATTCCATATAAATATCATAATGATGGATACATGTCATTATACATTTGTCAAAACCCATACAGAGTACAACAAAAAAAGTGGATCCTACTGTAAACTAAGGACTTTGGGTGATAATGTTGTGTCATTGTAGGTTCATCAATTGATAACAAATATACCACTCTGGTGAGGGATTTTGATAGGGGAAGAAGCTTTGTGCATACAGCAGCACGGAATATATGAGAAATCTCTGTACCTTCTGCTCAATTTTGCTATGAATCTAAAACAGCCCTAAAAAATAGTCTACCTTTTTAATGTATGTCCACACAAAAATCTGCACACAAATGTTTACAGCAGTTTTATTTATAATTGCCAAAACTTAGATGCAATCAAGATGTCTTTCAATAGGTGAACAGATAAACTGTGGTACAGCCATACAATGGAATGTTATTCAGCAAGAAAAAGAAATGAATTGTCAAGACAGAGACATGAAGGTAATCTTAAATGTATATCGCTAAGTGAAGGAAGGCAGACTGAAAAGGTTACATACTATATTTGGAATCTAACTATATGACATTCTAGAAAAGGCAAAACTACAGTGACAGTGAAAACATCAGTAGCTGCTGGTGTGAGAGGAAGGGGGAGAGGGATGACTAAGGAGAGCATAGTAGATTTTTAGGACAGTGAAACTATTCTGTATGATACTGTAATGGTGGATACATGACATTATGCACTTGTCAAAAGCCACAGAACTATAAACACAAAGAGCAAAACGAACCCTAATGTAAATTATGGACTTCGGGCGATAATGTTGTGTCAATGCAGGTTCATCAACTGTAACAAATGTACCACACTAACGCAAGACGTTAATAATAGGGGAAACTGGGGGACAGAGAAGGGGTATGTGCGAACTCTCTGTACTTTCTGCTCAATTTTTCCACAAATCTAAACCTGCTTTAAAAATAAAGTCTATTAGTTTAAAAAAAAACAAGCCCATGTCACAAAAAAATAGAGGGACTGTTTAGAGTCAGCAAACTTTTACTGTAAAGGGCCAAAGAGTATTTCAAGCTTTGTGGGACACATGGTCTCTATCACAACTACTCAACTCTGCCACTGCAGCAGGAAAGCAGCCACAGACAACACACGAATGAATAAGTATGGCTTTATTTACAGCACTGAAATTTCAATTTCATACGGTTTTCGTACGTCATGAAATACTATTCTTTTTTTCCAACCATTTAAAAATGTAAAAACCAAAGAATTGAAAACAGGTATTTAAAAAAATACTTGTAAACAAATGTTCATAACAGCACTATTAAAAATAGCCAAGGGGGCCAGCCCCATGGCCAAGTGGTTAAGTTTGCGTGTTCTGCTTCGGTGGCCCGGGGTTCACCAGTTTGGGTCCTGGACACAGACCTACATGCTGCTCATTAAGCCATGCTGTGGTGGCATCCCACACAGGGGAACTAGAACGACTTACAACAAGGATAAACAACTATGTACTGGGGCTTTGGGGAGGAAAAAATAAAAAGACTCACAACAGATGTTAGTTCAGGGCCAATCTTTAAATTAATTAATTAATTAATTAATTAAAAATAGCCAAAAGGTGGAAACAACCCAAACGTCAATCAATGAATGAAGGGATAAACAAAATGTGATATATATCCACAAGAATGAAGTATTATTCAGCCATAAAAAGGAATGGAATACTGATACATGCTACAACGTAAATGAACCCAAAAAACATGTTAAGTGGAAGAAGCCAGGCACAAAAGGTCACTTATATGATTCACACCTACATGAAACATCCAGAATAGGTTAATCCATAGAGACAGAAAGTCAACTAGGGCTTACCAGGAGCTGGGGGGTTGGCGGGGGGCGGGGGGGGGGCGGTGGTACAGAGCTTCTTTTTTGGGTACTTAAAATGTATTGGAACTAGATAGAGGTGACAAATTACACAATATATGGAATGTACAAAATGCCAATGAACTGTACACTTTAAAATGGTTAATGGTTAATTTTATGTTATATGAATTTTACTTCAGTTTTTAAAAACAATACAGGAAAAGAATGTAAAAACTATTCTTAATCAACAATCCAAAGTAACATACGCACCCCTATGTTTGTTGCAGTACTACTCACAATAGCCAAGACATGGAAACAATCCAAGTGCCAATCGACTGACGATTGGATAAAGAAGATGTGGTATATATATATATATATATATATACACACACACACACACACACACACACACACACAATGGAATACTACTCAGCCATAAAAAAGACAAATTCATCCCATTTGCAATAACATGGAAGGACCTGGAGGGAATTATGCTAAGCAAAACGAGCCAGATTGAGAAAGACAAACACCAGATGATTTCACTCATATGTAGAATATAAACAAACACATGGACAAAGAAAACAGTTCAGTGGTTACCAGGGGAAGGTGCGGGAGGGGGAGGGCACAGGGGTGAAGGGGAGCACTTATGTGGTGACAGACAAGAAATAATGTACAACTGAAATCTCACATCAATGTAAACTATTATGAACTCAATTTAAAAAAAAAACAAACTATTCTTATCTGGTGGGCTGTACAAAAAACAGGTGACTAGCCAGACTTGTCACGTGGGTTGAAGTACGCCAACCTCTATTCCAGATTAAGAGAGACGAAGCAGTCATAATTTTTTTTCTTCTTCTTCTCCCCAAAGCCCCCAAGCACATAGTTGCACATTCTAGCTATAGGTCCTTCTAGTTCTACTATGTGGTATGCCACCTCAGCATAGCTTGATGAGTGGTACTAGGTCCATGCCCAGGATTCAAACTGGTGAAACCCTGGGCCACCGAAGGGGAGTGTGTAAACCCAACCACTTGGCCATGGGGCCAGCCCCCGGGAGTCATAATTAAATGCAATGCATAAACCTGGATTGAATCTACAATTGAAAAAAGTCAGAAAAAAGCTATTTAGGACATTTAGGAAAATGTGAATATTAGATATCATGATTATTTTCATTTTCTTAGGTATGACAACAGATTTGTAGTAAGGTCATATCCTTATTCTTAGTAGAGGCATGCTGAAATATTTAGGGGTAACGTGTCATGATATGCAAATAACTTTCAAATAATTCAGCCCCAAAAAAGTATACACAGAAATAAAGAAATGTCACCATTTTTAAAAAACAATTGGGAACACTAGGTGAAGGATATACAAACGTACACTCTACTACTCTTTCAACTTTCTCTATTAGAACTTTTTCAAAATAAAAAAGTTTGGGGGGAAATGTATTTCATGAACGTAGAAAACTGGCTCTAGACAGATGAATACAGTTTGCCGACATATTAAGCCTCATGTCCCACATTCCTTGGGAGTAAGGGATTGTAAGAACTGGGTTGAGGAATATGGCTGGTTCCAGGGTCCTTTGCTGGGACAGAAAAGCACTGCTTTTCCAAGGACAGGCTTAATCAGGTAGGAAGACTGGCAGGACCTGTTTCTTGTAAACATGGGTGTAAGAGGCACCATGAGTACTACAAGAAGAATTTCCAGGAAACAAGACATGTATGCAAGCATGCACATCACATACACACACACACAAATTTGGCACTATAATCCTATATTCCCACTGACTTACAAATTTTTTCCCAAGGGGAAAAAAATCTGACCACAGAAGTTAAATAATGGCTTAAACATTCTTATTAAACTAAAATCACTCAACATCTATGGAATGACCCATATGAAATTCACAGCAAGAAAAAAGAAGTACTTATCCCTGGTGTAGGTTGTTGAAGACCAGGAGGGTCCAACAGAAAGATAATGTGAGCCACATACGTAATTTTTCTCTAGTAGCCATATTCTTTTAAAAGTGAAATTAATTTTAATAATATATTTTATTTAATCCAATAAGTCATTTCATATGTAATCAATAATAGCATTTTAATATGCCATATAAAAAAATATGGTGGCAAAATTTTCACATTTTTGAGAAAAAGAAATATCATTTCTTACTTGTCAGACTAACAAACAATATCTTTGACTCCTAGTTGTGGAACTTAAGGTAAAGTGAGAGACCATGAATTTCATACATTCTGCTCTATTTATGGCAAGAAAAGCAAATGTGTACTGTCGAGCTAAACAGCTGGAGCTATGTTTATTTCTTCTAGCTTATTCCCTTTGATTAAACCTTTCTAGGGTTATGAACAATTCTATAATTTGGCCCAAGATCTGACACTACATAAGATATTGTTGAATTTTGCTATCCTTTGGTTAGTGAGCCTGTAAATACAGATTCTACTGACTAGTAATTGTAATATTTAATAAATTGTAATATTTAAATATTTAAAAAATTACTAGTCACTATCTTATTCTTAATGTATGAAGAAGAAAATATACACACGTGTGTATGTGTCTGTGTACGTGTGTGTATACAAAGGCAAAGACAACAACATGGAAGGATACATGAGCTGATAAAATGGTTACTTCTGGGGAAAGGACTGAGGTTGAAGTGGTTAAGGGGCTCTTTAGCCTTATCTGTAATACTTTAATTTTATATGTAAATTTATATATATTTTAATAAAGCATTCATGTTTTATTTGTATAATTAAAAAGCAGTCAGATTTGAAATACACAGAACTAGCTGGTAACATAACTTAAGTTTTGAAAATTCTAACAGATACCATTGATTGCAATTTCATTGTTTGCAAAGGTCTGTGCCTGGGATCCAAACCTGTGAACCCAGGCCACCAAGGCAGAGCGGGCCAAACTCAACCACTACACCATGGAGCTGGCTTCCCCAATAGCCCAGTTTTTATGTGTCACCGTACATATATACCCTTTTATCCCTTCCGCCCTCCTCCCATACCCTTCTCCTCTGCACACACACTACACTGCCAGTACTTGTTTTGCATGGTCCTAATATGCACAGATTTCAGTTACCACAGTTTAATTAAATAATACCGGCCGCTCAGCAAGACAGTTCAAGTTTCAGTTACCATGGTATATGAACTGTGAGTAGTTGCATCAAGTACAAACTTTACTGCTAGTTCTTCAGTCCACAAATCACTATGTAAATAACAGATGTCCAGCACGATGAGCGGCCAATCACATCACTTCTTTTAAAGTCTGTTGGTGATAAGTCACTGGGTATGTTATTCAGTTTACATACAAACAAAGCATGTAGTTACATTGCCTCCTAGTCTCCCAGTGATAAACCCACATCACATTTTACAAAAATGGATACTCAAAAGAGGGAATTGGCCTACAAAGATGAATAAGAAGAAAAGAAATAAAAAGTGATAATGCTAGAAGTGAAATCTGAATAGAAAATAAATGGAGTTATATGCATCAGAGGAACTAAGTGCAAGCAAACTTATCAACATAAGCAAGGAGAGTGATTATGATAAAAAGAATGAAGATGTCCTAGAGGAACTTACAACAGCAAAAAACATACAGGAACTCTCAAAGCTATTTCACGACATTTAAAGTGCAAAGGACAGAGCCAGCCCTGATGGCCTAGTGGTTAATGTTTGGCGCTTTCCACGGTACTACACCACTCTTCTGTCAGTAGCCATGCTGTGGCAGTGGCTCACATAGAAGAACTAGAAGGACTCACAATTGGAATATACAACTATGTACTGGGGCTTTGGAGAGGAAAGAAAGAAAGAAAGTGCAAAGGATAAAAAGTTGGAAGCCAAGACATCCAAAAGACGTTTGTTCCATATCATAAGTTTCACAACAGGAAGGAGGTAATAAGCACTATTCAAAGTACTTTGAAAAGTTTTTAACAAAGAAATAAAACACTTCAATATTCAATGTTTCTAATGCTTTAAATTACACAGTATACCAAATAAATATCAGTTTTGCTGTTTTTTCATTTCTCCATATATTTGTAACCAACAATGAAACAGCTTTTAACATTTTGACAAAAACTGTCAAGGTCACATCACAATTTTTCCCATTGATCATCTTGCACGGTTTCAGTTTGCAGGGTCATTTTTTTTTTTTTTTTTTTATTTAAAGTAATTTCTTTTTTTTTTTTTTAAAGATTTTATTTTTTCCTTTTTCTCCCCAAAGCCCCCCCCCCCCTCCCCGGTACATAGCTGTATATTCTTCGTTGTGGGTCCTTCTAGTTGTGGTATGTGGGATGCTGCCTCAGCGTGGTTTGATGAGCGGTGCCATGTCCGCGCCCAGGATTCGAACCAACGAAACACTGGGCCACCTGCCGCGGAGCGCGCGAACTTAACCACTCCGCCACGGGGCCAGCCCCTTGCAGGGTCATTTTTACAGTCACATGCTACCATGCAAAGTGAGGACTGCCTGTACATATATATGTGGATATATATGAGTGTATATGTGTGTGTGCTTATATATATATGTATGCATTTTTTTCCCATTTATTCCCAAATCATCTGAGAGTTAAGTTGCATATATTATGGCCTTTTGAGCCTTAATGTTTAAGTGTTTATTTTCTAAGAATAAGGATATTTTTTAACTTAACCACAGAACAATCGTCAACTTCAGTAAATTCTGTAAGTTACTTTTTAAGAACCTATCTACTCTTTATGAAAGAAAGCTGGAATCAATAATACCTGCTGTTCAAAGTCAAAGATAGCAGCTATGAAATTTATACATTAGTTTTTCAGATGTAATACCTTTCAGGCAATTAAATAGTTTAACTTAGAGGTGTAAGACAGTGTCAACAGTAAAAGTAAATAGATAAAAATAAAGTAAATGGATAAAGAAAACTGCCTAAAGTCAGTCAAATATTCAATTCAATAACCGAATAATTACTGAATTACTTCCTAGGTATAAAAGGAATACAAAATAAATTTTTATAACCCTCACTTTAAAATATATTACAATCCTTTCAGGAATTCAACAATTACAAATGGAACATCACTGCAAAGCAAAGGAAACCATCAACAAAACGAAAAGATAACCTAACAATTGGGAGAAGATATTTGCAAACCATGTATCTGAAAAGGGGTTAATATCCAAAATATACAAAGAACTCGTACATCTCAACAACAAAAAAACTAACAACCCAATTAAAAAATGGGCAAAAGATCTGAACAGAGATTTCTCCAAAGAAGATATACAGATGGCCAACAGGCACATGAAAAGATGTTCAACATCATTAGCCATCAGGGAGATGGAAATCAAAACTACAATGAGCTATCGCCTCATTTCTGTCAGAATGGCTATAATTAATAAGACAGGAAACAATAAGTGTTGGAGAGGATGTGGAGAGAAGGGAACCCTCACACACTGTTGGTGGGAGTGCAAACTGGTGCAGCCACAATGGAAAACAGTATGGAGATTCCTCAAAAAATTAAAAATAGATCTACGAAATGATCCAGCTATTTCACTGCTGGGTATTTATCCAAAGAACAAGAAAACACAAATGTATAAAGATATGTTCATCGCAGCACTATTCACAATAGCCAAGACTTGGAAGCAACCTAGGTGCCCATGAATGGACAAATGGATAAAGCAGACGTCGTATATATACACAATGGAATACTACTCAGCCATAAGAAACAATGAAATCTGGCCATTTGTGACAACACGGATGGACCTTGAGGGTACTATGCTAAGTGAAATAAGTCAGATCAGAAGGAGAAAGTCAAATACTGTATGATCTCACTCATAAGTAGAAGATAAAAACGACGACAAACACATAGCAACAGAGACTGGACTGGTGGTTACCAGAGGGGAAGGGGGGAGTGAGGGGAGTGAAAGGGGTGATTAGGCACATGCATGTGGTGATGGATTGTAATTAGTCTTTGGGTCGTGAACATGTTGTAATCTACACAGAAATCAACATATAATGATGTACACCTGAAATCTATATAATGTTATAAACCAATGCTACCGCAATAAAAAAAAAAGGAACATCATGATGCTACACAAAAATGTTAAATTAAATATACCATAGGGTTTAAGGACACAGTACAAAAAAAAATATGTCACAAGTAGATAGGGAGAGAACATATTCAATTGAATTCATTATATGTTTTAGCATCTACCATGTGTTAAAATTATTTACCAGAATATTGTCAACAATTCTGGTAAATAAGACTATCATGGTTCCTGCCCTCAGAATCTAGAGAAAATAAGTGGAAAGACAACTAGGGTATTATTTGCTATGACAGCAGAAGAATCTAATGTTAAAGCAATAGGGAGACTAGGAATCTTATCCAGCAGGAAAGGAGAGAGATGTCAAAAATTTCCCACAGGATGTAACATCTAAGCTGAAACCTGAAGGATAAATAGAAGTAAAGAGAGGAGGACAAGCGTTCAACTCAGAAAGAACTGCATATGCAAAGGTGCCAAAATAAAAGAGGCCAGAGAACTTTAAGAAAAGAGAAAGTAGCTGAGTACAGTATCATTTTCAGGTCATGGGAAAAGAAAGAGGGAGAATATGGTGTCATGGAAAGAAATTCAACCTGAAGGAAAAAGACCTGGTTTCCGGGCCTTGCTCTACCACTTAGTAGTTGTATAACTTTAAGACAAGTCATTTTACCTCTCTGGGCATATTCTCCCTCAAAGGGTTGTCTTGAGGATCAAATTTTAAAGAGCATGAAATAAATCATAGGAGGGAAAAAATGATGAAAAAATTCCGCTCACCAAAATATATTGTTAAGAAAATAAAATGATAAGTCACAGACTGGGAAAAAGTATTTGCAGCACAGAGGTCTAAGAAAGAACTTGTATCCAAATATATGAGAACTACAAATGACAAATAAAAGATGAACAAACCAATAAAAAAGGGGGCAAAAGACTTGAATAGACACTTCATCAAAGATGATACACGAATGGCCAATAAGCATATGAAAAGGCACTCAACATCAGAGAAATACACATTAAAGTCATGAGATACTACCTCACACTCAGCAGAATGGCTAACATCACAAACCAAATGCTGGCAAGGATGCGGAGCAAGTGCAGCTCTCATGCATCACCGGCGGGAGTATAAAACTGAACGGCACTTTAAATAGTTTGGCAATTTCTTATAAAGTTGCACACACGTTTACCATATGACCCAACAATTACTCCTTTGTATTTTCTCAAGAAAGTGATATGTCCACATCAAGACTTGTACAAGAATATTTATCACAGTCTTATTCATAATAGCCCAAAACTCAAAACCTAAAATGTCCATCAAAAAGAGAACAAATTGTGGGTGTATATACACACAATGGAATATATTCAGTAATAAAAAAGAACAAACTATGGGAACACACAGACAGATCTCAAAAACATAATGTTAAGTGAAAGAAGCCCCCCACAGAAGAGCACATGCTGTGATTCCATATACATGAAAACCAAACAGGCAAATTCGTCTGTGATGACAGAAGTCAGATACAGGGATGAAACGGGACACTAACTGCAAAGGGGGACAAGAGAACTTCCATGAAGATGGACATATTCTCTATCTATATCTTGTTTCAAATAGTGATTACACTGTCAAAACTCACCAAACTGAACACAAGACTTGTACATTTTATTGTATGTTACATATATCTCAATTTCTTTAAAAAATGACACTATGGGTATGCAACCACAAAATCCAGAAAGCGGGGAATTCTACAAGACAAGGGATCACACTTTCCCACAAGAAAAACACAAAGGGGAGAAGTGACCTACAGGTTAAGAGAGACTTCAGACACATATCAACCATGCACAACATGTGGATGGACCCGTCTGACTCATGATTCGAACCATTTTTTTTTTTAAACAGATAATTAGGGAAATTTGAACAATGAAGATATCAAGAAACTGTTCATTGTTTTACTGTGTTACTGGTAATGTGGTTATGCTTTTAGAAAGGCTTTATATTATAGAGAAACACGGAAAAATCTCACAATCTTGGGTAGAACAAGACAAATACAAAAGAACACACTCTGTATTATTCCATTTTTTAAAAGTTCAAAATCAAGTAAAACTAAATTATAGTGCTAGAAGTCTCAACTGGGGAAGAAAAACAAATTAGTGATTGGAAGGGGCATGAAGAAGCTTCTGAGGTGGCGGCAATTCCAAATCTCATTGAGTGTTAGTTATGTTAGTTACAAGGGTATTATTCACTTTGCGATCATTCACTGAACTATAAACTTATGTTTTATGTTCTTTTCTGTATGTGCATTATACTTAATAAATAGTAAGGTTTTTTCTTTTAACAAATACTAAGTTTTACTAAAAGCTTAGATAAACCTAACTGAAGTATATACAGATGAAATAAATAAAACTGTCTGGGATTTAATTCAAAATAATTGAGAGTGGAGGATACAGATGAAAGAATTCTGTGTTGATGATTGTCACAGCTGGTGATGGGTACACGGGAGTTCATTACACTATAGTTTACTTGGTGTATGTTTAAATTTTTCCACACTAAGTTCTTCGATGTTCATAACCTTAACTATTGCATTTCTAAGAATGATAAGGATATACTCAGAAACATAAGAAAAACACAATTATGCTCACTGCATTTTTATTTTTAAGGCCCCCCCAAAAGTTTTTTGACTACTGAACAAAACGTTACTGAACAACCTAATGTTCAATAACAGAAAAATGGGCAAATAAACTATAGGAAATCACATCATAACTTTCACAAGACTTTTTACAAGAGTTTTCAGTGGCATGAAAAATGATTATAATAAATTTAGAAAGCAAGATATAAAATTATATCAAGCATAATCTCAGCTACACAAAAATACTTTTATGCATGGGGGAAAACTGCACACAGATCAGCTAAAACACTAATGATGGTTAATTTTGGAATTATGAGTAACTTTCTTGTATTTTTCACAACCAGGACATACAACTTTTATCATTAGAGAAGGGAAAATCCTTTAAGCTTCTTCCTCAAATATCAAATCTATCAAAGTTGAGGGGAGAAAGTAAAAACTCTAATAGGGGAAGAGTCATCAGTATTATATTCTGGTAAACAAAATTTTACCCATGGGAAAATCCTATTTGAATTTTTCTCAAGTCTTCTGTATTACCTCTGTATTTAATTACTATTTCAATAGGAATCTTTTTAATATCAAATTAATTCCATAGTACAACTAGCCAATAATCTATCTTTAGAATTTAACAGCATATAAAAAAGCATTATACCCAAAGGAAATTCTCCTTTTCAGAAACTGAATACAGCCTATTTCACATCTAAGCCAATGAGCCTAGTTTAAAGTCCTGTGGCAATGAACCTATCAGAAGTTTGTAAAACGAACAGACAAGATTTTGATGCAAATGGACATGTGTCAGCTTGCCGTTCTAGTCCCATCAGAGCTTTGGCAGAAGCCAATGAACTAGATTAATATGGGTAGGCATACACAAATCATTCAAACGATTATTAAAACAGAAGATTGACAAATTTTAGCCAACAGTTTTCTGCTTTCACGGTCGTAAAACTCAGTCTCTCATTAAATTAAGATGTATCTTACACATCTTAATGATACATCTTAATGTATAACAATATGTAAAACAATAGTTTTCTGTTTCATGGGTCTTAAAACTAAGTCTCTCATTAAATTAAGACGTATCTAGATGATTAGAAAATGCTCAATCTATGAAAAATGAGAGAGAAGGCTGTTCTTACACAGGAAAGGCTGAGAGGCCTAGAGACCTGGCACGTTCCAGATCTAAAACCACCACCACCATGCACTTGCTGGACAATGGTGCTAGAAATTCCTATTCTACTTTTATCCAGTAGAGTCCCTTGGCTCATGACTGGTAACTGAGAGTCCCTCAAAGTTCCAACTTGACTTAGGATGGCATAAATATCAACAGGGGCTTTCCCGAATGTGCTATTACAATGGCCACATGGACTCCTTAAGGGGAGAAAGTCAAGAAATACAGTTTATTTAGAATTATAAAAACCTTTAACAAGATTTCTCTATAGAATTTTTAAAATAGACAATCTGGAAGAATTTTGTATCACATATGAAGAACTGGTAAAAAATAAGGAAATAAGAGACAGAAGTTAATGGATGTCTCCAGATGTTTGTGTCTCCCACAACATAATGTTTAGGACAGTTCCTAATATTTTTATAAATGATATAGAAGACAACGTGGAGTAACATTCCAAACAGGGAGGGGTTAAAAAGCTAAGTGAATGAGTATTAAATTATGAGCCTTTGACCTGGGCAAGCATAGGGTAAAAGGCCTAGAGAAAAATTAAATAATCCATGTAGTAATTAAAACAGTCATGCGCCAGAACATGGTCAATGATGGACTTCATATGTGTCAGTGATCCCAGAAGATCAGTACTATATACCCTAGGTGTGTAGTAGGCCACACTATCTAGGTTTGTGTAACTACATTCTATGATGTTCGCACAATGACGAAATTGCCTAATGGCACATTTCTCTGAAAGTACCCCTGTTGTTAAGAAACACGTGACTGCATAACGGTTTCTGAGCTAGTTTTACCTAGTAAAAAGTCATCCAAATTTATGTGGATACCTCATGACATTAGCCCAGAATGTCTGGTAGGCTTCGTCATAAAGTAGACTCAATAAATAATTGGTGAATTGAATACGCTACTATAGACATAAAGATTAATATAAATAAATCAAAATTATATTCTTACCTTTGTATAAAATTATGGTATTCTCTCTCAATTAGTGACACCCCCCATCAACCAAGAACTCAAGCCAAGAACCAAGGAGTCATCCCCCTCCCCAAGAACATCTAACACGATCATCAAGTCCCATCAACTCTGTTCCAAAATATCTCAACTCAATCTCTCCCCCATCTCCATTCTTGGTACCAAGGCTTTAGATATCATTTCTTTCTAAACTACTATAGTAAACTCTTATCTCATTTCCCTGCCTCTGCAATTCTTCCTTCACTAGTCTATCCTCCCCAGCATCCTCCAAGGGCGATCTTGCTAAAAGAGAAGTATGATCAAGTCTCCCCCATGTTTACAGTTCCTCTAATGTCTCCCCATTACCTACTGCGCAAGGTACAAACAACTTAACATGACTCAGATTCTCCCCATCTCGGATCCCTTCCCATTCTTATGTTCTAGTAACACTGATCCTTATGCGGTTTTGAGCTTGTAGTGCTGTTTCATACTTCTTAACCTCTGGATGTGCTGGCTCCCCTGCTTGGAATTTTCTTCCTCACTCTCTGGCCTGCTTGGACAACTCTTAATATTCCAATATCCAACTTAGTAGTTATCTCTTCTTTGAAGACTTTCTCCTTAGTCACTCCCTCCTTTCTCTTGCCTCTGTACTTCGTACCTGCTAAATTTCATTTATCACAGCATAACATAATTATTTGCTTATATGGCTCTTATCAGACTATGAGGACAGGGTACAAGATATTCATTTTGTATACCCAGCACATTCATTAAACACCAACAGTACACCCAACAATGTTTACTGAATAAATAAATGAGCAAAAGACCAAAAAGAACAAAACTTCTGAACATACAACAATTCTTATAATTTTGGTAACCACACTAAGAAATAGTTAGATAGGTAGAAAAGATCTGGGGAAAGGAAATTATAATAATTAAAGGGGGGAAAAAAGCAACTTCCATGTGAGGAAAAACGAAAGAAAATAAATGTTTTCAATTTAGAAAGTCTGAGATGAGTTATAACTAAAGTTTATAACAAGAGGTAAATGGAGCAAATGTAATACTGTTTACTAAATCCTAAAAGTATTCAACCAGCAGCATCACTATATCTTAAAAGGAGTTTTTGTTAGGAACTCTGTTTTTAAAAGGTTCCCTTTATCTAACAAAGAGTAAATTTAAACTCAACATACTAAGCCAAAACAATGGTGGAAATGGGCCACACATACAAAGCACTTACCATAGTGCTAGACACAAAATATGCATCCAAGATATGCCCTTATTAAGGTTTCCAGCAGTAAAGTGTACAACTCCCTCTACAGGAAGTAAATGAATACCAACAATAATCAGCACTTTTCAGTCCATAACAACCACCTGTCGCAGGTAAAACTGAGGCAAACATTTATTGCTAAGAAAGCTCCTTAGTACAGGAGGTAAAAAAAACTATGTATACCAGCTACTGCCAAAAGCAACCTTTTTGATACTTTTTGATACTTCTTGTTCTGCCATGCCACTCATTCAAGTCTGCCTAATGAAGGCCTGTGCTTTATCTTTCCCTTCCCTTAATCACTTACCACGGAGAAGTTTCCACTGATAGAGAGAAAAGCACGTCTGGGTGCTGGCTGCGCATATATACACATAAACACACCCACACACACTTTGCTTTGTGCAGCAGCATTAAGCCACAGTCTTCCAATACTTCTGAAGCTACTGCCTCTGATTCAAAGATACCTTGCCTACATAGCTATAATCGGTTTAGAAAAATGTCGGCAAATTCAACTGGTAGGAAACACATGTGAAGGAAAGTTTTAAAAATAATTTTAAAGGGGCTGGCCCCGTGGCCGAGTGGTTAAGTTCGCGCGCTCCGCTGCAGGCGGCCCAGTGTTTCGTTGGTTCGAATCCTGGGCACGGACATGGCACTGCTCATCAAGCCACACTGAGGCAGCATCCCGCATGCCACAACTAGAAGGACCCACAACTAAGAATACACAACTATGTACCGGGGGGCTTTGGGGAGAAGAAGGAAAAAAAAAATAAAATCTTAAAAAAAAAAATTTTAAGCTATGAAGTTTAAATTAAGATAGTTAACTCATTTTTTTTGAACACACAGAAAAACAAACTGCTAAAGTAATTCCAATGGTTCTCAAACTATACCATCTATCAGAATCACCTGGCGGGCTTGTTGAAATAGATTGCTGGGTCCCACTCTGAGTTTCTGATTCAGCAAGTTTGGGATAGGACCCAAGAATCTGCATTTTTAACAAGTTCCCAATGATGTGGTTAGGGTCACACTTTGAAAATAACTGGTTCAAACCACTAGAACTGAGAAGGACAGAGCAGGTGAAAAAAAATAAAGCTTAGATAACTAACATAGGCTTCCTGATTACCAATCTAAGGTTCTTTCTATTGTTGGGGTTCAGTTTTATGCTACATATGTTCTATGTATTTTTAGGAAGTGCACAACACATTTTTGTTCAATTCAGTAGACATTTTTTGAGCACTGGAATAAGACATGGTCCTTGCCTTGAAGTCTACTCGAGCTGGGTGGGGAGACTCATGGTCAACTAATTACAACACAAAGTAACTGGTCCCACAACAGAGATGCATACGAAGTGCCTTGGGAATGTAACTGGGAAGAATTTAAGAGAAGAACATCTGGGGGCCTTGGAGAATAATTAGGAGCTTACCAAGAAGATAGCATGGCGTGAAAGGGACGGGATTTTAGATACGCACATTCGCAGGAAAAAAAAAAACATTGAGCGCCTACTGTGGACCAGGTACTGTACCAAGCATGGGGATAAAAGGGTGAGAAAAGGCATTGTAGTAGCCTTTAATGATGCTTACACTCTAAAAGGGAAGCAATCAAATGACAACCCATGTAAACATAAAGCGGCAATTTTGGTAAGTGCTGTGCCTAAGAGGTACTCCATACCATGAGAACTTACAACAGGAAGGTCTGACCTAGTCAAAGAAATGCTTCCTTGAGAAAAGGGTCTGAGCTAAGGTACTGAAGTACCTTAGTATTCTACATACCATGTTTTTTTGGCACAAAGGAGGATGTTTGTAGACACCATTACTGTTAAGTGGACATTTCTGTCTCCTTTAAAGTTCAAAGGAGGGATCTTGGTAGGCTAGTACTCAACTCTGTAAGACAAAAGGACTGTCAGTTAACTTCTTCACAATGCCCAGCACTGAGTGGGAATACTCATACCCGTTATCCAGGGAACCCATGTCCCATTATGAAGAAACAGAGAAACCAAATTAATTATGAAAGTAGCGTGGTGAGCACAATACAAGAGCAGCAGTAACTGGATGGTGTCAAGGAACGTGAGCAGTCTGTCCCTCCTCTCTTTAATGACCAGAACAAGTGGGGCAATCAGATATGGCAAATCCTTGTTCCTTAGCTCCCCTTCTCTCTGATTCTGTTCTGACCACCATGCTCCTAGTAACTGTCAGCACTTAACCACAGAATGGAGTAAATTAATTTCATTACATTCTACTTTGTTTTCAAGACAAAGTTAACTAACCAGTTATGTTAGAATCTCAATATTGTAAACGACACTGTGCCAGGGAAGTCATGCCTTGTCCTCAAGGAGAATATAATCTAGATACAATTACACTTTCTACCTTGTATCCAGTTAGATATCATGAGAGGGAGGGAGAAAATATTACGAAAATTTGGGAAAGAGGTTTCCTTCAATACGTGGGATTAGGAAAATACTGCAAATGGGCTTTAGAGGATGAGAACTAGGGTGGGGACAGGAGACAGGCTATCACAAGCAGGGGGAAAAAACAAGCAGGTAGCTTGGTTTGGCTGGAACATACATAGGTTAAGAGTAGATAATAAGACTATAAGAGCGAATTGAGGCCTGAATACCAGGGTAAGTTTGTGCCTACAACAGCAAAACCTTTCAAGTTAACCAAGCACTTATAAACTATTTCCAAAAGGTGAGTTTTAGTTTCACTATTCCCCCCAAGAAAACGTTCATCAAGGTTAAGTAACTCGCCCAAGTTTACAGTTTATAAGCTGAAATTCAAAGCTAGGTCTCATGAACCAAGGTCCAGTGTGCATCCACACTACCAGTGACTACAGAGTGGGAATGTCATAGAGGATGAGAACAACATGATGAGAACCTTGAAAGCACAACATAAGAAATAAGAGAAAAGATACTCAGAAAAAAAAAATCTAAGGAGGAAGCTCCTACAATAGTCCAGACTGAGTCAGAACTAGGAGTGGCAGTGGGAACTACAAGGAGATGAGTATCAGAAATCCAGTAGGCCTTAGCAAATGATTAAATATGGAGGATCACAGAGGAAGGAGTAACAGTTAATGCCATAAACAAAAAAATGCTGTGGTCTCTTCCATCTTAAAACAAAACCAAACATAACAAACAAACAAAAACCCAAGAGAACATTCTCTGGACCCTGCACTTTAACTTGCTTCCCTTCTCTCTTCACAGCCAAACCGCTCTGAACTTTCTCTTCATTCACTGCCACTGTTTAATCTCACATTTATTTTGAAGAATGTCTTCTGCCCTTCATGCCACTGAAACTCCTGTATAAAGTCACCAATAACCTCTTTGTTGCCAAATCCATTGGAAATCTTTCCAGCTCTGAGCAGCACCCACCTCAGCGGACCCCTCTGTCCTCTGTGAAACACCACCAGTATAAAGTGGTCTTTGAGAACACAAACTGGAGCCAGGTAAACCTAGGTTTGAAAAGCTCCTTCTCCAGTTACTACCTGGTGGTCTTGGGAAAATTATATAGTCCCTCCTTGTGACATTCTTCTGATGTATAAAATAAAGATAACAAAAGCATCTACTTCATAGAGTTATGAGCATTAAATGAGTAAAAACACACTAATGCTTAGAGCAGTGCCCGATAAACAGTAAGTACCACAATCCCTTGGCTTCCGAGACACGACTACAGTCATGTGCTGCTTAATGACAGGCAAATGTTCTGAGAAACGCATTATTAGGTGATTTCATTGTTGTGCGAACATCATCGAGTGCACTTACACAAACCTAGACAGTACAACCTACTACACCTAGGCGATATGGTACTAATCTTACGGGATCACCGTCGTTGACCAAAATGTTGTTATGCAGCACATGATTGTACTCTTGATTCTCCTCATACCTCTCCGGCTCCTTGTTGTCACTCCCTTTGTAAGTCACTTCATGTCTACCCAACTTCAGCTACCATACGTATGCCGATGAGACCCAGCTGTATGCCAGTAAGCCCCTCCTGAGGCCCAGAGTCATAGCCAGTTACCCACTCAACAGTTCTACCAGGATGTCTCACAGGCACCTCATATTCAATCTATCCAAACTTACACAAAACTGAACTTATGCTCTTCCCCTCAACCTCCAAACCTGCTCTTCCTCAGTGTGCTCTATCTCAATAAAAGAACTGCATCAGGGCCGACCCCATGGCTCAGGGGTTAAGTTCACACACTCCACTTTGGCAGCCCAGAGTTTTCACCAGTTCGGATGCTGGGTGTGGACCTAGCACAGCTCATCAAGCCATGCTGAGGCAGCGTCCCACATACCAGAGCCAGAAGGATCTACAACTATGTACTGGGGGGTCTTTGGGGAGAAGAAGAAAAAAAAATTGGCAACAGATGTTAGCTCAGGTGCCAATCTTTAAAAAAAACAAACAAACTGCAGCACAAGCCACTCACGTGACAAAAACTTGGAAATCATGCTCGTATGTACCCCCTTAACTTCACCCTCCACACAGCCAATGAACCAAAATCCTTGAGTCTATATTCTAAATATTTCTCAAAACCTTTCTAATTCTATTGTCAGCACTCTCAACCACACTACCATCATATCTTACCTGAACCACTGCAGCAGCCTCCTAATTGGCCTTACCAAAACCATTCTTGCTCTCTTCCCGATCCTCTCTATAACATAGTTGTTGACCTCAGTCCAAGCATACTACTTCTCTGCTGAACTGGCGCCCTCCCACTGCCTTCAGAATAAAGTCCTACTGGACCTGACCCCTACTATCTTATCAAGATTTTAACTCCCTTCTTCATTCCCTTCTCTCTAGTTACAATGGCATTTTTGGCTTTGTTTGGTTGGTAAGTTCCTCAAACACGTCAGACTCCTTCCAACCTCAGGGCTTTTGCATTAACTAATCACTTCTCCTTTATGCCTGCTTACCTCTTACTCACCCTTCAGGTCTCAGCTTTAGAGGTTTTCTCAGGAAAAGTGTTCCCTGATACCTCCTCCCACTCCCAAAGTTTAGATTACATCATCCTATTATACACTCTCATTGCATCCTGTATTTACTTTGTAGTCCTTTGCTTAACTATAATTAATATTACTAGTATAAGTATTTGTTTAATGTCTGACTTCTCTACCAGACTATAAGCTTCATGGCAGAGGATCATGCTTGCTCATCACTGTAACCCCCCAAGAGCCTTGCATGGTGTCTGACACATGGTTAAGTGCTTGTAATATTTTCTCATTCCTACCACAGGGCTTTGCATTAGCTGGTCCCTCTACTTAGAGCTCTGTTGACCCAGATCTGGTCCCCTAAGCCCTTGAACTTCACAACACTGGCTCCTCTTCACGCAGGTCTCAGTTACAAAATGCCATCTTCTCAGGGAGCCTTACCCAAGCTCAAGGAGTGATCCCCCCTCTATAGGTATTTCATCACTCTCTTAATTTCTTCAAAGCATTCAGCACTATCAGAAACCACAGTATTGGGAAGTTCTAAAAAAACAAGGCCCAAATACAGTGCCCATCACAGTGTAAGCACTCAACAAACATTTAAGTGAATGAATCTCCTGAATGAGAAAGGAGGACTTGGGGAACACCCTAAATCCATCAGCAAAACATTTACAAACTGTGCTCCAACAAAGTCAAAGAAGCAACAGTACTGCTTAGTAGGCCTGGGAGTCAGACTGTCTACTCTGAATCCTGGCTCTTTCCCTTTTTAGCTGGAGAACCTCAGACAAGTTGCTTAACTCCTCCATGCCACAGTTTCCAAATTAGAAAATGGGAATCACAGAACCTACCTCAAAGGGTTGTTGAGAATTGGTTAACATATGTAAAGTGCCAGTACCAAGCACCTAGTACACTCAATTAATGTGTACTAGTAGCCATCAGATTGGGCTCGCCCCACTTTTTGTTCCAAATATACAGGATGACTTTTCCTTTACCTTATTCATCCAAAAAGAGTCACCATTTTTTGTACACTGCATCACTCCAAGGGCATCTTTCACATAGATTAAGATATGTGAGGGGCCGGCCCCATGGCCGAGTGGTTAGGTTCACGCGCTCCACTTCGGCAGGCCAGGGTTTCACTGGTTGGGATCCTGGGCGCAGACATGGCATCACTCATCAAGCCATGCTGAGGCAGCGTCCCACATGCCACAACTAGAAGGACCCACAACTAAAAATACACAACTATGTACTGTGGGGCTTTGGGGAGAAAAAGGAAAAATAAAATCTTTAAGATACGTGAATGGCATCTTCTGGAATTGTGCAACATGGTAGCACCATCGCCAAGTTCTGGCAACCTCTAGAACTGTGATTGTCAAAAGATTAAGATGATCAAAAGACACAAGAAACAGAGAAGTACTTTGGAAACTACTATAAAATGATCATTATCTCTACGAACCTACAGCCTCTTGAGGTCTCTGTCAGAAACAAGAATAGGTTGACCAGACTAGTGCCCTGACACAAACGAGTTCCTAACTTCTGCGATCCAGGGATACAAAGAGATGGAGTAAGACTGGGGCTACCTTGAATTCACACTGAAGGCCACAATCAGCTCATGAGGCTGTTTCTCAGGAACGGTCATAGACTATTCAGCTACAGGGCAATTCCTAATATTTCAATATCTGCTCACATCAACACACAGCTTTTATCTCATCTTTCTGTCCTTCAAAGAGAATATCAGAAGGAAATTTTTTGTTGTAACTTAACCATTGATCTCAAGACAGTGAATACTTAATTTGGTTACCCAAATAAGTTGATCTTAGGATAAGTTAAAAGGATTAATAAAGAAATCTGCAACTGGGTTGAGGATATGCCATAAGCATGAAGTTACTTTGGTGAAAATTCAACAGAAAAATCCCACTTCATGCTTACTTTGGGCAAAGCCCTGGGAAATACAATCTGAGAGTGCTTTTGAGATGTTTTGTATTAGACATAAAACTCTAAGATGAACAGCAGATAATCAGGATGGAAACATAGATAGAACTTACTTACTGAATATTCCCCTTTTAATCAGAGTTTTCATTCTCACACTACTGACATTTTGGACCAGATAATTCTTTGCTGTGGAAGGCTGACCTGTGCATTTAGGATGTTTTAGCAGCATCCCTAGCCTCTACTCACTAAACCGCCAGTAGTACTCCCCTGAGTCTGACAATCAAAAACGTCTCCAGATACTGCCAAATGTCCCAAGGGGAAAAATTACCTCCAGTTGAGAACCCCTGCTTTAAATAAATTTGTTTCAACTGTCTACAACATCCACTCGTGTTCTCTCCTCCCCCTTTCAAGAATTCCTCCCTCTGATCAAATAAGCAGTCTAGTTTCTGGTAACCCAGACTTAATCTCAGAGTCTACCTTAATTCTTCATTTGCTTTTACCTCCAAAATCCTCAGAAATCACTTAGCACAACCCCCCAGTGACAGGTCAGTTCTCTTGTTGAAAACCCTAGTTGGTGACAGAGCTGATACGAGGACTGAGGGCTCATGATCCCCAATGAAGCACTCTTCCCCACCACAACATGCTCTTATCCATCAGTAAGTTTTGTCAGTCCTCCACTGCCAACGTGTCTTGCTTCTGTCCCTTCCTTTCCATTTCTACTACCTATACCCCAGAGCAGTGCTTCTCAAACTTCCGCATGCATCAGAATCACCTGGCTTGTTAAAACACAGACCGATGGGCCCCAAGTCCAGAGTTTCTGATTCAGTAAGTATGGGGCAGGGTCCCCAAACTTCCATTTCTAACACGTTCCCAGATGCCCAGATAACGTTTATGCTGCTGGCGAGGGGATCAGATCACACTTCAAGAACCACTGCCCTAGAGTTTAGGTACCTATCACCTGAAGAGGTAACCTATTTCAATATTCTTCTAGACACTTCCCTGATCTGAAACTGCAAAAATATTACTCCTAAAACATCACTTTGATCAAATTACTGTTCAACTAAAAACAAGCCACAATTGCTAATGGCTGTCTATTATTCACACCTGGCTTTCATAATTGTTTAAAATGTGTTTCCAACACTATCAATAGTGCCTCTCAAAACAAACCTACTTTAGTCCTACTAATCTAAATGGCTGCCCTCAGAATAGGCCCTATAAGCTTCCCACTCCATAGTAAAGCTGATGCTGAATTTACCTCCAGCAAGCCCACACTCTTCCCTCTTCCTCTCTACATAACTGAAGGAGGCCTTCACCACTGTTATTTGCCAAAACCACTCATTTGGTCACTATCTGCTGCCTTTTATATTTATGGTTTAAGTTTTTACCAAGTATCACAGATAGAGAAAAACCCCAAGAACCTAAAATTTAAAACAGAAAACAAGGGCCACCTGCGCAGCAGTTAAGTTCACACATTCTGCTTCTCGGCAGCCTGGGGTTCACCGTTTCAGATCCTGGGTGCGGACATGGCACCACTTGGCAAAAGCCATGCTGTGGCAGGTGTCCCATGTATAAAGTAGAGGAAGATGGGCACGGATGTTAGCTCAGGGCCAATCTTCCTTAGCAAAAAGAGGAGGATTAGCAATAGTTTGCTCAGGGCCAATCTTCCTCAAAAAAAAAAAAAAAAAAAGAGAAAACAATGATATGAGTGACATGCATAAATAACAGGCTCGACACATACACAAACTGCACAAACAGTGCTGTTTTAATAGATTAAGTGTAGTAAGTCGAAAGTTCATAAAAGAAAGAATGTGCCAATTTTTTTTTTAAAACATGATCAAACACTGGCTATCAAATATTTGTAGTGATCTCATTTAGGATTTTAAGCAGACATGTGTTAGGGAAGAAACTTTAAAAGTAGCCTCAAGGGGCCAGCCCAGCAGCGTATCGGTTAAGTTCACATGTTCTGCTTCAGCAGCCCATGGTTTGCCGGTTCAGATCCTGGGTGCGGACATGGCACTACTTGGCAAGCCATGCTGTGGCAGGCGTCCCACATATAAAGTAGAGGAAGATGAGCACGGATGTTAGCTCAGGGCCAGTCTTCCTCAGCAAAAAGAGGAGGAGTGGCGGCAGATGTTAGCTCAGGACTAATCTTCCTCAAAAAAAAAAAAAAGGTAGCCTCAAAAAAAGAGAAAGTACTCAGTCTACAACTTCCTACAACAAGAGTGGGTATCATTTGTTTTCTGTATGAAATACATCACAAGAGAGATGATATGGTGTGAGAGAAGAAACATGGGCTTCAAGGTCTGGTTCTACCCCTCACCAACTTTGTGATCTCGGGCAAGTCGAGGGCATTCCCTAAGCCTCCATGTCCATAATAAAAAAAATTAAGGTTTAAAACCATACCATCTACATTACAGTGTTGTCTTGAGCATTAAATAAGGTAACGTATATGAAAGAACCTAGTCTAGTACTTCGCACAGAATAAATGTTTATTGAATTCTAACCTTTGTTAATATGAAGGCACAATGCAAAAACACAGTATTATTCCAAAAATGAGATAAATAAATTAATGAAATCTGATTAAGGATATCCATTTCCCAAGAAGAAAAATTAAAAAAAGGCATAAAATAAAGAACGTTACGTCCCTCTGCATAGTCTGCAGTAAATATATCAATTCCCCGACTTAACTGCCGAAACCAAGATTTGAGAACAACACAAACACCATCACTCACAGCTTCACAACTTTAAGGTTGTCTAAAAGTCAGCAAAAACCTTGCCATGGAGGGTTTAGGACAGGATTAGAGAGGCTGGAGAACTTAGAATTCAGAGTGACCTTTTAAACTTAACTAGATATTTTCTCATTTATTCTAACGGCCCAAATACTATTAACGTGTTCATCTGGGACGTACGCTAAGTATAAGTTTTTATCTGCTATAGCTGTTTTGGTTCTTACGCGCACTCGAAGACCCAGCACCCAGATATTTTGCTCAGCCCTGTCCACCAAACTCTCCATCATTCTAGTGGTCTATTCCTAGCACTCAAGAAAACTGGTAGCAAAGAAAAGTATTTATCAGGGCTTTCAATAATATCAACAAATACTTACTGAGCAATTTCTATGTTGTACACTGAGTACTTTCTCTTTTTTTGAGGCTACTTATTGAGCACTTTCTACCTGTGAGGCACTATTGGAAGCGTCCAGTACATACCATAAACAAAAACTGAGTTCCAACTCTCAAGGAGCTTACACTCTAATGGAAAGATACACACAAACTTACGTATGGTAGTGATCAGTGTTCAGCAAAATAAAACAACAGAAAGTGATATGGCTTAAATATAGTCCTCATTCTGGGTCCCCCAAATACAGCTTACTGTGGAAGACTGATGCATAAGAATAAAGAATTAGCTTCCTCATTATCCGCATTGTGAAACACCCAAAAATGGGCAACAAGTTTTTCCTACATGATCAGGAAGGAGGCTGCAACACCCAGAACAACGTACTCCTCCATCTACACAGACTGAAGGTGAAGTCTGATGAAATAATTATAAAGGAGCAAATTCAACAATTTAGACTACCTATAATTTTTTTCTAGTTAACAATATGACACTTCCATGATAGTGGGAAAAAAATGGATTAAAATTAGGATTTTATTTTGTCCAGTCCGTTCTTGGTCAGAAAGAGCAGGGTCATTCAAAGTGAGACTGTTTGTACAAGAATAATCTGGTAATTGCTGCTCAATCTGGGGAGGGCAACCCAAAGCAAGGTGAGAATATCATCAGGGCTTCAGTGCCCCCAGTTTCTTGCAACGGATAAATGATTTAGCTATTTCAGACAGAACCATATGTAACAAGATTGAACATCTAATAGTATAATAACATCCTTTAGAAAATCTCTTAATCTCATCATCAAGACTGACAAGAAAACTGAGTTCTCAAGTAAATCAACATCTCCTCCTTCAGATAACACTACCAGGCCTTGGTGAATTCAAGAGAAAAAAAATATTCAGGTTACATAATTTCTTTTACCCTCAAGGAGCCTGTCTTTACTGTCTTTTACATTGATTTAGGTACTCATTTGTTTCTACAATTGCCTTTGGCAGGGGCTAGTGAATTTTTTCCATACTAAATGTAACTATACGCATAATATACTATACAGCTTGAGGGCAGATATTATAATCCAATATATTAAAATATATGACAAAGGTCATCTTTCCCAATTAAAATAAAGTCCCAAGTTAAAACTGAAGGTCATCATAATACACAGCATAAAAATCTTTATTTAGGGGCCGGCCCGGTGGCATAGTGGTTAAGTTCGTGCACTCTGTTTCAGCAGCCCCGGCTTCGCCAGTTCGGATCCCAGGCATGGACCTACGCACAGCTCATCAAGCAATGCTGTGGCAGGCATCCAACATATAAAATAGAGGAAGATGGGCACAGGTGTTAGCTCAGGGCCAATCTTCCTCAGCAAAAACAGGAGGATTCGTAGTGGATGTTAGCTCAGCACTAATTCTTCCTCAAAAAAAAAATCTTCAGTTAAGCATTTACTTCAGATGCACATTATTTTGCCCTTATTTTCCATGCAATAATAAGGATTACTCAGGATTAGCGTGATTTCAAAAACCTAAAAGATCATCAACTATAACTGCTAAGGATTTAACATTTTAGATGAAGAAACTAACTGTAAGATATTATGCTGAACATTCTCTATAAATAAATACTTAAATACACACAGACAGTCACAAATATCCAAAACTACTCCAAAACTTTGGCTCCTGAAAACAAATGAAGAAAATGAAAGAAAAAAAGTTCCATCTTTAGTTCCTGTCAATGTTTCTCAATAAGGTCCTACATATAAATTTACCAGAAATACAGAAATAAATCCTCTTCACCTCAGGACAACCAAAGATCCACCTATCATCAAAACTGAAGCTACTACCCCTCGCTCTTGAAGACCTCCTCAGGTATATCAACTTGCCTTGGAGATCATCTGGCTTTGTTCTAGGAATCTATATACAAAACTACTACTCTTTTCATAAAAAAAAAAGACCATAAAACGTTTGTCTTGCTTAAGAAAAGTCAAACGTTGTTTACTCTCCCTTGTCCTTTGCCTACACTGCAAAATAAGTATTCTGGTTCCAGAAGTAGAGATTATGCCCCACATCGACACATACACACCATCTTCAAAGGTACAATTCTCTTCCACATGTAACAGGTATCTCTTCCACATCTAATAGGTAAGTAACAGTTTAGCAAAAGACAGGCCAGTATTTTTTAAACTAGCTATTTTTAATTTTTTAAAAAATGACTTGTCAGGGCCAGCCTGGTAGCACAGGGGTTAAGTCTGCACGTTGCGCTTTGGTGGCCTGGGGTTCGCAGGTTTGGATCCAGACACAAACCTAGCACTGCTCGTCAAGCCATGCTGTGGCGGCATCCCACAGAAAATAAAGGAAGACTGGCACAGATGTCAGCTCAGCAACAATCTTCCTCAGGCAAAATGGGGAGGATTAGCAACAGATGTTAGTTGAGGGCCAATCTTCCTCACACACAAAAAAAGACTTGTCACAAAGATGATATAAACACATTAAAATTCACTTTACCAAATTCAGCCTGTGCAGCTGAAATGGCTATTTTAGTAAAAAGCATTAAAAGGATCTATTCAATCATGAATAGTTATCCTTATTAGTAAGAATGCAACTTTTTTTTTAAAGATAGGTAAAGAGTTCTGAATACAAAAAAGTCATATCGTGTTCCAAAATGAGTTTGGACTCAGACTTTTAATACTGCTACTATGTTTTCTCTCCCAAGAGGCTATTTTGAAAGTATGTCACAGAGGGACGACCATTTAGGTTGTCCCCTAAAACAACATGGAAGTAACAGTCAATAACATGATAATCAATGTACGAGGCGATTCAATTCAATTTGACAAACAAACATTGTATGAGACCACACAAACTTTAACCACTAGGCCAAATTAGTCAACCTGCTGTTTTGTCTCTCTTTCAAACTTTATGTTCCAGGGCCAATAACTGCGGAACAAAATAAGTTCTATACTTTGACCTACTTTAAAAATAGACACAGTGTTAAAAAATACACAGCTCACTACTATAAAAATCAGCCTTTATGCCTTTAGGTTAGTCTTAAAATTCCTCAAATAAGATCTAACTTAGTAGAGAACTCTGTAACATGAGCACTTACCACAGACACAGAGACATTAAGAGTTTGGTAGGCACACTGACACTCAAATAAGCCAACCCGCTCTCAGGACAAGTTATGTTATGGAAGGGATTTACACTTCAGGTATAATTTGTCACATAATCTCAGAAAGGAAAACAGGTATCAGTGACCCTAAATTTCAAGATGATTACTCAAAATTCTAAGTAAGAAAGACCCCCCCAAAATATTTGATGTACCCTCTTACACAACACTGCTCAGGTAGCAAAAATATGCTAGATAAGAAAAGGGTTAAGGTGTGCAACAGGTAGCAATCACTTGGCAATTAAAAAAATATGTATCTTATCAAGACAAAAGTCACAGACTCCTCAGATCCCCTTACCACTACACCTCCCTACCTTATTAAAAAATGTGAAAACTTTTGCTTGCTGAAAGGCTCTTCCTTTGAAAGACTGGATCCCAAGATCCGTTATACGTAACAACTCAACAATTCTATAAGCTTGACATAAAAATGAATTCCATACCGCAATAACTACCTGGGCAGAGAGTTTTGCAATGTCCTCTTTACTTTTCCCAAAGAAAAGTTTAATTCAAGAAATGTCAAAACAAAAATGAATCCTAGGGGCTGGCCCAACGGCCGAGTGGTTAAGTTCGCGTGCTACTCTTCGGCTGCCCAGGTTTTCGCCGGTTCGGATCCTGGGCGCGGACATGGCACCACTCGTCAGGCCATGTTGAGGCGGCGTCCCACATGCCACAACTAGAATGACCTACAACTAAAATACACAACTGTGTATTGGGGGGATTTGGGGAGAAAAAACAGAAGAAAAAAAAAAAGATTGGCAACAGTTGTTAGCTCAGGCGCCAATCTGTTAAAAAAAAAAAAAATCCTAAATATACAAAATTCCACTACTGATACACTTTATTCCTAAAGTCAGAGATAAAGAATTCCAGTTGTAACACATGGACTGGGAGACTAGAGGCAACTCTCTGAAATAAGGCTTGCCAGAACATATACATGCCTGCTGAATAGAATTGCCAATACACTCCATACCTTCTTACCAGTCACATTAAAAAGAAAAAAAGTAGCTTTTCCTCAAAAGAGCGGAGATCATCAGAAAATGGATTAGAGAACCACTCTTTTTTCCTCCAAACTCAGTGTAAAATGCAGAGCCAAATAAAACCACTGTAAATTCCTTTAGTATTCTAGGTGTTCCAGATCACCAAATTTCACATAATACATACAATTCTGTGGCTTTCCTTATACTCCACTCTACAAACACAAATTCAAATTTCTGAAATGAATATATGGTGAGAATATTAATAAAGCTCTCTTTCACTAGGAAAAACAGAAATCAAATTCTTAAACTCCAACAGGGAAACCTTGAGAGGAAAGCAGGGCCTAAAAGAGCAAGCATTCATACGCACACACAAGCTAACTCCTTCCAAATCATCACTAAGCAAAAATTTCTTTCAACAAGATGTATCTCATACATCCCTCCAAAAATACAAAACACGGCACTTTATCAGCATCCAGCATTCTACCTTCTCTCGATTCTCAATTAATCCCCTCCAACCCTCCAGTGTTAACTCTTAAAAAAAAAAAAAAAAAAAAAATCCACAGTTCTACTCCCCAGCTCAAAGCCACAAATCTTGGCACACCATAACCTAAAAATATAGAACTAACCTTTCTCAAATAGTTTTGCTCCTAAAATTTACTTTCTAATCTAAATTAAATTTATTACAATGTCAGTATCGGAAAATTAGGAATCCTTGTCATGTTGTAATCCACAAAATCCTTTGATTTACAACGGCTTCTACAAAAGTTAAAGGCTACATGTAATTCCATTTCCAAATAGGATGAATATTAAGGCTCTAACTAGTTGGCCTAAAAACCAAATGAGATATTAATATACCTTCTCTCTTCCCCTGGTGCACAGAAAAGCTACCTGAAAAGTTTTAATCACAGTATGTTCACAAATGGAAACAAAATAGTTATTCTGCTTCAAAATTGAAAAAAAAAAAAAAAGGCAAGAAAATACTAACCAATCTCTGGCTGTAACGAATCCTTTCTTCTTCGGGTTCCATCTCTCACTCTTCTGTTGAAATTACTGTAAAGAAACCACTCCAGGGCTGCCTTCCTCTTCCTCCTTAGGAACCAGATTGCAACACTAAAGAATAATGATATGAGTAGAGATGAGAACTCATCCTCAAACTCAAGCTTTCTTTTCACAGAAAGGAGCATTTAACAAATGTGTAAATTAAAGGCTCTCTGAGGAATCTGGTTCTTCTTCACCATTGTGGGACCTCTCCTGCTCTTGGGCAAGTGGTTCCATGTCAAGATCAACGTTAATTACATTACAACTGTCCGAGGCCTAGGCAAAAGGAGGTGTTGGTTTCAGTTCCCTGTGGACGGGCCATACCACTTGTTTCTCCCCTCAGGATTACAATAAGTAAGACTCCCCTTCATGGCAGCATTAGCGGAAAAAAAAAAAAAAAAAAAAGGAGGGGGGCAGGACTTTTCTCTGTAGAGAGCTGACCAGGTGAAGCAGGCACTGAACTAATCCAGATCCTAACCAAATTAGTTCTCCCTCACTGGTAATCAGACACTAAAGGGAAAAAGGACAGATTATATAAAAAGAGCACAAGAAATTAAAATAAAAAAAAATGACTCTCAAACAATTTCCCATACCCCTCTAGTAAAGCCGTACACAATCGTCGCCTGCCTTCCTAGTCTCCCCGGATCTTTTCATTCCCAAACCAACCCTCCACCCCAACACAAGATATGGACAACTCTGAAACAAATTCAAGAAAGTTGCAAATCAGGGACAAAAATCCCACCAGATCCTTCTGGATAAAGTAATAAAACGAACGATCCTACCTACAGATAAAAGGAAAATACATCTTTTCCAAAAATTAAATCAAAACTGGTTTGCGCGACGGCCGATCCATAATACCAAGAAACGTTTTTCTTTTTTCTAAATATTCTCATGGATAATGGCTTCCATAGGAAATGCAGATTTCTTTTCCTTTTTGTAACTACATGACGGCCACGTTAACAGCATCCTTTCAAAACTGCTACCAGACCAGAGGACCCGATGACACAGTTTGCGAGAGCAGTTCGTGGCAGAGCCCTCCCGGAGGAAGCCCTGGCCCCAAGGCGAGAGGGAAACCGCGTTTGCACCCCCTGGCCGAGGACCGCCGGGCTTGCGAGCAGCCAGGGCCGGAGAAGAAAAACGGCAAGTCGCGCCGGGCTCCCCCAGGGAAAAGCGTTTCAATGGTTCACCCATCGGAAAAAGAAATAGAAACTTTACATTAAGTCTTTAGATACCCACAGCGAACCAAACTTCCAAGGGGGGGGGAGTAGGAGGGGGAATCTCACCGGGGATTTTGCTCGTGAGTTCTTGTCCAAGTGAGAAGTAAAAGATTCCAAAAACTGGGAGGAAAAATTAAATCCCAAACGTCGACTTCGGCTTTTTCCGTAGATCAGCCCAGTATCCAGAAAGGGTCGGAGCGACCCGGAAAAGAGAGGAAACAGTTGCTGAATCAAACCTCCTCTTCTGGCTTTGGAACCCGGAGTCGGAGGCGTCAGGAGAGGGGAGCGCGACCCCTCGGCGCCGAGCCCGGGCGCCCCCGCCTCCCCCGGGCCGGCGGTCAGCAGCCGAGCCCGAGCCCCGGGCCAGCCCCGGCCGCGGGGAGCGCCCTCCTCGCCGTGCCCTCGGCCAGCAGCCGCCCGGCCGCCTCCGGAGCCCGGGAGCGGCGGCCGATCAGCTGAGACCGGCCGGCCCGAGGCTCCCCGCGCCGCCCCGGCCCCCCGGAACGCGGGCCCCGGCCCCGGGGGGCGGAGAGGGCGGGAGCGGCGCGGCGCGCCGGGCTGGGGGCCCGGGCTCCCCTCGCGTCTCCCTCTCAGCCCGGGCTCCGCGCTGCGGGACGAGCCCCCGGCTACTCCCCAGTCGCAGAGGAGGGATTCCGGGGGATGGGCCCCCTGGCGTTGCCCCTCCTCCCGGAGCGCCCCCTGCCCAGGATAGACAGAGCGGCGACAGGCCCGGCCGCTGGGAAGGTGCTCTGCGAGCCGCAGCCGCCGCCGCCGCCGCCGCCGCTGCCGGGGAGGGGTGTTGTTTCCCTCACACAGGAGGAGCCGCTGAAGCAGCCGCCGCCATTTTGAACCCGTCAGACTCTCACATACACACAGCTCCTCCGCGGCGCACTGCGCAGGCGCCGCCTCCCCACCCCTCCTCCGGCTCGCCTCTCCACCCCCCACCCCCCTTCAAGCCTCCCTTCGCTCCTTACCGCTCTCCCGGGCGCACGTGAACGCGCACGCGTCACTCCCCTCTAACGCGGACACTCCGCCGGCGCGCGCACGCGCGGATGCGCCGGCCTCGAATCGCCCGCGCCCGGCGACGCCGACGCGGCTCCCCGCCCCCCCTCGCGTCAGCCTGCCCGCCCTCCCGCCGGCCCACCGCCCCCGCTCCCCGCCGGCCTTCTCCAGGGCTCGGGCCCGGCCCGCTGCTCGCGCCTGCGCGCAGGCCACAGATCGTCCTCCGCGCGCGCCCTCCCCCCCACACGCCCTCGCTCGAACACACACACTTCGCCTCTGTGACCCCGCCCCTCACCGGCCAGCTGCGCCGGCGGCCCTCCCCCACCTCTCCGGGGAGGGTGGTGACCCCCGACCCCCCACAAAGCACAACCACCCCCCCCACGCAGGGGGGAGAAGCGCCCCGTTCCCCTTCATCCGCCCTCTGCCCCAGTCGGCCCGTGACAGTCACACAACCTGAGGGCCGGGCGGCCTGGGCCAGGGCAGCCGTTGCCCGCCTCAAAGCGGGGTCTCCCGGGGTCAGGCCGCTGGGCCCGGCCGGCCCGACCGGGGCGCCCCGCTCGGGCCTGCCCAGGGCGAGGGGGCGCGGGGAAGGGGCGCCTTTCCGCCGGCTGCCCTCCCCTCGCGCGCCGGCCGCTGGGCCGAGGCCGGCCTGCCCGCCATCCCCGGGCAGGCCCCGGCGCCCCCGCCGCGGGGCCCGTGCGCCCTGGGCTCGGGGCTCCTCGGTGCAGCGGCCCGGCCCCGCCTCACCCACTCCTCGCCGCTCCGAAGGGGCAGGAAACGGGGCTGGCATGTCTGTCCTGGGCTCGGCTCCCCGGGGGAGCTCCAGGCGCTTGACAAGGGCGTCCACAGGTGCCGGGCGCCAGAGTGGTCTCCGCGACGGCCCGGGGGCGGCGGCGGCCGGCGCGCCCACCGCGGGCCCGAGGCGCCCGGGGAGGTGGCCCTGGAAGCCCCCGCTCCTCGGCCACGCTCGGGTTTCCGCAGCGCCGGTGCCCCCGGCGGCCCGGGTGGGACGTGACCCCGCCCCCGGCGAGTCGGGGCGCCCCCCACGGAGGGGTGCGCGGGCCGCCCCAGCCACCGGGCCGACCCCGCCGCCCGGGGCCGCAGCGGGCGCGGGAGGCCCAGCCGGGAAGATGTCTCCTCTCGGTGCGCGCAGCTTCGCGCGAGGGTCAGCGACGGGGCAGCGGCCGCCCGAGCCGCGCCGGCCCTGCCCACGAACGGGCTCCCGCGGCTCGACAGCTGCCCGACGGGCTCGCAGGCTGGGGACGTCGACGGAGCCCGGCCAGAGGTATCTGAGCAACGCCATGCGAGCAGCCCGGCAGCGATCAGGGCATTTCCCCAGCCAATCTCGTGCTTTGGGGCCCGTTTAAATTACAAATCCCATCAAGGACCGTGGCTCGGGCGTTACGCCTCCGGGTCGGCACTGTTGGCTTCACTACACCCCTGCTGAGAGGTAGCACACAGATCTTTTGCTCCCTGCCTTGGTTTCCCACTCTTTAACCCCTGATGGGGATGGAGAGAGGAAGGGCATGGAGTGAATCATGTAACTTCCATAAACAACCTTCAACTCTTAGGAAGATGTGAGAGAAAGACAATTGAAATAATGATACCTTCTATTTCGAGCAAGGTTTGAACTCCAGGGTAAAGGCACTGTGTAAACCTAAGGGATTATTATTTATTACCACACGAGGTTTTTCTACATGCAAATTTAGGGAGTTTTACAGACATTCTCTCCTTTATTTCACAACATCCTTAGGCGACAAGCTAAACTGCCTGATAGCATTATACGCATTTTAAAGATAGACAATAGAAGCACAGAAAGATTATGCAGCTTGCAAAAGGAGGAGTCCAGCTCTCCGCCATAGCAGACTACAACATCTCACAAACAGCAACAAAAAGTTAACATGGTATCACCCTCTTGCATTCCAGTTATTGGGAAATATTCTTTATTCCCATACCAGGTTTGTTCAGACTTCTTAAGTTTTCGGGGCACTGATAAGAACATCTTCACCAAAACTTCATCAGGTCTAGAGCCATTTTAAGTCTTTCAGACTATAGTAAGATCTGTTTTAAAAACAGCAGTCTTTCACATTGGTGCTACCAGATATGGTCCCATAGGCCTCTGGCTCTCTGTAGGTGGAGGAAAAAGCAGCTTGGTTGTTTTGTTTTTAAGCGGGAGAATAAGACTTTTGCCATTGTCAGATTAAGTAACTGTCGGGCCTCATTGCTATTTGCAAAATAAACGGCTTTATTTCCTTCCCACTCATCCCTATAACCCACGGGATACTTGGGGGCAAATAGAGAGAGGAGGAGGTCTTGCCCAACTTGCTCAACTTGGTCTTGCCCTTTTTCTCGAGGTCTAGAGCCCCTTCAGTAATTAACCCTCAACACCAAGTTGCTCACCTTCAGCAGGCGGATGCCAATGACAGGTTTAACTCAGGGGGGTGTGCTGGGAAGAAAGCTAAGAAGGCTCCAAGAATAATAATAGTAATACTTTAGTTTGAACAGGACTGCAGGGAAAGGTTTGTCACATTGCAACCAGCTCTTTTCCAGTTGAAGACCATTTGTTAACTAGTCGGCCTTGGGGGAAACCACGTTTAAACAGATAGAATGGTTTCTCCACAAGCAGGCTTTGTTAATATTCGAAAGCAGATGTGCAGGGCGAGGTAAGAAATAGGCAGATGGCTAGTGATTTCTCCCACAATCACAATGGTGGGCAAAGGCATATTGGAGGCTCACTGCTTTGCCCTAAAAGAGCCGTTTTCAAGGAGAATAGAGTTTGGGGATTCCCCAAGAAGGCCACTAGAAGTATGAACTATATGGCTTCAACGGCAGCTGCAGGGAGATAGAGAGAGTGGTAGAAGGGAAGAAAGATTCCTTCTAGAAGCATTGAGAAGAGGACCCCTGGCTGGATTAAGCTTGTGCCTTAATAAGATATTAACAAATCTCTGCCTTCTTGAGCAAGCCAAGAAGGAGCAAAGCTAAGCAAAGCTCCTCCTTTTGGGAGACTTCAGTGGGGAAAAGAGAACTCTGTAGTCTGGTCAACTAAGTTAAACTTTCCAATTTCTCTGCATGCCTTGAATGTTAAGGAGGAAGCCAGGATATCCCAAAGAGTGGAAGTCTAATCCAAAATAAAGAAGTTGGTCTTGAAGATCTCCTGGGAGGTAACATAACCCGTGGTTAAAAAGCTTTGGCATCAGCGACTACAGGTCTGCTCTGCTGGCTACTAGCTATTCGGTCCTAACCAACTCCTCAAAGCTTTGCTTTTTTATCTATAAAGTGGGAAAAATACCTATCTCTTGGGATGAAATGAATAATGTCTTAAAGCTCAGTATCTGGCACATAATAGCCTCCGATGATGAGCATTTACAGTGCTTCTGACGTCTAGTTTTAAGGAAAGTTTTGAGTAAAGATGCTTCAGTATTTAAGCAAATTTGCATAGAGTATAAGTAGTGACTTATTCATAGCTTCTCCTCTTGCCCAGCTCCTAGTCTCTCTTCCCCCATCCCGGTGTCTCTGATCTCCATATTCCTCTCTTCCCGGACTCTCTCTGTCTGCCTCTCTCTCATCATCACCTTCCTTTTGAGGTCTCTTTCTTTCCGTCGTCCTTCTCTCCATCACTCTGCTGCTCCCTACCTGCTGTGTTCTTTCCTTTCTCCGAGTCGGCCATTGTCACCTACTCCGTCATCAGCAGCGTAGACCTTGCTTGCCCACTTACCTTTACCCATTGTTTGGTGCATTTAATCACATACTCTCTAGTTTTATTACTTAACATTTCCTGAACGTCTCCCTCCATCTGCCTCCGCTAGACTATAAGTTCCTTGAAGGCAAGGTCCAAGCCACATTTGTATCCTGCAAAAGACCTTCCAAAATCAGTATCACATACTTACGTGTCAACCCTAGGAGGGATAAAAACTTGGTGTTGGGTGATTGTGAGTTTTAAGGGATAGAAAGTTTTCTTTTGAGTCTGGAAGTAAAATCTGAATTGATCAGGGAAAAAAAAGGAAGTCAGAAACATCCTGCAGATTCTCCTATCATTGAACATGGATGGCACATGAGATTCTTATAAGTTTCATGAAACATGGTTCACCCTTTCCTTGGGACTAGGGGACCACAGCCCTCCCTGGCCCAATGCCTCCTTGCTGCCATTTTTTCCAGGCATATGGCCTGCCTTTGTGCAGACCCGCCTCTCCTGACTCATGGGGTTGACTTTGGCTGCTGGGGCAGCTGCAGCAGCATCTGGGACCCACCTGCTTTTTTCGCAGCCTTAGCTTCCCTTGGGGCCGGGCCACCCTCACTTCCAGTTCTGAAAGGAAGGGACTTCCTGCCTTCCCAGAGAGTAGGCTGAAAGATGTGGCGCCCTGTGCTTCACTACACCTGTGCCCAGTAGGGGGAAGTTTCTGGCACCCTGGGGTTGCAGGGTCTGTTTGCAACCTTGTGCTTGTTCCCTGGCTGGGTTGGTGGTAGTCTTGCAATGCCCCAGACTCGTCCCCAAAGGGCCAGCTGCCTAAACACTTAGGCCTGTTCCTAGATCCTCCCAGTGGGTCTGATCTTTGCCCGTCTTCTCCAAGGGCTTTCACTGCCTTTTGTCAGCTTCAGCTAAGGCTGCTTTGTGAGGGGTCTTTCCCAGCTGTGTGTTTTTAGCCCAGTCCCTTAACCTGTTGAGAGCTCAGTTCTCTCTTTAATAAAACACAGATAATGACTCCTGCCGTGTCCCCTCCTAGGATTATTGTGGAGTCAAATGGACTAATGGACACAAATGCCCTTTGGAAGCTGGAAGACAACTTATTTAGGAAAGATTACTGGTTGCTCTATTTCTTTTTATTTCTTTTTTTCCTACGTGAAGGATTTGTTTTATCGCTGCTGAGTACCTTGTGCCCAACACTAAATTCAGTGCTTGGATGGAGAAAGGAGACTTTGAAATTAGAATACTTGGCTTTTGGGGCTGGCTGGGTGATGTAGTAGTTGAGTTCACACACTTTGCTTTGGTGGCCCAGGGTTCATGGGTTCAGATCCCGGGTGCAGACCTACACACCACTCAGCAAGCCATGCTGTGGTGGCATCCCACATACAGAAAAAAAAGAGGAAGATTGGCAACAGATGTTAACTCAGGGCCAATCTTCTTCACAAAAGGAAAAAAAAGAAACCTTGGCTTTTACGTTTGAAGACTTCACATCATGGAGGAGATACCATGAAGATGTGACATACTCAGAGCACAATCATGACAGTGAATCGCTGGAAGATACTGTAGACAGTAAGAACTGGGTGTAGAATTCTACTGGGGTGTCAGCCCCACGGGGCAGGGAGTGTTGTGCAACTTGATCACATTCATCGCTGCATCCACAGTGCCTAGAACAGTGCCGGGCAAAGTTGGCACTCATTGTTCATGGTTATTGGATTGATGAATAACGCTTTCGAGGGACAGAGGAGCGTGAAGGCTGGAGGGCGCTGAACCTGTCCAGAGGAGTTTGGTTTTGATAGAGTAGGAGAGGCGCGTTTCATCTGGAGCAGAGGGTATGCCATAGCAGTTATTCCAGGTAGACTGTCCCTGCAGCTGTCACCTCGTCTGGCATAGAGGTGCTGGAAACTAAAGCCCCTGCTACTGCAGACCGAGCCGGGAGGGAAGTGTGCGACTCTTAGGCCAAGTTCTTCACTCTCTTTTTCTTCCAGCTTTTCTTGTGACCTAGGCTTTCTGCTGTCTCCAGGTTCTGGGTGTCATCCTTAGAGTCCATTTTGGAGCACAGCTTTTTGTTTGTTTTGAGGAAGATTAGCCCTGAGCTAACGTCTGCTGCCAATCCTCCTCTTTTTGCTAAGGAAGACTGGCCCTGAGCTAACATCCGTGCCCATCTTCCTCTACTTTATATGTGGGACGCCTACCACAGCATAGTGTGCCAAGTGGTGCCATGTCCGTAGCCGGGATCCGAACCGGCGAACCCGGGGCCACCGAAGCAGAACGTGCGAACTTAACTGCTGCGCCACTGGGCATGCCCCTGGAGCACAGCTTTTGATGTGATATTATAAACTTAATAGCTCAAGTCAATTTTTTTTCAAAATGCGTCCTTAATTATATTGCTCATTATATTTGAAGTGTGCAATTTTAAAATGACAATCATTTTTTTCCAAAATGCTTGCTAAATATTTAAACTCTGAAATGTATTCAGTACTCTTTTGCTTTCTGGCTAAATCTTTTTTCACACTCTCTGGGGGACTGCAAGAAAATATTGACTGCTTTTAAGGTGAGATTTCTGTGCTGTATTTTTTGCAATTATACCTGATTTGCCACAGCTTAGAGTTCCTGTTTTGATCTGATCGTCATTACTAGATCTGTTTCTACGGTTGATCTAATTATCTTCTTATTGGTGAGCTGCATATCCTTAGTTCACTTTCTATTCCGGTGTAATTCTATTGGTATAAGGAATGTGGGAGACACTACATCTATACCTTAATCCTTTATTATTGAAACGGATCACAAGATTTACCCATCTGTGTTTTTAATTCATTATGTTTGTGTTGGTGAAGGTTCATGTTTTTCACAAAAGTTAGTATACTCTATAATATATTTCAGCATTTTCTATTTCATTTGAGTATTTCGTACTCATTTACTATTTTCTATATTTTATGCATTTTTATAGTCAACAAATTCAGAAAAGTAGGCAAATTGAATTCTCAATTCCAGCTTCCTAGAAGATAAATATAGAATCTGCAGCGGCTTCCTTTTTCTGAATCCTAGTTATTCCTCTTAAAGGACCATATTTCTTTCTATATGCTTTTAAGTTGCTCCTTAATACACAGGCATGTAATCTGGATGCTATTGATACTAGAACAATGCCCCTAATTTCCACTGCTTTTTGTTCATTACCTGGTACACTTCTGATTAAACCTGCCACCCACTGTCTCACATTTGATTCGGTCTCTGTATGACCATTATCACGATCAATCACAAAATTCATGCCAATTTCTAACTACCTGCTGGGTCCTCAAGATTTAAAATATAAGACTTGGACCCTGCCCTCAAGGAGCTTACAGTCTAAAGAGAGAAGAAAAAAAACACGACTACTTGGAAAATGCCAACTTGCATAGGCAAACAATAGTGTGGCAGAGCTGGAGAAGGGAGAGAGGAAGACAGTTCCCACAGCTTGGGGAACTAGGGCAGTGCATCTCCCTCTTCCAGGACTTGCTGGTGTTCACTTGCTGCAGCACTAACTTCGTCCCTATGGTATCTGCGAGGTCCTCGTCTATTAAGGGGGTATCAGCTCTGAATCACAGAACCTTAGAGCTGCCATGGAGCTCGGAGGTCGTGTATTCCAACCCACTCATTTTAAAAACTGGCAATCTGAGCCCCAAAGATCTTAAGCAGCTGGGCCAAGGTCAAGCAGCTAGTTTGCAATGAAATTGGAACCATAAACCACGTCTTCTGATAGCTGCTTTTTCTGCCACTGCTCAAATTGATTAGCTTCCAAACTGAGGCCCTTTGAAACAGTGAAAGGATCTAATAGTAACCGTATATGCACATGAGGTGTAAAGCAGGACGAATGCCATGATGGACGTCAGGGCTGTGCAGGATATATACATGGTCTGCACAGGATACTGTGAGGGCACAAAGGTGGGAGGGGCCAATTCTGCTGTGGGGGAGGAAAGGCTTCATGGAGGAGGTGACGCTTGAAAGTTACTATGGTTTTCATGTTCACCAAGAAAACAATGAGAGAAGGGCATTTCCCATCCCTGGTGTGCTCTGGACACAGCAGGGCGGCCGACAAGAGCTGAGTCTGCAGAAGAGCAAATCCTATCTAGAGGACCTCTCTTGCCATATTCAGCAAGTGGACAGGGTTTGTCTTTCGTAGGTGACAGGTATTTGGTCATCCAGGCAGCATATATTTATTGAGTATCTACCAGGCAGCAGGCACTGCTGTGGGCACTGGGAATACCATGGACGCCACATGCAGATCCCTGCTCTGAGAGACAGCATGGCGTAGTGGTCCAGCAGGGACCCTGGAGACACACAATCTATGTTCCCAGTCCGGCTGTACCACACAGTGAACACGTCATCTTGCTCAAACCACGCAGATCTTAGGGTTTGGGTTTCCTTATTTGTAAAGTGAGGATAAGAGTCCTTCCTCATATGTCGTTGTCACAGGACCTAAATGAGTTAACACTCACAGTGCTAGAACAGCACCTGGAACATAGGAAGTACTTCTAAATGAGTTTGTGAATTATAACTGAGCATACAGTTAGTTGGGAGAACCACAGCAAATTATTTTAGATAAATTCTATGAAAAAGATAAGAGTTCTCTGAGGAGGTGCCATTAGAACATTCCAGGGAGAGGAAGACCAATCCCGGATGGGGAACCATTGTGACATCACTGGCAACCTTTGACAGCAGTGTTGGTGCAGTTGGGAGTGGGGAAGTTGGAATGCAATGAGCCAACAATGAATGGGAAGTAAGAAAAGATGGCGAGCGTACACCCTTCTTTCGAGGAACTCGGCTATGAAGAGAAGAGCGAAGGGAAGACAGGATGGGTAGAGGGTGATGGGACAGAAGGGAGCCTGTATGTGCCCTGCAAAGATGTCAGTAGGGAGAGAGAGGACTTGAAAATGGAACCTGGAAATAAGGAGTGAGGGATAGAGCAGGAGGTTCTCAGTGTGGAGCAGCCAGGGCGCACAGACTGGCCCTGACATTAGCTCCAGCTGAGAGAAGACACGTTTTCCTGTGAACCTGGAGAGAGGTGGCAAGGGCGGCACACAGGGAGATCATTTGAAGGGTGTGGGATCAGGAGGTTGAGGGAGTTTACACTTGAAATCCCCTGAATAGTCTCGGGGATGGAGAAGGCAGTATAGTTGAAGGAGGCTTTGAATTCCAACCCTTTCCTCTCTGACAGAAGCCATGTCTTACTGTTCTTAACTTCCTTGGAGGGAGAAGTGAGTGGATTCAGGAAGCAATGCAAGCGATCGCAGGAAGCCCACTTCCAGTGACCGAAAGTCATGCCAGAGGTCAGTGAGGACCCCGACAGGTGCCCCACACAGGAAGGCGAGCTTAGAGTCCAAAGCGGGTCACGATGGCCGCAGCTGTCAGATAAACAGGAGTTTCTGCCTCCCTCAGGCTCTGCCTCTGCCTCTCTCTCCCACGGTTGCCCTTGGGCTTTCTGCAAAGCCTACCCCCTCAGCCCTCAGCTCTTCTCCCCCTGGAAGTCCTCATTTATTCTCCTAACTTCAAATATCGTCTCGGTGGGGGTGACTCCCACAGCTACCTCGGCTCTGACCTTCCAGCACCACCTGGCCAACAACTTCTCTGTCTGAACTTCCCCTGGACTCTCCCCTGAGGAACGAGGTCTCCTATACTACCCTCTCTTCCAAACAGCCTCAGGCTATGCTCCCTCCTCCCGGGTCCTCCTGTCCCCCTTCCCTGCTGGCCCTGTGAACTCCCACAGCGCTGTAAACCACCCACCCAGTTGGTTATTTACTGTATGCCCTCTTGTGTTTTAAAAATCTCCAGTGAGCACGTCTTGTTCTCTCTTCAGTGGAGGAAGCCCCCCGCAGACTAGGGCTTGCTGTGTGCTCATTTCCTCCACTGTCTGGAATCAAGCCTTGAAAATAGCCATTTCCTCACTCACTAAATGCTTGTGAAGGTAATCTGAGACTTGGCCACCGTGTAGTGGCTGAGGGCACAGGGACAGACTAGAGGGCTTGCCAGGAAAGAGGTGGGATCTGTAAAGTAACAATGGGAGAATGACACTGCAGGCACATAAAGTATTTGCATCTGAGCAAAGACTCATGGGATGAAATGATGGGAGAAAGGAGACATTGAGTCATTTTGCCAGGAAGGCCCAGCCAGTGAGTTGGAAGAGGAAGAGGAAGCAACAAGGCCTGGAGAGAAGGAGCCCGTGATGAGTTTAGCCCAGGACAGGAATAGGCTGGTCACTGACAGTCACAAAAGGCTCTAGAGAGAAGTGTATCATATCCCCCAGGCAAGAGATGGGAAAAGCAGCTTTGGCACGAGCGCTGGGCACCTGGCAGACAGTAGCTGGAGGCCGGATGCCTGGGGGAGGAGGTGGTAATAGGCAGGGTTGATGGTCAGAGACTAGAGACAGTAACTGAGGAATGGGAAGAGGTATTGAAACGGGGCAGAGAAAGACCGGTGTTTGGCAGAGGGCATGGAGGGTGGAGGGTGGCGGTAACTCATAGTCTAAGCTTTGCCCTCTGAGCAGGTGAGAAGGAATAAAGAAAGTCTGATGAACACTGCATATCTTGGTGGTCACCATCCAACTCCACTCAAGGGGGTTGTTCCGACAGGTACTCCAGCCTCTCTTGGAGATCCCTCCAGGGGCTCTTGAGGGAGAGTAGTGGCATCTTCCTCTGTGGAAGCTGAAGGGACCAGCCCCTCCTCCCCTCACCTGCTGCAGTTGGGGGGTGGCTTGTGACCCAGGTCTGACTCAGCAGCCCCTCTCTTTCAGGATGTTGACTCCGAAGCAGGTGACTGTAGGACGTGGGGAAAGATGGAGATCCTTTCTACCTGGCAGTCAGCCTGTTTCTACTAAGCCACTAGCAGTGGGCCCACAGAGCTCGCTGGCTTCCCACCAACCCGAACCTGGTCCTCCGGCCCCCAATCACTTCTGGGAGCCACCACCACCACCACCACGTGCGCACACGCACGCTTCCATTAAATTCCTCTCTGCTTTGGTGAGCTGGAGTCAGTTTCTGTTGCTTGCAACGGAGAACTCTGACTAAATCTGAGTTCAATCCTCTTAATGAAAGGTTGAGCATGCTGTCAGATTCCTATGCAGGTGTGGAGTGTGTGGAAGAATTCAGAAGAACTGTGGGTTTATTCATCTCTTTGGTCTTCCACATGCTGGACATTGGGAACACAAAGACAAACGCAACAGGTCCTGGTCTTAACGTAAGCAAATGTGTCTATCTTGGTTTGAGTTCACCCAGAAGCAAACCCTGAGACAAAAATTCAAGTGCAAGTGGTTTATTTGGGAGGTGGTCCTAGGAAGCAAGGATAGGGGAGTGGGGAAATAAGACAAGGAAGGGAGGAAGACCCACCCAGGGGCATTATCCAGCGAGCTCCTGCAGAGGGCCCCTGGAGCTCAGCCTGGCTGGGGCCTCTGCAGGCCTCGAAGTTTCATTTATCCACCAGCTGCCATCTGTCCTGGGTTGAGGGCTGCCTCCAGAGGCGATGTGCTCTCTGGTACTTTCACTGCCCAGCACGTGTGCAGAGTTAGTGGCCCGAGCAGCCCTTGGGCAGAGGCAGAGATTAGGGACTGTCGAGGGGCCACAAGCAGGCCACCACATCCAGGGCTGCAGAATGCAGTGGAGAGAGAGTTCTGTGGGTTCTGCAAGAGAACTGGGACAGGGATGGTGGGCACCAAAAGAGAGCAGTCAGTTCCAGAGAGAGAATGTTGTCAGATCTGAGTGATGTCCTTCACTTAGCCTTTCTAGGCATGGGGGGGCTTTTGAGCTTGAACTTGCAGACGTGGTAAAGGAAGGTCAGCTGGAAAGAAAACCTCTTATGCTGAGGTCCCGCCCCAGGAGGAACCAGCCCAGTGCAGAGGGGGCGGGGAGGGTAAGGTGTGGGAGGGGGCAGCCTGCTGGGCTCTAAGGGAGCAGCAAGAGGAAGGAGGTGGGTAAGCGGAGGCCCCAGGGCAGCGGCATCTCACAGGCCTCCCTGCTCCCATGGGGCCCTGCAGCCAGCAGCCAGGTCTCCACCAGCTGCCAGAGACACCCTTTAAACCACTCAGTGTTATTGAGGGCCCAACCCTGTCCCAGCTCTTCGCACTGATCCTCAACTCCCTGTGAGGAGTTGTGATGGTCACGCCAGTTCAGACTGAGGGAAAAGCACAAGGAGGTTAAGCGTCTTGCCCAAGGTCGTGTGGCTTGAACAAGGCAGAAGTAAGTTTTGAACCCAGGTAGCATGGTTCCCAGGCCCGCGCTCCCAACCTCCCCAAAGGATGATTTCAACACCCAGATGAGGTCGAGTTCCTGCTCTGTTAACACACGGATGGCTGTGCGTGTTAGGAGTGATACAAAGCCAAGTTCGCAGAGGGCAGCTGGCTGCTTGGATGGCTGCAGAGGGCCTCCCCCGGAAGATGAACTTGAAGGACGGCCAGGCATGGGTGGAGTGCAGGGACGTGGTGAGGAAGAAGGTTTCCTGGGCGCCAGGCTGGGGCACAGCAAGGCGGAAGGGGGCCAGGCTGGGGGATGAGATGTCTCCACATGACATGGCTGAGGAGCTCAAGGTGGGAGTCACGGTCACCGTGTCAGGCACCGGTGAGCACTAGGTTTGCAAAGGGCAATGAAGACACTGCCCTTTCTCTCAAACAGAACCACAGTCCAGTGGAGGAGATAGAAAGGCCATAACAAATGGCAGAGGGAAGTGACAGCTGCCGGGCAGGGTCTGACAGCAGCCTGGGAGCAGAGGAGGACCCAGGAAGCAGGGAGAGCAGTGTGCTCTGGATCCTCCTAGGGAAAGGCTGGCCCTGCCTCCCACATCCTCTCCCCCCCCGCCCCTCCTTCCTACCTGCTGACTCTCATCCCCCCAGTGCCCAGGCTACAGGCACCTGCCTTCTCCCAGCCCTGCGATGGGCCTGCCCACCCCCTCATGCCCCTTCCTCTCTCCTCTCAAGGTCCAGCAAGTTGCAGTTACACATGTGCTACCGTTAACAGCTGGAAAATGCCCCCAAGCCCACCACCCAGATGTCAACTGTCCTCTTTGATCAACGTTGTGCATGAAGACATCGAGTTTCAGACAACGGCTGGGGTGATGTGGTCTCGGGCCCACCCCACTCCTGAGTCCTCAAAGTCTTGTGACGAGTCTGAGGACACCAATCCCCTGGGAGAAGCCCTGAGCCTTCGAAACTTAGCCGAGCCTAGGGTGACGCTGCGGCGCTTCGTGTACTGAGATGATGCACAAGATGAGAACTGCTCCTCACAAGGCGCTGTCCTGGACATGCTTTGAACCATACAACTCAAGCTTTGCTTGTCTTGAGATCCTCCAGGGTGGGCGCGAGGCAGGACTGCTAAGTTGAAGTTCTGCTGCTTCCAAGAAAGCCCAGCCCAGGGCCAAGGTGCCTTTTCTTTAACTGACACTGGAAATTTAACCCTTTAATTCTTTGTCATTAATTTCCTCACATGTATGTTCTTTCCAACTATGACATTGATAGTTATATATAGACAGGTCCATCTGAACAGTTTGCTCAGAAAAATAGCTGTGTAGGAAATGATCTTAAAAAATCTCAAACTTTTGCCAAAATTGACCATATATTGGGCCCTGAAGTAAATCTTGAGAAACTCTAAAAATGATCACGTGATCAGTGATCACGCCCAGATGGGCCAGGGGTTTGCGGGGGCTGCAGCCAAGGGGCAGGCAGCAGAAGGTGGTCCCACTGAGGGATGCTGCTCCGTGCCCAGGGACACACTGACCCCTAGTCTTTAAGGGGATCCCAGCAGCCTCGCCTGCAGTGTGGGGACTGGGGCGGAAGGTGCCCTTTCCAGGGAGCAGAGGGGGGAGCTAGGGCTGGCGAGGCGGGCTTGTCTGCAGGGCTCAGGGCAGCTTGTGCAATTCTTCTAAAAAGTGAGGCTGCGGGGGCAGGGTCCCTTCCAAAAGGGAGATTTGGCCTGGGTCTTGCCCGCAGCTCTGAGTGACTGTGACGTCCTGGGTGTCAGGTGTGTACTTGGCAGGAGCTCACAGAGCAGCTTTGGGGGAAGGGAGCCGGAGTGGGACACAAATTAGGCCTTCGCTCCTTAGGTGAAGGGTCTCAGTGCTGGCCCTGACTAGTTTTCAGCCTGAATGTATGCTTGAGCGTCCTCCTTCTAGGCGGGTCTGCTGGTCTGTCAGGCCCATCCTGCCTGTGGTTCTCGCCCTGCGCTGCTCCATCCTCAGTCCAGTTGCAAAAAGTCCCCAAGGTCCCCCTGCCTGGCTTAGCCCTCAATTCTTCCCTCACCTCCACCACGACCTCCCATTCCGGGGCCCAGCCCCATGTGCAAGTGATCATAGGCCACTGCCCTGTGAGGCTGGACTGGAGAGAACTTCAGCCAGAGGCAGAGGGAGGCTGGGATCAAGTGAGTGGAGAGGATCAGGGCCGCTTCTGGCCGGTGAACAGCTGTGCCTCGTGTACCAGCGGCACAGTGAGCCGTGCCCTGCCTGCCGCGCCCAGCCAGGCCTTAATACCTGCCTTAATCCCTTCTGCTGATGAGGCCAGCTTGGGGTGCGAAGAGGTGCCAGCAAGCTTGGAGAGGTGGGCAGGCTGGGAGGGGGGGCTGGTGTCCCTCAAAACCAGGGTCACTGGGGCAGGCTGTCAGCCCAGGGGCGGGGCTGTGCCCTGGGGCTAAGTCCTTAGATCTGATTGGAAACCATTTGGATAATTTACTGCTGTTAACTGGCTTCCCTGACTCCTGGGCTAAGGGAACTTGGGCAGACACGCACCAAGAGTGGAATGAAAACGTGTGAGCAAACCCATCAAGGGCTGTTTACATTTCTATTGTCAGAGGTCAGTGTTTGTTTGCTTAAACCTCAGGAGGTCCCCCTGGTTCATTTGGGTCTCGCTCCAGCTCAGACCTTGAATTTCACAAGCAGGTGTGAATTGCACCCATCTTAACTGTCCTGCCTGGAAGTGGGGCAGCTCAGGCCCTGGCCAGCCCACGTGCATTTAGTAAACATTGTCTGCACTGAGGGAGGCCCAGAGCGGGTATCACTAAGTCTCTGGGGCCTGCCCTCAGCCAGTTCGCCATCCAGGCACCAGTTGGGCAGCCCTGCAGACGGCCGCACAGCCAGGATGGCGCAGGGGGTGGCTCAGGCCCCGATGATTAGGGTCTTCAGAGGCTCTCCGCTGAAGGATTATGGGGCCCCATTCCAGCACGGATAATAGGATGTCCAACTCCGAAGATTGCTCCTGGTGACTACTTCGATTAATTTTTTAAATAAGCTTTTTATTTTAGAAGTTTTAGATTTGCAGAAAAAGTGTGAAGATAGTACTGAGAATTTCCATATACCCTTCACATGGTTTCCCCTATTATTAGAATCCTCTGTTAATGCGGTACATCTGTTACAAATGAGCCAACACAGACACGTTAGTGTCAACTAGAGTCCGTGCTTTAGGCAGATTTCCGCAGTTTTTACCTCCTGTCCTTTTCGGTCCCAGGATCCCGTCCAGGACACCGCACTGGTCGTCATGTCTCCTTAGGCTCCTCTGGGCTGTGACCGTTTCTTGGACTTTCCTTGTTTTTGATGACCTTGACAGTTTTGAGAAGGCCATGTCAGGTAGTTTATGGAATATCCCTCAAATGGGATTTTTTTGATGTTTTTCTCATGATTGAAAAGGGGTTATGGGTTTTGGGGAGGAAGATCAGAGGTAAAGTGCTTTAATTTTTAAATTAAATCAAATCAAATTAATTCCAAAATTGTTCCTTTTCCCACCCCTGCTTCCTCCCTTCCTCCTTTCCTGGCTTCCCTCTCTCTTTTCCTTCCCTGGTGCGCCTGCTTTGCCCGCCCAGACACTTTCTCCGTCTCTCTGTTGAGTAGTGGAGCACTGAGCCTGAGCGTGGCCCTCAGAGCTCGAGAAGTTGAGCGGCTGGGCGCTCAGTGGGAGGGAGAGGACCCGGAAGGCCACTGTGGGGGAAGGGGGCCAGTGCGGTGTAGCGGTTAAGATCGTGGACTTCCTGGGTTCAAATCCCGGGAAGTCATGCCCCTTCCGCAGCTCTGTTAAGTGCATCCACCTCATTAGGGTTGTTGGGATTGTTAAGTGAGCTGGTAGAGAATAGCCCCACCACAGCGGGTGCTTGAGCTGGGCCCTAAACAGGCCTGCACGACTGGAGCGGTGGGAGATGGGGAGCAACACTCCCTCTCCCCAAGGGCCCTTCAGCATAGCCTGCGACCTCTACAGCAGGACTGCCCTCAGGGCGGGCTCTCGGGGTGCAGGACCTCGATAATGGCAGAGTGGCTTCCCTAGACCCACTAGGCTCCCATCTGCTGGGCACTCAGCAGGCCGGGGGCTATGTCAAGGCCTCCCATACCTGACTTTTTTCAACCCTGGAAACTCATGGAAACTCCATGAGGGAGGTACTGTTATCATCACCGCTTTACAGAAGGGGAAGCGAGGCCCGCCCACTCGCTGGGTCAGCCATCTTTGCAGATCTCCCTCAGGCAGTAAGTCAGTGTTCCTGAAACCAAGAGTGTCATGGAAAAAGCCAGAAAGAGTTTTTCCTTCTCTAAAACCTTTTTGCTCTAGTCTACTCATCCTGGACTCCTTTGAACAACTCTGAATAAAAGCTGCACTAACACTTTGATGGGACAGAATTTCAATTAGAGGACAATTGGTCACTGCAGTCAGGATTTAGGGGCAGGAAGACCTGAGCCCCTGTCCTGCTGGCACCGTGTGGCCTTGAGCGGGTCTCCTAACCGATTGTTTCCTTATCTGCACACCGGGGTGTGTGTGCCTGGGATGATGCAGGACCACTAAGTAGTAAATATATGCTGCTGGTCAGCAGGGCTTCTATTTAAATAGCATTTGTTGTTTTCAAATATGCTTTGTTAAAAGAAAAGCTACAAACAATGCAAATAAATGTACAACAGCCAAAGAGGTTTTAAAAAACTTGTTAGAATATTCACTAAATGAAATAATACGCAGCCACTAAAAATGATATTCACCTAAATGCACCGTGGTATCCCAGATTGGATCTTAGAACAGAAGAAGAACATTCGTGAAAAAACTAATGAAACTCAATAAAGTCTGGAGTTTAATTAATAGTATTAACATTAATTTCTTAGGTTTTTTTTTTTTTGAGGAAGATTAGCCTGGAGCTGACGTCTGCTGCCAATCCTCCTCTTTTTGCTGAGGAAGACTGGCCCTGAGCTCACATCTGTGCCCATCTTCCTCTACTTTATACATGGGACGCCTACCACAGCATGGCGTGCCAAGCGGTGCCATGTCCAAACCCAGGATCCGAACCGGTGAACCCCGGGTCGCCGAGAAGCAAAACGTGCGAACTTAACTGCTGTGCCACTGGGCTGGCCCCCACTGAATCCTATTTTTTAATGTTTTCCAATTTTTCCTTAATACAGGATCTCAAGTACTCAGAGCTCTTCAGAGGCTGCCAGGGTCAGAAAAGGCTAGTTAATTTCAGCAGAAAAAGCCTTAAGAAAAGGCTGTCTGATCACTCTTAGAGTCAGTGAGTGGGGGGAACAGGCCCCCACAGCCCAGGTTATAGCCACTGTTTGCTGTCTGTGGGCCTGCCACCCCCACCCACTGCCTGGACAAGGCACACACCTGGTGCAGGTTCAAATCCCAGACCAGTCACTTGCTAGCTTGTGACCTTGGGCAAGTTTCTTAACCTCTCTGCCCCTCAGTTTCCTCATCTGTAAAATGGGGTTGCTGATGACTGTAGGGTGGTTACGAGGATTGAATAAGTTACTATTAGAAGAATCTGGCATGCAGTAAGCTCTATATACTAGTTAAAGAAAAAGATACTGCCGATATCACCAGAATGAATTTAAATATCCTTTTTCGTCTCTTGCCCCAGATTCAAAGCCCCAAGTGAGGGGGTGGAAGAGGAGGTGACATTGGTGATGTCGTAGCTGCTAGGGTCAGGAGAGAGTGAGGGTCCAGTGGGTGGCCCGGCTTGCACAGAGAAAGGGGCACTGCCTCCCAGCAAGGCTGCACAGAGGACCCAGAAACCAGGGAGGGGTCCAGGTACCCGGCTGGAAGGCAGGGATTTTGTAGTCCACGCCCAGTAAAGAATTGTTGAATAAATGAATGAATGAATGAATAGGAAACCAAGACAAAGGCAACCACTACAGCAAATAGCAGGAGAGCCCAGGAAGCAGGAGGAGGCGTGGGGAAAAGGAGGTTGGAAAGAGGAGAAGCTCTTAGGGATGTGTAGTAGAGATAGCCACGAGGGTGGTGGGGGCATTTACATTGGCCCCTACACCCTGTGGGTCAGGTCGTCCCGGACCTGGGGGTGGGGATGTAGGTGTTGCTCAGAAATGGACCTAGGGCGAGTGATGGTGACGGTGTTGTAAAGTACCCTTTATCAGGCCATTTCTTTTTTTTTATTTGTGGGGAGGAGTTGGGGTGGGAAGTGAAAACACCAGGAGAGCTCAGGGTGTCTAAAGTGGCAAGACTAGACCAGAGGGCAGCCCTGAAGGGCGTCACCTCTCAGTGCCGTGGAGGCAGCCCCTTGTCACTTGACTTAGGGCCTTTAGTTGGTGGGAAAACAGGGAGAAGAGAGTTCGCAACGCAGCCGACCTTTCCCAGCACCCTCCCGACCCCATCACAAGGTCTGGGTGTCCCTGTGGGCTACTTCTCCAGCAGGAAGGACCCCAGAGTCCTCTGGATCCGCCTCTTCTCCTCACTCCTCCTCCTGCCAGCCCTGCAGGATAGTTCTCGCCACACGGGGCGTGCCCCAGCTGTTGGCCCATAGCACCTTACTTTCTGGGAGCACTCCCTTGGGGTTCCTTGGCATTCTTAAGTATTTTCATCATCGCCCTGAACTATGTTACAAATTCTGGGGTGGGGTGAGGGGAAAGGAGGGCAGGGACGGACCCCTCGGTCCCAGCCTGCCTCCCCAGGCGTAGCATAGAGGAAGTTAAGCAAACCTGGGTTACGTGGCCCCATGGGAAGCGCTTCGGGGCGACGTGTCCTTTGATCTCACTCCAGCCCACACACTTGACTATAATCCTCCGAGGTGGTAAATGCAGGGCCAGGATTTAAACCCTACATTCTGACCCCAGACCCATAACAGACTTGGGACAGCGTGATTCTCATGCCGGGTCTGCCCAGAGTGGCGGAATGCTTGAGTCACCTGGCCACTCCGAGCCTGTTTTCCCTTCAGTAAAATGTTGAGGTGGGCTTGGCTCCATGGGTGGCGACTGGTGGGAGTGGTGTGTCACCGAAAGTGCCCCAGGCAGGAGTGATGGGGCACATCTCCACGCCTGGTCTGACTTGCCAGCCTCCCAGTGCTGGGGAACGGCTCCTCTCCTTGGACCCTGCTGCCCTCTGCTGGTCGAGGTCCAGCCTCCTGGACAGTGCCCAGGGGAGGTCGGGAGCTCGGGCTGGGAGTCCTGTCCCCTCCCGTGTCCACACGCCCAACCCCACCACTCCCTGCTTTTGGTCCCGCTCTTTAGCTTTCTGAACCTGCTTCCTCGTCTGTAAAGTGGGGGTTGTGAGGACTGAGTGAGGCAGGATGTGCAGAATGTCACCTACAGCACCTGGCCAGACGGGACCCTGTGATGCTCTTCTCGCGGGCAGACAGGAGCAGGGGTCCTAAAACAAACCTGTTTCAGACGCACGGGTGGGGTGGGGGAGCTCCGTGTCTGTGTCTTTCGTTCAGCGGGAATCACCTCCCTGGCCCTCCCATCCCCAGCTCCCCTCCTGTTGATCTCGATGGCCGATGGCCGATGGCCGGAGCAGGCTTCTGAGTGAATACCGGATGCTCCCCTCCCCTGCTGATTGTGCCCACATTGGAGCTCAAAAGGAGGATGGAGGATGGAAGCTTGGAAGGCAAGGACCACATCCTGCTCACTCCCCCCCACCACTTGGTGCTCACTGCCTAGAACAGGGCCCACATACGACAGATGACCAATGCATATTTCCTAATTGAACGCATCATATCCGCCCTGAGCCCAGCCCTGGACCAGGCTGTGTCTCCTCTGCAAACCTGAGCCCTAGAGAAGTTCCAGCCCCATCCTTCTGGCTCCCCTCAGAGGGCCCAGCCCTGTCCTGCCAGCCTTACAAAGAGCTATCTATTTCATGCTTCACGTCTACTCCCCTCTGATGCTTCTGGTCCTCGTCGTCAGGAGGGTCTGAGCCCCCTCTCTCCTCCTCCCAAGGCTTGGCGACCCAGACTGGGAAGAGGGCACCAACATCAATCAAACACTTCCATGCTCGCTCCTACTTTGCAGATCCTGCAACAACTTTGCACAGTAAATAATGACCCTCATTTCATAGTTAACCACTCTGATTTGCAGTTAAGACTGACCGAGGCTTAACTACTCGTTTAATCCTCCCAACACTCCAGGAGGTGGGTCCTACTGTTACCCTCATTTTACAGATAAGGAAACTGACGCAGAGAGACCCCTAGTGACTCGTCCAAGGTCACAGAGCTGGTAAATTGCAGAACCAGGATTTGAACGCAGGAAAATCCCCTACTTCCCACACTCCAAGCATTTAGCTTGGAGATGAAGCCCTGGAATGTCGGGTGGGCGGTTGGCTGTTCTGCTGTTTTGGATAGCTCTGCCCCTCAGCCCCGTCACAGGCTTGATTGATTCCCTAGCCAGGGGCTTGGGGTGACTTCCTGGGGCCATGAGTTCTCACCCACCAAAGGAAGGGACCCCAGGAGCAGAGGGAGGCTAGAGAGAGAAAGAGGGTGGCCTGAAGGGGGGGTCATCTGCCAGCCACCACCCCCTCCCTGCACCCAGATGTGGGGCCCCGGTGCTGTGCAGGCAGAGGGGAGAGGAACGCTTCATGACTCACAGAGTGCGCCCCACCCTGCCTGCCCGAAGATGCCAGGGAGCGGCCTGTCCTGGAGGAGATGACTTGGGGTCCCCACCCCCACCCCTTGCCTTCCCGGCAGACAACCCCAAGGCTGGGCGGAGGCGGCGTGGAGAAATGAAGACACTGTGGTTTGTGGCTCTTGGCCCCAGCGGGCCTCTGGGCTGCGCCGTCCCCGTCTCCCACTCGTCTGGCCGGGCAGCCCTGCCAGGCGGGGCTGTGAGGAATCGAAAGGGGGGCTTGGCGGGCAAGGAGGAGGCGGAGAGGATAACAACAACCCGTAACAGTAGCCCTGGCTCCTCGGCCCTGTCTCCAAGTGCTGCCACTCACTGTGCCCTCCTGTGACACCCGGGAGGGCTGCACGGCCACCTGGCGGGATGGGGGCCTGAAGCTGGAAATCGGCCACCCGACGGGCCCACCTCTCCCAGTGCCGGTGTCTCAGGGACAGGGCTCGCCTTCTCCATGTTTCTTATGCACGCACGCACGCACGCACGCACTGGGAGAGGCCTGCATTCTTCCCTCACTCTCAGAGTCCCCACCCTTCCCGCAGTCCACCCTCGGCACCATCGCGGCTTCCCAGCCCAGAAGTCACCTGGCCTTGACGTGTGGTGGCTTGTTTCTTGTGTCTGGACACCTGCAGCTGCCCAACTGATCTCCCCTTCCCACCTTTGCCCTCTCAGCGATCCCGCCTTGTCCCGCCAACAGACCTGTCATCTAAAGGAGTCCAACCTGGCCTTTCCCACAGCACGGGAAGAAAAGCCCGGTTCCTTAGCTACAGGGCCTGCGCAGAGACAATGGGCCCTTTGGTGTGCGGGTGCGTTCCTGCCACGCAGTGAGGTGGGAGGGAAGAGGCCGCCAGACCCAGGGGCTTCCCGGAGAAGGTGGTGCCTGAGCTGGCTTCTGAAGGAGCTGGGGGACCAGGGGTTGAGTAGGCAGCGTTTGGGAGGAAGGGCATGCAGAGGTGGGGCAACAGCCTGAGCAAAGGCTTGGAGGCTAGTATGGTCGTTAGCGCTCCCCAGGTATGGCTCCCTTGGTGAGGCTAAGTGTCAGGTGTCCTGGGTCCCCAGCCAGGGAAGTTGGAACTCCTTCTCTGAGCAGAGGGGCTGCGGAAGGCTCAGGGTGGCATAACTGGATCTGTGCTTTGGACAATGGCTCTGGTGATGATGAGGAGGAGCAAGGAGGCTGAGAGACTCATGTGGTGATCTAGGCGGGAGCCGATGAGGGCCTGAAGCGGAGCACTGACCCACAGCATCCATCCACTCACTCATCACGTTTGTCCTGAGTGCTTCCTATATGCTGGGCACGGTGTGAGGCACAGGGCATTCCAACCAAGCCAGTCCGTGCTCTCGGGGAGCTGGCAATCCAGTGGGGAGACAGAACCATGGCGAATGGTGATGAGCTCTCGAAGAAAGTGAAAGAGGGTGGCCAAGGGTGGCGCCTGGAGAGAAACTGAATGTGTGCGTTCCTGATTCAACTGCTCCCCTGCAAGGACCCTCCTCTCCAGCAGCCCCCACCAGACTGGACACGTGCCCACTTCTTCCTCTGTGCAGTGGCTCCAGAAGCCCCTCCCCTGCATACCACTGTATCCCCCCGTCCTGACCCCCATCATGCTGCCCTCTGCTCACAGAGAGCACTTCTCTGGCCTGGACCTTCCAGCATGCATGCTGGGAAGTGCAGCGATGGCCTGAGTTGAACTTCAGCCAGATGGGATAGTGAAGCTCAGAGAGTGTAACTCTCATAAGATCAGACAGCTATAGAAAACGGCAGGACTGAGATTCGAACCTGGCTCTGCTTCTGACTCCAGAGATGGAACATTCTGCAATGCCAATAGGCCAACCCACAGCCTCGACTGAGGGCTGGGAACAAAGAGATGAAGGAGACAAGGATCCAGACGTCAAGGAAGCTGAGGTCTTGTGCAAGAAGACAGATGTGGAAGACGGCAGTGTGAAACGCATCATAGCAACACAGCTACCAAGGGCTCCAGGAACACACATTTTAAGAAACCAGAGAGGAGAGATATCTGAGCTGGACTTAGCTCACTGGGCTTGGGGGCTGGTAGGAAAGGGAAGAAAAGGGAAGAACATTCTGGGCATGGGGTGTGCTTGGGGGAGGAGCAATCAGGCTAGAAATGTAGGCCGGGAAAAGTTTCCCATTCCTGAGCAGCTTATACTAAAACCCCAGAGTGGAACCTATAATCCAGGTGGGGTTTCCCAGCAGGCCCCTAACATCATTCCACCTGCTTCAGCTCAGCTCTGTAACCTGAGCCATGAGTCCTCACCTGGAGGAAGTGTTCCCTCCCCTGGAGCTGTTTCTAATGAAACTGAGGGGGTGGGTGTTCTGTCTGATTCTATGTGGGTGGGCCTCATCCGATCAGTTGAAGGCCTTAAGAGAAAAGACTGAGGTTTCCTGATGAAGAAAGCAAGCTGCCTCAAGTCAGCAACACAGAAATCCTGCCTGTCTCCAGCCTGCTGCCCTGCAGAATTCAGACTCAAGACTGCAACCTCGGGGCCGGCCCCGTGGCCGAGTGGTTAAGTTCACGTGCTCCGCTTCAGCGGGCCCAGGTTTTTGCTGGTTCGGATCTTGGGTGCAGAGACGGCACCACTCATCAGGCCATGTTGAGGTGGGGTCCCATACAGCACAACCAGAGGCACTCACAACTAGAATATACAACTATGTACCAGGGGGCTTTGGGGAGAAGAAGAAGAAGAAAAAAAGATTGGCAACAGATGTTAGCGCAGGTGCCAATCTTTAATAAAAAAAAGACTGCAAGATTGACTCATCTGAACCTCCAGGCTACCCTACAGGTTTTGGACTTGCCAGCCCCCACAATCGTGTGAGCCAATTCCTCTCTCTCTCTTTCTCTCTAATCTATCGGTTCTGTTTCTCTGGAGAACCCTAATCCAATATTATCGACTGTATGACATATATTACATCCATACACTATTATCAATTGTATTTATTATCACACAAGGAATACCTGTGAATCTTTTGTGAGCAATTACTGTGTGTCAGGCCCCTGCCAAGCTCTTTGCCTGTGTCTCATCACACTCTTACTCATCCAAAAGCTCCATGACATCAGCTGTGATTGGTCTCATTTCACAGATGAGGACACTGAGGCCCGCGGGGTTGGAGTAACTTGACTGAGGTCCTGAAGCGATAAACCCGAGTTTGGATCCAGGTAGTTCCACTCTGGCATCTCCGTGGGCTGGGCTCTTATCCACCATGAAACACGTGTGTAAAGGCATTTCGAAACAAGAGGCATGGCAAGACTGACAAGTGATGTCACTTTAGTTGTTAATTACCACTGGGAGGGGCAGGAGGAGGGGGAAAGGGGCAGGGTGTGAGCTCTGGCCCCAGGGTCCTAGGAACCGGGTCCTGAAGGTGCAGCCCTGGGAACAGCCACAAGGTGGCGCCAGGCTGCACAGGCCACCCCAGGATGTGTGGTCCAAGGCTGGGAGCTGGGAGTCTGTCTATTGGTGATTCCAGGGGTCTCCAGGACCAGCCATCGTGGGGTGGGTGGGCCCAGGAACCCCCTTCCTCAGGCCTCAGAGGGGTTTCGCTCTAGTCCAGGGATCCCAGCCCCAGGGTTGGGGGCCAGGCCTTGGTGGTGCCCATCGGTTTAAGGTGCACAGCGGAGGTCACAGCCTGGGGACCCAGTCCAGCCAGCCAACTGGGCTTCCTATGCGGCTAGGGCGGTTAGGGCAGGGAGGGCCCCAAGCCATCAGGTCACCACACAAAAGCTCCGGGTGATACGCCGCCAGAGGTTGCGACTGCGGCTGCTGAGGGCCACCTTGGCCGCCTCCTGGAAGACGGCGTGGACGTTTTCGTGGAGCAGAGCTGAGCACTCGAGGTAGGCCACCGCGCCCACGGACCTTGCCATCTCCTGGCCCTAATGGGGAGAGTGGACAGGGCTGCCGTGAGGCATAGGGTGGCGAACCCTGGGAGGGCTCACATCCAGCCTCCCAACAGCCCTCTTGGCCATCTTAGGGCGTCTCCAGGACAAGAGGTGCATTTTTCCAGGGCACCCACATCTCTTGCCCCTTGGCTTGGCCAAGTGCATCCATGGCTTCTTTGGGTTTCCTGCCTCAGCTCTGGGCTGGGTCTCTGCCTCTCAAGGCGCCAACTAATGAACTTCCCAGCCTGAGCCAGGCCTGTAGCAGAAAGGGGCCTGCAGACTGAAGAGCTGGGGGTCCCCTCTGGGCCTCAGGTCCCCCATCTGTGGGTGGGGAGGACTATCTGCCGTGCACACCACTCGCCCTCCATTCCACAAGTGGAAACTTCCGGAGTATTCTAGGTACCACTTCCACGCACTGGCAGTTCCCGACCCACGACCACCTCCCAGACAACCCCTACCCTGATTCACACCCTGAGCGTGCAGCTGAGAGGCTGGGCTGGATCAGCGCATCCCACAGGTTCCCTCTCCTGGCACCCCCCCACCCCTGGGCTGGGTTTCCTACCCTGTGGTAGGTCACGGGCTCCAACTTATTTTTCCGCAGCTTCTTCACCAGCGACTTGTCCTTGCGTAGGTCAGTCTTGCAGCCCACGAGGATGATGGGTACCTCCTTGCAGAAGTGATTCACCTCGGGGTACCACTGTGGGGAGGGTGGGGGCGAGGGTGTGCGTGTGAGCCTCCATCCCTCTCGGCAGCAGATGGGGAGAATGGGCCACGGCCCCTCTCCTGCTCCCCAGGCAGACGCCACAACAATAAGCACAGCCAACATTTAGGGAGAACTATGCCGTGCCAGGCTCTAAGCCTACCCATGTGAAGCCATCCATCACCCAAGTCCTTGTGAAGCAAGTGCTATCATCAATCCCATTGTACAGATGCAGTAACTGAGGCTCAGAGAGGCTACATAACTTGGCCTTGGTCACACAACTGGAAGTGGCAGGATTTGAGCCCAGGGGGTTGGGCCCAGAGCCCTGCTCCCCCTTGTTCTAGAATCCTGCCTCTGCAAGGTGAGGGTTCCCATGTCCACCTCCCCAGCTGGGTAAGATATATAAGGAAATAAGTGATCCTTTAAAAATAAAGCAGCTCACAAAATGGTTGCAGCAGCTGTTGGCCTGTTGGAGGGAGCACTCCTTTCCCGTGTCAGCTGCTCTCTGGAATGTGAGCCTCCGGGGCCTGGTTATTTCAGCCTGGACTACAACCAGGGGGCCTGGAGTCCAGAGACGGGGGCTTTCTATCTCCAGGAGCGCGTGCCAGCTCAGTTTCAGGAAAACCCGGCATCAAACTGCCTGGCTCCTGGAGCCAGATGGGGTCCATGTGGGGTCCTGGGCAGACTCCCCACACCCCACCCCTCCAAAAACTGCCCTTGAAAAGGGTCTCCTCTGTGACTCCATCTTGCTAAATCCAACAGTGACTCCTTAGCCCTCATCCTACCTGAGCCCTGACACCGGGGATCGCTCCCCTCAGCCCCCCTGGAGTCTCCCCACCCCATGCCATCCTGGGGCTCAAGCTGTGGGCTCTCTCTCCTCTGGCTGCTCTTGCCCTCCAGGTGACCCCCCCCAACCCTCCCAAGTCCAGGTTCTTCCCCACCAGCAGCTCCTAAACGGATCTGCCCAGCCCGGCCCGGCCCTCTCCCGGGAACTGCAGACCCAGATGCCTCCCTGCCTGCCACCTCCACTGGGGTGTCCAACAGGCGCCCCCTCTCCCCCCTCCCTACACCCAGCTTGCTCCTTCTCCTCTTGGGAAATGGCAAATCCCCCCTTCCAGTTGCTCTGGTCAAAATGTCTCTCTCCCACCCCCATCCAATCCATCTGCAAATCCTGATGGCTCTGCCTTCAAAATAGATCCAGAATCCACCCACCTCTCACCACCCCCTCTGCTAGCACCCCCGTCCCACCACCACCATCCTGCCCGGTCCTGGTGCCTGGAACAGTGCCTGGCACAGAGGGGTACTCCGGCAATACTTTTGCATGACTTCCTGGTTCAAATCTCCGTGTTAGCACTCTAATAGATGTGTATCCTGGAGCAAGTGATCCAACCTGGGGTAATAATGGTATCCTCTCCATAAGGGGGTTAGCGGGTAAGATGAGTAAATATGTGTTAAGTGCCCGGAACAGTGCCCGGCTCGCGGCGAGTCCTCCATGAATGCTCTGGTTATTATTACTAATGCCGTCACGGCTTGCTCTCAGGAACCCTGGAGCAGGCCACTGCACAGAGGCCCTGGCAGCAGTGGGGGAGGGGCTGTGCCACGGCTGGAGGCGGCAGGAGCAGAGGAACCCGAGGGACCGCATCCCTGACAGAACTGGGGGGCGCCCTGGGAGGCCGCTGAGAGCCAGCAGTCATGCTGTTGGGGGCTGAGAGCTGCTGGAAGCTGCTGGAAGCGGAGGGTTCATGCGACCTTGGGCAGGCCCAGGCTGGGGAGATGCAGGGGTCTCTGGGTCGCCCAGCATTCTCAGGCAGGGTCACAGTGGAAAGAGCCACAGCCTTCTGAATCTGCAGTACAGAGCAGTCAGGAAGCACTGGACTGGGAGTCAGAGGCCAGATCCCACCAAATTCCCATGGGACCCTGGTCAAGTTGCTGTCCCGCTCTGGGCCTCAGTTTCCCAATATATATGCCAAAGGCATTGGACTCGATGTCATCCAGGGCCTGCCTCGCTCTGACAGTCTGCTGGGTCAAGGGTAGGGACAGAGCAGAGTGACCAGGCTATGGGGGCTGTCTCTCCCTGCCCGCCCAGTACCTACCCGGTTGGAGATGTTGTCAAAGCTGTATGGGCTGGTGACATCGAAACAGAGGAGCAGGACACTGGCGTCAGGGTAGAACAGGGGCCGCAGGCGGTCATAGTCGACTTGCCCTGGGCAGAGGGGGGATGGTCACTCCTTCCAGATCGCCTGCCCATGTCGGCACCCTCCAACATCGGGGAGGTCATCCCACCAGATGAGGAGTCTTGATCAGGGGCTCATTGGGCCCCTCAGGGTCCGACACAAACTTGGCACTTGAGTGGTCATTCCATGTGAATGTCCCCCTCAGGGCAGAAGTCACTTGGCCTGCCCATGGTACGTGCCATCTCTGGTCTGGATGAGACCCCCCCTGCTGAGAGAGCTTTGTTATGGAAAGTGGCAGGCACGGCAGAGGCCAGGCCTGGAGGACTGAGGCCATTACTCTGAAGCCTGCTTTGCCCTGGGCTTGAGGGGTGAGGAGAAAGAGGCAGGCGGGACCCCGGCAAAGACAGCTTAGCCCACCCAAGGTGAGGGGCTGCTAGGGTTCCCTGAGGTTAGCTTTCAGCTCCAGCGTAGATTTGACTCTAACTTTCGTGTGGGCAAGGTCAGGAGGCGGAGGGCAGAGGGCAAGGTCAGGCAGATCTTCCAGAAGCTGAAGCCAGGGGGGCTACTTAGGAGGCCAGAACAGCCCACCCTCTAGAGCAAAGAGCTCTGGACTCCGCTGATCTCCAGGACACAGTGGGCTGCCCTGGGTTGGGGGAGGCAGCAGGCGCAGGAGCAGGGAGGGTTCAGGCTCCCGGGGGAAGGCCCCTAATCTCGGCCAACACCTGTTCCTGGGAGATTCGTTGGCCTCTCTGGTCCAGAAGGAAGGGAGTGGGGCTTGGTTCCTGAGCATCTGGGGCCCCTCCTCCACCACGCCCCGCCCCCAGCCCTGCACACCCACCTGCCGTGTCCCAGATTTGGAGGTGCACGGGTTTGCCCTTCATCTGCAAGGTAACGGTGAGCCGCTCAAACACCGTGGGGGCGTAGTTCTAGGAAGGAGGGGGCAGGGAGAGGCCGTGAAGATGGCAGCTGAAGGGAGGTGGCCCCAGGCTGCCCAGGCCCATGGCGCCGCCCCTCTGGGAGTCAGTAGAGTGTACTGGTCTCTGGGAAGTCGTTGGCTGGTGGTGTCGTGGCCCAGAGCTGCCGTGGCCCAGAGCTGCCGCGGCCCAGAGCTGCCACTTCCTAGCTGTGTGCCCCGGCAGGGTACTGAACGTCCCCGGCCTCCTCGACTGGAAAGTGGGAGCATTGAGAGCACCTGCCACGGCGTGTGACTGTAAGGACTCCGTGAGGTGCTCTGTGCATGGGGCCTGGCACAGAATAAGCTCTCTACACGTGCCAGCTACTGTTATTTTTATCTTTGTCCCCCTGGATGGGGAACTGCCCCATTTCTGAGCTTTCCTTCATGCTGTCCCCTCCTCCCGGAATGACATTAACCTACATTCGTTGGCTCATGCATTCATTCATTCATTCAGTAAACATTAGCACCTTCTCTAAGTAGATTCATTCATTCATTCATTCATTCACTCATATATTCATTCAATAAACATTAACACCTTCTCTAGGTAAGTTCATTCATTCATTCATTCATATATTCATTCAGTAAACATTAGCACCTTTTCTAGGTCTGGTTCTGGACACTGGGGAGCAAGTAATAAACAAGACTTGGTGTCTGCCCTGGGGAGCACGTAGCTTTTTGGGGTCCCTCCTTCACCTCTCAGCCTCTCACAATCCAACCAAGACCCCTGCCCAATGCCACCTCCCCCAGGATGCCTTTCTGGATGCCCTCCCACAGCCCCTGCACTGTTTCTGCCTCCCTTGCTCGCCCTGTCTGGCTTCAGGAGGAGCTCATCCAGGCCAGAGGTCCCTCCACCCCAGTGCCCGCTCGGCCTGAGCTTGCTCCCTCTCCATAAAGGCTGGATGAATGGCAGCAGGACGGGTTTTGAACACAAATGCAGGAATAAGAGTGGGAGCTTTTACGGATGGGGTCTGAGCAACAGGCGAGGAGGTTTTCCAGACTCTGCCACAACACAAGCCTTTTGCCCCCAGGTGTACGCTGGACCCGCTGCATCTTGAGTCGCCAGGCCTTGCTCACCTGCTCAGGGCTGGTCAGTGGGACCACAGCTTGAGGGGACCCTGTCTTTAGCCCTTCCTATGCCCGATGGAGCCCCCACCTGCCCATGACTCAGGGGGACTTTGAGCCTGTCTGCCTGCCTGAGTCGGGCCCTGGCCACTGGGAGGGGCAGCCCCTCCACCGTGGGTCAGTGTGGTCTTCCAGGGAACTCGGGAGGCTTCAGGGGGAGAGTGAGAAGAAAGGAAGGTTCCAGAGTGGTAAGCTGGGACAGATGGAAAAGTCGAGGGTGGCCCTGGGGTAGGCGTTCAACCCACCCTCGATTCTAGCCACCTGTCAGTCTTTCTACTAATAGGAACAGACAAAGGCTCCAGCCACCTCCTCAGGGGCCCCCTGCCTGTCCAGGGCCCCTCCCCTCAGGCCCTTTGCCTGGTGGGGGACAGTGTGACATGGTGGCTAGGAGCACTGGCTTTGGAATCAGATGTGCCTGGCTTAGGACCGGTCTGGTGCTCACCAGCTGTGTGCCCTTGGGCCAGTCTTCTCACTGGTTAGATAAGAGCGTCCTTCACAGTGTCATAAGAAGACCGGCTGGCAGGGGAGGCCCAGCATAAATGCCCACGCTTAGAAATCTGGCTGCCAGGGCAGTGTCCACACCGGCGGCTGTCTGTCCCTCTAGGTGGCACCCCTGGCCCCAGCCCCTCCCCAGCCTGTCACTGGGGAGGGCACGGACACCTGCCAAGGTCCCAGCTTGGTCACCCACGCACCTGCGCAGGAACCGTCCTGATCTGAGGTACAGGGCAGCTCTTGGAGGACACGTGTCAGGACCTTGCAAATGCCTGTGGAGATGCCACAGTCACCCATACTCTCTAGGGAGCTAGCATGCCTGGCCCTTTACCTACACTGCCTCTGATCCTTGCAACCTTGGAAAGTCAGTTCTATCTCCATTTTCCTGAGGAGGATAGAGAGGGGAAGTGACACACTGGACAGCTGGCTAAGGACGGAGCCAGGTCTTTGTGGCTCCGGGGGCCAGGCTCTGTCCCCTGCCACCTGCCTCTCCTGAGGTCACCATCTCTAGCCTCTGGTGCCAGGAGTGGGCGGAAAAGCCCCATTCCCGGGTGTGGGGGTGGGTTGCACCTCCAGCTTGTAATTGTCACAGCCCTGCCCCCTGCCCTGGACCGCCATCCTGCGGACTCCGTCTATACCTTCTCTCCTGTTCTTTGACCCCCAGGCAGGATGACTCTCTGCCTATGGAGCAAATAAGCACCTAATCTTATCTGTTGAGCTGTCCTCGGCTAAAAAGCAGGGCTGGGCCTGAGCTAGACCAGGGCAGAAATGACGCCGGCTTGGGTCTGCCCTCACGGATCTCCCAGACAGACGGATGGATCATGGCAGGACAGGGGAAATAGCTCAAGAGAGGAGAGTCAGGGGTTTCCCCTGGCAGCACCCCCACGGGAGTCCCTGTGCGGACCAGGAGGGACTCAGCTGGTTCTGGAAGGCACAGCTGGTGCTCCCTGCCCCCTCCCATCCCCACCCTTCTGTGGGCCCCTGGGCTTTGGCCCTGTGGGAATGGTTGCTGCCCCAAATGCCAGCCAGGACTGGGCAGAGGCTGGCGCCCAGCCTGGAGTTCCCCGCTGCCTTGGGAGCTCTCCCTTCTCTGCTCCCCCTGCCCTGAACCCGTGGTTGGGCGACAGCCAGACAAGGGTCACTGAGGCCCCTCCAAATTGCAGCCTCCTCTCTGCTTTCTGCTGCAGCAGGAGGCCTGGAAGACAGGACCCCAAGTCTTCTAGCTGCTGGCTCCCGGGTGTGGAGGGCTGCCAGGAGGAGGAGTCCAGGGGCAGGAACAGGCGCAGGCTGGTCCAACAGCAGAGAACTGAGGTCTGTGGAGAGTGTCCTGGTCCGGGGTGGGGAGACCTGGGTTCTAGACCTGTTCTGCCACTGCTGGGCCCAGTTCCTCAAGGTAAGGCTCTGTGTCTCTGGCCTCAGTTTTCCCAACTGTAAAATAAAGGCCTTTCCCGCTCTTGGACCTTGTGTTTCTTTTAAACAAAGAGAGGCAGAGGGATCTCGGAGAATCAGGGTCCCCAAACGGGGGAGGCACCTAGACAAGGCCGGGTCTATTCACCTGGTGACAAGCACGCCCTCCTTCCCCTGGCCAGCCTGTGTGCCCTTCAACACACGCATTTCGTCAACTGCAAGATGCCCCTTTCCACATTGTAACCTCTCTGAAATCGGATGGGTTTCACCATCAAGGATGTCTCAGAGCCCAGGACAGGGGTGATGAGGCGCCACCCCTGCCAGCCCCTCTCCTGGGCCCCAGCCGGCCTGGACCCTCTGTGGTGCTCTCCTCACTGTGCCATAATTGTTGGGTTCCCACGGGCAGCATCCAGGGGCCCAGAAACACATCCCCCTCCAACTTAAAAAAAATGTGACCAGCCAGAGGAGGTGACGTCAGCACCATAAACCACACAAGAGTCAGCTCAGTGCTGCCACAGTGGAAAGAAAGGCCCGACACTGTTCCTAGGCCAGCCCCTCCTGCCTCTCCCATCAGACTCCCCAGGGCCTGCGCAACCCCAGGGGTTTGGAGGATGCGGGGATAGGCAGGAGGGAGAAGAGATGCTGGAAGCAACCCCACGGACTCCCAGGAGAACGGGGCTGAGAGGTGGCACGGTGGGTGGGCCAGCCCCTGCCTGGCGCTTGGGGAGTCCGCGTGGACAGTCAGGGCGCATCTAGTGAAGGACTGACAGTCAATGTGCCCAAAGCATCAAGGACGTGCCAGGTACCACTTGGGCTCGTCTCTCAGCCTTACCCTAATTCCATCTCACCACCACCCTAGGGTCCCTCCTCCCCATGAGGTTGTGTGAGGAAACGGGGGCTCAGAGAGGCTAAGCAATGTACCGAGGGCCACACAGTCCATTAGACGAGAGCCAAGATGCCACCCAGCTGTCTGACTGGGGTCTGGTGTGCTCCTGCCCTCCAAAGCAGAGCCCACGGGATGTCCACTATAGGGGCAAGATCTGGGAGACGATGTTTCCCAAGAAAGACGTGTGCCACCAGTCCTTCCTATTGCAGGCTCGAAGCTGAGCCCTTGACCTGTACTAACTCACTCCTCACAGTGACCCTGGGAGGTGGGCGCCATCATTATTCCTATTACACAGGTAAGGAAACAGGCACAGAGAAGGTAGGGGACTTGCCCAAGGGCACACAGCTGGAAGTGGCAAAGCCAAGAATCGAACACAGGCAGTCTGGCTCCAGAGTCGTCAGTCCCTCTTAGCCACGCTGGGCCGCCAAGTCCTCCCTTAGGACCTGCCTCGTACCAGGTGGCCTCAGTCAGCCCCTGTGACACCTCTCCCAGGTAGGTGCCATTCTTGCCACTTCACAGATGATATTGAGGCCTTCACCTCCCCCCACCCCGCTGGCAGAGGGAGAACTCTCTTTGAGCTCGTGTCCTGCTGGGAGACCCCTGGGGAGGCCGGGGCGGGCGCACAGCCTCGGCAGCTCCGGCACGGACGGGGCGCACGGCGCGCCCCGGCGGGGATGCGCGCAGGCCCTGGGCGCCGTGCTGGAGCGCTGGCACTCACCTCGGGGAAGGCCCCTTCGGCGAAGACCATCAACAGCGACGTCTTCCCGCAGCCGCCGTCGCCCACCAGGACCACCTTGACCGACCGCACTCCTGGCGGCGCCTCCTCGGCCGCCGCCTGGGCCGCCCTCATCGCGGGGCCGCAGCGGGGCCGGAGCGGGGCCGGCGGGCGGCGGGCGCGGGGCCGGAGCGGGGCCGGGGAGGCCCGGCGGGGCAGGAATGTGGAAGGGGCGGGGCGGCGGGAGGAAGTCGAGCCGGGAGGGCGCGCCGGGGCGGGCGGCCGGGCCCAGGTGAGAGGCGAGCCAGGATTCCGGCGGCCGGGCGGGGCGGCCGGGCTCGGACCCTTCCCCTCCCGTGCCATTCAGCCGCTAAAGAAACATTTATTGAGCACCTCCTGGGTGCAGGCGCCGAGGCCACAGGAGGGGGCACCCAGACTCAGCCTCTGTTCTCAGGAGGGCACCGTGATCTGATGGGGAGAAGACAAGTAGCTGGACAGTGACAGTGTGTGGGGGTGGGGGTGGGGGCGGTGGACAGGGAAAGAGGAGGCACCTGGCTCACTTCCCCTGGGAGGAGAGAGGTGGGGGTCTGCCATGCTCACCTACGGGCTTGGTGGAGACAGGGACTGGGTCCTGGGGACCCAGTATAGGTGGGGCACTGAGCATTGGTGAATGAATGAATGAATGAAAGTGCATTTCCCCCAGGGCTCTGGAGACAGAGCATACCACAGTCCTCCCTCCAGGTGTTTCAGGCCAGGTGGGAAGGGAGTGACCCGGGCACGCCCTTATGGGTCAGTGGTGGCACTGCCAGGCCTGGCCCGCCTGCCCCTAGCCAGCACCAGGAAGTTTCGCTGCAGGTGGGTCACTGCCTGCCTCCCCTCTGGCTGGGGCATAATCTGGGGAAAGTAATGGAAACTTCCATCTATGAAGTGCTTGGAGCAGGGTCTGGCTGGTGCCATGTGTGAGTGGTTCCTATTCTTTAACCAACACTGATGGCCCCTCTGTGCCCAAGGGCCTGGGGACCCTGAACCGTTCAAGACAAAGTCCCTACCTTGAGAAGCCCTTGGCCTCAAATGGGAGACAGGCAGGACCACGGTGTGACGAGAGCTACAGTGGAGGGAGGGACCGGCAGTGGGATGGGCGTAGGACAGAGGGCTCCTTCCCCGGGTTAGGGGGTCAGGAAACCCTTCTGAGAAGAGAGGCCAGTCTTGAGGAAGAAGTGAGACCCTGTCAGATGGGGGAAGGGAAGGGTGTTCCAAACCGAAGGAATAGCATATGCAAGGTATGGAGGCAAGAGAGAGGGGGGTGCTTTAGGGGTCCCACAGTCCTTCCTGGCATGGAGGGCAAGGTTGGGTTAGGGAGCTGGTGCTGGGGGTGAGGCTGAGGGTTAAACAGACCTGGATAGTGGAGGAATAAATAGAGAACTGACTTGGAAACTCACTGTCACCTGATTTCCCACCCTTGTTAGCAGCCAGAATTGAAATCTTTTAAAAATGGGCACAAGGGCCTCCCCAGATCCTAGACTGAGTGTTTTCATCAAAGCTCAAAGGAACAGAGGGCAGAAGTCTTTGAGTTTCACGCCCTCGCCAAAGCAGGTCGTGACGTCATCCCATGACGGGAGATAGCACTGTCAGCCCCCTTGGAACCTCACTGTGGCCCCAAGAGGCAGCCGGAGCGGGAGTCAGGGCCCCCTGCAGAGAGGCAGGGCCCGGACCCTGACTCCTGTGCCAAGCTCGTCCCGGGCCACGGTCAGCAGGCTGAATGTTGGGGGCATCGGAGGACTTCCCCACCCTTCAGGCGCTCCTTCCTCCCCGAAACTGCCACAGGGCTGGGCAGTGAGTTGGCTGGGCTGGGTGTGTTGCCACTGAGCAGGGCGCCCCGCCCCTAGGAGTGGTGGGGAGGGGCCCCGTCCACGTGTGATCAGCTGTCAGCTTCGTCATCCCCTATCCTCCTGCTGCTCTGTCATCAGGCTTTGGGTGGCCAGGCTGGGAGGCAGGTGGGGCTGGGCCAGGGGTGGAGGGAGCTAAGAGGCAGGCAGACATGTTTGGCCTTGGTCGCTATAGAGATAATCACTCTAATGACACCCTTGACATGTGTCACACTTCAGTTTCACTGGACATTTCCTAATAATAACAGCGCCCATTAATGGATTGCTCACCATGTGCAGGCACTGTCCTCCAACAGGTGGGAATTGTTACCCCATTTCACAGATGAGGAACCTGAGACGCAGAGAGTTTAAGTTCTTGTCTAAGATCCACAGCTAGTAAGCGGCAGAATCCGGATTTGAACCCAGGTCTGCCCATGAAGCCGGGCTCTCTCTGAAATCGCACCTCCTGTGCATTATTCCATTCAGCTCTCAGACTGAATGGGCGACCTGCCTCCCCCATGCTACAGATTTGGGAACCGAGGCTCAGAGAAAGGCAGCGGCTTGTCTCAGGCTAGCAAGACGCAGAGGCAGGATTTGAACCAAGATCTCCTGGTGTTAAACCCCAGCCTCACCCTGCTCTATGCTCATGCTTCTGCAGGAGGAGGATTAGCCACCGGGCCAGGGAAATCAGTCCTGGTTGGCAGGGAATTTCCCCAAATTTCAGACATCGCTGAGCCCTGGACGGCACTGTTTTCTTGGAGTTTATTTTGGAGTGGGGAGGTGGCCCGGGTCACAGGCTGCCTCGCCAGGGTACTGTTTACTGTTTCACTGTTTTTTTGTGGCTGCTGTTTACCACCAGCCTGTGGGCAACTCAGCTCCTTGAGGCCCCACCAGTCCCAAGCCCAGAGTCCTTTGGGCACCCCACACAGTGGGTCCCTGTCCCGCAGACCCCAGCCCAGCAGAGGTGGCCAGGCCAGCCCTTGGTCTGACGTGGAATCTTTTCCTAGGGATGCAGGTGGCCAGGCAGGCTCTTCTAGCCCCCAACCAAGCCTTCAGCACCTCAAGAGCAGGGACCAAGGTCGACCCATCTCTGTAGCCCCAGACAGGAGTGCCTGTCCCAGGCTGGCACCCCACTGTGGCTCAGGATGTTGTGACCAGTTGACTACCTGGCTGGACAAACAGGGGAAAGGAAGAAAAATGAGGAAGCAAGAGAGAAAGAAAGGAAAGAAGGAAGATGGGCTGACTCAGAATAAACAAACTGAAGAAATGACTAAAGGCACATTTGGTTGCATGGATCACTGAATACAGCATGTGACCTGAATGGGGGACGAGCAGACAGGTGACCATCCTCCAGCCTCCATCTGCTCCAAGGACCCCACGGCCTTGGCCCCTCTGCTCCATTTTCTGGTACCCCACTCCCATCCTCCCTGAAGTCTCCTGCGGTCCCGGCCGAGTCTCTGCTGCCCCCGTGTGGCCGCTCTGCTCCCTGCACCATCATCATCCAGGGCTGCCTGCTCTGCTTGGGGTTCCTGGCTTGGCATGTGTGGTGTTTATGGATGGCTGAAGGTGGGGGAGAGTGGGTGCCAGGGGGTGGAACTTTAGAGGTGTGGTCCTGCCCCTTGGGATGCCTTGGCAGGCCTCCCTATGTACCCTCCGCTCCCTTTCATCCCAAAGACCAGATCCCAAGAGCCCTTGTCCTTGGCCAGAACACCTCCACCCAAAGCCTTGACCTCGAGTTTACAGAGCACTTACTGTATGCCATACACTTGGCATGTGTCATTTCATTCCAGCCTATGAACTATGTATAATTCTTATCTTCCATTGACAAATGGGGAAACTGAGGTCCAAAGGGGACAGATAATTTGCCCAAGTTCCCACAGCTGATAAATGGAGGAGCTGGGATTCTAAGCCGGGCATTTGGGCTCTAGAGCCCTACACACAGAATCCCCGAACGTCAGAGGTGCAGGGGGATTTTACAGGCCTTCTTGTCCAATACGCTCATTCTTCAGATGGGGCAGCTGAGGCTCTCCAAGGGAAGGGAGCTGTCACACAGCAAATAAGCAGCAGACCAGTCTATGGCAGGCGGAACCCAGAGGGGCCCTTTCTTCCAAGTTTCTTTCTGTCCAGCCTCCTTGAGGCCAACTCAACCCCAGCTGCCATTTGATGGAGCCCAGGGCTGGGGACGCAGGCCTCCCGCCCCCGCCTTGCCATAATTGATCCTTCTGGATGGGCTGGGAAGGTTGATAACGTGGTGGGACTGGGCGGAGAGCGATGGAGCCCTGTGGCCCAGTCTTAGTGTTTATTTAGCCTCTCGGTTTGTCCCTTCCGGTGTCTGCAGGCACAGACGACCGCAGGCAGCAGAGAGGAAGTGAAGTTTGGAGTTGCTGTCAATTTGGATTCTAAAGTGACTCATCCTGCTCCTCCCACACTCAGGCCTGGCCCAGCCAATGCCGCTGGTCAGGTCAGTGACCTTCACACCTGCGCTCTTGGGCGGGTCTCGGCCTATCCCTGAAGGCTCCCAAACACAGGGGGCCTGGGACCCTCGAGGCAGGCCCATGCGCCTGGGGCTAGAGGAGGGGGCAAGAGTGGGGAGGAGGAAGGGGCAAGACGAAATGGGGGGCTCTCCGTCTGGGCCCTGCTGGATGAACCTGAAACCTACAGGCAGCTTGACTGCCCCTCACTGATCAAGAGTGGCGCTTGCTGACTTCCCTCCTCATCCCTCTGGCCTGCTCCTGCTCAGCACCCCTCTGTGGCTCCCCACTGCCTGCAGGACCAGGACCTTAGGCCTTACCCTGGACATGAATCCTCCACAGCTTAGCCCCACCTGGCCTCCAGCCTCAGCCAGCTGTGGCTCCCCAGACACACGTGACACCTTTGTGCAGGCAGTTCATGCCTGGAGGCCCCTCTCCCTCCTCCAGGTGCACCGTCCTCCCTGCCCCGCAAGGCCAGCACTCCTGCTTCCATCTCTGGGAAGCCTTCCCTGGTGTCCACCCATCATGGGCTCCTGCAGCGGCCTGACTGGTTACCCCTGTCTGCCTGGTGTGGGCGGGGGGCTTCCACACAAGCTCTTCCTAGTCAGGCCCTGTGGTGGGCAGGCCTCCCGGGGCCTGTGGGGAATTCCCACCCAGATCCTCCTCCTCCTCCCACACTTGCTGTCATCTCCCAGGGCAGGGCAGGGGAGAGGGGGGAAAGCCAGAGTAGCCTGGGATCCAGAAGAGCTTTGCTTCTCTGCTGCCTCTTAGCTCTACCCTCAAAGAGCTGGGCAAGGGGGCGGCGTGGCTTAGTGGTTAAGAGCGTGAGATCTGGAGCCAGACAGCCTGAGCTTGAATCCCAGCTCCGAGAGCTTCTGGCTGTGTGGTCTTGGGCTAGTTACCTAACCTTTCTTTCTTTCTTTTTTTTTTTTTCCTGCTTTTTCTCCCCAAATCCCCCAAGTACATAGTTGTATATTTTAGTTGTGGGTCCTTCTAGTTGTGGGATGTTGGACGCTGCCTCAACGTGGCCTAATGAGCAGTGCCATTTTCTCGCCCAGGATCCAAACCGACGAAACCCTGGGCCGCCAAAGCGGAGTGCGAGAACTTAACCACTCGGCCACGGGGCCGGCCCCTACCTAAACTTTCTGAGCTTCAGTTTCCATCTGGGCAAAAAAGAGGACGACAACAGCACCTACCTCCAAGGGTTGCAGGGTTGCAGGCTGAGACCCAGCACTCCCTGAGCTCAGACAGCCCTTCTCACCTCCAAGCCTCTCCTTTGGCTCCCTTCTCTCGTCTTCCCCCAACTTTGCTCTAGCAAGATCCATAAATTGCCCACATTTTTGCCCACTCTTGCCCTTTTCTATATGCTGCTCCCTCTGCCAGGAATGCTTTTTCGGCCTGTCCACCTGATATGCTCCAAGAAGGAGCGCTGAAGACTCAGCTCAGCGACACCACCAGGAAGCCTTCCTTGATATTCCCTGCCACCATCCCCCTCTGCCTGGCCTGCTTCAGGGCCCCTTCTCTGAGCTTCCCAGGCAGCCCAATGGCATCGGTCCTTGTGATGGTCTCCTGACCAGACTGGGGCCTCCCTCCACTCTGGGCACCCCGCAGCAGGGGGAGGAGTGCTCACAGTAACCCGCACGGAGGCCTGAGTCCCTGATTCCTAGAGAAGAGACGGAGGTGATTCGGGGCTGAGCAGGGCTCCCTGGAAGCCCCTTCCTTCCTGCCCCAGCTTTATTTTGGTTCTAGAATCATTCCAGTCAGCATATTCAGTCCCCACCACGCCCATCCCAGGGGCACAGTCAACATGTCATGCATTTAGAGGGAGGAGCAAGGGGAAGACAAGGTGAGGGTCGTCGGCCTGCCCCACGTGGCCGCTGGGGTAGCGAGAGTCGGGGTCTCCCAGGCTGAGGAGGCGCACCAGCTGTGTGTCCCCGGGCCTTGTGCTGGCCTGGCCCATGCAGACCTCGGGGCTGGGCCACCGCTGTGTCAGATGGCTCCAGTCCCATGACCACCGCAGGCCCCCCAACATCACTGGGGATAACTGGTTGGGCCTGCATCTCCAGAGCTCACCAGGGTGGAGGATCAGAGGCAGCCAGCCTGAGAGCCCATGCTGTCCCCTGTGGGTGGCCCCGTACAGCAGATGCTGCTGCCACACATCCCCCAGCCCCATCCCTTTGACCCGGCAGGGGCACCCACCCCTCAGCTGCGAAGGGCACACAGCTGGCTGCTTCTCTGGGGCTGCCTTTGGTGGATGGGAACTGCCTCAGCCAGTGACACCTGGAAGGTGTCTGGGCAGGGCCCCTCTGGGGTGCCATTCACACATCAGAGCTCCCGTCCGCCACCAGGCTGAAGCTCCACTCTCTGGAAGCCACCGCTTGCTCGGCTGCACCGTTCAGGGCCTCCCTATCCCTTACAGGTTGTTCCCGTAGGTTCTCCCTCAATAACCCCCTTGCCTGAGAATCTCAGGTCTGCTTCTGGAACTCGACCTAGGACACCCGGTGTCCTGGGGGCTCAAACCGTGCTCCAGAGCCGCCTGCTTCCCAGTCTGGCATTCAGACCTGCCTATCCACTTCCATTCTGGCCCCCCTCGCCTTCCCCTCACTGCCACTGCTTCGGCTGCCCCTTCCTCCAAGGCCCGGCCCGCCTGCTCACCACGTCCTCAGTGCCGCCCACGGAGCCCTCTCCCACCGCTGGTCCCCTGCAGTCTGTATTCCGGCCGCCCCACCGCCCACCAGCCCCACAGGCTGAGGCATCTCTCTTCCCAGCAGGGCCTAGCCTGGAGGGACTCAACAAACACCTGTGGAGCCAATGCCTGATGTGTGCGGGACCGAACACAAGGACCCGGGTCTGGGCCTCTTCGGACCTCTGGGCTTTGTAAGGGTTTTGGTTCAAGGGAGTAGGTTTCATAGAGAATGACTCTGGAGCCAGGGTCCCAGGGGGCCTGCGGGCCTCTGCTTGGCCTGGTCTCTTGGTTTCTTCTCCCGCCCAGAGAGAGGCCCTTATGTCCACTGTGGTGGGCTGGGGACTGTGTTTGTGACAGGGAATTCACGTCCCTGCCATCTCAGGTGGCTGCTGCCCGGGACACTCTCAGTTCTTTCCCTGCCCCTCAAAGCACAGCTCCCATCTCGTCCTCCCAGCCCCCAGAGCCCTCCCCGAGTCCACACGGCTGGGCTGCCCTGAGCAGATCACCAGGGCAGGCAGATCTTGTCTTCCTGACATCCAAGGGGCTGAGTCTTATTCGTGTCACCCCTGCCAGTGCCTAGCACAGCACCTGGCCCCCAAGACTTGCACGGTTCCTATATGTGGCCCAGCCTGGCGCTGGCCTCCCAGCAAGGGTGGGGTATGCGGAGAGGCCAAGGCCCCCTCCCAGGCCAAGGGACACACCTGTTGGGGATCTCGAGATGGGAGCACAAGGGGCCAGGACCCAGCTGCCTTCCCCAGGTCCCGGCCCAGCCACAGCTGGTCCTCAGTGAGAGAAAACCCTGGCTCCCTGGACATCTAGCCAGGCCTACTCCTCCACTGCAGTCTGGACAGAGGGACCAAGATGGCTCATGGGGACTCCACTGGGGGACCCCAGCGTTCATGGCTCCAGCTGGACTATGGAGAAGAGCGTCAGAGCTGAGCTTGTACCAGGCTCCAGGCGGCACCAGCGCCCGCCCTGGCCCTGTCCCGGCTGCTAGTTTCGCCGGACGGGGTGCCACATAGACACGGGCCTGCGCAGCGTGGCCAACATCTGGTTCCAATGCGTAGTACCCATGCCGCTGGCTGACGGCCCGATGATGACATGGCCAACGTTGTCCCCACGGCCATCGCTGCTGCTCTCAGCCACTGTCACACGGAGAGACAGGTCCTGGGGAGGAAGTGACATGGGGGCTGGGGACCAAGGGCTGTGCCAGAGGTCTTCCATGGCTCCCAGGCATCAGTCTACAAATGCCAGGCCCCTGCAGCTCACTGAATCCTCACCTCTGATTGGCTCACCCCCAGCCCTCTGTTGCTTCTCCCTACACCCTGGCAGCAGTAGGTTGCCCAGGTTCAAGCGTCAGCCTCCCCACTTCCTTGCTGTGTGACCTTGGCCAGTGACTTGGGCTCTTCCTACCTCAGTTTCCCCATGTGTAAAATGGTGATAATAATAGTTCCTAGCTGTTCTGGGAACAAAATAAGTTAAAATGCATAAAGCACTGAGAATGGTGCCTGCACATAGTCAGAGCGTCTCCTGTTATTCCTAAAATACGCTCCTCTACTATCTTCCTATAGGCTGGGTTCATTACTGCAGAAGGGAAAGAACTTGCTTGAGATCAAAGTGGGAACCCAGCCTGACCTCTCTCCTCTCCCTCCTTCCCTGGTCCCAAGACGTCAGGAGGCAGTGGAATAGTGGCACTATGAGGGCGGCAGGACAAGGCAATGACCCTCAGGACCAACCAGAGATGCTGGTATGTCCGCCTGGATTAGGAACATCCTGACAGAGGCAGAGTTCTGGGCTTTCAAACTCAGACAGGCTGTCCCGGGAAGGGAGAGGAGGTGGGCTCTGTCCAGCCCCAAGGCCAAGGGGCAGCTTTTGGCTCAAGGCACAAAAGGACTTTCTCACTGTCAGGAATGCCCAAGGATGGAAGGAGCTAGTGAGTGGAGGTGGTGAGCTCCCCATCCTCTGAGGCATGCAAGCAGGGCACTGGTGTGGCCCAGGCCCTATCCTCTGCAGTTCCCTCACCCTTGGTCTGTGATATCTGTGCTGGGAGTGGGTCTCCCTGGGACACATCACCTTCCAAAGGCCATGGGGGTATGGGGACCTTAGCAGGGCTTCTGCAGGTAGAACTTCGGGAGATTTAGGGCCCTTGAGTGAGCCCTGGCTCATCTCTAGGTCTCTGCATTTCCCTCCCCCGGGAACTGACTTCCCCCAGATCTCAGCTTAGCTAATGCTCCCTGCAGAAGCCCCTTCCGACTGCCAAAGTCTGGCATGCTCTTAGTGGGTTAGGACCATCTGGGGACATTCCTGCCTGTCCCTTGTGGGCACCAAGGAAGCAGTGCCTGTGTTCTCAGCACCCACCTAGGGCAGGTACCTAGAGGGTGCTCAGTAAATGCTTCTGGACTAGAAAGGTGACAGCTTGAAACAAACCATCAGCACCCGCAGGAGCCCTGAGAAGCTAGGCCGGAGGGGATAGAGTGGCCCAGAGCCCTGGGGGTGACCTGGCCTGGCCCCTACCCCTGCGCCATTCCCCCCTCACCTGGAGCACAATGGCTGGCACCGAGAAGATCATGGCTTCGTTGAACACTGGGTTGGGGTCATCCCTCTTCACAGCTGTCTTCTTTTTGCTCATCTTCCTCCCATCCTGCAGCAGGTACACCTTGACGAAGGGGTCTGTGGGAGGGCCGGGGGGGGTGGGGTGAAGGCCAGCGCCACACTCACTTGGCACAGCCCTGCCCGGTCCCAGCGGCCCGCTGGCTCCAACTCCCCAAAGCTTCCCTATCGCCATTATCTCCTGCAGTTTGCCATTGGTCCTTTATTTCTTTCCGATTTTACAGATGAGCAAGCTGAGGCTCACACTGGAGTCAGGAGAGGAGCTGGGCTGTGGCAGCCCTCGTCCCAGCCCACGCATGTGCTCCCCTCACATGACGCTCTGGGGAGCTCGGCAGACCCACCGCTTTTCATTCTATAAATGGCCTGAGTGCAGACGTCAGCCCTGAGTCACTGGGCGCCCGCTCAGCGGAGCCTGACTCAGTGATGTGCAGACCTGAAATAACAAGTCACTGCTCGTCACCTACCGCCCACTGGTATCCTTCTGCGCCTGCCTGGACCCCGAGTCCCCTCAGGCTCCCAGGAAGTCGGGCTCCCTCAGCCCTCTGTCTTCAGTTACCCAGGGCTGAGGCTCCTGCAGGCCTAGGGCATCAGGTCCTGCGTGGCACCCACACCATCCCGGTGGCCCTGGTCCCTATTTGGGATCTGGGATGCACTTCGACCTCTGGGAATGGAGCCTCCACCATGAATTCCAGTTCTGGGAAGCAGGTGCCCACCTTGGTTTCTTCCCAGTGCCCCCACCTCGAGCGCTGCCTCCTGCTCTCAGGCTCCCGTCTGTCCCCACCAGGGGCTCCCTGCTACCCTCAGCGGTTCCCATGTTTCCCCAGCCAGATTAATCCGCCCACCGTGCGCAGCTCCTGAGCTCAGCCAAAGCCGGGGGTGGGGAGGCCTGGCAGCGTGCCCCACACCTGCTGGTGCCTCCAGGTGCCCAGGGCTTGGCAGCTGGGCCACAGCTCCCAGCAGCCACATGGAGGAGCCAGGCAGCCAGCAGGGCCTTACCCGCTGTGGTCTTCTCGTTGGTCCAGATGAGATTCTTGGCTTTCACCACGACCACGGTGAGGCGCTCGGCCGTAGGGAGGTAGCTAAGGGAGAGCAGGATCTCGCCCACAGCGTCAGCGGCCTGGGGAACAGGTGGCTGGCTCAGAGGGCTCCTGCCCCCTGAACTTGAGGGCTCCAGGGAAAGGCAGAAGCTTCCTTCTCCACTGAGAAGTTGCTGTTCTCGGGGTCCCTTACAGCAGGGCACCAGGCTGGTAGGACTGAGAAAGGGACCCCCTCCCCCACTCCATGAAGCATGCGCCATCCCCTACTCCCATGGGGTATGGGTCCTGCCTTGGAAGGAGCGCCAGAGGTTGCCTGTCAAATGTAGCAATCAAATGCAGTTATTTTTCCTCATTCCAGACCAAGGAAAACATTCTGTGGCCATAGCATATAGAGGCCCAAGTAGACTAGAATTACTAGATCATTTGCTAAAATAACAATTATGCTCCCCCAGCATTTCTACACCTATAAAGGTAAACTTCAGCTTGGCCTCTGTCTGAAATAACTCAGTTTATGGCCAGAGGAGTACTGCTGTACTAGAGGAGCAGAGCTTCCCAAGGTTTGGTGGTAAGAGCAGTAGAAGAGCTGTAAACAGTGGTCAGAGTGTTTTTCATTGGCATGCAGTAAACTGAGTTTCCTTGAATTTGGCTCAGGTCTCTTTCTCTAATTTCCTAAAGTTGTTGGTGTTCGGACTGCTGCTGTGGAGTCCCTCCTCTGAGTGTATGCGTGTGACACTGTCTTCATGGGTGGACAAGTGGGTAGACTCACCTTGTTCTGGTCCTGTAAGTAAAGCCAGCCACTGAAGGGCTGCAGTGGGAGGTCAAGTACAGAGAGCTTCAGCTCCACCACCCCCGTGCTGACATTCCGCTCGTCCTCATCGATACCGAACACAGAAAACCTCAGGCTTTTCTCCTCCAGGGCTGCAGGGTCCAGGGGGATGGAGAATTTCTCGTCGAAGAAGATGGAGTAGGCGTTCCTCTGGATCTGCAGAGAGAAAGGGCCTTGGAAGGAGTTCCGAAGCTGGGGGGGAGGAGGCAGCCAGGGGCCTGTGAGGCCATGGTAGAGAGAGAGCACTGGATAGGGAGTCTGGAGACCCAGGCTGGAGTCCTGACTCTGTTGCCCCCACAACCTAAATGTCAATGCTTCCTTCGGTGGCTCAGCCTTGGTGATTTAAAAGCTCCCCCGTCTTCCTCTCAATGGTGGCCAAACTAGTGGCCTGGCATTCAAAGCTTCCACAGTCAGATTCCAACTAGTTCCCACAGCCCCACAGCAAAGCGCTCGCTGAGCTGGTCTCCATCTTTCTTGTGTGCATTCAAGTCCAGCCCTGGGCCAGGCGGGCAGTGCTGTGGATAACTGTCTGTGGAGTCAAGACCATGGACGTCCAGCCCCCGCAGAGCCCGGCCAGGACTGCCTGAATGCTGTGGGATGGAGGAGTGGGTGGAGTGACTATGGGAGGCTGGCCAGACTCAGTTTCCAAGCCCGGTCCTGCCTGGTGGGCGCCACTGGCCTCCTCCCAGGAAGCCGTGGGCAGGCCCCTGAGAAGGGGCTCTCGAGGTCGCTGCTCCCCCTTCCGTGGGGGGCTGCCTTAGTCACTGCCTGGCGATATTTAAAGAGAGGAGCTCTCATTCCTGGCACCTCGCCTGAAGCTGGGGGGTTGCCCAGCCCGGAGGCAGCCACACACTTGCTGGGATTGGCTGGGCTGTGGTGCTAAGAAGCCTGCCTTGTTGGGAAGAAATCCGCCGGCCCCTCCAGGAGCCCTGAAACACACTCTTTGGTGGCTGCCCGGGCTGCTGGAGGGCTCCTCTCATGCTGCTCCCCCGGAACTACGCTCCTCACCCAGTTGCCTGCTTGAGATTCAAGGGCTCCTCCCCCATGGCATAAAGCCCACCTCCTGATCCTGACCTCGGCATTCAGGCCCTTCATCATCCTCGGCCAGACGCTCCTTCCTCTGGCCAAACTAGCCTCTCCGCTGGCCCCTGCCCACAGGAGCTCGGGCTCCCTGACCATCTGTTCTCTGAGCACACGGGTGGAGGAAAATGGGAACCCCAGGGGTGGGTCCTCGATCTCCTGCTCACGTGCCGGGGTTGTCTTGGGCAAAACACTTTCCTGAGCCTCAGTTTCCCCATCTGCAAGATGCCCTTAGTCCGTCTCGTTGGTGCTAACGAGAGAATCACAGATGTGTTGGGTTCTGTGAACCAGGTTCTCCGCACACAGCAGGCTGTGGTGGCTGCCGTCTGTCAACGTCCCCACTCAAGGGACATGTCCAAAAGCACCCAAGGCCCTCCAGGCAGCCCAGCCCATAGGCAGCGTGGATCCAGGCTCAATAGGAACCCTTGACGGTCCTGAGAGAGAATCTATTGAGTGTTTACCAAGGACTGGGCTAAGGGCTTTGCATATATTAATGCACCCGCTCCTCAAGAATTATGACGCCCATTTGACACACAGAGAAATTGAGTCACAGAGAGCTTAGGTGACTTACCCAAGGTCACTCTGCTAGGAAGTAGGGCACCGGGATTTGAACCCAGGCAGTCAGGCTTCAGGGTCCTGCTCCTAACTACCCACTGGACTGCCTCCCGGAAGCTGGGCCTCCCCCTCTTGGGGCCCACATGCACTTGGCTAATGGTCAGTTCTAGATCCTCCTAGAGTGCGGGGGGCAGGGTGGGGTGGGGGAGGGATGACAGTGTCCACCACTGAGGAACAGCCAGTTCTCAGCATCATAAAAGTGATGGGGCACAGGTGGCTCTCCAATGAGTTAGGGGCACTTGGTCCTGCAGGTCCCCAGGCTCCTCCTGAACTGGTCAGAGGTCATGGTACGTTGACCTCGCCCACCTCGAGGACTCCCGGCAGCCGCGTCTGGACCCCCATCCAGCCTGGAGCTACTGGCCGCCGGTGCTGGGCAGCGAGGGGTGCTTCCTGCAGGCTTTGCTCCCTTGCGGAGCGACCGTGGAGGGTGGCCTGGCGGGGGTGTGCCGGGGCCTCTCCGTGGCCCTCCCTGTTTTCTCTCCACCCTTCCCCACCCTGCTTTCCTGCCAAGGAGTGGACCTCCACGGGCTGCATCAACAGGCTTCCTTGGCCTCTGGCTTCCGGTGGGGTCAGCCAGTGGGGTCACTGGAGGGAAACTGGAGGTTGGGGGGCTTATTCCCCAGGTCCTTCTCTGTCGTATTGCTACAGTCTGACTGTGTCCCTTGACCAAAGGGCACAGTGCCTATCAAGGTGGCCTTCTCCACATACCTGTCTCCTTTTCAATCCAGTAACCTCTCCTTCCCCTCATCCCTTCAGACCAGGTGAACACGCCATCCCTGAGGTGGCCCCACACCCCACCCACACCATTGTTAACAGTCCTTATTAAGCTCTCCCCAAATTAGCCAACTTGAGTATGTCATCCCTTCCCTGCCAGGACCCTAAGCTCACTCAGGGGACAGGTGTGCAAATGGACAATTACCACACACTGGATTCGTGTGGCCCCCCCAGCCCCCACTTACCCGGGAAATGCCCACGATCTGCTCGTCGGGCAGCAGGCTGACACGCATGAAGCAGGACTCGAAGCTGCCTTCCTCCCGCTCCAGGAGGTCCTTGCCCTGCAGCACGGCCACGTGGAGAGTGTGGGAGGCGGCATCGTAGTCCATGCTCACCTCCACCTGGCCCAGCGTGAAGTCCTGCCCAAAGGTGTTGCTCACAGAGGAGATGGAGTTCAGGGAGTCAGCCGACTGGGACTTCCGGAGGGGCCCGTAGGGGGCCAGGTCCAGCTCACGGCCCATCAGCTCCAGGGGCCCCAGCTCGCTGATGCTCTCAAAGGTGTCCTCGATGCTGAGGCTGCCTTTGCGACTGGGTGGTCCTCGAGTGGTGGCCCGCTGGGCATTCCAGGCAGGCACTCTCTGAGGGTGAGAAAAAGGGACATGGAGCCTCGCAAGGGCATACACACGGTCTTGGGAACACGGCAAAGAAATGCGCTAAACCCTGTGCGTTCAAGGCACCTCCAAGTTCCCCCTTCTGCCAAAACAGGTCATGCCTTGGGTAGGAAGGTCCTTGTTTAATGTTATTTCACTTCACTCAGTTTTCTCTCTAACCAGGATGGAAGAGAGCTTTTTCACAAAACTGTTTATTTATATGGACTGAGTTCCATACGTAAAGATGTTCATTGCAGTGATGTTTATAAAAAAACAAAACAAAACAGTTAGTAACCTAAGTGTCCAGCAGAAGGGGAACAGGTAAGAATACTAGAATATAGCTACTCAACAGATGATCAAGCGGCCTCAAAGGAAGTTTACAAAAATGTCTACAACACAAGAAAGCTTTCATGTTGGGTAACACTCACCCTATTATTAAAATTTTCCTTTTCTCCAAATTGACCTTGGCATGTGAGAAAACAAAAGCCTTTGTCCCCTAAGCATCTCTCATGTTCCTGCATAGTCTTTATCACCATAATTTTTAACACCCCCCCCCAATTTGCCATTGGGCAGGTAGCCATCATTTATTTTACCACCCCCTGCTGTCAGACATTTATGTCGTTTCTAGTTTTTCCCAAATATAAATATCGGAGCATCAAATAGCTTTCTTAAAATCCTGGCTTAGAGGACACAGTCCTTTTGAAAGCTTTTGACACATGTTGCCAATTTATAGTCCCCCCCAAGAGAATGAGAGATAGTCCCCTCTGAAACCCCCAGGGAGTGAGCATGTGGGACCCTTATGTGGTAACACATTCTGGCTGTGCTCTCTGGAACTCTACATGATGTTAGAAAAATTCTCTGCCAAGTATCAAACGACCAAACACCCAGCAATGTATACTGAGAGCCCTAAAAACGTTTGTACTCCCCGATACAGTAACTCCACATCTGGGCATCCACTCAAAGCACATAATCACAAATGAAGACAAAGTTTTACATATCAAACATTCACTGCATATTTATAATGGCATTTAGTAAATCATGGCACACATAAAAAGGAACCTTACCCAGCCATTAAAATGATGTTTTATGATAGTGTTCAACAATACGGGAAAACGCTTCAGCTATAAGTGAGATAAAAAGAGCAGAGTACAACATTCTATGCAGAAATGACACCCATTGTGTAAAGACTATGCATGGAAAGAAGACGCAGGGGGTAGATTAAAAATATTAGAAAGAAATCAATCAAAATGTCCATAGTTGAAAAACAGTTAACAGCCGTTGCATTTTGGGAGAGGTTTTTCTCCTTATTTATATTTTCCTGTACTTTTCACAGGACAGTTTTGTGAAAATTGAAAGCATTCATTCATTCAACAAATATTCACTGATTAACGAGCATGGGGCTACGTGGGTGACACGGAGGAGGACGAGGGTCCCCGTTCACAGGAGGAAATTACCCAGGAGGGAGCGAGGTGGGGAGGGAGTGGAGGCTGATCCCAAGAGTGGACAGTGGGGCGTGGGGCACACAGTTCGGGGTGCGCCCTATGAGAGCAGGAGCGAAGGCTCACCTTCTGCCTGGCCTCTGCGTAGGTCTCGCCATACTTCTGCTGAAGGTACCGGTAGTCGTAGTTTGGGAATGGGGAGGGGCTGGGGAAGCTCCCCGACGTCCAGAGCTTCCACAGGCTCACAGCTGCGATTCCCAGCAGTGCCAGGGCCCCCGCAGCGTAGACACCAACCTCCCAGTCAGGGGGGCTCTTGATGACTATAAGGCAAGAGCAGCCTCTCATTAGTGGACCATGGGGCCTCTCAGTGGTGACAGATCCCCACCCAGGGAGGGGGTAATTCAGCACTGACTTACTTATTCATTGAACAAATATTTATTAAGTGCCTACTGTGTGCCAGGCTCAGTGCTAGGTCCTGGGGATCCAGTGTTGAACAAGACATACACTCTCTATGACTTCTGCTTCTATCCCCTTTTCCACAAAAGCATACGTTTCTATCAGAAGCGCTATGTGGCTAGAGGAGATGAAGAGCTGTGAACAATGGCTAAACATTCATTAGGCTTTAGGTAAATAGGGTTGTTCTTGCCTCCTTGAGTTCTCTGACCTCATAGCCTTCAGAAGATCTCTTGCTTCCAGACCATCAAAGCAGCCTTTTGGGGTCTGGGGGAAGAGGAAGCGGATTTGGGGGAGAAAAAGAAACGACCTCATTTTTGCCTCTAACCTCCTCTAGAACAACCCAATGTCAACCAATTGATGAATAGATAAATAAAACGTGGTCTATCCATACAATGGAATATTAGTCAGCAATAAACAGGAAGGAAATCCTGATACAGGTTACAGCATAAATGAACCTTGAAAGCATCATGCTAAGTGAAAGAAGTCAGTCACAAAAGACCACATGTTGTATGATTCTACTTATATGAAAAGTCCAAGATAGGCGAATCTATACAGAGAGAAAGCAGATGAGTTATTGTCAGGGGCTGCGAGAGTAGGGGGAAATGTGGAGAACAGGGTTTCTTTTGGGGTGATGAATAGATTGTAAAAATGGAACGTACTGATGGTTGCACTGTGGGAGTGTCCTCACCCAGCACGGTGCTTGGCACATGGCAGGACCAGACATGTGGGGAGGTCATCCTCCTACCAGAAGACATGGCTCTGATTCCCAAAAGAAGCCCGTGAGACAGTGGGATTCATTTTGCAGGAGGTCACACTGGTAGCATATACAATTCTCTAAACCATTCTCTGTGTTGCCTTTATACTCAATTCAAATGGGGAAACTGAGGCACACAAAGACCTTGCCCAAGGTCACAGAGCCAGAAAGGGGTGGTGCTGGGATTCCAACTCTGGCAGCCAGACTCCAGAACAAGCAGCGTAACCACTGCCGGGCAAATAAATAGACAAAACAGAGTGATGGGCATCATGATGGGAAAAGCCCAAGAGGGCTTCCTGGAGGAGGGACATCTAACCTGAAATATGAAGCAGGAGCAAGAAGTGTGCAAGGTACCAGGGACTGGGAGTTCAGGGTAGGAAAAAGAACAGGTGTACAAAGCCCAGAGGTCTCAGAGGACCCGGGGGAGGGAGGGGGTGGGGCATTTGGGGCTGGAGGGGGTCCTCATCGCTGCTCCTGAAGCCCAGCCGCATAGGGAGGGCTCATGCAGCAGTGGTGGCCCCCTGACAGTGGGAGGCCTCCCCCTGCCCTGTTCTCCTGAGCCTGGCAAACTCCAGCCAGAATCCACGATGCTTGCCCTGGCCTTCATCCAGCACTCAGCACCCGCGAGATGCCCACCTCCACTTTCTTGAGGAGAACTGAGCTGAGAGGCTAAAGGACACAGCGATTTATCGGCTCAAGGCCACAGTGGGGAGACACACAGAGTCTGGGTGCCAGTTCCTCGGCTCTCGGCAAGCCAGCTAACGTCTCTGGGCTTCAGTCTCCTCGCCCAGAAAAAGGAGGTGACGACAACAACATCCCGTATCCAGTGGTTCCACGGGGGGAATTTACTCTAAGGGAAAAATCCCGACAAGTTTTATGTCTGGTGAGTCATCGGGGCTGTATTTATAACAGCAGAAATCTGGAAACAGCCTGAGGGTCCGACCGAGGGGGCCGGTGGTGCTGTCTTGGGAGGGAATGTCACTGGCCTTAAAGAATGACAATTGAGGTCATTAGCATGTCACTGTGGCGATGCACGGAAATGTTCTGGGCATTGTTAAGAGAAAAAAAAAGTCAATCCTCAACATGGTAGAAACACATGATTTTGATGTAAAAGTCATACAGTGTGTGCACAAGGGCTGGTTGGCCCAGGGAGACGTGAGAAGAGCAGGAAGTAAGGATGGGGGTCCGTGAGCAGACCCTATTCACTCCTGACTCCTGTTGCTAGAAGGTAATTTGTGGGCTAAATAAGACCACAGTGAAGACCTGCAGAGGCCCCAGGGCCAGACCTGACGAGGCTCGAGGCTCGGGAGGTCCTGGGAGTCTGGTGAAGAGGGGAGGGGCTGGGATACCAGGGGATCTGGTAAAGTGCAGAGTGAGGTGCACACGCGAGCGGCTCCTGCTGAGACGTGCACGCTGCCCCAGCTGGCTCACAGCAGGGCCCGGGTCCTAGCAGGGGGTGGGCACAGAGGCCTGAGGTCCCAGCAGACCAGGGCACCGCAAGGTGACAAGGCAGAGCAGGGCTCCCCTGAGAATGAGGATCCCAGGGGGCTGAGGGACTGAAGCCGGCACCCTGGTTGGCAGAAAAGGGGCGCAGGGCCGGGCAGGCAAAAGGAAAAGCCTCAGGAAGGTGATAGGAAATGACGACAATTAATGCTCATTTATTTATTCATTTTATTGAATACCAGCCTTGGGACGGTATGGGAAGAATCCCCAGGGAAGTGAGGTCTAAGCCGAGACTAGAAATGAGGAGGAGGTGGAGGAATCTAGTGATAATAGCTTCTCTTACTATTTACTATGCGCCAGGCCCTGTTCCAAGCACTCCTTGTACATTAACCCCTGAGTCCTCAGAACAACCCTGGGAGGAAGGCTCTGTTACTATCCCCATCTTACAGGGGAGGAAGCTGAGGGAGAGAGGAGATACTCGCTGCTGGAAAATCTGGCTCGGGATCTGCGCCTGCAACCTCCACCTGGGTTGTGGGGACTTAGCCAGGCCGACGCAGGGAACTGCTCCAGGCAAAGGCCTGGAGTTGGGAGACAGTGGTGTTCGCACAGTGTGGGGTGCTCTTTGAACCTTCCCAGCATCCTTGAGGCCGGGCCTGGTTGCCCCCATTTTACAGATGAGTCAGTGGAGGCTCAGAGAGGTTTCCTCACCTGCCCAAGGCCATGCCAGGGCCTGGGCCAAGACCTGTGGGCCTGCAGGTGAAAAGTGAGAAACCCTGGCTGGGGGTTGGGAAAGGTGGTCCCTGATGCTCCCTTCAGCTCCGCCCGGGGCTGGTGGGGGGCTGTGCCAGGGGAGGAGCTGGAGCGATGGGAGCACTGGCCAGGTAGTCAGCAGAGCTGGGTTCATGTCCTGACCCTGTTACTTACTCACGGTCCCTTTCCCTCGCTGAGCCTCCTTTCTCCCATCTGTAAACGGGGAGGGGAACATAAGGAGAAAAGATGGGATCTGTTTCAGCTCTGACATCATCCACCATCAGTTGGAGTGTGTCTGGTGTCTTGAGGCCATTCCCAAGTTCAGTGCCTGCCGGGGCACACACGGGAAGGCGGGAGCTGCGTCCCAGGTATTTGCCATCCCTGGACTGGGCCATCTCTGAGTTCAATGGCCCATGGATCTAATGTCAACCTTCCTGGGTTTCCTCTCACTTGGCCACTTGACAGCATCCAGGAACGGCCCCGGGTGGGCAGATTCCACGTCACAGGCTCACTGTGAGGAAGCAGCGGGACACGGGCTCTCCTGGGGGATCCCCTCAAGTCAAACAGAGGGGAAGGAGCCACTGACGCAGAAAGAGGAAGAGACCTCAGACTGGTCCCAGCCTGGTGTCCCCAAGGCTGTGTGGCCTTGGGCAAGTCATTGAGTGTCCTTACCAGTAAAACGGGGCCGTTATTAGTGTCCTGGGGACACCCCCCACCCCAGGCCTGGTGGGCGGGTCCTGTGAGATGACATGCTGGCCACTGAGACTCACCGCTCAGGTGGTATTCTGCCACGTCCACGGCCATGACGCCTGCTGCGGTGGCTGAGACTGGAAAGGAGAGGAGTGTCAGTGGAGGGGGCTTCAGAGGGTCACCAAGCCCGACCCTGGGCCCTGGCCTCCCTGGCGCCTGTGCACCCATCATCCGGAGTGCACACTCAGCCGTGAGGGGGGCCCTGTGCAAAAGTAGGTGGTTTTTTAAAGTAGCATTTTAAAAAATGGTGTTTAAAGCTCATTTTGAGCCCTCCAGACTGCATTTCAGGGTTGCTAAAACACAAGTGACATTTGAATTTGCCTTGAGAACTTCCCTGTCTGTCTGGCTGAGGCCTTGCCAGTGATATGCGAATTTCAGACTCGTTTTTAGTATGTCCAAATACTGTGAGGGACATACTTACACCAAAAAATGACACGTTGTTTCTCTGTAACTCAAAAGCTTCTGGACTTCCTGTATTTGTATTTGCTAAATCTGGCACCCCCACCTCATTTCCATCCTAGGAACAAGAGGCTGACCAACAGCGACTCCGGCACTCAGTGGAGCAGCCCCTCAGGGTGCTCGCCGAGCCTGACTTCAAACGCTTTCATCTAAATTGGAAAGGACAGCCTGCCTTTCTGCAAATTTTATTATCAGTCCTTTCACTGCTTGGGATGGTTTCCTCCCCACTTTATTCTCCACTCCCAAGTTTTATGAACCACTAAAGGTCTAGGTTGTTCTAGAAAGGTCCGGGGGCTCATACAAGCCATTACCCGAACCCCGGTGACTACACGTAGGTTTATTATTGTTGTTGCTAAGAGGTAAATCTGGCTCACAGAGATGTTCAAAATGTAGGAGGGCGGGTGTTGAAAAAGGAAGGCTGGAATGAGCTGTATTGGTCTCAGCTCAAGGGACAAGCAAGGACAGGAGACCTCCCAGCCCAGCCTCCACGATCCCTCGTGGTGCAGAGAGGTGCCTAAGAACCGACAAGGTGAGCGATACGGGGGCGGCCCACGGGGCGTAAGAACCGCAGGGTGCTTGCCTACCCAAGGGCAGCTGCTTTTCTCTTCCCGTGGGAATGCCAGCCCAGCACAGCTGGCTCTTGAAAGAAAAGCTAGATACCTGGATTTTTTATGTGCAGGTTCTTGGTTTTTAAATGTTGCAAGCAATTCACAAAAAATGTAAACGCCGTTCAGGCACAACGTAAAAAGACCCCGGGCTGTGGCTAGCCTGTCTGCAACCCCTCGAAGCGTTCTATCAACTCCCTTTGGGACTGGGGTCAAATCAGGGGGTGAGCATGTTCAGGAATCCTAAGGTTCTCCCCAGTGTGCGGCTTTGGAGCCAAGTTGGGATGCCTTGATCCAGACAGTGTTAGCCAGCACATTTGGGAGTGCCATAAGTCCCAGGGCGGGAGGCCTCGAGGAGCAGGGCAGACCAGGGTTCTGGGGCGAACCTCTGCCAGGGGCCCAGACAGCTCCTTGCTCCCAGCTCCCGTGATGATGCCCCACTCCATGGTGAGATGCGGGTTGTCATGGTGATGGTAGGTAGGCGCTACCCAGGAAGGGCTCCACCCATGCTGACTTGAGTGGAGGCTCCTTCCTGGGCCCTGGGCTGGAATCAGGATAATGATAGCTAGCCTTGCTGCACTCCTCACACCCAAGCAGGCTCTAAGCCTTTGCATATATATGACCTCATTTAATCCCCTAACAGCCCCTGAGGTAGATACTATTATTATCTCTGATTTGCAGAGGAGAGTCCTGAGGCATGAAGGTAAAGTCATTTAGGTAAAGCCATTGCCCCAGGCCACACAGCTAAGAAACTGTTCAACCCAGGCCATCTGGCTCCACGTTCCTAACCCCTGTGCCTTACTGCAGGCTGGCATATGGCTTCAAAAGTTTCCTAAGGACCTGCAGGCCAAATTGGGCACTGTATACAAGCCCCAGGTGGCCCTCGTTCCTGGCAGAAGGGGATCTGGACACACCGAAATACACGGAATCCACACGCCCCAGCCTGCCTCTGCCTCGCTAGGAATCCAATTTCTCTCCTGCTCACCTGGCACAAGCCAATTTCATGAGAGTGGGGCCACGCTGGGACACCCAATGCCAGCAGCATGCTAGCAGGCGCTGGGGACACCCCTGCAGTAAGTACACATGGTACAAGACAGAGCCCAGATCTGCTCTATCAGACCTCTGGCCGTCCAAGGGCCCCCATCCCTCCAAGGCTGTTCCAGCGCAGACCCCAGACTCCCACACTGCCCACATTTCCCCTCTCCTCATCACAACACCCCTGCCTGGGAGCTGTGATTTCAGTGAAGGTGTGAATGGCTCTAGGTACACCCCCAGCCAGAAGCTCCTGCAGGGGTCCCCTGTGAAGGGGCAGAAGCGGGACAGGAGGGAGGAGAGAACTGGGAAGGGAGATGCACAGGCTTGGGGCTGGTGGGGGGGCGGGGGCAGCCAGAGCACAGGGTTTGAGGTCAGCTTCTGACCCCAGAATCCCAGATTCTGTCTGAATCCCGGATCTGTCCCCTGCCTAGCTCTGAGCGTCGCTTGTCTCATCAGTTAATTGGGGCTCACAACTGCCCTTCAGGGTGGAAGGAGAAGCCTGGCCGGCCTGGCAAATACTAGCTGCTGTGGTTATTGGCCTCGCAATGGTCCAAAAGGCCCCCTAGGCCCTAGTTTGAACAGTGGGATCACGTGGGCAGCACTACCAGCCTGTACCTTTTTTGTGCGTGTTACAGTGAGTTGCCAACGTTTAAAAATTGGAAAATTTCCTATTAAAAATGGATTTCTAAAAAAAAAACCCGATGGATTTCCAGTTTCCCTTTAAACGATAGAAGCTCTGGGGACAGTGGGTCTATATCCTCCGTATCCACCCCCTCTAACAGCCAGAGCTGGAGCTGAGCAGGCTCTGCCCCTCCACATGGGGCATTTGCTCTTCAGGCCTGGAACCGCTCCCCCCACATCTTCCGGAACCTGCTGGCCCCTGGAAGCATCTCTGTTCATGAGCCTGGTAAGCAGGCCTTCAGATGAGCTGAGGGGGGATCAGAAAAGTTAAATGGCTTGCCCAAAGCCACACAGCCAGCCGTGGCTGCTGCCCAGTCCAGTGCCTCTTCTATTAGTAGTCACAGCCCCTGTGCCAAGGACTTCATGCATCGCTTCCCTATCACCTCTCCCAAGACTCCCTATGGGGCACATCCTATAATTAGCCCCACTTCACAGAGGAGGAAAGTGAGGCTCAGAGAAGGGCAGTGGGTTTGCCCAAGGTCACCCAACCAGGAAGCAGAAAGCTGAGACCGAGCCAGATCTGGCTGCAAAGCGAGTGCCCTTCTTAATGCCTTTACCCGCTATTCCCGAGACCCCGGCTCTACCTCACCGACCACGGGCTCCCGCGGGCAGCCTGGAGGTCTGCCAGGCAGAGGGGTTGCGGCTTCAGCTGGGAACAGGATGCTGACAAGGCACATCTGAGGCCAGGGCGGCCTGTGACCAGAGCTTCCCCAAGCTTCTGACACACAGGAAATGGGTCACAGCAGGGGTGAGCCAGACTTGCCCCAACCCTCGTCTGAGCTCCTAGATCCATGTCCCTTCCTTGGTCCCCCTCCCCAGCCAAACCCTAAACTGCATGGAGCTTGCTCACTGCAAACAGCTCTAGGTTCCAATCCCGGCTCAATCATACCTACCTGGTAATATCCGCCCTTTGCTGTAAGAATGAGACCCAACATATGCTAAATGCTCAGAACGGCGCCTGGCCCATAGCAGGCGCACAGTCTAGGGCTGATGATTGGATGGACAAATGGATCCCCACTTTCCAGATGGGGAAGCTGGGGCCCTGGGTCACTCAGCATACGAGCAGCCACACTGGGATTGGCGCCAAAGTGCAATGGATCTGGGCCTGGGCTCTTGGCAGCCATGCCACCTCCTGACCAGGCGTTTCGGAGTGGAGGCAGGTGGGATGAACTGCCACTGGCCTTACTGGAATCCGACCACAGCCGAGGCCCCCTCCTGGGCTTGTCAGACAAAGGGCCTTCCAGGAATTTTGTAGGGGACAGAGGCCTCGTGTCTCTGCTCCCCCCGACCCCATTTCCTTGCTCACTCTGTCCTCACATCACATCTCTGGCCGGCAAGGTGCTGGCTCCCCCTGCCCTCACGCTGAGGCCAGCAGGTAATGGGAAGGATGGGGGGGGGGAGGCGGGTACAGGGCAGCCCTCGAGCTCCCAGGGTGCGGGCCTCTATGGGCTCTCTGGGTTTGAAATCCTTTTCAAGTGCTCCTCCCATTTCTGAGATAACCACATCCTGCTACCATCCCCCCCCCCCCCCAAGCCCACAGAAACCACAGTACAGATGGGCTGGGGTGGTGGTGGCTGGCATTCATTGGGCACCTGTGTTCCAGGCACTGTACCAAGGACTTGCTGTGTTATTTCAGCAAGTCCTCCTTGCCGCCCTCTCAGGGGGCTGCTGCTCTGCCCATTGGACTAGAAACAAAACTGAGGTACAGGCAATGACTTGCCCATGTCACCAGAGCTGACAAGAGGCTCAGTCCAAACGTGAACCCCAGGCTGGGAGCTCCCCCTGGCCCAAACTGCTTGGGGAAGGTTTCAGAGTTCAGAGAGGGGAGGCGGGGGCTTGGGCGCTCGCGTGACCCTTCTCCAGACTGGCAGGGTTAACTTAGGTGCCTGCTCTGAGCCTCAGTTTCCCCATTTCTAGAAGGAAGCACACTGCTGTTGCTCTCCAAACCTGTCAACCCCTGCCTCGGGAAGGGGATGACATTCCAGGGAGCAGGGTTTCCAGGCACTTTGGGGTAGGGGTGCCTCACTGACTGAGGAGTGGGGCACACAGTCCCTCTGCAGCCCCCAGAAGAGGGGTCACCAGGATGGCTGACTCAGGGCTCCTCCACCCACAGGCCTGGCTCCAGGCGCTCACATTCGGCCCCACACCCTCTTCAGCCCAAATCTAGAGCCCGAGGGGGCAAGCTTCCTCTCCCAAAAAGCAGCGCGTCAAAGGTTCCCAGGGGCCCCTGGAAAGCCCCCGACCCAGGCCGGTGACGCCTGACAGAGGCTGAGGATCTTCTCCCGGGATCGCAGAGCCTCCTGGAGCTGGGGTGCGACATGCCTCTCAGGACCGGGGCATTTCCTGAAGACCCAGCACCCCTACCGTGGGAACCCCCAGGGTATATGAGGATCAGAGTGTAGGGGGCTGACCCCGAAGCCGCGAGGGGGTGTGAGGCGGGGCAGGGGGAGTTGGGATAGTCAGGGTGCTGAGTGTGAACGTGAGGGGCGTGCACACTCGCCTGGGGAGGTGTGTAAATGGCCGAGTGAGCCGCGTGTGTGCACACGCGGGGCGGGCGTGCGGGACGCGATGCGATGCGCAGTGCGCGGAGTGGCCGGGCCGGGGAAGGGCGCCCGGCGTGCGCTGTGCCGGGCGTGCGTGTGCAAGCGCGGCGCGGGTGTGCGCTCCGCGCGGGTGTGCAGACGCGCAGAGCGCGGGGAGCCCGGGGGTCCGCGGCACGGGGAGAGGGCACTGCGTGCGCCCGCGCGCCGGACGCCCATCCCGGCGCTGTGCGGGGGGCGGCCAGGTGCGTACTCACCCCGGCTCCACCGAGGGGCCGCCGCTCCCGCTCGGGCTCCGGCTTGGGCTCCGGCTCCCGGCTCCGGGTTCCCGGCCGGCCTCCCGCAGCGCGCACGCACCGGCGTCAAGCCCGGAGGTCGCCGGCTGCGCCACCGCTGCAGTGTCGCCCAGCGCCCGCCTCGGAGGAGCGCGGCGCGGGCCGGGGGCTCGGCCGGGCCGGGGCGGCCGACGGGAGCTGCGCCGCAGTCCGGGCACGCTCCCAGGAGCCCGCCGCGCGCTCCCTCGCGCTCGCCCGCCCGCCCGCTCCCTCTTTAATTTAAAGTGACAACCCCGAGCGCTCTCTCCGCTCCGGGAGCCGCGCGGCGCTTCCGTGGTCTGAGTCGAGGATCCCCAAGCGCGCCCTGGAGTCCGGGGGTCTCCCTGAGGCCGCGCCCCCAGCCCCTCACTCCCAGGCCGGGGGACGAGGGTGGGGTGGGGATGTGCTCACCAGAGGCTCCGAGACGCAGGCAGAGCACTGGACGCAGAGTCGGAAGGCCCGGGTTCTAGCCCCAGTCTGCCGTACCCCGGGTTATTCTGTTTCCTTTCTGGGCCTCAGTTTCTTTTTCTGTAAAACGAGCCCGGTACTGCGCACTTCAAGGAACCGCTGAGAAAACAGGCGGAGCAGGGGGAGGGTTCCCCTTCTCTGAATGGATGATTACCCCCTCCCACCATGACTGGGCTGGTACTGTAGGCCAACATCACTTCACTAAATCCTCACAATGACCTAATGGGGTCATGGCCACTCCATTTTTTAAATGAGGAAACAGGCTTAGACAGGTGAATGAGCTTCCCAAGGTCACAGAGCCAAAGGTCAGAGAGAAGACTTGAACTCAAGTCTGTGTCTTCGAAGCCAATATTCTTAACCACTTAGAGGTCACGCCTTCTCTCCCAAAAGAATGAATGAATCATTCAGGAGATATTTATGACGCCCCTGGCTGGATGGTAGGCACTGTGCCAGGTGTGGGCGATCTTCCGTCTTCCGGGAACAGGGCTAAAGGTCCCACCCTGCCCGCGCAGTCTGGCGGGGAGGCACGCAGGCATTAGGAGGGGCTGGGATGTGTAGGGGATGGTGCCACGTGCTGTGGGCACAGCAACCAGGAGAGCAGGCTTAGTGGGCACCTGGGGAGGCCTCCTGGAGGATCTGGATTGAGGTTGGGAAGAGGGGTGGGGAACGAGTGTGCAAAGGCAGCAGTGGTTCCTGGATCATCTACTCCCTGGGCTTTTGGGGCTGAGATCAACCTGTGGGCACTGCCCTCTCAGTAGGAGCTGGGTCTTTGCTGGCCTTGTGGCCACGGGGTTCCTTCACCTAGAAGGCAGGACCCTGGGGAGCCAGGGCTGCAGTTTCACTCCCATCCACAGGGAGCGCCCTTGTTCTCCCGTTGATTTTCTGGACCTGTAGGAGAAAGGAGAAAGGGTATTAATTACGCCCCTTGGCGGGGGAGGGAATGGGCACTGGGCCAGGGCTTTCACTGCCACTTCTCATTTAACTTAATCTTCACAACTACAGCTTTGGTAGGACTGAGCCCATTTTCCAGGTGAGGACACCGGGGCCTGAGGAAGGACAGGGTTCCTGGTTTGGGAGGGAGTGGTGGGTTGGACAGCCCACTTGCGCTGTCTGATACGGCTGCTCTGGCAGCAGCAGACAGGCACAGCTGAGGCCAGCCTGGTTCTGGTGTCAACCCCAGTAGATGCAGGAACTGGAGTGAGCTGGAAAGAGATCTTGTCAATTTCATGTTCCAGACCCTTCAGTGGCGCGAGGAGCCGGAGCACATGAGAGCCGGAGCGCATGTACCAAAGCTACAGAGCTGCAGAGAGGAAACAAAACTTCCAGCACCTGCAACAAGATGCATGGATTTTGCTTATAATGCTGAGGGAAAGCAGCCAGACAGAAAAGAGCGCAGGCTGTGTGATTCCGTTTATAGAAAGTTCAAAAAACAGGCGAAACTACTCTCTGCCCTTAGCAGTCGGGATGGTGGTTCCCGTGGGGGTGGTGACTGGAAGAGGCCTCTGGGGGCTTCGGGGGGCTACTCATGTTCGGATTTTGATCTCTGTGCTGGTTTCTCGGGGTATGTTCACTTTGTGAAAATTTGTGGCATTGCACACTTATGATTTGTGTAATTTCTGCATGTTTGATACACTGCAACACAGCTTACAAAAACAAAAACACGTGCCCAGCGCTCTGGAAGAAAAGCCAAACTCCGTGCTGTGGTGCACAAGGCCCTGCTGGCCTCGCTGGCCTGGCCTGCCGTCCTCCTCCTCGCTCACCGATCTCCCGCCTCCGGGCCTTCTGGTGTTCCTGACACCTGCCAAGCCATTTTCCGCCTCAGGGATTCTCACTTGCTGGTTCCTCTGCCTGGAAAGCACTTTCCCTGGTCTGGTCGAGACGGCTTCCTCCATCCTCTATACTTCGCCCTTAAGAAGTCACCTCGAGAGAGAGGTCTTCCTGACTACCCCACAGCATGCTGTTTATTTCCTTCAAAACACCAACCATAACCTGCAATTATTTGATTTGTTTGTTTCATTTTCTGCATCCCCTGCTAGGCTAATAACTGCAAATACATGGCACACTTACTGCGTGGCAAGCACTCTACTAACATTGCGTTAAGGCGTTGAGGCCTCACCCCAACCCCATGGGGAGATACTAATCTTAGCGCTGTTTTACAGTCGAGGTAATTGGGGCTCAGAGAGGTCATGTAACTTGCTCATGGTCACAAAGCTGAAAAGCAGCATAACCAGGATTTGAAGCCAGGTAGCCTGGCTCCGGAGTCTCTGCTAACTCTGCACTTTGACAGATCTTGCCTGTCTTCTTCCTTGTGGTACATCTGGGACAGTGCCTGGCACACCATAGGTACTCAATAAATGTTTGTTCTGTGAATAAATGAATGAATGACTGAATGAAGTGCTAGTGGGAGGTGGGGGTGGTGCTTGGGTCCTAGGGCGCGTGTTGAGGACAGGCGATGTGTAATGGTATCCGGAGTCCCAATAACGAGGAAACCAGGGAACCGAGAGCAGATGGAGGGTCTGAGATAGCTGGAATTCACTACAGGCCGTGGTCAGGGCCAAGGCCTTACCTTCAGCCTCCTCTACAGACCCTGCAAGGCAGAGAAACCATTCCCAGAGGGAGCTCTGCTTTGAGGGTCCACACTCTATCTGGGATCCCTAGCAGGATGTGAGCACCCTGGCAGGTGATGCACCCATCAGGTGATGCTGTGGTGGCCCCAGAGAGGATGATATGAATCACCTGCCTCTGGCTAGAGGCTCTCTGGACCCTTGAACCTTCCCCAAGATAAGAGATCCCGTGCAACTTGGAGTCCAGGTTGTGGCTGCAGGTCGGTGAAGGCCCTGCATCATTACCTCTCTTGAGCCTGTCGTGAACTCCCCAAGCTCCAGTAGCTGGAGTCAGCTGCGTCACCAGTTCCTACCATCTTCTTCACCAGCCTGTCCTGGTGGGGACATCCTTGGCTGTGGGCCTTGGCTGCTGGCACCATCTCCCAGCGGGGCACCTGCTCATTCTTCATCAGCCTCGGGACAATTGCAACCAGTTCCTGAAGAGCCAGGGCACCTCAGGTGAGGCACTGGCCTGAGGTCTGGCCCAAAGAATGCTCCGTCCCCACCCCATGGGGATACTGTGTGCGGAGTCAGTTCCATTTACAGATCAAGAAACTAAGGCCCAGAGGAAGGAAAGGCCAGCCAAGGCTGCACAGCTGGGGGCTTTGGAGACAGGACTGGAACGTGGGCCCCAAGGCCAGTGCTCTGGTGAGCAGCTCTGCATCGTCCAGGCCCCGGGCTGCTGCTTATCTGCCCTGCATCTTGAAGCCTGTGCCCACCGTGGGCCCAACTCTTTCATTTTTGGAGAGACCCAGCCTGATGCTCCTTGGGCATGACCCCTGAGGTCAGGCAGATGTGAACCTGAATTCCCATTTCAGAAAAGTGACTTCACTTCCCCGAGCTCAATGCCCTCATCTGTAGGATGGGGATGAAGCCATTCTCACCTCACAAGTTGGAGAAGTGTTATCGTGCCTGGCGTACAGCAAGCCCTCGGCACACACGAGCTGCTGCTATTACCCCCCCTTGCAGATTTTCTTTTAAGTAATAAAACAGAAACAGAATTTATACTTGACATTGTGCAAAGTGCCTTCTTGCCCGTTACCCCATGTAACCTCACAACAGTTGGTGATATTGGGGCACACGGTCCCTGTTTATGGAAGGGAATGGATAACCGAGGCAGAGCACAGAGAACTTTCCAGAACTCGCAGGCAGAACTGGAAGATTCCTCTGGGGCAGTCCTGGCTTCTGGCTGGTCGGAGGAGCTGTGGGACTCTTGTGAATGGCTGAATGGGAGTGAATGTGGCTTCCAAGACGTCCACAGTGGGGACCCATGATTCCAGAACTACCTCCTATAGCACAGAGTGTGTATGGGGTAGGAAGGGGGGAGTCACCTGGCCCCCAAGCTGACGTGGGAGGCGAGCAAGAAGAATGAGTTGAAGAAGGGAGCTGGCCTTTCTCCGGGCTCCCTCCCAGAAGCATGAAGCCTGGCAAAGGGGGTGGGGGAGGGGCTGAGCTCCCTGCCAGACCCCAAACTGGCTGGCTGGATTCATGCCCCCCATTACCTCATTTACTCTCTGCCGTACTCCAAGGCAGATGGGGAAACGGAGGCTGAGAGAGCAGGAGCAGGAGTCAGGCCATGAGTTAGCAGGTGGGGATGTGGCACCCTCTCTCCCCACCCCACCCCCACACCCAGCTCCCTAGGCTGCCCAGCACCTCCCCTGCCTTTTCCCAGGCTATCTGCCCCTGGCACCCCCTTGGCCACTCTCTGCTCCTTCGTTGGCATCTCCAACCTTGACCTCATCTTCATCGTGATGAACTACAGTGTGGGTTTGAGGCACAAGGATGATCAGGGGAGACCAGCGGGGACCCCAAGCACCTGGAGCCTGGCAGGGAGCAGGGAGAGCTGCTCAGCTCCGCGCCTGGGACTGGGACCTCTTAACCACTCAGCCCCCGTGGCCCCTGGGGCTGGGCTGGTGCTGCAAGGGATGGTAGCAGGCTGTTGGGGAATGTGGAGATGTATAAGAAGGAGCTGAGGAGGGGTCAGAGCAGGCAGAGACCCTCACATGTAACGAGCATGTTGATTTCACAGGAGGTTTGAGAGCAAGAGGCTCCGGAGGGTGAGGGGTGGCAGCCTCTGCGAGAGGCTCTTCAAAGACAGCCCAGTGCCTCTGACCCAGTTTGGCAAAGGCCTACCACATCCGACACCTGGAAAAAATTATTGCCTTCAAAATACGAAAAGAAAAGAAAATCCAAGTTAATATTTGATCATGCACGACTCATAAGCTGCACCTCAACATAGCGTGATAAAGAATTCTCTTTACTGTGAAATGTGGACCCAGTTTGTGTGACACATTGTGGGTTGGGGCTTTCAGGAGAGAGAGGAGCTGCGTCCTAGGAAAGTCTTCAGTGGCCCTGGCCCCACAATTCTTTCCCCACTTCCCCAGGCCTGGAATTCTCTTGGCTCAGTCTGTTCCAGGGGGTGAGACCAAAAAAAGTGTAGGCACTGTTGCCAACAGGGCCCTATTAAAATAGGACAAAAGAACCACAGGAATGCATCTCCTGACCCCTCCCCAGGCCCTGAGCCTCGGGGGCGGGGGGCTGCCCTCCCCCAGGATGCCCGTGGAGAGTGTCAGGATGCGAGGCAGCCACAGAGCATTTGGCGGTGGTGGCAGGTGTCATCAGCAGGATGCTGGGCAGCCAGCTCACACAGAGCCGGAACAGTCCTGGCGAGACGGAGGGGCATGAGCTCAGGGTTGGGCACAGAGCCCAGGAAGGGGTCGGGGGACCCTTGGGCTGGTAGGGCTTGGCACTGCCCACCTCCAGCTACATCACAATGCCTCCTATCTGGACACTGACCCCCTCTTGGCTGTAGGCCGTCCTGGCCACCCCTCAGGGCCTAGCATGTCAGAAATCACGCCATACCCTCCCCCTCGAGGGAGCCCGCGATAGGGTTGGCATGGATGCTTCCACGGGGGAGGAACGACTAAGTAAAGATCCTTCTTCAGAGTAATTCTTAAGACTCCGTTCTTTCTTTTTCTAGCCTGGGAGGTGGCAAAATATTTTCTCTAAGTGTCTGGGCAAGCCAGAAATCACAGGTCAGATATTTTCGTTGTGTTTTCTCACCATCACGTCAGCCTCTCATCTAGCCCTCATCATCCCTCGGGCCATACACTTTAAGCTTCAGCCACGATGCCCTGCTGACTATCCCCCCAACACACTAAGCCCTTCCTTGCCTCCAAGCTTTTGCTCAATGTAATTCCTTTGTCTGGAAGGCCTTCTATCTGCTTCTCTCCATGTAAACTCCTCTTCATCCTTCAAAACCCTTTCCTGTGAGCTCTTCATAACTACCAGTCTCCTCTCCCACAGTACCTGGACCCTTCTGCTAGCACATCACGTACAGTGTCTGTCCTGGAGGTATTTGTTTCTGTGCCTGTCCCTCCTGGATGCTGGCCGGTTGAGGAGTAGATGCCATTTCTTAGTCATCTCTCGATGCTTCAGGCCAGCATACAGCAGGTGCTTTGTCAATATTTAAAAATCAAGTCTGCTGGGGCTGGCCTGCTGGTGTAGTGGTTAAAGTTTGGTGCCCTATGCTTCGGCCGCCCAAGGTTCACGGGTTCAGATCCCAGGTGTGGACCTACACTACTCATCAAGCCATGCTGTGGCAGCAACCCACATACAAAATAGAGGAAGACTGGCATAGATGTTAGCTCAGGGCCAATCTTCCACACCAAAAAAAAGAAAAGGAAAGAAAGAAAAGAAAAGAAAAAGAAAAAAACATCAAGAACCCACATTTATGAAGGCCTTGAGTGCCAGGCATAGTTCTCAATGTGTTACATATATTGACTCGTTTAACCCTCCCGACACCCCTGCAGTGAAGGTTCCTTTATCGGCCCCTACTTTACACATTCAGAAACTGAGGCATAGAGAGGTTAAGAACTGTGGCCAAGAAGATATGGAAACAATCTAAGTGTCCGTCAACAGATGAATGGATAAAGAAGATGTGGTAGATATCTGAAGCAAAAAGTTGACTTGGGGGGTCTCAAGAATTGCAATTGAGGAGACACAGATTCCAGTAGAAACTCAAATGTGCTTCAATTACAGGAGAGAGACTCAGGGTTTTTACGGGGAAAAGGAAGGAAGAGGAGGTGAGTTGTATTAAGGAAGAGTTCATCGGTGCCAGGCGAGGTAAGGCTAGGTTCGAACTCCCTAGGTTGGCTTAAGATTCGGTCATCAGCAAAGTCCAGTTTTATGCGTCCTTACAAATGTGCTATTCTTGTCCTTACTGACTCTTGGAATGTGGGTGGTTTGGTCCAATTTGGAGGATAAGGAAAGCAATACAGTGGAACAGCATTCAGCCATTGGAAAGAAGGAAATCCTGCCATTTGTGATAACATGGGTGAAACGTGAGGACTCAATCCTAAGTGAAATCAGTCAGGTAGAGAAAGACAAATACTGCATGATGTTACTTATATGTGGAATTAAGATAGGCAAACTCAGAGAAAGAGGGAGTGAGGGGTAGCTGTCACTCAGTGGCTGGGGGTGTTGGGGAGACAGGGAGCTATTGGTCAAAGGATACAAAATTCTAGTTATAAAATGAATAAGTTCTGGGGATCTAATGTACAACATGGTGATTATAGTCAATAATACTGTATTATATACTTGAAAGCTGCTACCAGAATCAATCTTAAATATTCTCACAGTAAAAAAGAACTATAATTCTGTGACATGATGAAGGTGTCAGCTGACGCTATGTAATCATTTTGCAACATACAGTATATTGAAACAATACGTTGTACACTTTAAAGTTACACAATGTTAGATGTCAGTTATATCTCAAAAAAGCTGGGATAAAAAAAGAATTATTTTTGGGGCCGGCCTGGTGGCGCAGCAGTTAAGTTCGCTTGTTCCGCTTCTCGGAGGCCTGGGGTTCGCCGGTTCGGATCCCGGGTGCAGACATGGCACCACTTGGCACACCATGCTGTGGTAGGCATCCCACATATAAAGTAGAGGAAGATGGGCACGATGTTAGCTCAGGGCCAGGCTTCCTCAGCAAAAAGAGGAGGACTGGCAGTAGTTAGCTCAGGGCTAATCTTCCTCAAAAAAAAAAAAAAGAGTTATTTTTAAAGAAAGAGTGGTTTCTGACAAATTATAAATGAGACCGCATAAGGGAGTTCATCTACTTGATGCTCACAGTTTGACTGTGTTTAAGTGTGCTGTCTACTTTTATCCGGTGAGAGAATAAATCAAATGATTTTCCACTCGAAAAAAAAGAAATGGGGCCAAGAACAAACACTAGCAGGTGGCAGAGGTGGGACTCAAACAAATGAGTAACAAGTAATAATAATAGATAATGAGTTGATGAATGAACAGATGCGTAAAAGGACTAAAAGGAGGAGAAAAGCAGATGAAGGGGACTTCCTCAGGATTAGGGAGGAAGTGCTCCTCCTCAGAAATGAAGAAAAATCCTCCAGCTCAAATCCAGCCTTTTAAGAAAGCAGTATCTGCTTTCTTCTCCCACTTCTTCTTGTTACTGCCTCCTACTCGGGAGCCCAGAACTCTCCGTGTAAAATTAGCAGACCTGAAGGAGTGTGAAGGAAGTGCTCAGCATAGCACCCCACACAGCTGTGACCCCTGAGGGTGGGTGGCTGCTGGGGTCCTGCAGAACCCAGGGACGGGCCATGGAGCAGTCCCTGGAAAGGCCCTCTGCCCACAGGCTCAACACAGGGATGGACTTCCCCAGTCTCCCCTTGGGGATGAGGTGCACTGTCTCCCACGCCTCCTGTCCCGACTCCTCCGGGCTGTCCCCTCCACGCTGCCAGCCGCCAGAGCAGCAGTTCTAAAACCCTGCTGTGGTCCCTCCCGTCTCCTACTCGGCCTTGCCTGCTTCTCTGTCACCCCAGGTCCTGGCCCCACTCTGCCTCCCCAGGTGTTCATGCTTCCTCTACCCCGCCAGGAACTCCACTCTCCCCCCACGTCATCCACTCCCTTTTTCTTGCTCATCCTTCAGGGCCCACCCAGTTCATTTCCCGGCCTCCTCTGTGAAGCCTTTTCCAACTGCCAACAAGTAATGGAAACCCACTCAAGCCAGCTGAAATAAAAGAGTGGGATTTACCAAACAGATTTAGCATTTCAAGACACCCTGGGGACAGCAATATAGCCAGATGTCTATAAAGGACAAGGCTCAATGATGGAGAGGCAGCTAGGAGCCCAAATGGCTCCCCTCTGGGGCTCAGATTCCTTCTTCCTTCTCTGCAGCCCCTGATTGGGGAGATCGGCCACCCACTGCTCTCCAGTTAACATCATCTTCTCTAATTCCAACTTCCGCCATATTATCAGGAGAGCTCTGATTGGGTGGCTTGGACCAGGTGATCAGCCCTGCTCCCGTCGCATGTCTCCAGGAGGCCGTCATGTGGTACAAATATGGCTGCCAGGCCTGCCCTCCAGGAGGAGGGGAGGAGTAAGGGATGCTGATGGCGCCCAAATGGTGCTCATTCTTCATGCTCACTCCTCCTGTGGAATTCTCTCTCTTTGCTTGTGTTTACTGCACTTCCTTTGAAACTCCATTTAAACTCAGTTGCGTTCTTCTGCTTGCTGCTTGAATTGGTTGTGTGTGTGCCTATCTCTGTGCACAAGCCCTCTTGAGGAACCCAGCACACGGGACAGACAGACCCCTGACCCCTGTCTTAGATCAAGGCCTCCATCCTGAACCTCTCTTCAAGGCCGGCTTCATGGGTGTACAGCCCGTGTGTGGTTTAATGCTCTGCTATTGCCGTCTTGAAATTCTCAGTAATTTTTGAAGAAAGAGTCCAGCATTTTCATTTTGCACAGGGCCCTGCAAATCAGGCAGCCAGTGCTGCCTCTCTCCTTGCCCCACCTTGAGCTCTTCTTCCCAACCTGACTGTCTTCGTCTCCTTGGGCTGCCATAACTACATCCCACAGACTGAGTGGCTTAAACAGCAATCATCGATTTTCTCATAATTATGGAGGTGAGAAGTCCAAGATCTAGGTGCTGGCAGGGTCGGTTTCTGGCTTGTAGAGGGCTGCCTTCTGGCCGTGCCCTCACATCACCTTTTTCCTCTGTGTGTCCTGGAGGGAGAGAGCTCTCTGGTGTCTCTTCCTCTTCCTATAAGAACACCAGTCCTATCGGATTAGGGTTCAACCGTTATGACCTCATTTAACCTTAATCAACTCCCCAAAGGCCCTATCTCCAAATACTGTCACATTGGGGGTTAAGGCTTCAACATATGAATTTTGGGGGAGACGTAATCCAGTCTGTGGCATGGACCTCAGATCCTGGCCCCTTTGCTTGATCCTATGCACAGACTCACACCTTGGATCTGCCAGGTGGCACTGTCCCTTGGGGTTGACCTCTGGTTTTCCTCATTGATGACTCTCCTTGTCTTGGGTGCCCGCCCTGGGCCGCACCTGGCTCAACCCAGTCTTCCCTTGACCTTGTCGGACACAGCCCTCCAGGGCCCCGGTTACCCAGGCCTGGAGGAGGTGAGGCCAGCCAGTCTTCACTGGGTAGGGAGCAGTCATGCCCTTCAGGGACTTTGTCGGCCTCCTGGAGGGTGCTTTTCCCTCCTGCCTAACTCATATGCAACCTTCAGGGCTCGTGGAACTCCCTGCTCGTCCTGCCTGCCATTTCTGCCCTTCTCCCACTGCTCCCATGGAGGGGTCATAGTTCTCTCCTATGTCATAACTCACCCCGTTAGAACTCCCCCATCCAGTCCCACAATGGCCAATTTCGTGCCTGTTGGGCCCACTGGTCCCTTTATGATGACAGGGACTCTTGTCACCATCTTCACTCTGGTGCCTCACATATGGTGGCCACAGAGTGGACACAATAAATGATATGATGCTCTTTGAAGGTGTGGCTTAGGCTTGTTACCTCTGAGCCCCTTCTCCCGGGTCCCTTTCTGATCGTACCCAGAAGGTGTGCAGTGAGGACCATCTGCTGGGACAGAGAGGGGGTTGTTTCCTTCTAGACCAAACGAGGGAACCATTTTTTTGGTTCTTAATCATATGGCTTTTAAGAAACAATGACCCCGGATACCCTCAACTGGTCCCTTTTGCTTGTTATTTGCAGTCACGATCGTCTTTAAGAAATATATTCATTAAATTCTTTTAAGTTCTAGAAGCTATGCAGTTATATCCTCAATGTACCATAAATCAAACAAATGGCTGTAGTTTAAGATTTAAAACATAAAAATTGGTATGAAAAACTGTAACTCTAACTCTGTAAGAACTGGACTCAGCTCGCTAGCCCGCAATTCTGCTCAACGGCAGCAAAATCCGTAACACATATCGCCAAGTTGGCACTGGGCACCCTTTACAGCCTTTACACTTAGACTTTGTAGCCTTTGAGAAAGTTTGCCCCATATTTTTGACTTTGGCTAACAGTAGGAAATTCACTGCACTTTGAAACCCAGTGCAATATTTAATCAATAATCATGTAGCCAAAGTCTCATAAAATAATACTTGAGTGATACACTGATATTTTCTATTCTATTCCTAGTTTCTGTTCTAACCTATGCTGTTTTATTTGATTCTATTCTGTTTTGTCGACCCACTGAATTTCACGAACCATTGGTGAGCCAGCTTCTCTCCCCGCCCCTCCTCTTCTCCCAGGGCACATCCGAGCGTTTAGGCGTGGCTCCAGCACCAGGAAAGGGGCCCCGGGTCCCCACAACCTTCTCCGCCCTCCCCCTGAGGAGGATCACCCTCAGCTCCTGGATGGTGGCCTCTGCACAACATTGGCTGTTGCTGACCAGGGCCTGACCAGGCCTCTGTCAACATGGCGACAGGTCACATGCGTGTGGTGTCCTCCCTTCGCAGGTCCAGGCCCTCGGGGCCTGAGCTAGGGTTCCTAGGGGGCTCAGGAAACATTCAGAAGCTCTTCTATCTCACTGGGGTGCAGGAGTGGCAGCTGAGGGCCGAGGCCGGTCTCTCACCTGTCTGGTTTGACCTCAGGCGTGGCTAAGTAGCTATCCCCGAGGCCTGGAGGCCTCCCAGCTGTCCCCGGAGGCTAGGGCCTGGGGCGGTGGGGGATATGCGGGGCTGGGGCACATCTGAGGCCCCTAGAGCTTCTCTTCCGACCTGCCGGACACGGGGGACGGCGCCTACCCCCTTCCACTCCCGGGCAGTTGTGAAAAACTTTTTGCTATGAGACCTCCAAGGCCTGCAGCCCTTCATTGCTCAACAAACCTCTTCTCCCTGAGAAAGCCCCACGATAGCAAGCTCCTGCCAGGAGAAGCTTGTTCTCGAGGCTGTTGTTTCTGTTGTGGGCTTTGAAAACTCCAATTTGAAACCCGAAGCTGAGCAAGACTTCTTTGTTCCCCTGAATCCACCCTCCTGGGGCCAGTGCTGGGGAAGCCCGGCCAGCGGCCAGTGCTGTGGGGGTGGGTGGGGGATGGGGGGGGCTGAAGGGAATATGAAAGGAAAAACAAAACAACCCCAGAATTAAAGCAATACTCTTTTTTTTTTTTTTTTTTAAAGATTTTATTTTTTCCTTTTTCTCCCCAAAGCCCCCCGGTACATAGTTGTGTATTCTTCGTTGTGGGTTCCTCTAGTTGTGGCATGTGGGACGCTGCCTCAGCGTGGTCCGATGAGCAGTGCCATGTCCGCGCCCAGGATTCGAACCAACGAAACACTGGGCCGCCTGCAGCAGAGCGCGCGAACTCAACCACTCGGCCACGGGGCCAGCCCCTAAAGCAATACTCTTCTACAGAGACCAAGTGAAAGCCTCATTCCCCCTTCCTCTCACTCTGTCCTCTAAAAGTAAGTATATTTATCAGCTGTTTGTTTATGCATTTCTGTATACATATATGCACCCAGATTTGTGTGTGTACACATATATTTAGCTGTTATTTTTTAATTTTTTGTGAGGAAGACTGGCCCTCAGCTAACATCTGTTACCAATCTTCCTCTTTTTGCTTGAGGAAGATTGTCACTGAGGTAACATCTGTGCCAATCTTCCTCTATTTTTTTTTTTTTGAGGAAGATTAGCCCTGAGCTAACATCCTCGGCCAATCTTCCTCTTTTTGCTGAGGAAGACTGGCCCTGAGCTCACATCCGTGCCCATCTTCCTCTACTTTATATGTGGGACACCTGCCACAGCATGGCTTGCCAAGCGATGCCACATCCGCACCTGGGATCCGAACCTGCGAACCCCGGGCCGCCGAAGGGGAATGTGCTCACTTAACCGCTGCGCCACCGGACCGGCCCTCTTCCTCTATTTTTACGTGAGATGCCGCCTCAGTGTGGCTTGACGAGCAATGCTAGGTCTGCGCCCGGGAACCTGGCCTGTGAACCCCAGGTTACCGAAGTGGAGTGCGTGAACTTAACCACTATGCCACCAGGCCAGCCCCTATTTTGCTGTTACTTTTGCTGTTTAGAGCCAGCTTGCCTGCGTTCACATGCCTGCTCTGCTATTTACTAAGTGTGCGACCTTGGGAAGATGAGTTATCCTCTCTGTGACTCAACTTTCTCCTCTGGAAAATGGGAGTAACAATTAACTCCCATTAATTAATTAACTCACAGAGCTGCGAAAATTACATTTAGGGAGAGGCCGGCACATGAGGAGTGCTGTGCGGAGTTGGCTGTGATCATGGCACTATTCGTACTGCGAGGCTCCTTCATACTTTTTCTTTATTGTGGCATAGTTTCTCTTCAGGCTGTCTCATCTTTATTTCTTTTTTTAATACATTCTTTAATTTAGGATAGTTTTAGATTTACAGAAAAATTGCAAAAGTAAAACAGAGAGTTCCCGTGTACACCACAGCCAAGTTTCTCTATTATTAACACCTTCCATTAGTACGGTACAGCTGTCACAATTAATTAACCAGTGTTGACACATTATTGTTAATTAAAGTCCAAACTTTTTCAGATTTCCTTAGTTTTTACCAAAAGTCCTTCTTCTGTGCCGGGAGCCTCTCCAGGATGCCCCATTTTATCTCGTCATCATGTCTTCCCAGGTTTCTTCCGTTGTGACAGCTTTTCAGACTTTTCTTGTCTTTTTCTGCCCTTGGCAGCTTTGAGGGGGACTGGTCAGGAGTTTGTAGAATGTCCCTCAATTGGGATTTGTCTGTTTTTCTCTTGATTAGACATGGATCATGGGTTTTGAGGGGAAGACCGCACAAAGTGCCATTTTCGTCCTATTATTTGTCACTGTTCATGTTCACTGTGATCACCTGAGGGAGGTAGTATTTGGCAGGCTGAGGCTCTCCATTGTCAAGTGACTCGTTTATTCCCCCATCTCTTGTCTGTTAACTGTGTTCATGGTGCCTTTTCATACGGAAGTTTGACATGTTCAGTCTCTTTAAATCTGGAAAGACCTTCAGCTAAAGGACAACAGCGGTGGCACTGGCAGCTTCGATGTAACGAGCGCTCCCGATGCACGAAGCCCCTTACTAAGAGCTTCTGAACTCACCTCACTGACTCCTCAGGACGACCCATAACGTGGGTCCTCTTTTTGTCTCTATTTCATAGACGAGAAAGCAGAATCTTGCCGCGATCAGCCACGCCAGAGCTGGCAAGTGGCAAAGTCAAGATTCCCACCTGGGTCTTTCCGACCCTGGATGTAACCGCTTAGATGTAGAAACCACGGTCCAGAAAGGGACGCTGGTTGGTCTGAGTCCACCCAACAAGTCGGTGGCTCTGCCCAGGCCCTCCCCTCCCATGGCCAGGCCACCTCGGACCCCACTGAATCTGCAGCTGTTCCTCACCCGCTGTGTCCTGCCCTGGCCTCAGCCCCACCCCCAGCTGCCCTCTCCTGAGCCTCCTCCAGTTGGTGTCCTTTGGCCATTGTGGTTTCTAGCACCCCCAGGGGAAGGGACCCAGACTTCCCAGTAAATAAACACCGCCCACAGATTTCCAAATATACAAAGATAAGTGTCGCCTCCAACCTCAGCCAGGGCTGGCTGGAACTCCAAACATCCCTCCTGGCTTCTGCTCCTCCTGGTGTCAGGTTCTGGGTCCTCAGTCTTCATTGGAACAGCATGCGTCCTCCGCTGTGTGGTGGAGGGGAAGCCTGCACCACGGGGTCGCATCGCCATCCATCAACAGTAGTAGCAGCAGCAAGAGTAGCTAATAGCCACATCCCAGATGTGGGTACATTCTCCACTATTCACGTTTGATGAAACAATTGTGAACAAAGTCTTCCCAAACATCTTGGGCAACAGTGTCTTTGTCATCAGACAGAACCCCTTTGTGAGCCATCTAAGAGGGCCGTCCCCAGCATCCCGCATCCCAGCCTCACATCCAGGGAGGTGAATCAGGGTACAGAGCTTTTTGGGTATGTTACCCGTCTCCACACAGTCACCACTTGCGGAAGAAAAGACTCTTGATTGTGGAGAATTTCGAACACACACAAAATTAGGCAGAACATCTCCCTCACCGACTTTCCCTCACCCAGCTTCAGCGGTTTTCAATCCACTCAGGGCTGGTCTTGCTCGGCCATATTCCCATCCATTTCTGTCACCATCAGCGCAAATCCCAGATATTGTATCATTTCATTCACAAAAGGTAAAAATAATCTAAAAGACAAGGAGTCCTTTATTAATGTAACTATAATATCTTTTTCACTCCTAAAATGAATCATTCCATAATACCATCAAATATCTGGTCAATGTTCCAGATACTCCATAAATATTTTATTTTTATTTTTCCTTCTTCTCTCCAAAGCCCCCCGGTACATAGTTGTATATTGTGGGTCCTTCTAGGCATGTGGGACGCTGCCTCAGCGTGGCCTGATGAGCCGTGCCATGTCTGAACCGGCGAGACCCTGGACTGCCAAAGTGGAGGGTGCGAACTTAACCACTCGGCCGTGGGCTGGCCCCCTTCTTTTTTTCATATAGTTTGAATTAGCATCCAAATAAGAGTAATACAGTGCAATTGGTTAAGATGTCGGGTTTCTTTGACTCCAGAATTTCCCCCTTCATCTCTGCCTTTTTCTTTGCAATTTATTTGTTGAAAAAAAGCTGGGCTGTTTGTCCTGTAGGGATTGCCACCATCTGAAGTTTGCTGATTTTGCAGTCCCACGGGGTAGTCAAACACATTTCTCTGTGCCCCAGGGCTCGTGTACATTGCCACTTGGATCTGGAAGCTTGATAAGATGCAGGCTCCACTTTTTTGGGCAAGAATATTTCATGGAGGCTGGCCCCGTGGCCGAGTGGTTGAGTTCGCGCGCTCCGCTGCAGGCGGCCCAGTGTTTCGTTGGTTCGAATCCTGGGCGCGGACATGGCACTGCTCATCAAACCACGCTGAGGCAGCGTCCCACATGCCACAACTAGAAGGACCCACAACGAAGAATATACAACTATGTGCCTGGGGGCTTCGGGGAGAAAAAGGAAAAAAAATAAAAGCTTTAAAAAAAAAAAGAATATTTCATGGGTGGTACTGCTTCATATACTGTCTGGTTTCCTCTCCTTTTGTGATATTATCATGTTGTTTTATTTTTTTTAATTCTTATTTTGAAAAAACTTCAAACCTATGGAAATTTGCAAGATAGTACAATGAACTCCCATATACCCTTCACTTCAATTACCAACTTTTGCCACGTTTACTTGATCATTCACACTCTTTTACATGTATTTATTTATTTAAATCATTTGAGAATAGGTTGCAAACATTCAACTCCTTCACCTTTAAACACTTCAGCACGCATCTCCTAAGAACTCTCTTCTATAACCATCTAAAGGAGAGACAGTTTCTATTTTCACACCACTTCTGACACCAAATGTGTGGGGTTTTCCCTTACATTAAACCATTCTTCAACTCTCCAGACACCAGCTAGGTGTGTGACAATTCAATTCTGACATCAACTACCCAGAGTTAGTGCAGACCGCCCAGGTTAAGGTCTCAGTCCCACAAGACCGCCCCCTCTTCAGATGCCAACCATTAGTTGCAGGTTGTCACCAGCTTGTGACCGACCAGCTATAAATCGGGGGCTCTCAGACGCTCTCCTCAAGTTCAATAATTTGCCAGAAAGGCTGACAGAACTCAGGGAAACATTTACGTTTATCGATTTATTGTAAAGGATGTAATAAAGGATACAGATGAACACCCAAATGGAAGAGATGCAGAGGGCAAAGTAGGCGTCAGGGGCGTGGTGCTCCCATGCCCGCTCCATGAGCGCCACCCTCCCAGCACCTTGATGTGTTCACCAACCTGGAAGCTCTCTGAAACCCATTGTTTAGGGTTTTTACGGTGATTTCATTATATAGGCATGATTGATTAAAGTGTTGGCCATTGGTGATTGAACTCAATCTCCAGCCTTTCTCCACCCCCCCCACCGCCCAGAGGTTGGGAGATGGGGCAGAAAGTTCCAGCCCTCTAATCTCACGGTTGGTTCCTCTGGTGACCAGCCCCCCCCATCCTCCAAGTATCAGCTCATTAGCAAAACCCAGGACTGGTTGAAAGGGGCTTACTAGGAATAAGAAAAGACGCTCCACCATCCCCATCACCCAGGAAATTTCCAGGGTTTTAGGAGCTCTGTGCCAGGAACCAGGGACAGAGACCAAATCTACATTTCTTATTGTGTCACACCATCAAATTCAGGAAATGAGACAGTGATACCATGCCACTGTCTAACACCTAGATCACACCCCAGCTTTGCCAACGATCCTGTGTAGCTTTTTGAGCTGACCTTTCAAAGACTAATTTCCAAAACATCTAATCCTTACAGCCATGAGGTCATCGACTCATAAATAATTCATAAATCTGTATTAAATTTATTTTTCATTTCATTTTATCGTCAACCTACAGAAACCAGTTTAAGAGGCCAAGCGTTTATTTGGGATCAAAGAGTTGCAAATTAGGGGGCACGGATTCAGGTAGAAACCCAAACAGTGTCCCGTTTACAGGAGAGGGGCTCAGGGTTTTTAATGGATAAAAGGGAGGAAGATGAGGCGAGTTGTATTAAGGGAGAGCTCAGTGGTGCCGGAGAAGGTGAGGCTAGGTTTATGCTTCATAGATTGGCTTGAGAGTTGATTATCAGGCAAAAGGCCAGACTTGTACTTCATAGATTGGTTAGCAATTCGGTCATCAGCCAAGTCCAATTTCGTCAGTCCTTACAGACAGGATATTCTTGTCCTTACTAACTTTTTGGAATGTTGGTTTGGTCCAATTTGGAAGATAAAGAAAACAAGACCTGCAAGTCATTTCCTCTGAAATGGCTCTATTTTAATATGGCTCCACTCGCGTCGTCTTTCACAAAAGCAATATATGTACCTAGCTTTAAAAATCAAATCGTCTAAACTTAGAAACTAGTGGTCCTTTGCCTTTTCTCACCCCACCCCCACAGCAACCCCCAGCGGCTGCCAGCTTCAGCTCTGTTCAGTGTTTTCTCTGAGATTTACCTCCATATTTCTGGATAATATGCTTTAGGGCAACTTCCTGGTTTTTCATATGTAAACATCATCTATTGACTTCCTGCTATGGAAGATGAGGATTTAGCTTTCCTTTATCATCCCTGGCCCTCCCATCTCCTTTCCTCGCCCTCCTAATGGAGTTACATCGTGATTTTTGGTTAGATAAATATTCATTTGTTACAGTATTTTGACTATGTAAATACTGTTCACAGCTGGCCACCTAGTGTTCTATGCGTTCATTTCCTTTCTTGTACATTTTTGTTTTCTTTTCTTTTCGTGAGCACAGGATTGGGGCTTGATTGCTCAGGGCTCCCAGGGCCCCACCCAGAGTAGAAGTCAGTGTAGGTTTGCTGAGTGAATGAATGATGCTCATTTAAGAAATCAGGGTCCGGGCAGGTACATTTCAATAAATTCAAAAGATTAGGGAGGGAACCCCAAATTCTCAAATTCCCCTACCTGACCCAAGTTAGTCTCCCTCCATGAAGTTCCCCAAACCTTTCGGAGCCTGACACTTAATTCAATGGATCTTTCATTCATTCATTCATTCATTCAACACATATGAATTAAGCACCTGCTATGTGCCAGGACTTGCGGATACAGTAGGACACAAAACTTACCAAGTTTCCACTTCATGGAGCTGACATGCTAGTAGAAGAGAGAATAAGAAAATACGGGGGCTGGGGGGCCAGTCCTGTAGCTGAGTGTTTGAGTTCTTGCGCCTTGCTTTGGCGGCCCAGGGTTTTGCCAGTTCGGATCCTGGGCATGGACATGGCACCGCTCATCAGGCCATGCTGAGGCGACATCCCACATGCCACAACCAGAGGTGCTCACAACTAGAATATACAACTATGTACTCATCATCTCCATGCCTTTGCATGTGCTGTTCCCTCCGCCTGGCACCCCCTCCCCAGCTTTTCCACTGGGGTGAACCATGGGCAGCTCTGCTGTCTTCTCCCCGGGAGGCCTTCCTGCTGCCCACTCTCCAAGAGCTCAGGTGGCCCTTCTTCGGGCACCTCTGCTCCCTGAGCCGGACCCCGGAGCGCTGGTCCATTTCCATGGCAGACTTTGGAGGGGCTGTGCATGTGGTCCCTGAAGTCCTCGCCTAAGCAGGTCTCTGAGCCAGCCTTGCTGGGTGTTGGTTGATTGACTGCTCGTGCCTGGAGCTCAGAGAAGGGAAATGTGGCCTGGCGGGAGGGAGGGGACAGGAAGGGTTCAGGAACAGCCACGGTGGGGGGCGGGGGGGCGGCAGTGAGGAGAGAGGCCTTCCTCCCACGCCCTTCTGTACTGGCACTAACGGAGAGACCACTCCTGGGAGGCCCCAGGGCGGCCATCTGTCTGCGGCTGGGCCCACTTTTCTGGATGCTGATGCCCACGCCCGGCAAAGGCCCAGCCGGGCCAGGTGAGCTGAGGACACACTGGCTCCAAGGGCCAGGCTTCCCGGGGCTCTCACCGAGTGGGCGCTTCCGTGGGCTGGCCCTGGGCTCAGCTCGTGTGCGCCTTGGCTCAGCTCGTCCCCGAGACGCCTCGCACCAGGTGCTATTATTAGTCTCCCATTTCCCTGAGGAGGCTGCCAAGGCCCAGAGAGGAGGCCTGCCCAGGGTCACACAGGGAGAACATCCTGGAACTGGCTACTAAGAACCGAGGGCTAGCTGCCCTAAGTTCTTTATGTGTGTGAACTCAGGTAATGCAACACCCTGTGAGGAGGGACCATTATTCTTTTATTGAACAGAGGAGGAAACGAAGGCGCAGAGAGGTTAAGTGACTTGCCCAAGGTCAGCCAGCTAGGGAGGGGCAGAACCAGGGTTCTAACTCAGGCATGTGGCCGCAGAGCTTTTACGCACTTTCCTCTCAGCATGATGATGAGGGTGACCAGGAGGGGGCGATGATGGTGTTCCCTCGCAGGACACAGCACATCACAGTTTGCAAAGCTTGTGCACACGTGCCACCTCATCTGCACTTCAGCCCAGGGGGGAGACAGAGATCACAATTCCCATTTTGCAGAGGAGAAAATTAAGACCAGAGGAGGGTAATGACTTACCCAAGGTCACTCAGAAAGTTAGTTGCAGGGCAGAAGCCTGGGCCTCAGGTTTGCCACCCAGGCTCGGGCCCACCCTGGCCCACCTGTCTGGCTAACGCAATGAGTTTGGTGCCCCCTGAGGGAAGAAGTTTGGGGCACCCAGGTGGGCGGAGAGCTCTGGGCTGGGAGGCAGGAGCTGTGGGGCAGAGCCCCAGCTTTGCCTCTGGCTTGCCATGGGAGCCTCAGTGTCCTGATCTGTGACAGAAACGGCCTGGATCTGTCAGACCTGAGAGCACTTCCAGCCTGAATTCTCAGCCCCCTGTGCTGAGAGGTGCTTGGGGACGCAGTATGTCCTGCTCGCCTCTTTACTTGCCCCATTAGTGCAGCTGAATGACCCCATTTCCCCTGCAGGACATTTTTTTCCCACCTGCTCACAGCCTCCTCCCGTCTGGTGTGGCCGCAGGAAGCTGGGAAGACGTTGGGCCAAGCCCAGAGCATCACACTGCTTCAGCAATCGGGGCCTCCATTTAATCTGCCTCACATGCGGCCTCAGTGAGCACTTACTCCATTCTGTTTCACAGCAGAGCAGCCAGCCATCTGTCTGTCTGTCTGTCTGTCTGTCTCCCTCTCTGGCAGGACTGTGAGCTCCTTGAGGGCAGAGGTCGCATCAAAAGATAAGAGCTTGATAAGTAGTGAGCTCCCCATTCTGGAGACATGCACAGAGAGGTTGGGTGTGGCAGGGATGTTGAGCAGGAGAGAGAAGGGAGCTGTAGGGGGTGGTTGGAGGGTCTCGGGCTCCTCCAGCTCCTGGCTCTGAGACCCCATGCATGGCAGAGGACCAGGGGCTCTGTCCTTCGTGGGAAGCTGAAATAGAGCAGAGAAGCATGAAACTGAGTCAGCAAGGATGTCTCTAGGTGACCTTTGGGTGGATGCTGGCCTGAGGGTGGATAAACTCAGAGCCCAGGGCTTTTGCCCTGGCCAGGTCCTCTCTCTACATGAGCCACACTGACCACCCACATCGGGGAGGCCTCTGTAGGGACCACATGGCCCCATGTGTGTCCCCGATGTTGGCAATGTCCTCAGAGGTCTGCTTGCTCGTTGGCTCAGGAGCTGACTCCCCTGGAAGCAGCCTGACCCCTGCTCCTTCTCACCGTGTTGGAACCCGGCTTGGGCGGTGGCTCTGGCGCAGCTCCGTGCAGTTGGTACCCATGCCTCCGCCTATTACCTCACCCACCCCAAAAGCTGGCAAGGCAAGGTTACCCTCTCTCTGTGACAGTTGAGGAAACTGAGGTCTCAAGTGTGCGAGTGTGTGGACAGCAGCCACAAAGCCTGGCCTGAGGCCCAGTGTCTCTCCCACCCCATGAGAATGCAATCTTCATGTGCTAACGAAGCCAGGATGGGTGAGGCCTGAAGAGGGCACATCCTGGGAGAGGCAGGGAGGTGTGGAGGGGGATCATTTATAGCAAGTATGCCCAGAGCCTGCACCAGGGGCATCTGCGTGTCCTGGACCATTCAAATGGTCTGGACTTCCCAGATGCTTCACGTTCTGTGGCCTCCGGGCCTTTGCCTAGGCCATTCCCTCCACCTGAAACACTTGTCCCCTCCCTCAGCCTGGTCACCTTCAGCCCATCCTCCAGGTCTTGGCTTCAGTGAGTTCAGTGACTCAGTAACTATTTCCTGAGCGGTCACAATGGGGCAGGCACTGTCCAAGGCGAGCTGTTCCCAGGGAGCACGAAGAGAATTGTCCTGCCTTCTGGGAGTTTCTAGTCTCCTGAGGGAACCACATGTTGCTGACATCAAATGAGAGGGGATAGGCTCGTGGCTGCTATGGGCAACCCCCAATTCAGCTCAACACAGTGATCTATTTTGCACTCATGTCACAGTCCAAATGGGTGGCAGGGGGCTCTGCTTCAGTGTCGCTGCCATCCCCTCATCTCAGATGGGGTCCCATTAAACTGTCTGCATCAGACCATCAGACCGGTCAGTGAGGGAAGAGGGGAGCATGCAGGGTTGGGCAGGAAAGTTTTATGGCTGGGTCTGGAGGGGTGTACATGCCACTTCTGCCTGCATTGTACTGGTGACAGCTCGGCCACCCAGCCGCACTTGACCGCAAGAAAGGCTGGGAAATGTCCTCTAGCTGGGATGTCCAGGTTTGGTGAACACCTGGCCACACTCTGCCTGCAGTTAGAATCATGCAGACATGCTGTGCCAGTGTCCTGGGGCTGCTGTAACAATTTCCCAAACTTGGTGGCTTGGTGACCAGAAATTTGTTCTCTTTCGGTTCTGGAGGCCAGAAGTCTGAAATCGAGGTAGGGCCGCACTCCCTCTGGAGGCTCCAGCGCGGGATCCTTCCTGCCTCTCCCAGCTTTGGGGGGCTGGTGGCCCCATTTTCCCATGACCTTCTCCTGTTTCCTCTCCTTTGTGTGTCTCCTTTATAAGGATACCTGCCATTGGATTTAGGGCACCCCTGATACTCCAAGATGATCGCCTCAGCCCAAGATCCTTAATGATGACACCAACAGAGCTTTTTGCCAAATAAGGTAGAATTCAAGGGTCTGGGGATTGGAACTTGAACAGATCTGCTTGGGGACCACCTTTCAACCCACTAACGGGATCGCTTGCACTTCTTCACATGGCAGCTGGCTTCCAGGAGGGCTGAAACAGAAGCTGCAGAGCCTCTCAAAGCCCAGGCCCAGACGTTCCAGAACACTACTTCCACCGCATTCTGTTGGTCAAGGCAGGTCACAGGGCCCACCCAGATTCAGGGGGAGGGAAGACAGAATACCCCTCTTGATGGAGGTGCCATAGGGCGTGCACCATGGGCTGGTGGTTGTGGCCATCGTTGGAAACAACCAATCAGAGTGTGTTTTGGTGAAGGCCTCTGCAGAGGGCCCTGGTAACTGGCTCCCTGAGGATGGGGTTGCTGATGAGGCTGAGGTAGAAATGCTCTGCCTGAGTGGGAGCCCACAGCCCAGCTCAGCCATCAACTCACTAAGTGACCTTGAGCCAATCCCTCATTTACTCAACAACATCCTATCGAGTACCAACTGTGTGCCAGGCCTCAAGCCAGGGACTGGGGTCCCAGTGGTGAGCAAGCCAGGTCCCTGTGGAACTTTCCATCTTGTGTGTCACAAGCTCATAAGTGGATAATCTGATCACAGAGCGTGACAAGGAGAAGAGCAGCAAGGAGTTGGGCTGGAGAATCCCTGGGGACAAACAGGCCAGGATGAGCCACGAGGGCAGACACCTGCGGGATGACAAGAAGTCCTGCCCCATTCTGGGCCTCAGTTTCCTCCTCTGGATGTCGAGACGGTTTGTCAGCAGTGGACCCAAACCACTGGAGTCCTCGTGTTCCCTAGAGGCACCCCAGGGACTGCTGCAGCAGGGTGCTGAGCAGGGGGCATCTAAAGGTTGTGACTAATTGGGCTAGAAGCTTCCGGTTGGCTCCCACAGTCCAGGTTCCAAGCCAGCCGTCCCAGGCTTTGATCCCAGCGGCCGTCTGGGACAAAGTTTTCTGAGGATCTCTCTTGTTCCTCCGTGGCCCTGCCAGGGTTCTGGGCTCTGGCGAAACAGAGCTGTTGGACCTGTCTGTCCATTGGACCCCCAGGTCACCCCACAAGCCCAGAATAGACCCTGCACCAGGATGCTTGTTGCTGCACCCTCACCTTTGACCTTGGGTCTGCATGAGCCAGGAGAGCCCAGCGACCCCACATGAAGTGCAGTGTCTCTCAAAGAGCTCAGGCTCTTTGGGGTCAGACCCTCCCCTCTGTGTGGCCCTGGGCGAACCCTTTGCGCTCTCTGAGCCTCAGAGTGAGCCCTGCCTCACGGATGGAGCACAAGGGCTAGAGAGCTTGGGGCGAGCCAGGTCCTCAGTAGCCGGCTGCAGGTCAGCACAGGAGGAGGGGGTAATTCTGCTTGGGAGTAAGGTCAAGAGAAGTGGCAGGAAGGGCCCAGCCTCCTGGTGCTCCTGCCCCACCATTCTGGGAAGCTCTGGGCCCTTCCTGCCCCCACGGGGGTTGGGAGAGGCGTCTAGGCCAGTTAGTCAGGAGGCAAATCATTTTCTTCAGCTCAGCAACCTTTATTCCTGTGTTCAGCCCCAGTGTTGGGCACTGGGTGGGGGTGGGGCCAGAGACGCTGAAGACAATAATCCCTTCCCTACTCTGGGCCTCAGTTTCCCCCTCTGTCACACGGGGAGGGAAGGCTTCCTCTGCTCCCATCACCAGGATACTGTGAGGATGGAAGCGACAATACGCAGGCCCAGGCCTTTCAGCCACAGAGCGCCAGCAGTGAGGTCCCCCCAGACCCAGACGTGGTCCTTGCCTAGGGGGGCTCTCCATCCGGGAGGGAGGCCCATGCCACGCCCACCACTAGCTGCTGGCAGAAGGGCAGAGGGGCATGGCCTGGCCACCGGGTGATGTGTGAGAGCCTCTCAGCCACAGGTCTGGCTTCACTGAGCTCCAGCCTGGAAGCTTATGACTGGTCTTGTGTGGGGCCGGGGGCGTTGACACTCCCACTTCTGGGCAGGTTTCTAAGACCTTCATACATGTCAGGAGGGACCCCCACGCCCGGAGGGCAGAGACCACCAGCAGGCAGAGCTGAGCCCCCTCCTTCGCAGCCCTGTTGGGGCCCTTGCTGTGAGCGAGCCTTGGAGCAGAGGGCCAGAGTCGAGGTGCAACCACAGGGGCCTCAAGTGAGCTGGTGGCAGGCCACGTAGGCAGGCCGGAGCAGTCCACGTAGGAGGCCGCACCATCCACAGTCCAGAAGGGCCGCAAAGAGATCAGTCAGAAGACATGCCCATCTCCCCTGGGCACAGGAGGGGCCCCCACCACTTCCAGCATCCTTAGTTGATGGTGCCCAGCGGGGGCTATGGGGAGGCCGGCCAGCTCAGGGTCACGCTGGGGAAGCTGGCGACAAAGCGCTGCCACCTTCTCCTTACCTGCTGGAAGACAGAGGGCAGATCAGGGCCCAGGTCCCTCAGCGGAGTAGTGGGCATCGGTGTTGTTCCACCTGGAGCCACAAGGTGGTGGTAGACCCCAGAGACAGAAGCGCCACTCACTAGAGGAAGGAGAAGGGCCAGGGCCAGCAGCTCCCACCCAGGGGGGTCCCGACCCCCGCTTTTCTAGGGGAGAGGGGAGCACAACCCTGGGGACGTTGTACTGGCTCATCTTCTTGCTTCCAGCAAAATCCGTCCATGCAACACACTGACAGATTAATCATCTTAGAACAGCTCTGACCGTGTCACCTGCCTGTTCTAAAACCATCTGTGACTCCCCAGTACCTATGGCATAAATCCCAGACGCCTTCAGGGCCCTCTGAAATATGCTGCCTGGAATCTCTCTCTCCAGCTGTGTCTCCAGACAGCTCTGTTGTCTTCTTGGTCTACGGCCCCGGATGTTTCTACCACTGAGCCGTTGCCGCCCTGGTCCCCGTCCTTGGAGAGCCCCTCCTCCCTGTCTCCTTCATCATCAACCCCTGGCCAAACCTGTTGATACTGCCTCATGCATCGCTGGTTTTCTCTTTGCTGAACTTGGATCAGCTGCTCCGTGTCCCCCAGGCTCCCCGGCAGCCACTCCTGACCGGGGACATCCAGCCCTTCTGGGCCTCTCTCTGAGGACCTAGTCTTCTCACACCCCCGTCTGAGGCTCAGCGCCCGGCGACGTCGGCCCTCCAGGGGCCTCCCCCAGGACTCCTGGAGCTTGCCATAGGAGGGCCAGGGTCCTCGCCAGGACTGGCTGCGTAGCCCTACCCCCATGGTTCTGAAGGCTGCAGGCACAGGACTGCTCCAACTCCCCGGCCAGCCACTGGCCCTCTGAGATGGCCTGGAGCCTCCACCCATCTGACAGGAGCTCACTTGGGGGCAAAGGTTGGAGTTGCTGAGGTGGCTGTCATAAACCAAAGGGCAGGCCACCAGGAGCATCCCAGAGTCACCCTCACCGCCACCTTGGCGCCTTCTAGGGAAAGGGGTGCAGTCCTCTTGCTCCTCCTCCTCCTCCAGGCAGCCTTCCTTGACCACCCCAGCCCTGAGGAGCTTGGCCTCCCCTGAACTCCTGCAGCCCTGGCTTCCAAATTCATTCCGCTGACAATGAGCACAGATGGCTCAACAGCAAAACAGAGAAGGGCTTTTAAGAAACAGGACAGCTCCAACCTTATTTTAGTTAAATTCACAGAGACAGAAAGCAGCACAGCGGTCGCCAGGGGCTGGGGGAATGGTGAGTTGTTTAATGGCTACAAAGCTTGCGTTTCGCAAGATAAAAAAAAATCTGCAGACTGGTTGCACGACAATGGGAACGTATGTAACACTACCGAATTGGACACAAAAATGGCTAAGATGGTAAATTGTATGTTTCTGTATATTTTACTACAGTTGGAAATTTAAAAAAAGAAACAGAACATCTCCAGGATGGGAGTCAGGAGGCTAGGATGTATTTCCAGGCCTGGCTCTGCCTCTCATTTTCCAGCGCAGAATAGAGTTAAGAGCTCAGGTTCTAAGGAGCAGCTGCCTCTGGGGAAATCGAGGCTCCATCCCTCCCAGCTGTGCGGCCCCGGCTGGCTCTCCCCCTGGTTTCCTCATCTGTAATGGGGACAAATTGCTCAGGTAATTGTGAGGAGTGAATTCGACGATGCTGGGCCAAGCATTAAAAGTGAGTTGGTGGTGTCCGATATCTTGGGCAATTTCCCTTCTCTCGCAGTCAGTCTTGTCATCCGTAAAATGAGCTGTTGTGAAAACCAAATGAAATCAGGACTGTGGATGCATCTCAAAAGCCAGACGACCAGCAGCGGCTCTTTCTCCCAAGACAGGCTAAAGAGAAAGGTCCTGGGCGGGGCCAGCAGATCCGCAGTATCGTGGACCTTGAGGGCTGAGACGGACCTCAGCCGTTGGGTCCACAGTCCTTTTTGTTTTAACCGCTGTTTTCTGAGCATTTTTACTGGTTCTGGAGCTAAACCCTCCGTGTATTTCCTTTAAATCTCATGATAGTCCTTTGAGGTGGGCATTGTTATCCTCATTTTATAGATCAGGAAACTGAGGCTCAGAGAGATTAAGCACCTGGTCAGAGAGCATGCCCAGTAAGTGGCAGAGCTGGGACTCCTGCCCCGGTGAGCCTGGCTTTAGCGGCCCTGCTTCACCCACTCTCCTCTCCTGCCCCGGGGCTGGTGGCAGAGGCAGGACAGGAAGCCAGCCATTCTGCCTCCTCTGTGTCTGGGTGGCTGCACAGGGCGCCCGTCTGGCTCACCCGACTTCTCCCGCCCACCCCCCTGCAGCCTGGCCTCGCTCTCTTTCCTCTCTGGGAGTTGCTAGGCCTTCCTTGGGTGAAGGGTCTCTTCATACCCACCAGGCTCAGCTCCCAGCCAGAGGAGCTAAGGCAGAGCCAATGTGAAGAGGAGAACGGGGACAAAGGGCCCTGGGCCTCAGGCTGGCTGGTCCCAAAGGTCGACTGTGACCTGCACCCAGGCCTCTTCATTCCAGCCCTGCCCACACCCTAATGCCTCACCCACAGGCCCACCCTGACCCTGGTTAAAACGCAACAAGACCGTGACACGCTCTTCAGCGCCCTCACCCCAGCACGGTCGGCTCCAATCTGCACCGTCGCCAGCGTCGGAGCCAGGGGAAGCGCTGGCTGACTCACAGGCTTCTGAGACGGTTGGGTGAATGACTCGCTCTTGCGTCAAGCACGCAGCTGCTGAATACCCTCCTGCCAGGCGTGAGATCTTACAACAATTTCCCAGGTCCGTGGAGGACAAAGAGGAAATGTGTTCTCTTCCTCCCCTCCCCACTGCCTCTCTGCCTTGTCACCCGGCAAGCTCTTACTCCCTTTCCAGACCCTGCTTGGTGACACCTCCCCTGGAAGCCTGCCTGGACCCTTCAGTCCAGTTGGGGGGTGCTCCCCTCTCCGGCACACCCAATACACGGTGGCAGCAATCACACACGTGTGCCTTTCCCCACCACACTGGGGGGTCCCTTGGAAGCTAAGATAACGTCTTTTTCATGTCCACATCCATCTGCAGGACATGGCACAGTAAACTCTTGGTCTTAAATATTGGAGACTATTAATTGCCTATTGCCATGTAAGGAATTATCCCCAAGGTTAGGGGTTTAAAGTAACACTTGGGTATGACCTCACAGTTTCTGCAGGTCAGGAACCCAGGCAGCACTGAGCTGGGGACTCTGGCCGAGGGTCCCTCGCAGGCTCCAGTTGGCGGCTACAGTCCTCTTGAGGTTTGACTGGGGTGGATCTGCTTTCAAGGTCGTTCAAACCGTTGTTGGCAGGACTCACTTCCTTGTGGGTTGTTGGACTGAGGGTCTTGGTTTCTTGTCGGTTGTTGGCTCTTGCCACATGGGCCTCTCTCAAGGGCAGCTCCCCACATGGCAGCTGGCTTCTGCCGGAGCCAGCAAGTGAGACAGCAAGAGATGGTGGGTGGGCAGAAGCCAGAGTCTTTGGGGAACTTAATCTTGGAAACCACCTCCCATCAGGTTTGTCATATTCCGTTCCTTCAAGGCGATCACCAGGCCCAGCCTGCACTCAAGGGAGGGATCCCACGGGACATGAAAGCCAGGAGGCAGGAGGGTTGGGGGTCATCACGGAGGCTGCTCAGCCTTGAGACCTGGAGTCTGAACCCATTGCGTTGCCTGAGTTTTCAGCCACGCCCTGTCACGTGACAGCTGTGTGGTTTAAGTGAGTGACCTAAGCTCACGTGCCTGGCTTCCCAGCTATAAAACGGGGATAATACCCTATTTCATCACATCTAAGATGAAACCGATGGGAAGAGAGCACTACTTTATACACCACTAAAAAGAATACCCACTGCCCATTCATTGGAAGATGTGCCCCATTTCAGAGAGGTTAAAATAGGGGGAAAAATGTGCCTTGGAATGAAACACGCCGTATCTGTTTCTTAAGGTGGTTCTGAGACTTAAATGGCTGGTGCCATTCAAGGTTGTTGTGAGGTTCACATTCACGGACGGCTGCCCAGATGTTCCTTCCTATTAGCGAGCCAATGAAATTAGTCCACATTTACATGCAGCGGGCAAGACCTTGTTTTGTTGACGCCTAGGAGTGAGGCCGAGGGGAGCATGGTAGAATGTCTGCCCCTGGAAAAGGAGGGAGTCTCATGTACATAAAGGAAAGTACCTTAAAACAGACGCCAAGTGCTGAGGGTGCACGGAACAGAACAGGAGACCACATCTGGCTTAGGGATGGGGAAAAGCTGGGCAGACTCCCTGGAGGAGGTGATGTTGGAATTCAGTCTTGAGGGCAAAGAGGACTGGTGCAGTAGAGACGGGAACGGGATCCTGTGGGTGACCAGAGCCTGGGAATACACAGAGTTGCCCTAGGATGGGAGAAGAATCTGGAAAGACAGACGAGAGCCCACTCTCCAGGGCGAGGAAGAGGAATCTGACTGATTTTGGGAGGCAATAGGGACGGACTGTACCCTCTGCCCCAGGAGCCTTACCTCTGTGATCGCATTTCACCCTCACACCACTCTGGGGCTTAGCCCCATTATTCAGATCAAGTAGCAGAAGCTCAGAGAGGTGAAGCAACTTGCCCAAAGACACACAGTCAGTAGTGGGCTTTGAATCCATCCCTGCAGAGTCAGGCCAGCAGAGTCCTCAGCAAACGTGTGTTCCAGCCCCTGTGGGTCGGGCCTGGGTCTTCCCGCATCCGAGAGGATGATCAGACAGAACTCTAAGCTTAATAGTTAATGCCGCTAGAATTTTCCTTGAAAATGGGATGCCCACCAGAAGTGAGATGAAGGGCTGTGCAGATATACGTATTTGATTTAAAATTGTCTGTGCATGTTTCAGCTGATAATGTATCTCTTTGCTGGAGCAGCCCTTATAATACAATTTTGGGGTACTAGTTCTTTTACTACAGAACAATGGCACCAGATGTGACCACTGTGTGGGTTCTCATTTCCCTGCAGGAAGCTGGAATGCCAGGCCGTCAGGTTAGATGCCAGACTGTGGCCACCTTATCGCTTGGAGACATCAAAGAGAACAATAAATAATAATGACGCTATTGATTATGAAAGATCACAGGTTCTGCGCACCCGCTCCGTGCCAGGTGTTGTGCTCAGGCCTTCCCGTATGGAGGACTCAGGCGAGAGTTATTCTCAGTTTACAGACAGAGCAGTTGAGATCAATAGGTAGCGGGTCCCGGATCTGGTAACACAGGTGTGCTCGTGTTTTTTTTCAAATATGCAGGACCTGATTATTGACGACGGGCCTGTCCCTTCTCCTGTCTGAGCCTATTTCCTCATCTGTAAAATGGGGCTGAGCAGACAGGTCTGGGCAGGGGCCTGAGAAGCTGTCTGTAGGATCCTGTCGCAGGTAGTCTGTGTCTCGTGGGAAATCTTGGAAACATAATTGCTCCAGGCCCTTCCGCCTCTGAGGTCTATGATCTTAGGACTCAAATTTCAAATCAAAGCCCTTCTTTTGAAACCTGAATTCTGCAAATTCTCGCCTTCTCTTTTTCCCCAAGGCAGCCAGTGGAGCAGAAAGAGCACAGCCTTGGAGTGGGTGGAAGGGGTAGGGGGAAGAGACTGGAGGCCCAGCTCCAGCTGTGTGATCCAGAGAGAAGTCATTTCTTTTCTTCGAGCCTCAGTGTTCACATCTGCAAAATAGGTATAGCATCCCTGCCCAGGGATGCTGGGAGAACCAGAGGAGTTACGGCTCAGAGTGGGGAGGAGAATCTTATCCCTCCTCTGCCTCAAACTGTGGGCAAAGGCCTCGGTACGGATCTGGGGAAGGGCTGGGGCTGCGATCTGCTGGACCAAGGCCCGCCTGAGCAGGTGGAAGCTCTGATTGACTTGTAGAGATCCCAGGATGGGATGAGCTCCACGGGCCCGGTGGAACTCTCCAGACTGAATGACCAGAGTAGGAGGAGGCCAAAAAGACAGGATGGGCCCCTGGGGCTGGGAGGCTACGGAGTTAACGGAGCCTGGAGACCACAGTGGGGGAAGCAATGGGATTTAGTTTTCCTCCAACTCAAAAATGGCCCTTGGGTGGCCATGGCAAGGGCGCAGGGAGGCCCCACACTGTTGTACAGTTTCCACACTGCACAAACAATCTTGGCTGAAGGAGCAAGCTGAGACTGCAATCCAGCCCTGGCTTTGTCGGCTCAGTTGCGAGGTGTGACTCTGCCCCAAGAAGGGCCTTAGCGTCAGGATGCCACTCAGAAGAGCACCTTTTCCTCATTGTCACAAGGCATGGCATGAGTGACCGGCAGTTGGGTATGGGAGTTACCCCTAGAGCATGGGTGGAGTGAACCGCACCCCTCGAGGACCTAGGGGGAGGACACGGCTCAAAAGGAGCAGAGGAGCTAGTCCTGACACCCCCCTCCTGAGGGTTCTGTGCCGCTCAGAATAGAAGACACCCTGCAAGCCCAGGAAAAGAACGGTTCTGTTAGTTCTTCAGGCAGCGAGTGGGCGTAGGTGCCCTGGCGTCTGCCCATGATTAAGGGTTTAACCCTGGAGTCTCACCAGCGGTCAGGCTATTTGAGGCTCCAGCTGCCAGAATTTGGTTAATTACAAAAAAAAAAAAAAAAAAGGTGACTTTCTTTTGTCATCCCAGGACGGGGATCTGGGGCATCTGGGTTGTCCTCGTGAGATCCTCAGGGCAAAGCTGGCCTTCTGAACCATGCACACAGAGGGATGAGCTGCTTCGGGGCTCATAGGGACGGCTACAGTTTGAGGGTGTTGCTGAACCAGTTTAGTTTTTGGCTGCCGCCCAGAAAGCCAAACACCGAGATGACGAGACTGCAGCAGAGAGGGTGTTTACTCACAAGGCAGCCACGAGAGGAAGCGAGAGCATTGCCTCAAATTCACTTCCCCGAAAACAGGGACTCAGGATATTTATAGGATGGGGGCAAGGTGGTCTGGAATGTGAAGAGAGGTGACTGGAGGTGAGGAGAGGTGAGGTCATTGATGATCTGCGCAAGCGTAGTCAGACTTCACCCCTCTTCATAGGACCCATGTTCACAAAATGGCGGCGTTAGCATGATCTGACGATGGAGCTTTTAGCCTCTTGACATCAGAAAGTAGCCTATCTGACATCTGCCTGGGCCCAGTTGATGAGTTGGTGGTCTTAGCCGGCATGAAGTGGACAAGGAGTTCTAATTCATGAAGAACAGCTCACACAGCCATTTCCATGGTGACCCAGGCTCCAGGGAGATGGTCTCTATAGGAGCCTAGTGGAGTCAGACAGCACCTTGCCTGAACAGCACATTTAACAATGGGCCAGTTAAACAGCTAAAAGCTACAATCAGTAATTTCAAAAAAGGAAAAACGTTTAGTTCCTAGCTACTTAATCATCAACGGCTAACTCTCTGCTGGGTTTCAAGGGGTCCCCAAACCCCTCAAACTTTGGGAGTCGCCATCCACCTGGCTGCTTCCGCTGACCCAAGCCTCCTTGTCCAAACCGCTCCTGGCCTTCCCCACAGCCCCTCTCAGGCTGTGCTTCCTGAACTGCTGGCAAGAGTCCTCACTCACTCTTCTGTGCCTTGACACCAGCATGCTCCTTGCCTTTGCTTGGGCCAGGAGTGGAATCCCCTTTACCAATAAGTTCACCTGATAAGCTAGCTGGCTATCACCTCTCTATCTATCTATGTATCTATTGGCCCCACCAGGAAGCTCTCCAAGGCCCCTCTCATTGGGTAAGGGACTCCTCCTTGGGCTCCCATAGCGCTCTGGCCATTATCTCTAGACAGCACCATACTGTTTTGAAATCGAGTACTTTGAGGTTTACGTCCCCCACTGGTTTGGGAGCAGCCTGGGGACGGGAAAGCAGCTCCTTTCCACTGCATCTCTATTGACGGCTGCTGAAATGGCCGTGGAGTGAGCATGTCTCCTTGTCTCCCACCATCCATCCTCCTTCCCGGTCAGGGCACTGTTGATACCTCCCTCCTCAGAATTTTCTCCTCCTACCAGTCAGTGCCCCCCTCTCTTTAACTTTCCCTTTTCCCTTAAGTGTGGGGGCCTCTGGACTCCTCTCTCTGTTCGTGGACTCCACTTGGCCTCTGGGGCAGTCCTATTCACTCAGTCGTCTTAATCCCTAAGTGTGGGCTGATGATTCCCATTCTTTGGTTTGTCAGCTATTTATTAAGCATCAATTGTGTGCCACATTCCACTCTTGCAGAGATAATATTCAAATATAAGGATGGGGGGGTATAGAAAATAAACAAAACCCAAGAACTTTCCAGAAAGTGATCCATATTAAGAAGCAAGAAGGCAGATACAGGGGCCCATGAGCTGCTCTGCAGCCACCCTAGGCCACTCCCTGCCAACAAAGCTTTGCTGCCTGCGCCCTACGCACCAGAGCTAGACTCCCGGGCAGCCCTCCACAGGTTGGTCTCAGCCTATCTATCCGGCAGTATCTTCCGCTAGATCTTCCTAGGAACTCAGCCAAATTTCCCCAAGCTCCCGGGCCATAAGAATCAGTAGAGGCTTGTTGAAAAGAATAAGTAAACAAAAAGATTCCTGGGCCACACCTCGGATTTACTGATCCTGACTGAATCAGCATCTATAGGGGTCAGGAGTTCAGGAATCTGTTTGGTTTTTAAAAAGCCCCAGCGGTTCTTACCAGGGAAGTCTGGGTAATAATTTCTCTAGGCCTCTCAGTGGGTCTCAGCACTGACCCACATTAGAAACATTTGGAGACATTCTGAAACTAGCAAGGCAATGCAAGGGATCCCTTTCCCCAGAAATGGACTTCAGTGGTATTCTGCTGGTGATTCCAAGACCTCTGAGTTGGTGGTTAATATGCATAAGAACCGTGGGGTGGGACTCAGGAATCTGTGCTTCCCATTAGCACCCTGTCCCAAAGAGATTCCGTCCCTAGCGGTACAGAAGCCCATGCTGAGAAATGCTTTTTCTAGCGACATTGGACTCCCCACCTAGGCTTCTGCCTGAGCAGTTTTCTCTGTCTGGGGTGGCATACCCCTCCCGACTTTGTCCTCCTGGGGACCTCATCCTGGAGGTAGGACAGACCCTGGATGGAGAGGTGTCTTGTTTCCTAATCTAACATGAACTAGATAATTTACCTGTTTGAGCTAACTATTCAAAATCCATACTTCTTTTGTTCACAGCAAGTGACCATTTCTTAGTTCTCAATTATTTTTTTTTTGTTTCAGACCTCCACCTGGGGATGTTGATGTAAGAGTCACCTGAACCTGGGTGGAGCCATTTGCCCTTGGCTCCAGACCCAGGAGTTCACAGGGACCAGCCAGGACTGAGCCAACATGTCACAGCCCCTGTAGCATGGCCAGCCCTAGGGTAGGGCCTTGCCTTTTCTGAGGGACACAGGGATTCATGTCTTACACGTATGCAGCAGGAGAGACAAGATACAGGCAGGACGTGTAGAAGTCACAAACGAGGCATGCACTAGAAGAGTAATAGGGACAACAAGCGAACGACAGACTCAGTTCCACCAAGTCCAACCCTTTTTATGAGGAAATTCGGTCCAGAGAGGGAGGAGACCTGCCCAAGGTCACTCAACTTTAACTCTTTCCTGCATAAAGAAAGTAGTGAGGTAGAAAGAGTCCTTGGACATCTAATAGAATGTGAGCTCTGGGAGGTGACGGTCGGGTGGAGTTCAGCCAGATAGATGCAAGGAAGGTCAAAGAAGCTGGAGAGGCAAACACAACAGACACAACAGGGTCAGAGAAGAGAAAGGAGATGTAATCTCTCTCCATGCTCAATAAGCAATTTCTAGTCAGCAAGATGTTGTTATAGTCCTTGATCCTCCCAACTATGTGGAAGCAGGTTATTTTTTCTCCATGCCCTGATTATCATCTGATGTACAGTACGTTTTACCGGTTTATCTTCTGTCTTCTCTCAGTGTAAGGCAGAGCTTTTGATTTGTTTTGGTCACTCCCGTATCCCCCAGTTGGCATAGAGCCCCGCTTCTGAAGCTTTCCGCTCAACCAAACCTTCTAGATGCTGAGTGGCCTCGCTCTGCAGATCAGGAAACTGAGGCTCAGAGAGGTGAGGATGCTTGTCCAAGGTCACACAGAAACGGACTCCTGCTCATCATCACAACCCCCACAGCGGCGAAGGGACACAATCACGTAAATCGCGCGGCACAAGCGCCATCTCCTTCCTCCTGCCCTTCGCCAAACGCTCTTCCTCCGACCTCTTCTCCATCCGCTCGCGTGTAGCTCCGTCTAGCCCGCATCTCTGAGGCCCGGTGCGATCTGTTATGCTTGCGGCTTTGGGAGACACGTGCTGCTCAGTGAATGAATCGCAGGGCCCCACCCCCGCCGATAGCCAATCACAGCGTGCCGGAGCCCGACCACTTCCGCCTATTGCGGGCCACGGTTGCAGCCGTGCGGCCCACGTGGGGCTCTTAAGACAAACGAGTAGGCGGTGGTGCGCCAGGGGCGGGCTCTGCCAGCCTCGTCTCCAATCCGGGGGCCCGCCGGGGACGCGAGGGGCGGGGCTGACGTGGGGCGCCAAGGCTTAAACGTGACGGGCAGGCGGGCGTAGGGAGGAGACCTGAGCGGGGGAGTGATGAGTGACGGAGGATACTGCCCAATAACAGGAGGGGTTTGGCTGCCTGAGCCAATAAGAAGTCCGTAGGGCGGGGCCGAGACTGCAGCAAGTTCGGTTGCGCGGAGACCGCAGCTGTTCCCTGTCAGTGGAGGCAGCGGCGGTAGAGGCGGTGGCGACGACTTGCGGCGGCGGCGAGGAGGTGAGTGCCGGCGGCGCCGTGCACCTTCCTCTTGCCGCGGCGGGTCGGAGCGGGTGGGCGTGCGCCGGCACCGCCGCAGGGGACGCTTATGTAAGGGTCGCGCGCGCCTAGGCGGCGCGGACTCCACGAGTGACGGCTGGAGGAGACGGCGGCGGGCGGTGTGCGGCGCGACGTGACGTGCGCCTCCCCTCCCCTCCCCCTCCCGCGGGGAGGCCGGCGCGGGCCCGCCCCCTCGCCCGGGGCCCCCGCCCCGCAGCCCCGGAGCATCCTTCGCGTGCGGGCGCGGCCGGGCCTCGTCCGTCCCGCGGCCCTGGGGGCCGCCGCCGGCCTGATTCCTGCTCTCGGGCCCATTTTGCAGACAGAGAAACTGATGCACGGAGCCCTAAGACGCGTCGCGCCAGGTCCCTGAGGGTTCGAACCCTAGTGTGTCAAGAATCGGGAGCCCGAGTTTTCTCCAACGTAGTGGAAGTTGCTCAGCTCTGAAGAAAGCCGCGGCGTGTAAGGCGAGGGTTTTCCGTATTCCAGGTGCCTGCGCTCCGCCTCCCGGAGCATCCTCCTAGTCACATTGTGGGGCATCTCGGTTCCACTTACTTTCAGGGGAGGCTCCCAGAAGCAGCGATTCGTCCAAGGCTGCTCCGCTCGGAGGAGGCGGGCTGGGCTCAGCCCGTTATTTCTGTAGCTTTCAGCAGTTTGCAGAGTGCGCTCAGCCCGGAGGTGGTGAGGAGCCGCGGGCGGTGCGGGCAGGGCCCTCCGGGCACAGAGTCGGAGCCCCGGCTTCCAGGACCTGCTGTGCAGGTTCCGCCCACCGTGACTTGCTTTGTACTTTGAGTGAGTTGTTTCCCTTCTGCGGAGCTCTTTCTTCATCTCGCGATGGTGAGGGAGAGGCCAGGTCCCTAGGTCCCTGGCAGCTTTGAAATTCTTAAACGTCTGCTTGTTCCTTTTGTGAGAGAGCAGGCCAGGCTCATCGTCCCCATTCTGCAGCTGAGAAAACCGAGGCTCAGAGAGCTGCCCGTGTTTGCCAGGTCACAACTAGAGGCTCCCCAGTCTTTCCCATGTGCCTTCCCTGTTGCTCCCTTACCCGCTGCTCCTAGCAGCCCTGGCTTCCCCTTGTTCCCAGTCCCCTGCCTGTGATGCAGGTACTTCTGCTGGGGGTAGATGTGCGCAGCATTTCTGTTTACTCGCAGCTACAGCTTTTCTGTTTGCCCATTCTTCCTCTTAATTCTTGAACTCTTAATTGCATTCTTTGCACACCTAGCATGTTCAGAGCCCTAGACTGGGCCCTGAGAGAAGACCTGGGCGCTGAGATTAGTCCTTGTCCTAAAACAGCCAGCAGACTGATTGGGGAGAGAAAAAGGAACAGAACTTAAGGAGCAGGTCAGCATGCCCAGATGTCTGTAGAGAGCCCGCATGGGCAAAGCGTGGCCCCGAGGAGGACGTGGAAGAGGAGATTAAGGAGAGGCCCGCAAATCAGGGAAGACTGCACACACACGAAGACCAGGGAGGGAGAAATGGATGGCTGGGGGCTGGACAGGGATGGAATGGGGAAGGCTTTGTGGACCAGGTGACTCTGAGTCTCTTGATTCCTCTGGAGCCCCCAGTGAAGCAGCAGTGATTGGATTTGAGCAGCCAAGGTTTTGTTGTGGAGGAGAGGTGAGTTTTAAGCAACTAGAACCTGCAGGAGGAAGGCTGAGGAAGGTCGGAGGAGAATGCGGGGGCAATAGCACTTCCCAGCCGAGTGTGAGAAGTTCGGTGGGTCACTTGCCAGGAGGCCTCTTCAGGAGCTGGGACAAGGCGAGGGCGCTTGTGGAGTGCAGGTAAGGCGGAGTGAGATGGGGTCCCGAGGTGCCCGGGTGCTTGGGTGGGCTCTGAGGGCCTAGGAGCAGGTCTGAGCTACGGGTTGTATCTGTTTGTGTTCTTTTAAGCAACTTGAGAGCGGCATCCTGTGTTTCCTCTGCCCTGCCGGAAGGGGCTTGGTTCCTGATAGTTGCTCAATATCTATTTGTTGAGCTGAATTGGGCTGCCATCGACAGTTTCCACGGTTTACCCCGAAGTCTGCTCTCGGCCTTATCTGCTTCTCTCTCTCTACCAGAGCTTGCTCCAACTTGATTGACGCCTCTCTGTGCCAGTTCTCACCTCCAGGGAGGTTTGCCCTGGTGGCTGTGGCCCCGTTCGATCCGTCCTGCCTTTGACATGCCAATACGTGCGACTTGCCCTTTTTCTTGCCTGCTCCTTGCTTTCTCCTTGTCTTGCTTCCACCACCCCAGGTGCTGGGCTAAGTGCCTGTCGTCCTAGTACTGCTCTCGGAGACTCTGGGGCCGTGGCAGGGCTGCACTGTAGACCCAGGTCTCATTCCAAGTCCAGGTTCTCTGTGTCCTCACGGCCCCTAACCCAGTGCTAGGACAAGTAGGCGCTTGACACTTTTTGGATGAATTAGTAGAAAATGGCTCAAAGTGGAAGTCAGTGAGGAAGGAATGGTGTGGGGAACCAGGAAAGGAGTCGAGTTTGGGAGCTGTGGGGCTGATTGTCGTATGTCAGCAAGTCTAGGGGATGCCTGGGTAGGCCCCAGACTGCCCAGCTCCCTCTCTAGCACCCTTCCGGATGTGCTGGGTGCCTCCCTCAGGTAAACATTTTCCTTGAGGATTACTGTGGGCCTTCTCTTTGGCTGCCTCCCAATAACGTCTTACCCTCTTTTCAGCGGGTCCCTGCTTCCCATTTCCAGAAAGTGTGCCTGTTTGGGGGCTAGTTTCTCATCTGGAGACTTCCTTCGCAGAAGTGGGGCATCTGCCTGCTCCCTCTGCAACCTCACCTGGGTCTGACTGGCCCGTTCCTTCACCTCTTTGTCATGGCTGCCTCTGGTCTCAGCTGTGGATCCTTTGGCACACTGCCGAAGGAGGAGGGCCTGGTGGTGGAGGATGGGAAAATGAGGAAAAGAAGAAAGCATTTCCTTTTTTTTTTTTGAGGAAGATTAGCCCTGAGCTAACTACTGCCAGTCCTCTTCTTTTTTTGCTGAGGAAGCCTGGCCCTGAGCTAACGTCCATGCCCATCTTCCTCTACTTTATACCTGGGACGCCTACCACAGCATGGCGTGCCAAGTGGTGCCATGTCCACACCCGGGATCCGAACTGGCGAACCCCAGGCTACTGAGAAGCGGAACGTGGGAACTTAACCGCTGTGCCACCGGGCCGGCCCGAAAGCATTTCCTTTTACCTACTAAACGAAAAGATATGATCCCACCTCTTGGGCTTCTTCATCCGTTTGACCCTGCAGGTGCCCTCTGGTACCTCAGCCCTCGTACGAGACTGTTCACCGTTGCCCCCCAACTTGCTTCTTAGTGTCTCTCCGCCACTCTTGGTCCCGGTGACCTTGTTCTCTGCAGGCCTCCTCCTCGTCTTGTCCTGTCAAAATTAAATTATTCTTTAAGACTCAGGCTTTCGGGTGTTGTCTTGCCAAATCTATTCAGTTGGACCTGGGTTCTCTTTTTTAATATTAATAATGATAAATAGTGATTAATTGTTATTAATAAAAGCTGACCTTTACTGAGCTCTTAGTATGTAGTGGCAGGGACTTCGCTAAATCCCTTACCTGTATTATCTTATTGATTATCACAGCAACCCAACCACAAAGGTACAGTTCCATCCTCAGTCACAGGTCTGCGCCACGCTGTCCAGCTCAGTGTCCCCGTGTGGGTCCCTCTCATGTAGCATCTGTTTTTACCCTCTGTTAGCTGGCCCTCAACAGTTTGCTTTTTGTCACTCTGAGAGCAGAGCCTCTGCCTTCTGGCGTGGTGCCCTATGCAAGGTATGTGCTCAGTGAATATTGCATTGACTTGAAGGCCCCAAACGTTCCTTTTTAGCCTTGACATAATCTACCAAGGCAGCTGGTTTTCTCAGAATGTGGATTCGGTTCATTTGATGGCTCCCTGGCCTGTGTCTCCATTTTGCTGTTTATTGACCAGTGGCTAGAGCTGACTGACAGGCATGGCTTTTCACAAACAAGTCATCTGTAAACTCTGAAAAGTGCTTATGCGCCAGCAACTGTGGGCTCCTGTGGGTCTCATCACGGGGTGTGCTCTTACGTGTGTGTGCGCGTGTGTGTGTGTGTGTGTGTGTGTGGAGGGTTCCTGCAGGAAAAGATCTGAGGGAAATAGCTCTCAGCTCACAGAAGGCAGTGCTTAATTACCGTCAATTTGCATAGTGAGATAGGAACCAGGCTCAGAGACTCCAGAGGGGAGGTGGCTCTGCAGAGAAGATGGGCCTGGGGCTGGCTGGAAGTGGGCTGGAAGAGAAAGCACTTCAGGCAAAACAGTGAAAGTTTCTAAAACTTCTTGTTCTTGTGTAGAAGGTGCCAGGAAAGGGTTTTACTTAAATGCTTCTTACTAAGCACGTCATCTAACATCTGAGTGTGTCCTCTGTACCAGGCGCAGTGCCAGTGCTTTGTGTGTGTCACCTCATCGGGAACCTTACGACATGAGTGGTGTCATTACTCCCATTTTACAGATGAGGAAACAGGCTTTGAGTGGTTCTGGGAGCCAGTGGCAGAGCAGCAAGGGTGGGGCCAAGGCAGCGGACAGCAGAGCCAGGGCGCTCTCAGCCCTGTGCTGTCCTGAGCCGCTCACCACCCCTCCAAGATTCCCTGGAGATGAAAGCAAAGGAACACTTCTCTGGGTTCTAGGTCTATGTTCTTGCCGCCCACAGGTTCTCTGGGGAGTGCCTGGAGAAAGGAGGATAACACTTCTTTTTTCTTTTACTTTAGACAGTAGCTGACTTCTGAGAGCCGACGGACGCTGAGGGTAAGTCCTGTGCCTGAGTCCAGGTTGGGGGATGTGTGTGGGTCTCCTTCAGGAGCAGCTGTAGGTGTTAGCAATGCTCATAGGTCAGTTCTCAAGCTCAATGAATAAAACAGGCCGAGCTCTGAAGCAGTCTTTGTCGGTTCCCAGTCTCTCTTGGTTTTCTTGGTTTTCACAGGAAAGTGACATCTGGCCCCCTGCTGGCCCCAGTTGGCAGCTGGGCAGCCCCAGCAGGAGGCCTTACTTCTGGAAAGGTGTGATGTGGGACGCTGGTCAGGGGAAGGGTGGTGAGGCTCCTCAGGACCACGGGGACCGGGCGGCCTCTGAGAAGACGCTTTGAGTCCACGCGGAGAGCAGGCACTGGGCAGTGAGGGACTTGGGAAGCGTGCCGCTGGGCGCGGGAGGTGGCTCTGTCAGCTGGCTGTAAAAACCCTTGACACGTGTTTCCAGAGAATGACACTCAGCCTTTGGGAGTCACAGGGACAAAGGCATGAAGGTGGAATTGTCCCTTCTTCCTCCCACACGTGCTCCGGCAGTCCTGCCCTGTATAACCTACTGCTTTTAAGGTTTCCCCTCACACAGTTTCCTCTGATTGCATTGATGTGGCTGCATCTCCTGAGCCTCAATTCTAAAGCCCTCTGCGCCGGGATCCACCTGCTGGTCCAGTCCTGTTTCCGGCTGCTGGCCCGCGTGAGCGTGACAGCCAGGCATGATCCTCTCTCTCCAGCTAGCGTTCCACCTGCATTTCAGAGGCTGTTAATGCTCTTCCTTTCATCCAAAGGCAGGCCAGCTGCTAGCGCCGTTTCACAGCCAGGTGCCCTGGGGCCTCTGTGGCTCAGGGACGCCTTAACCCCAGAGCTCATGTTCAGTGCTCAGAGTGGGATCCCTCTGTTCAGGGATTTGTCTTGGATTTCCATCCAACGTGTAGGAATTTTTCTCAGGTGACCCTTGATGACCCAGGAGTTATTGTCTTTTCTGAGATTTTTCTCCTCTTGTCTCTTGGCCCGGGTCTTGGGCCGGCAGTGGCCATTTACCACGCTGCGATTAAGTTTGCTTGGAAAAGCTGGCAGAGTGAAGGCAGATGGGTCTGGGGTGGAAATGGCTTGGACCTTTCCTGTGCTCCACCCTCCACAAAGTTTCCACCGCGCTGCTCTCTGCTTACCCTCATCCTCCTATTCACGGTTGATAGAGTTGAATGTTATTGCTCTTACTTGCCTCCCTTCAAGGAGAAGTGGGGGAGTTGGGTGAAGGCCCCCAAACCAGCTATCTTTGGAGCTGAGAAATTGGGGCCCAGAGAAGGCCGATTAGCAGAATCTAAGATTCTCATCCCCCTCCTCTTTTTTTTTTTGTGTCCTCTTTTATCGCATGTCTTCCCCGAAATCCATGGGTAGGAAGGGAAAATCCATGAGTAGGAAGGGAAGATTAGTTGCCAGGAAGGGCTGCCTTCTCCCAGGTCATCTAATTTGTTGAAGCTCGTTTGGCTCTTCGGTCCCTACGTCCCTGCTGAGTCCCCATTAGTTACCGTAACTAAGACTCTGCCATGGAGGGTTGCCACCCTGCCCTCCTCCTCTGCTGTCGCCTTGGTGATCCTGGAGGGAGATGCATGTGGGCTTTTTTTTTGTTGTTTGTAAGTCCTCCTTGCTGCTGTCCTTCACCTCCTCATCCTGATTTGCCTGCAGGCCAGAGAAGGGGTGGGGCTGCCATATCCAAGGCCGCTCTAAGTACATTTCCACCAGCTGTGTGTGGAATGGGGCCAAACTCCACATGTGGCGGCTCCTCTCCTGAGCAACATCCTTCCCTGGCCGACTCCTGGGGAAAATTCCATGATCTGGCTCTGCCGAGTCATGCTTAGTCTCTGAGGGTACGTGTCACTTTTCGCCTGTCTGTCACCGGTCAGCCCAGGGTCTGGGAGAGGCTGTGGTTCCTGTGGGGTGATACTGCTCATCTCTTACACCTGTGCCTCACTATGTGCTTCTCCGAGTGCTTTTACTAACCAAGGTGCTGCCTAGCAGTGTGAAATGTCTTAATATACCTCATTAATAATAAATGTATTCCTTCTGGAAAACATTCCTCTCCTATGGATGAGGAAACTGAGTTCAGGAAGACTAAGTGACTTGGCGAGTTTCAGGTGAGTGGCAGCTCTGGGTGGTTTTTGGTGCCACACACCACCCCGACCCCTGGTTTTTTATGTAATGCAAAGATTATTCACAAGTTACTTTGGTTGGAAAAAAATTGATTTTCAATTTGTTAAAGTTACAAAGTCAGGGGCTGGCCTGGTTAAGTGTTCAGTTTGTGCACTCGCCTTTGGCGGCCTGGGGTTCGCCGGTTCAGATCCTGGGCGCGGACCTAGCACCACTATGAAGCCGTGCTGAGGCAGCGTCCCACACTGAAGAACTAGAAAGACGTACAACGGGGATATACAGCTACGTACTGGGGCTTTGAGGAGGAAAAAAAAAAAGGAGGAAGATTGGCAACAGCTGTTAGCTCAGGCCCAGTCTTCCTTAAAGAAACAATGAAGAAGCTTTCATTAAAAAAAAAGTTACAAACTCGAAAATCTAGTTCTTGCTTTAAGGGCTAGGCTTTTAAGTTTAGCGTTTAAGTGCAGCCTACAGATCTTTCTGTTCTATTTATGATTCTAGGAAATTTTAACAATCACTTTGAAAGGGGCCTTTTGATTAATACTTGATCCTATTTGCAAACTTATTTGGGAATTTTAAATGTATAAATTACATTCAACTTCCTTTAATTTTTTTAATACTTCCAATTGTCTGATTACCAAATGTCTCTAATACTTAAATAGTTCCCGTAAATCTAATAAACTAAGCTGACTCTTAAATTTTCGGAAACATTCCTATACTGCTTTATGTTTAATTTTTTACAACAGCGTTATTGAAGTATTTTTGGCATAATAAATTGCATATATTTAAAGTGTACAATGTATAAATTTTGACATATGTATACCCTTGTGAAACCGTAATCACAATTAAGATAATGAACGTAACTGTCACCTCCAGAAGTGTCCTCGTGGCCCTTTGTAGTCCCTCCCTCCCCCCCTTCTCTGCCTCCCCCATCCTCAGGTACCCACTGAACTGCTTTCTGTCACTGTAGATTAGTTTGCGTTTTCTGGAATTTTACGTAAGGGGAATCATATAGTATGTATCCTTTTTTGTTTGGCTTCTTCACTCAGCATAACTATTTTTAGATTTGTTCATGTTGTTACATGTGTCGGTAGTTCTTTCCTTTTTATTGCTAAGTAATATTCCATTATGTAGATATCCCACAATTTGTTTATCCATTCACCCGTTGTCGGTCATTTCCGTTTTTTCCAATTTTTGGCAATTCTAAATCAAGCTGCTATGAATGTTTGTGTACAAGTCTTTGTATGGACATATGTTTCCTTTTCTCTTGGGCAAATGTGTAGGCGTGGAGTGGCCGGATCATATGGTGAGTGTATGTTTAACTTAAACTGCCCAGCTGTCTTCCAAAGTGGTTGTCCCATTTTACATTCCCACCAGCAGTGTATGAGAGTTCCCTCCACATCCTCACCGACATTTAATATGGTTAGTCTTTTTAGTTTTAGCCATTCTAAAAGGTGTGTAGTGGTATCTTGTGGTTTCAGTTTGAATTTCCCTGGTGACTAATGATGTTGAGCATCTTTCCATGTGCTTATTTGTCATCTGCCAGTACTGATTTTAAACTTAGTAAAATTCCTACTTAAAATCACAAGTCTAAACCAGTTACTCAGTTACATATTTTCATTGGAATCTTGAGACTGACTTGTTACTCTGAACAGACCAAATTCTCTTGAACATAAAAGTACATAAAGTAACAGATACAGATTTCTTAACACAAAGTTATAAACACTGTGGTTTTTTATTTTCTTAGGCATATTTATTCTTTTTTTTTTTAAAGATTTTTATTTTTTCCTTTTTCTCCCCAAAGCCCCCCGGTACATAGTTGTATATTCTTTGTTGTGGGTCCTTCTAGTTGTGGCATGTGGGACGCTGCCTCAGCGTGGTTTGATGAGCAGTGCCATGTCCGTGCCCAGGATTCAAACTAATGAAACACTGGGCCGCCTGCAGCGGAGCGCGCGAACTTAACCACTCGGCCACGGGGCCAGCCCCGGGATATTTATTCTTAATGCTATATCTCCTGGAATTTAAGAAGCTTACCTAATAAGGAAATGATGATATGATCTCAAACTATAGTAAACTACTTTCTTAAGCAACTTTTGGAGTTTCTTTCTCAACTGGATGACATTTCTTTTTAATTCAAGAGATTCCTGGCCAGGATGAACTAGGTCTTGGCCTTTGAATCCAGTTGTTAATAGAGCCCTGATTCGGTGCCATTTTGCCCCCAAATGGGGATGGTCTCACAGCCCCTGTGCTCTAGATTGAAGCGTCACATTGCCTACTCCTCTTTTCATGGAACTCTGCACTTCACCCAGGCTGCTGCACCAGATCCAATCAATCTATTTAAGGCTCCATTTCTTATGCATTATGGCTACAAAATAGGTGGAATTTAGATTCTGCATCTCTCCCAAGGCTTTGTGTGACCAAGCACTGGTTCTAAAACCATGCCAGTGACCCAGCGTTGCCCGAATTTGAGTCCCAGTCTTCTGAGCCCAGGTCTGGCATTTCCCCCTCTATCTGACATCTTTTTCAAATGGAGAGAAAGGGCGTCTGGTACACAAGTTCTTGGTTTCTGGTCAGGCTTGGTTACCAAGAAATTCTGGCATCTGGAACCCACACCTGCCTTTTCCGGTTCTTTAGTTCCCCCATCTGGAAATGGTGAGAACTCTGGCCTCTCCCTAACCTCCCAGTAGAGAGCTACCAATCTCTTTGGAGGGGCTGTTGCCTTCAAATTCTTGTTAGTGATTTGGATTTTAGACGATAAACAGATGTGAATTGGCATTCCTGTCCTGGTCACTGGGTATGGCCTCAGGAAGTGAGTGGTGAGTGGGACCTGGTTGAAAATTATTAATGCAATCTGACCTCTCCCTTGATGTTTGATGCTTATGTGGCCCCATGTGGGTAAGAGTAAAGATCTGTAGAGTTCCAAGAAAAGGAAATTTGAGTGGGTGACTGTCTTAGATTCCTGCTCTGCAGGAGTTTTAAATACAGTCTCTCCTTACTTTTGGCTCTGAGTTCCCCCTTCCGGTGGTGAAGGATCACTGTGTGATTAATATACTCTTAAAGCGTGTGTTAAATGATGGCGGTGACATCACTGAGTGACAGAATATCCGTTCAAAGAGCGAGGAAAATGTGCTCCACGGCAGGATATTAAATGGCAGGGGATACAGAGAAGATTAAACATGAAACTTAAAAAAAAAAAACAAACCCACAAATTGACACAGCAATTTCAATTCTAGAAATGTAACCTAAGTATAATGGGACAAACACAAACATACTAGGCTGTTCAGGTCATCATTTTTATAGCAGAAAATGGGAAACCACCAAAATGTGCATTTGAAAAGGATCGCTACATGTGTAGTCTGTTCAGTGTCATATGAGGAAGCTTTAAAAATAGCCCATGTACCCTAATCAAACTGTCGCTCTAAATTTATTACCACAGAATAAGAGCCATGATGCTTTTACACAAGAAAGGTACATGGTAAAACAAAATGCGTAACATCTCAGTTTTTGTTATTTTAGAATGCTGTACCAAAAGTTTTTTTCTGGATATTGGAATTATAAAATTGTGTGTTTAAAAAAATTGTTTTTTTGCTGTGTCTTAATTTTAAATAATCAGCTTTTTAAAAAAAATAGAGAAGGATGCAATTTATACCACCACTTGGGGCTTGAGATCAGGTACAGGGTGTTTAACTGTCAGAGTTCTTCTATTTTACCCCTCTTCTCCAAAAAATTGTTTGAGGGGATAAATATGTTTTTCTAAATACCATATGAGATATACATCCCTGGGGAATGGTGGAATAAGGACTTCTTAAAAGATGCTCCTGGGGCCGGCCCTGTGGCCTAGTGGTTAAGTTTGTGCCCTTCGCTTTGGTGGGCTGGGGTTTCGCTGGTTCGGATCCTGGGTGCAGACATGGCACTGCTCGTCAGGCCCTGCTGAGGCGGCGTCCCACATAGCACAACCAGAGGCCCTCACAACTAGAATATACAACTATGTACTGGGGAACTTTGGGGAGGAAAAAAAAAAAAAAAGATTGGCAGCAGCTGTTAGCTCAGGTGCCAATCTTTAAAATTAAGATGCTCCTCCATAAAAGAAATGAGAAAACTGGCATAAACTGTCATAATCAACTTTTTCAGAACTCTGGAAATTAACCAAAGGTTTGCAGCGATCCAAGGAACATTTATTCAAGAAAAAATGGCTGAATTTGTTTTCAAGAAGAAATTGTGAGGCATGCAAAGAAACAAAGAATGACACATCACAGGGAAAGAAGCAATCAATAGAAACTGTCCCCAGGGAAGCTCAGACATTGGGCTTCATAGACAAAGACTTTAAATCAGCTATTTTTAAATGTGTCTAAAGAACTAAAGGAAAGTAAGAGAACAGTGCCTCACCAAATAGAGATGATCAATAAGTGATTGAAATTACAAAAAAATTCTGGAGTTGAAAATTACAATAACTGAAATGAAAAAGTCACTAGAGGGGCTCAACAGCAGAGTTGAGCAGGCAGAAGAAGGAATCAGCAGACTTGAAGATAGGTCAATTGAGATTATCCAGTCTGAGGAACAGAAAGAAAAAAGAATGAAGGAAAATGAGCAGAGCCTCAGATACCCACAGAACGCCATGAAGCCTACCAACATACACATAATGGGAGTCGTAGAAGGAGAGGATAGAGAGAAGGGAACAGAATGAATATTTGAAGAAATAATGGCCGCAAACTTCCCAAATTTGATGAAAAACAATAATTTACACACTCAAGAAGCTCAGTGAGTTCCAAATTGGTAAACTCAAAGAGATCCACACCTAGACATATCATAATCAAAGAAAGAATCTTGAAAGCAGCAAGAGATAAGCAACTCATCGTGTACAAGGGACCTTTGATAACATGAAGAGCTCATTTCTCCTTGGAAACCGAGGAGGCCAGAAGGCAATGGAATGAACATAGATGTCATATGAGGCGAAACCTTCAACTGTATTTGACCTTTGAGTCTTAGATGGCTCTGATCTCTTCCATCATTAGGGATAACATGTCATTTCGTCCCTAAATAGCAGTCACTCAAGCTGCTTTCATACTTGACCTGCAAGAACTCTGTCTTTTACCAAGCTCCCCTCCCCAGCTATTTCTAGAAATACATAAGGAATGCTTATTATGTGTTCCACCAAGCCTGGGGCATAGTTGGGGCTCAAAAAAACATTTGTTAAATGAATGAGCTCAACCTGAGTTGCTTATTTTCTTGGCCAGCTGTCTGTCCACTCTTCTCTTCCGCATGTCACCGAGTTCTCCCAGCCTCGGGGCTGTTGCTTCTCTCCTCAGACCATTTTACCTTAAACCTGCATCAGACCTGTCTCATAACTTCTCAAAATACATCTTTTAAAAATATTACCAGACATTTTACAAAATTTTACTGAATGCTTGGGGATAGCAGAATGGAATTACAATACAGAAAAAAAGGTTTTGTCCCCAAAGTTCAGTGTTTACCTCAAGAAAAGTTGAACTGCCATAACCTAATAATGGTTGCAGCCGTCAAAGTCTCAACAAATTTTGGGGTCTCATCTCAACTACCGTACCCCAGGATACCATGGAGCCAACTGCTGGTGTTCCGTTGCTTTCGTTCTTGATAATATTTCTTATATGTAAATAGCACTGTATAGTTTTATTATTTATTGGACAGCTCTCACTGGGACAGGTTAAGGTCACGGTTTCATTGTTTATGGATGAAGGACCAGAGGTTCAGAGGGGTTCAGTGGCTCACCCAGCTCCACTGGTAAGAGACAGAGCTGAGCTCTGAAAGCAGCAATTCCAATTCCTGGGCTTGGGTTCTTCCTGCTGTCCCACAGGGTGTTAGAAAGTGATATCTCTGTGCACAGGGCTGAAAAGGCCAACCTGAAACTCTCCATCTTTCCTACTTAAGTTAATCTCTTGATAGGTATTTGCAGCTTCTGTCACCAGGATTGTCACTTGTCACTATTTGTTGTTCCTTGGGCTTGTGGCCAGTTGGGAGTCTTCACTCGGGGCCGAGCTCTCCCTGCCATGTTGCCTGAGGCCCATTCGCTAAGACCTTAAGATTTTCCTCAGCCCCTTGGCTTTTGACTGTCCCATTCCAGCCGGTTACAAAAGACACCTTTGTGTTTCTGCTGACCTCGGCCATCTTTCCATCCCTTTTTACTTCTGAAATTCTTAAAGGGCAATTTTAATGTTTGGCTCCATGATTTAATCCTGAGTTTTCGCAGTTGACTGACTGGCTTAAGAAGGGCAAAAGTTATTGCTGTGCAAGATTCCAAGAAGTTGTTCTTTCCTCAAGCAGTTACTGTGCATCTGTGGCAGGCACAGCTCTTTGTTGGGTACTGTAAGGCTTCAAGAGGATCTGATGATGTGGCCCTTGCCCTCGGGTGTGTACCCTGTGGCTGGGGAGAGGAGGAGTGCGTGCTCAAGTAGTGGCTAGTTAATAAGGAAGTCACAGTCACCATTCACTGAGTGCTGTCTCTGTGCCGGGTAAGAGGCCACATGCAAAAGTGAATGCAGAAAATTTCCAGGGAGGTTGCTAAGAACAGAGCCCTGGAGTCAGCAGGTTACGAGTTGGAGTTCAGGCCTAGCCCTCCACCAGCCCTGTCACTTCTGGCAAGTTCCTAAGCTGCTTTGAGCCTTGAGTTGCTCATCTATAAAATAGGGGCAATAAGACCTTCCCCACGGGGCTGTTGGGGGAGTAATGAAATAACTTAGTAAAGTGGCACCCAGCGGACACATCATAACGATGGCTCTGTCCCTGGTACAGCGGAGAACAGTTACAGTAGAACTCTCTGTGGAGAGAACACATGTGTCCAAGGGCCTCTGAGCTCAGGGGACTGTCGGGTGGGTGGCTCCTCCTCAGGAAGGACTTCTTGGGAGAGCTTGCCCTTGAACGTGGTGTCATATTTGGGTTGGTGGAGAGGAGGGGATGGCACCCAGGCCGTGGTACACGGAGCAAATCATGGTAATGAGAAAAGCCAGGCATTGGGTAAATGGCGGGAGGAAGGCGATAGCAGCTCCATGAGGGTGGAGATTTGCACCTGCTTTGTTTGCTGCTGAACCCACAGGAGTCTGGTGCTCAGGAAACCTTGATGGCAGAATGGATGCTGTTGGGGAATGGTGAGCGTGAGTGGCGGGAGAGTCATTCTGTCCAGCTGCGAGCTGGGATTTAAGACAATGAGAAGTCTCTGAGATGCTTGAGCCTGTGACCACCCACAGGTGAATGGGGTTTGGAAAACTCTTCTGGAAGTAGTGGGCCGGCTGACCTGGAATGGGGAGAGTCAGGAGGTCAGAGTGGGGGACCAGCTCTGAGGCAGGTGTTGCCGTTTGCGCGTGCCGTCATTGATGCACACGTGGAGTCGGGGCGGGGGGGGGGGTGGCGATGGAAGGAAGAGCAAATGCCAAGTGGCTACATAAGAAAAGGTGTCATGGGGTGAAGTGGAGAGAGGATGTGGAGAGCTCTGATTTGCAACTCTGCCTCCATCCTGAAAGGCAGAGCTGGAAAAGCAGCCTCATTCATGTAGCTGGAGGACCTGAGGTCAGGGGACAAGCGGAGAAGCATAGAAATAGGGAGCTGGTATGGGGTGCTGTCTTAAAGATGGGCTATTAAGCCCAACTCAAAATTTCCTGAGAAAATTGAATTAGCTTGAGACCAGAGCAGTTAGTCCTGAGAACTTACCTGGAGAAAACGTTGTCCCGAGAGGAAGGAGGTCAAGCGGAGTCCTAAGATTCCCAGGCTGATCTTCCGCAGCTCTTCCTCTTAGGGCCCTTCCTTTTCTCCAGGCTTAGGGCTCAGAGCCTCCTGCTGCTGCTCGGTTCGGCTGGTTAGGCCGCTTAGGCCGAGCTGGAAGGGCTAACAGGAGAGAAGCGCCTTCCAGGTACTGGGCACTTTCCCTTTCCTTCCAGGGCAGGGCGGCGTGGGGGGCATTGAAGCTGCCTGCACACGGATTTACTCTGAACCAAACAGTGCCTTGTAGACATATTTGTATGTGTAGATGTTAGATCTGAGCGGGTTGGGGTTTTTGTTGTGTTTTTTAGGCACATGGCGAGGGAGGCATTTTGGAGAGAGGGCTGCTCCTAGCATACTCAGAATATGAACTTATAACTGGTTTCTGATTCTCTCCCAACTGTTTTCACGGTTCTGTGCTGGGACTTTGGAAGGGCATGTGGTCAGCTGAATAGACAGGTGAGGCACCTCCTGACGGGAGCAGGAGCACACTGAGATTGAAGTCACAAGTGAAGGGATGCTGTGCTTATCTTCTAAGGAAACAGCCAAGTCTGGTTGTGTGACTGGCCTCTCTGGTTGTTATTTTTACAACTCTGAGTCGGTTTTCTTTCCCCTCATGGTTCACCTCTCCATCTGGAGGGAACGTTCAGCTCGAAGAGACTCTTCCCCCTAGGGTGTGGGTGGAGGGCAAATTCAGCTATTCCTAGCAGATTTATGGCCCCAAAAGGCCCTTCCAGCCACTGCCTCTGAGATTCTTGTCCCAGATCAGCCAGCCCAACAGAGTAAGCCCAAGGGTCCAGTCCTTGGTGGGGTCCCAGCCAGAGTTCTCTGATGGTGTTTTTTTTACCCACCACAGTTCTGATGTTAAACACGTGGTATTTTCCCAACACCAACAAATTCTCCTACTCTCTGCCACCAACTGGGTGTCCTACAGTTTAATTCAGTTCTGACACTAACCACCAGAGTTATGCAGACTCCAGTCCCAAGTCCCGGGTTGCCACCTGTACCTCTGACTGACTGGCTGTGTCCTCACGGGATACCTGTGACTCCACGACCCCCTCCTTAGGTTTGATAATTTGCTATAATGGCTCACAGAACCCAGCGAAACACTTGACTTCTGTTGACTGATGTATTATAAAGGATATTACAAAGGATACAAATAAACAGCCAGATAAAGGGGTACTTTGGGCGAGGTTGGGAAGGATCCTGAACACAGGATCTTCTGTCCCTGTGGAGTTGGGGCATGTCACCCTCCTGGCCCCTGGATGTGTTCACCAACTAGGAAATTCTCTGAACCCTGCTGTTTAGGGTATTTATGGAGGTTCCGTTATGTAGGCACGGTTGGCCATTGGTGACTAACTCACCCTCCAGCCCCGCTGCCCTCTCTGGAGGTACAGGGCTGGGTCTGAAAATGCCAGCCTTCTGATCACCTCATTCGTTCCTCTGGCAACCAGCCCCCGTCCCGAAGTTATCTAGGGGCCGCCAAAAGTCATCTCATTAGCATAAACTCGGGTGTGGCTGAAAGGGACTTATTATAAATAACAAAAGATCCGAAAGGGGCTTATTATAAATAACAAAAGATTCTCCTCTCACCACCATCACTAAGAAAATTCCGAGAATTTTAGCTCCTGTGCCAGGAACCTGGAACAAAGACCAAATATATGTTTCTTATTATATCACAGGATCAAAGGGTCTTTGTGGGATTCTGGGCTTGGATGGGCTGGAGTTCTACCCTTGCTGTGAAATCGTTGAAGATGATGGAGTGACTTCCATCCTGCAAACAGGTGCAGTGGACAGCTACTGATGAGGCAAAGGAAGCCGAGGTGTGACCCGGGTAACTGCCTTAGAGGCACTCCCCATGGACCCACAGGTTATGAAGCAGTAACCCAAGGGTTTAGGGCTAACGTGAACAACCAAAAAAAGTTGTGTATGTTAGCTAAGTAAACTTTCACCTGGTACAAATATTTACATATATAAAAGTCTCCCGTTGTCTTCTTCCTCTCTCCCCTCTACTTTCTCCCCTCCCCCCTCCCCCTCTCCATCCAGTTCTTCCTAGAGACCACCTCTGGTTAAAAGTGGTCTTGTCTATCCTCTTAGAGTCGATGTGTCCATTTAAAATATAAATATAGGGGCCGACCCCGTGGCCGAGTGGTTAAGTTCACGGGCTCTGCTTCGGCGGCCCAGGGTTTCACCAGTTTGGATCCTGGGCGCCAACGTGGCACTGGTTATCAGGCCATGCTGAGGCGGCGTCCCACATAGCACAACCAGAAAGACCTACAACTAGAATATACAACTATGTACTGGGGGGCTTTGGGGAGAAGAAGAAGAAAAAGAAGAAGATTGACGATAGATGTTAGCTCAGGTGCCAATCTTAAAAAGCATATATATATATAAATATATTTCTATTCTTTTTTCCTCCTACACCCTTTCTCTGCTCCATGCCGTTTTCATTTATCAGTTTATCTTAGAGGTCTTCCCATATCAGTACAGAGATGTCTCCCTCACTCTGACAGCTGTGTGACAGTCCATAATTTCCTTCTGTCATATGTTTGTTACAAAATATATCACTTCCAAAAGACATATTTAAAACATACATACATACACACACACACTCATTGAAACAGAACAATAAAGCAACCGTCTGTGTTCCCATCCCTCAGGTTCAGGAATAAAAGATTAGGACTATATAAACCCCCTTTGTGCCCTCCCCAGTTGAAGCTCCTTACCCCCACAGCTATTCTGACTTTTGTGATAATCATTCTCTTGATGTTCTCAATAGTTTTACCACCGTTGAACAATCTCTAAATAACTTATGGTTTAGTTTTGCCTGTGTTTGAACATCATCCACATGGAGTCATCCTGTGGACCTCTGTGTTGTGCTCAGCGTTGCCTCTGCAATTCATCCATGTGGATGCTCGGAGCTCTGTTCCTTTTCAGTGCTGTGTAGCTTTCCACTGCACGAATGTGCTGCAGTATATTTATCGTTTCTACAGCCAAGAAGCCTTTGGGCCGCTTCCGTCTTTTTGCGCTTAGGAACAACCCTGCTGAGAACATTCTTCTACATGGCTCCTGGTGTACCCGAGCAACACTTTCTCCAGGGGGGAGCCTAGGAGTGGACTTGCCGGCATGTGAAACTCTTTCCAGTGTGGTTGTACTAATTTACCCTTCTTCCCTCCAGCAGGATAGAGCACTGAGTGTTTTCTGATTGCCCACATGGTGGGAATTCGCACTGCAAACCTGTGAGGGCTATTGTATAATAACTTCTTTGGGTGGGTTTTTTTGTTTCGTGAACTGCTCAGTGACAAGGATTGAGAGGCTTGATTCTTTTTGCAGTGGCTCCTCAGAGTGCAGAGAGGTCGATCAGGTTTATTTCTGCTTTACCCTTACTCTGAGAGGGTGGCCTTCACTGAGAGGGTGGGAAGTCCCAGCTTCACTGGGGGTGAGAGCACCTGAGACTTCCCACGTTGGGTGGGCCCGTGCCCTCTGAGGCTTTGAAAGCTGAAGCTCGAGTTTGCTTGGTTCTGCAAATCTCTCTGGGCTTCTGTCTCTGCTTAGATTTTGGCCTGAGTGTTCCTTATTTTCTTACTAACTTGTCTATGCTTTTAAGTAAGATTTTTTAAAGAATATATAAATATATGCATACATGCATGTATTTTATCCAGCATTTTTAGTTGCTCTCAGCAGGAGGAATGGATGGTTATCTGCCCGGCTAGAAAAGCTCTTGTTTAACTTTAAAGTAGTCTTTTGAGACTAGGTTCTTGCTTCCCTGGGGATATGCCTTCCATTCTCCTGGGTCTTTGGCTTTCACTCTCGGGAATAAGACTGCCAGCTGTACGGTGCTATTATGAAGGCAGTCTGGGCCACTCCCTTGGAATTGTAGTACTTTGATGCTTAGGTTGGGCCTGGAAATCTGACTCACTCATTTCTTTTTTCTGTTTTTTTTTTTTTAAAGATTTTATTTTTTTCCCTTTTCTCCCCAAAGCCTCTGGTACATAGTTGTATATTCTTCGTTGTGGGTTCCTCTAGTTGTGGCATGTGGGACGCTGCCTCAGCGTGGTTTGATGAGCAGTGCCATGTCCGTGCCCAGGATTCGAACCAATGAAACACTGGGCCGCCTGCAGCGGAGCGCGCGAACTTAACCACTCGGCCACGGGGCCAGCCCCTGACTCACTCATTTCAAACTCACATGACACGGATATGTCCCAGAAGGCCACTTTGTGAATTTGTAGTGGAAGATGGAATCTCTGGGGTCTGCCCTTCTGGTTTGTTTGTTGCTTTTTTTTTTTTTTTAAAGGAACAAAGATGATGTTTAGTCATTCAGTCAGCATTTATTGGGTGTCTACAAGCCTGACATTTATCCTATATTGTGTATGGATTTTTTTTTTGCAGGGGAAGAGGGGAAGCATTTTCCCTGAGCTAACATCTGTTGCCAGCCACCACCCCACCGCTCCCCAAGCCCCGGTACATAGTTGTATATAATTATACGTTCTTGGTTCTTCTCTGTGAGCTGCCACCACAGCATGGCTACTGACAGATGAGTGGTGTGTTTCCACGCCCAGGAACCGAACCCAGGCCACTGAAACAGAGCACAGCAAACTTTAACCACTAGGCCATCAGGGCTGGCTCTGTCCCTTCTGGTTTTAAAGACTGGTGGTTGGCCCATCTGTACCAAGGAAGTCTTGCTGGGGGCTAGGTCACTTAGCGTTCGCTATATAGGTAGGGTTGCTTTGAGAACCAGAATAGCACAGGCAATTATTAATACATGTCTTAGGGATTTGAGAATGATATCCTGTTTCAGACCCTGATCCCCCTTGTCTTTGGTTGCAGATTCCTATTTTCACACAGTTCTTTTTCCAAATATTTTGCCCTTTTGATTTCTGAAATTCTCCATAATTCTTACATATTTTGCATTCCTGGGGAGACTGTTGTGAATAACCCGTTGTCATTCTGCTACTGCCAAGTTGATCTTGGTAGGTGTTAATTTCAAGCTGGCCTGATTCTTGTTTGTGTTTCTTTAAAAAAACTTTTTATACTGTTGTGTTGTCTGAATACCAAAAAGGCTACTTATTTTTTTTTTTCCTTTTTTCTTATTGTGGTAAAATACACATAGCGTAAGAAACTGAAACTCTGGCCCTATTTAAACAATAACTTCCATTCTCCCCTTCCCCCAGGCCCTGGAACCACCATTATGCTTTCTGTCTTTTCATGTGCCTGTTGGCCATTCATCTATCTCCTTTGAAGACATGTGTTTTCAAGGTCTTTGCCCGGTTTTGAATTTAGTGTTTGGTTTTTTTGTTGTTGAGTTTTAGTTCTCTATATATTCTGGATATTAATCCCTTATCAGATATATGACTTGCAAATATTTTCTCCCAATCTGTGGGTTGCCTTTTTACTCTATGAATAATGTCTTTTGATGCACAAAATTTCAAAATTTTCATGAAGTCCAATTGTCCGTTTTTTCTTTTGTTATCTGTGCCTTTGGTGTCACAACCAAGAAATCATTGCCAAATTCAATGTCATGAAGCTTTTGTCCTATGTTGTCTTGTAAGAGCATTATTATCTTAGGTCTTACTTTTAGGTCCTTGATCCATTTTGATTTAATTTTTATACATGGTGTTAAGTAAGGGTCCAACTTCATTCTTTTGCGCATGGCTGTCCGGTTTTGCCAGCACTGTTTGTTGAAAAGATTGTCTTTTCCCTATTGAATGGTCTTGGTATCCTTGTCAAAAATCATTTGATCATATATACGAGAGTTTATTTCTGGGCTCTCTATTCTGGTAACGTTGTATATGTATTTCTTTATGCCAATACTACAGTGTTTTGATTACTGTAGCTTCGTAGTAGATTTTGAAATCGGGAAGTGTGAGTGTTCCGGTTTTGTTCTTATTCAAGATTGTGTTGGCTATTCGGGGTTCCTTGAGATTCCATGTAAATTCTAGGATGCATTTTTCTATTTCTGCAAAAAAAAATAAAATCATTAGGATTTTGTTAGGGACTGCTTTGGGTCTGTAGATTGCTTTCGGTAGGATTGACATTTTAACAATTTTCAGTCCTCCAATCCATGAACATGGACTGTTTCCATTTATTCATGTCTTCTTTAATTTCTTTCGGCAGTGTTTTGTAGTTTTCATTGTACGTCTTTCACCTCCTTGTTAAATTCCTAAGTAGTTTATTCTTTTCGATGCTGTTGTAAATGGAATTGTTTTTGGAATTTTTTCAGATTGTTCATTGTTTGTCTATAGAAATGCAGCTGATTTTTGTGTTGACTTTGTGTCCTGCTACTTTGCTGAATTCATTTATTCTAACAGCTTTTTTTTGTGGAATCTTGCGAGTTTTCTGCATATAAGATGACATCATCTGCAAAGAGATAAATTTGCTTCTTTCTTTCCCATTTGGATGCCTTTGATTTCTTTTTCTTCTCTAATTACTCTGGCTAGAACTTCCAGTACTATGTTGAATAGAAGCTGTGAAAGCAGGAATCCTTGCCTTATTCCTGATCTTAGAGGAAAGGCTTTCAGCCTGTCACCATTGAGTATTATGTTTTTTTGTTTGTTTTTTTGAGAAAGATTAGCCCTGAGCTAACTGCTGCCAATCCTCCTCTTTTTGCTGAGGAAGACTGGCCCTGAGCTAACGTCCATGCCCATCTTCCTCCACCGCTTGCTATGCGGTGCCATGTCTGCACCCAGAATCCGAACTGGTGAACCCCAGGCTGCCAAAGGGGAATGTGTGAACTTAACCGCTGCGCCACTGGGCTGGCCCCAGTTTGCTAGAATTTTTTGAGGAGTTTTGCCATCAGTGTTCATAAGGGATATTGATCTGTAGTTTTCTTGTAGCGTCTTTGGATTTGGTGTCAGGGTTCTGCTGGCCTCGTAGAATGAGTCAGGAAGTGTTCCCTCCTCTTCAATTTTTTTGAAAAGTTTGAGAAGGATTGGTATTAATTCTTCTTTACATGTTTGGTAGAATTCACCAGTGAAGCCGTCAGGTCCAAGGCTTTTGCTTCGTTGGGAGATTTTTGATTACTGATTCAATCTCTTTACTAGTTATAGGTGTTTTCAGATTTTTTATGTCTTTGTGATTTAGTCTTGGTAGCTTTTGTTTCTAGGAATTTGCCCGTTTCATCTAGGTTATCAAATTTGTTCGCGTACAGTTGTTCATAGTTATCTTTTATAATCCTTTTTATTTCTGTAGAATCAGTAGTAATGTTCCCACTTTCATTTTGATTTTAGTAATTTGAGTCCTCTCTTTTTCTCTTGGTCTAACTAAAGGTTTGTCAATTTTGTTAATTTTTTCTAAGAACCAACTTTGGATTTTATCGATTTTTCTCTACTGTTTTTCTATTCTCTATTTCATTGATCTCTGCTCTTAGTTATTTCTTTCCGTCTGCTAGCTTTGGATTTAGTTTGTTCTTTTTCTAGTTCCTTAAGTTAGGTTGTGGTTTTGAGCTCTTTCTTGTTTTTTAATATAAGTGTTGATAGCTGCAAATTTCCCCCTTAGCACTGCTTTCACTGAGTCCCATGTTTTGCGGTGTTGTGTTTTTGTTTTCATTTGTCTCTATTTTCTTTTTTCCCTTGTGATTTCTTCTTTGATCCATTGGCTTTTTAAAAATGTGTTGTTCAATTTCCACAGATTTGTGAGTTTTCCTTTTGTTATTGATTTCTTTCTTTCTTTTTTTTTTTTGAGGAAGATTAGCCCTGAGCTAACATCTGCTGCCAATCCTCCTCTTTTTGCTGAGGAAGCCTGGCCCTGAGCTCACATCCATGCCCGTCTTCCTCCACTTTATATGTGGGATGCCTACCACAGCATGGCTTGCCAAGCGGTGCCATGTCTGCACCCGGGATCCAAACTGGTGAACCCCGGGCCCCCGAAGCAGAACGTGCGCACTTCACCCCTGTGCCACTGGGCCGGCCCCTGTGATTGATTTCTAATATCATCTCATTGTGGTCAGAGAAGACACTTTGTATGATATCTGTCTTTTTAAATCTGTTGAGACTTAATTTGTGGCCTAACATGTGGTCTATCCTGGAAAATGTCACCTGTGCACTTGAGATGACTGTGTATTCTGTTATTGTTGGGTCGTGTTCTGTATATGTCTGTTACTTGGCTTATTGGGTAAGTCCTCTGTTTCTTTACTTAACTTCTGTCTGGTTGGTCTGTCCATTGTGAGCAGGGTATTAAAGTCTCCAATTATTGTAGAACTCTCTGTTTCTTCCTTTAATTCTGTTTTTGCTTCATATGTTTTGATGATCTGTCATTAGGTGTGTAAATGTTTATAATTTTTCTTTTCTTGCTATATTGAGCTTTTAATTAATATGTAATGTTCTTTGTCTCTTGTAACCTTTTTTGATTAAAGTCTGTTCTCTCTGATGTTGGTATAGCCACTTCTGTTCTCTTTTGATCACCGTTTGCATGGAATATCTTTTTCCATCCTGTCGCTTTCAGTCTGTTTGTGTCTTTGGATCTCAAGTGACTCTCTTTTAGACAGTATATAGTTGGATCGTGGGTTTTTAATCCATTCTGCCAATCTCTGTCTTTTGATTGGACAGTTTAATCTGTTTACTTTTAATGAAATTACTGATAAGGAGAGTCTTAACTTTTGTCATTGCGTTATGTGTTTTCTACATGCCTTGTAGCTTTTTTGTCTCTCATGTCCTGCATTAGTTTTCTTTTGTGTTTAGTTGATTCTTTTGTAGTGAAATGTTTAAACTCCTTTCTCATTTCCTTCTGTCTGTGTTCTGTAGCTATTCTCTTTGTGGTTACCATGGAGATTATATTTAACATCTAAAGCTATAACACTCTAATTTGAATTTATACCAGCTTAACTTCAGTAAGAAACAAAAATTGCTCCTTTGCAGCTCCTTCCCCACCCCTTTCAGTTGTTAATGTCACGAGATTACATTTTTATATGTTGTGTGCCCTGAAACACAAACTAATACTTTTTTTTTTAAATGCATTAGTTTCCTAAATTATGTAGAAAACAAGATTTGGAGTTATAAACCAAAGTTACAGTATACTAGCTTTTACGCTAATAATTATTTTTTTCCCTGAAATGTATTAGTCTCTTAAATCATGTAGAAAACAAAAAGTACTGTTAGAAACCATTGTTACAATAATACTAGCTTTTAGAATTGCCTGTGTGTTTACCTTTACTGAAATCTTTATTTTTCCATATGACTTCAAATATCCTTTCATTTCACCTTGCAGGATTGCCTTGAGCATTTTTTTGCAGGGCAGGTCTAGTGGTCACAAAAGTCCCTCAGCTTTTGTTTATCTGGGATATCTTAATTTCCCCCCCACTTTTGAAGGAGAATTTTGCTGGATATAGTATTGTGGTTGATATATAGATATTTTTTAGCACTTTGAATATATTGGCCTGCCACCTTTTACCCTCTGCTGTTTCTGATGAGAAATCTGCTAGTGATCTTATTGAGGATCCCTCTTATGTGACGATTTGCTTCTCTCTTGCTCCTTTCAAGATTCTCTTTGTCTTTGTCTTTTGAGAGTTTGGTTATAATGTGTCTTGGTGTGGGTCTCTTTGACTGCATCTTAGTTGGAGTTCATTGAGCTTCTTGGATGTTATATTCATGTTTTTCATGAAATTTGGTATGTTTTCAGCCATTATTTCTTCCAATATTCTCTCTATCCCTTTTTTTCTCTCTCTCCTTCTGGGACTCCTACAATGAGTGTGATGGTCCGTTTGATGGTGTCCCACAGGTCCCTTAGGCTCTCTTCACTTTTCTTCAGTCTTTTTTCTTTCTCTTTATCAGGCTTGATAACTTCCATGGTCCTATCTTCAAGTTCACTGATTCTTTCTTCTTCCTGCTCAAATCTGCCTTTGAATCCCTCTAGTGGATTTTTCATTTCAGTTATCATAGTTTTTGGTGCCAGAATTTATTTGTTTTTTGGTTTCTTTTTAAGTTTTCTCTGTCTTTATTGATATTTCCATTTCATTCACACATCATTTTCTTGACTGTCTCCACATCCTCTTTTAGTTCTTTGAGCATCTTTAAGACAATTGTTTTAAAATCTTTGTCCACTATATTTGCCATTAGGTCTTTTTCAGGGACACTTTCTGTTTTTCCTTTGAATGGGCCATACTTTCCTGTTTCTTTGTATGCCTTGTGATTTTTTTTTGTTGAACACTGGACGTTTGATTCTAATAACGTGATAACTTTGGAAATCAGGTTCTCCTCCTTTCGCAGGGTTTGCTGTTTTTCGTTCAGTTTTTGTTCTTTTGATTGTTTTAGGCTGATCTCTGAGGATCAGCCTGAGGTGTAAACTTAAGGTCTTTTTAGATGTTTTCCGAGCTTTTTACTGGGCATATGTAGTCATTTTTGAATATTCCCTGTATGTGCAGTTGCTTTTGAATGTCCTAGTCTTTAATGTCTGGCTCCCAAAAGGGGGGAAAGTGAAAAAGAAAGGGAGGGGAAGAGGGTGCAGGCCCTTTAAATCCCCTGGCAGTGGCTTCAGCTGGAGGGGAGCAGCTTGCAACAATGGGGGAGGTGTGACAACAATGGCTGCCTGCCTCTTTGTCTGCATCTCTGAGATCAGAAGCAGCAATCAGTGATCAGAGCACACATCCTGAATATTTGGAGGCCAGGGTCCTTTTTGCCCACCCTGGCTCCCACAAGCTGTGTGCAAGCTGCTCCAGGACCACGTGCACAGCAGCCTGCCTCCTGGCTGGGGGTGAGGGAGAGAAGATGCTACTGTGCTAAGAGCTGAAGTTGACTGTGGTTGACCAAAATGAACTGCAATTTGCCCTCCCAGTCTTGCCATTGAAGTTGCAAGCCTTCAACAGACTCCAGAGTTCCAAAATAGTTACATCAGAAGATTCTGCCAGTACGGTTGTTATCTAGGTGAGAAGTTAGATTCCTGGTGCTTCCTACTCTGCCATCTTCCCAGAATCCTCCTCCTCATTTTATTTTGTATACATACAGATTATCATCTTTTTGTAGTCCTTTACTGTTTCCAATGTACTTTCTTTTTTTTTTTCTTTTTTTTTTAAAGATTTTATTTTTTCCTTTTTCTCCCCAAAGCCCCCCGGTACATAGTTGTGTATTCTTCGTTGTGGGTTCTTCTAGTTGTGGCATGTGGGATGCTGCCTCAGCGTGGTCTGATGAGCAGTGCCATGTCCGCGCCCAGGATTCGAACTAACGAAGCACTGGGCCACCTGCAGTGGAGAGCGCGAACTTAACCACTCGGCCACGGGGCCAGCCCCATGTTTCCAATGTACTTTCACGTGTGATCTCATTCAATGCCTGCCTTGCCTACACATTTTAGAGGACCAGCCCTATGTCACAGACCTGTATCGGCAGCTGAGTCCCAGAGAGGTTCAGTAACTTGCCCCTTGGATGTGCCAGTGGTAGACAAACTCTGCTTCTAAAAGTAGATGGGTTTCCATTTTCCACATTTCTCTTGAGGAGGAAGAGAAAGTAACCAACTCTTAATTGATGTCTTCATAAATATGCGGGTATTATTTCCCAAGTTAACATTCATTTTTTTGTAGAATTCTGTGTTATATAATGGTATAAGAAAATTAAAAGACAACTTTCCTCCGAAATACCTTTCGTTTTCATATTATCCTTTTCCAGTTCTCTTTTCTCTTCCCACTTTCTTTACATGAATTTTGCATTTTTATTGCTTCAGTTTTATAAATCGCCTTCTGAGTTCAGCGATTGTAGCCATTACATTTCGAGCATGTTCTGTGCTGTGGAGCTTTGCCTATCGCAGTGTTAATCAATTGCTCTCTTTCCCTTGTTCTATCTGCATAGAGTCTCATTTCCTTTGTTAGGTCTCTGCTGTCCAGCTTCCCCTTCTTTGCCAGGGAAATGCCCTGGAACCTCTGTGCGCCCTAAGGCCTTCCTGCCCCTTCAGTGCTTCTGGTCCTTCCTCCCAGGTGGTCTTTGTTCCCTCTAGTCCCTTTGATAGCTGCCTGTCATGCTGTGCTCATCACATATCGTCTGTCCGTTCTCTGGGTCATTTTATTTTATTTTTTATTTATTTTTTTAATTGGGATAACATTGGTTTATAATATTATATATATTTCAGGTGTACATCATTATATTTCGATTCTATGTAGATTACATCATGTTCACCACCCAAAAACTAATTGGCATCCATCACTGTACACATGTGCTTAATCACTCCTTTCATCTGGGACATTTTAGACACATATTCTTTTTTTTTTTTTAAAGATTTTATTTTATTTTTTCTCTCCAAAGCCCCCGGTACACAGTTGTACATTCTTCATTGTGGGTCCTTGTAGTTGTGGCATGTGGGACGCTGCCTCAGCGTGGTTTGATGAGCAGTGCCATGTCCGCACCCAGGAGTCGAACTGACGAAACACTGGGCCGCCTGCAGCGGAGTGCGCGAACTTAACCACTCGGCCACGGGGCCAGCCCCTAGACACATATTCTTATGTGTGTTTTTATTGTCTTAGACTTTCTTCCCTTTCTGTTTGTTCTTGTAAGTTTCTCCTGTTCTTTGCATGTTTCTCTTCTTTCCCATAGTCCTGATTCCGCAGACATTTCTTGTTTCCCATTCTCTGGTTTCCTGCCGTCCTTACCACTCTCTCACGTTAAGTAGGTTTGACACCATCCAGCTCTTTCAAGTGGGGATTGCAGAACCCAAAGTTAGCACCGCAAATTCTCTCCTTCTCTTTATTGCGTGAACAGATGAACCTTTACTGAAAGGCTATTGTGTGCCGGGGGCTCAGTAGGTGCTTGCCCGCCTGTCATCCCCCTCGTCTCTTTAGCCTCACGGCAGCATGGATGCACGTAGCAGCATTCCTGTTTTACCAGAGGATCCGAAAGGTCAACCTGTAGTTTCCCACTGATTATGTGTCATCTCCCTTCTGTTGGGTTGTGGGGACAGGAAGGAGTAAACCATCAGGTAGTTTTCTGTCCCTGCAGCTAATGCTTCACGTGTATAGATTGTTAACAATGACTTTTAAATTTCTGCCGCTTCCCCCTGCCGTCTAGTGCATTTCTGGGCTGCTGTGTGCCTTCCATATCAGAGAATGAAAATTAAGAGGAGTCCAGCAGTGTGACTGAGAGTCGAGCTCTGGAGTCAGACTGTTCGGTTCAAATCTTTGACTAATTAAATCATAATTAGGGAGGCCAGCCTAGATGATTAAATATTATATATTTAAAAAGTCACATATGCCTGAATGTTCATAGCAGCATTATTCATAATAGCCAAAAAGTGGAAACAACCCCAATGTTTATCAGCCAATGAATGGATAAACAAAAGGTAGTGTATCCGTACAACGGCATGTTATTCAGCCGTAAAAAGGAACGAAGTTCTGATCCATGCTACAACATAGATGATCCTCTAAAACATTATGCTGAGTGAAAGAAGCCAGACACAAAAGGCTTTATTTATTTATTGTATAAAATTTCTATGAAATGTCTAAAATAGGCAGATTCATGGACAGAAAGTAGATTGATGGATGCCAGGGGCTGGGGAAGGGAGGAATGGAGAGTGACTGCTAATGGTACTTTTTGGGGTTTTAAGGTTTCTTTTTGGGGTGATGAAAATGTTCTGAAATTGTGATAGTTGCACACCATTTTGAATGTAGTAAAAACCACTGAATGGTGTGCTTTAAAATGGTTAGATGGTGAAAAAAACTAAAAAAAAAATTGTAAAGTAGCAAACTGAAGGCTTAATTACATCAAGTTAGACTTTTCCCCCTCGTTGTCAATGCACCTATACATTTTGTACATACTTGCAACCGCTGCATGTATGTTATTAGGCCCATGTGCCAAACAATTCTAATGGGTCATGTGCCTAGTCCCTGGTCGTACCAGTTTACTATGATTTGATACAGTCTTTAAAATATTCTACTTCCTACGCTCTTCCAGGCACTTAAGAAGTGCTCTATAAATATTTATTGAATTTCCTAGGCTAGCTATTCCCGTTTCATTAGTCTGGACAATTGCAGGTTAGCTATAATTACCCTTTGTTCCAGATTGTTTCAAAAAAGATAATACCCCTTAAATTATGTGCCTTTCAGTAAGAGCTCTCCATTTTACATCTGTAAGCTGCGTATATATTTTTTCCAGATAGAAAATAAGCTTGCTTGCCTTTTCTGATCACAAAGGTAATATATGCTAATAGTGAGAGATTCAGATAATGGTCTTGCCTGGACTGCGGCCTTTAGCTTTTAGAGGCCTCCAAACGATCCCACATCTGCATAGGGCTGCCTTGTTTTTTGTTTTTTTTTTTTTTTAAATCTATCTTGCCTATGTTCTTTTCATTGTCTTCTCTGCGTCTTGAGTTTGCCTGGCTTTCATTATTTCCTTCCAAGTGGCTTCGTAGATGCCCTCTCTGAGACAAAGGCCGAGGATGCCCTTATCTTGTTATCCAAAGATCACAGTGATCTTGTTTGTAGTAAGAAGGAGAGCTTTTGCTATTTGTTCTACCAAGTCAACGCCCTCAATTCCTAACTTTTGTCCGTCTCTCTCTTTGCCTCGTGATTTTCTGACATCCCGAAGCTGTGTGCTTTTCTGTGACCCATTTAAAACCCTCCTCTAGGACATAGCTCTTTTGCAGCGAGGAGCTAGTGGCTTCTAAGACTTCTCCCTTGCCCTTCGTGCGCGGCAGAGATGTTCACTCGCCTCCCTTCTTGCTGTCCCGTGGTGTCTGGCCCCCTTTCCCTGCTGCACTCATTGCTCAGCAACCTTGAGGTGGGACATGGTGGCAGGGACGGGCCGATCTCTATTTATGAAGAGATGAGACGCGGTAACAGTGACAGCTGTTCTCTATTTAGGAAGCTGATGTTGCTGACCTGTGTCTTGCTTTTCTCTTGGGAGTTCTTTTCCAGGAATGAAGACTCTCTCCTACTCTCTGCATCTTTGTCCGAAACCCCTTTTTTAGCTAAGAGCAAACTTGGACAAGACAGTACATCTGAGTGAGGTTCGAGCCCAGGACCTAGAGTGAAACTAACAGTGATGGAGAGGCCGGTGGCTCTCGGCTTCCTGTGGATGGTAAACGACTCATGTCCATCTTACCTGCAGCCATGTAGGGATGTGGGCCGGAGACAGGAAATGAAAGGGGAGAGCAGAGGAAGACCGGGCACTTCTTCCTGGAGTTGTAGATTCAGGTCCAGCTGAGTTGGTGGCCGTTGCTTTTCCTGACTGATGCTGATGACTGACAGAATGTTTGAATCTTAGGATGGGGCAGCTATTTCTTGACTGAAAGTACGCTATTGATAGCTACCTCTTCATCCTTCTTGTCATTATTGTTTACTTAGATTTCAAGCCCCAACACCTATTTCCCACCCTCTCCCCGCTGATTTAAATTAAGAATTTCTTCAGAAAATCTATTCTGGGATTGTAGGTACTGGGTGGGCGTTATGCAGACAGAGGGACCCTCACCCTTGTTCACCAGCACAGGAGAACTGTAATTAGGAAGGTGCTAGGTCTCCTTTTTCCTATTTAACCGAGTGGGCTTAGGGGAGGAGCTCCTTTGTGAATGATGTAGGGGGTAGGCAGCTTCCTCCCTGTGGAGGCTGTCAGTCTGAAATTCTCAGGGAGAGTTCCCAAGTGTGGGGAAATGAGATCAGAATTCATAGGTGGTTTTGTATCTGCTGGTTGATTTTTCCTCATTTAGAACTAAATTTATACGAAAGATTACAACAGTAAAATAATAATGGCAGCTAAATTTAATAATGGCAGCTACGTTCGTTCTGCTCCGCTCTCGTCTCTTCTGGAGGTAGAAGGTGTTCCCTTGAGGAAACGGGGGCTCCAGAGGGTGAACGCTTGCCCAAAGTCGTCCAGCCACAAAGTGACAGAGTTCAGGTTCAGACTCGGCTCTCTGCCCCAACACCCATGCCCAAGCTGTCATGCCAGTGGCAACAGAACAGAACATACCCCAAGCCAGAATGCTGTTTGTTTATTTCTCTGAATGGCTGCATGTTTTCTCTGTCATTTCTGTGCTCTTCTCAAAGCCTCCAGCTTCCTTTTAGTTTTCCTTCCCGCTAGTATCTGACACGATGCCTGGGGTCTGGGAGCAGCGTACTTTGTTCAGCACATCTTGGTTCTCATCTGTTTTACAAAGTTATCCTTGGCCTCTGTTCTCTTTTCGCTTTTATTTCCTCTCTAGAATGCTTCTTCTTTAAGGCTACGGTGAAGATAAAGATAATCCTGCCTAGGGGTTTGAAGAAATGTCAAGGAGAAGTTTTTTTGGCAAGCAGTTGAGTTTTTTTCACAAGGTTGTTGCCACACCCCTCGATGCCCTAGTCAAAGTGGGTTGTCTTTCTCATGACACAGGGGAGGCAAGCGATAAACGGATGCAGTTGGGGGCAGTCGAGCCCCAGACCCGGTAAAGCAGCTTGTCCTCTGCCACATTTCTTCTGTCACATGCGTGTATTTCTCTGCACTGAACAAATTAAATTTGAGTCCAGGCCCAGCGCCATTCCCTGAGGAGGTCAGAGTTCTGATTCTCGGTAGAAGGAAGACGTGACGGGCTAGGGCTGCTTGGAGGAGGGGAGAGTGAAGACAGAGGGGTGGCTCTCAGGGTCTTGGCGTTGATGGGAAACCGTTGCTTAGAGTTGGCCCTTTGCTCTTTCTGGAGCTGCAGACAGGTTCCTAGGAGACAGGCCTTCCTGCGACTGCCACTTTATGCACCTGGTTTTAGGTTCATGCCATTTCTCCTGCCCCACCCCCCCCTTGTCCCAGCCCCATATTCTGAGATCTGGGGTTGATGGCCCTGCTGATGAATAGCCTGGCACCTTTCTGCAGAGTGTCTTCTGAGCCAGCTGAAATTCATCTCGTTGGCATGTGGACTCTGAGAACACATCTCCCTTGCTTTTCCCCTCCTCCCCTCCTCTTCCCTCTACGCCCCAGCTAGAGGCGTGGTATATTCATGTTAACATAAGCTCAGTTGTCCCTTATTACTTACACATGAACCTTTTCTCGGTCTCTGCTAATCTGATTATTCCAGATGGAACCAGCCTCATTCTGAATCCATTTATCCATATATTTGTTCAACAAATGTTTTGTGCCAGGCCCTGTGGCAGCCTGTATTCTCAAGGCTGCATCTGATATCAAAGCTGTATCACTTGAAGAAGTTTGGGTCATTGACGTGCCTTTGACCTGAATACCCGTTTTATAAACTTAGATATTCCTCTTAAGTAATACAATATCTCTTTGCCAAAGAGGTGAGGCCTAGATTTTGATTCTGACCTCATTCAAAGGGGGAGCTTGGACAGGGCCCCTCACTGCCAGGCCTCATTGTTTTCTCAGCATGAGAGTTAGATCCCTCCCACCCCCCACCCCGACCCCTACCCCTTTGTTATCTGTTTGCTATTCCTAGCACAGATCCACAGGACTGGCCCATTCACTGCCTCTGGCCTGGAGCCCATTCATCTGTTGTCACTACCCTTCCCTCTGACCCTTCCACCCAGCCAATGGCTTCTCTTTCCTTCCCTGAGTCTCAGGAGGGTCTCTGACATCGACATGCAGGAAGCCACACCCAGGTTCTGCAGAGATGCTCTTTAAGGGTGCGAGTGAAGGGAGAATTTGAAAATGAAAAACTTTCCTCATTCATTTTCCCCTTTGAGACTAACCCAGTGGCTTGAGACAGTCCACTTGGGTCCATGATACCAGAATTGTCTGAGTCTTTTCCCGGGACTCTCCTGAAACCCTCTGGTTTGTGTGGGTGCTGGAGGCTTGTGGGGCTTGGTCTAGCTCTCTCTGAGCTGCCCAAGTCGAGGCACTTCTGGATAGACGGAGGAGGCACTTTTGGATAGACGAGATCTTCAGGGAGAAGACCTGAGTGTTGCTGTCCTCTCTCCTGGGCCTTCTCCACTTGGTGGGGCTCTGCTTGGAGGCCCGGGTGAGCACAACACCTGGAGGCTTAGGGGGTGGGGAAGCCTTTTGTTCATTCTCTTATTTATTTATTCTTTTTGCTCTCATCTTCCCACCCACACTCCCAAAAAGAGAATGTTAGAAGGAGAAATGTTAACAGCAGTGGAGACTCAAGAAGACCTGAGGCCTGGTGGTTTGTTTAACTCCCTTCTGCAGGAGCTGCGGGTGGAAATAAGAATTCTGATGGCCTTCACGTGAAGTTTTCTTTAATGAAAAATTCTTTAGAAGGAGGAAAAAAGATTTCATTTGCTGTTTTCCTTACCACTTAGAGAGCTCACAGGTTGCTGCTAGGGAGTGTTGCGATTTGGGGGAGATTTTGCAGTGGATGGCAGGCGCTCCCTAAGGGGTAAGAACACGTGCTGACTGAGGGGAGAGCTGTGGGCTTGGTTCACCCCTTCCTCTAGCAGGAGTCCTCCTGGACCGCCCCAGCTCGTAGCAGCCCTTTGAAGGACCTTTCCCCGCAGCTGCCCTGGGCTACGAGTGCTGCTCTCCCAGAAGGCTCAGGCCGTGCTGACGTGCCTCTTACCCCAGGTCATCCAAGTTCAGCCAAAAAATAATCTCTCCCTTGTTAGCCATCCGAGCAGTTGACAAGCATTTATTTAGGTGTTAGGTTACTCTGAAGCTTAGGTCTCGCTAAGGCAAAACTCACGCATACCAGGCAAAGCCTGAGAACAATGTACAAAGCAACAAACACATCAACCACTATAAAATGTGGTCAGTCCTCCCGGCCCCGTTCCAGTTTTCCGTGGAGCTTAGTTCTGGAATTTCAGACTTGGCCTCTTTTCTTAGCTTATCAATTCTCCATACTCTTGAACTCCTCATCCCAGGTAGGCAAAGGTGAGGGGCCATCTCTGGAAGCCGATACCAGTGTGCATAGATCCTTAAGGTAGAAAGTACCTTCACATACATTCCTGAGGGGGGTTACGGGTCTCATGTGGCAGGTGATTTCCCTGAGGTGACAAAGAGCCAGGCCTGGGATCCCGGTGTTCTGCCACCAAATCTCCTATATGTTCTGTGATGCCGTGTTCATCTCCCTTCAGGGTGTACTGGTTCTGTAAACATTGACCGAGTGCCTACTTGGTTCCCTGCTTTGCTCAGTTTGGGTGAGTAAGCTGTGGTCTCGGGCCAGGCAATGGGCTGAGCTCCTTGCTGCCTCTAGCTAGCATGTCCCTTGGCAGGTAAGTCTCTTCTTAACCTTGTTAGGAGCACAGACTGTACATGTAAAACTGCTTGGCAACAAGCAGAACAGGCCTTCTGTCCACAGCTGCGAACCTGGCCTGCCCATTGCTAAGGGAGGACAGTGGCCTGGGCCGAATGGTGGGAGCGCTCAGTGAGGATTTGGGGAATGAGAACCTGGTGCCTTCCCTGGAAGCTGGGCCCATGCACAGAAAGCCTGGGGGTTGACAGGTAAATGAGGGAAAAGTCATTCGTTCTTGCCAGTCCCACCAGCAGTAGAGTGAGTTCTAGCAGAATCTGTGGGTGGCTGAAGGAAAGGCAGGTTGTTGTGTTTGTTTTAGGGGATGAGGAGGAGGGTGAGGTAGAGGGGGTGGGTGGTATGAAGAGCATTGAGGGAGAGACCGGCTGAGCCACTCTGGAGAGGAAGGGTAGCTAGCAGTTCGCTTGAAATGCTACAAGATGTGAGCAGAGCTGGTACCTAGGCAAGGACCTAGAAAGGAGAAGGGGGACTGACTGAATCTGGGGCCTCACAGGATTAGACCCAGCCCCTCCTCCTCCCTGTGTCTGCTCCTCAGGGCCAGGACTGTTACCTCATCACCCTCTCTGTTCCTTTAGCGTGAGACCTCAAGATATCTGTTGTGGCAGCGTGCCTCCCCAGGAAGTGCTTCCCGTGAGGCTCGCTGAGGCCAACTGCCCCCCTTCCAGGAGCCCCCGGCACAGCCCTCTGCGGGATGGAGCGGAGTCACCCCTGGAGCCCTCGGTCTTCATGGGCTCTGGGCACGGCCTGCTTTGCAGCTAGCCCTCAGCTTCCGGGGGCCACTGTGTGGCCAAGAGAGACTTGCATTTGCTCTCCCCAACTATTTACTGAGCACTCTCTGTGTTCTAGGCCCCATGCTACATGCTGGAGACCCAGCAGGGAACCAGAAAGACCAAGGCAATCTCCTGTCCTCAGGGGAGACAGGCAGAAGGCCAGTCACTGGTTAATGACAGCTGTGACAAGTGCTGCAGAGGGAAGCACGGTGGGGAAGGAGAGAGCCCTATCCCGGGGGGCCTGTGGGTGTGGGCTGGCCGGAGAGGAGTTATCTGCCTCCACAGCAGGCAGCCGCTGGGCGTAGATCTTGGCAGAACACACAGAACCGTAGGCAGGTTTCAGCGTCACAGACTCAGTGAACTGGAGTGGACGGTGGGAGGAGCTATGGTAGCCCCGCCTCCCCCGCCCTGTCTGGACTCGATTTAGAGCTGTCTGTCTGTTGACCTGGTGAGCCCCTTCCCACAGGTGCACCCTAGGACCCCGTGTGGCACTGCCTACTCTTAACCAGCCCCTGTGGTGCCACCGAGGTGATGGCACAAGTGCCCCGAGGGGACAGCCTGAATTAAATGCCTTCTTGCCTGGCTGTGGATTATCAGTCTGTGGATTCTCTTGTTCTCGCCTCACATTTGTTGAGCATGCTCAGTCCTTCCTTCAGAGAACTCCCAGTAGTCTTCGTGGTGTCTTTCTTTCTGGCCTCTCACCTGTTGACCTTACTGAGAGAGACTGGGCAGGATGAGGTGTGAAATTCAAGACAAACCACCTTCGGATACCGTCAGAGTACAGGTGGAGGAGAAGGGGGGTGCATCCCGGTTGTCCAGGTGCTTGGTGACCAGGAAACAAGAAGTACCCGGGCTGTGAGTCCCTAGATTAGGCAGCCCTCTTTAACCCTTCAAGCCCCCGACTGCAGCTGTGCCCGCAAGGCCAGTGCCCCCTTAAGGCCAGGCGTGAGTGGCCCTGCTCAGAACTCGGCACCTCAGGGGGCCCCACACTTTGGAGTACCTCCTCTCAATCTCCTACGTCCCCCTCCAGTGCCGTTCTGGTGGGCCAAACCTGGCCTGAGATCCATCAGCCCCTTTTGGGTGCTCTCAACCCTCTATCCTGTGCAAGGACAACCAGAATTCCTAGGGGGTTGTCCCAGAGCCCCATGTCCAGGGCCCAGTTCCAGGAGAGCAGCACCGGGGTGGCCACAGTATTTCTTTTGTAGGATCATGGTAGATTGGGCCGTCAAAATGGTGCTGCAAGCGCACTAAGTTGGAGTGACCCCAGTTTTTTATATAGATGAAGGCGTCCCCCCGAGATATTTGCCTGGGACCCCACACATCCTAGGGGTAGCCCTGCCCAGAGGCTACCCATTGGGCCCGGCTGGCTCTGCTCAGCAGCTCTTGGCCTGGAGCGGAGCAGAGGATAAGGGCCTATTGTTGGTCCCTGGGGCCTGAATGGCACTTTGTTTGCATTCGGCTCCGGTCGGGCAGGCTTCTGCTGCTGCGCTTGCAACAGTCTTGTCTCCATGAGAAAGCTCTTCCCACTCTGACCTCACATTGTTTTACTGCAGATCCCGGGAGGGTAGGGGCTTTGAGCCAACGTGGGGTCTTGTGTTGGTTGCTGCCGCTGCCGCTGCCGTGTGGAAGCTGATAACTGAGGTGCTGAGAAAAGGGGTCTTCCTGGGAGACCTTTGCTCTGGGAGAAGGAAAAGGGGGGAAAACGCCTTTGTTAACACTGAACTAAGGGGCTAGTGGGCAGGAATCTAGGCCAGCTCCGAACTGGCAGGAGGGGAATGTGGTGGGAATGCGGAGAATTGGTGGGAAAGCCCCCTCCCCGCCCCCGGTGAGCCAAAGCAGGGCCACTGGGCCAAGGCCAGATGGTGGTACTGGCTAGCTTCTTCCATTCTTTCTCGTCTTGTTGCTCTCCTTTCCCAGCCACACATGTTCACCACGTCACCCCCTCTCGTGTGGAGCAGGAGGACAATCCCAAGAACTGAATGTGCCTCCTTTGTGTTGAGGTCAGAGAATGGAAAGGTGGTGTGGGGGCGGAGCGAAAACAGGCAGAGAGCTCGTTTGTTAGGTTTTGAGATCACAGGAAGCAATCTGTTCAGCTGAAACTCCAAGGCCCTTTAAGGCTGTCAAAATAGTGCACTGAGGTCAGCCCAGCGCCCTGATGGTACGGGAGTCACCTCCTGGCCTTCACTCGCCTCTGGTGCCTCTTCTTATGTCACAAAGTGAAGAGGGCTGTTTGTTTTGTTTTAAAGTTTGTTTTCCCTTCTCTCAGTCCACAGGGAGTGGCCTCGTAGACCAGCGGTTCTGCAAGTGGGGTCCCTGGGCCCTTGCAGGTCTTCCAGACCATTTCAAGGGGGTCCCAGAGTCAGAACGATTTCCATAATAATACCAAAAGGTTACGTGCCTTTTCCGCTGTGTAGACGTTTGCACCCATGCAATTGTGCATTTTGTGCAAAGCAGTGGTGGGCAAAACTGTGGGCGCCTTTGCAGGAGTCAGGGCTGTGGCAGCAGACCGCCTGGTGGGCACGGAGCCCTTCACCCCACGCACTGGTGGTTCAGAAGGGCCAGCTTCACCGAGGACTGGCCTCGAGGAAGCAGTAAAAATGATTCTTTTCTGCATTCTCTGTGCTTGTGGACACGTCTTTAACATTCCGTGTGACGAGATGGGGAGCAAACATTGCACCAGGACTGCGTTGGTTGGCCCGAGGAGAGGCGCTCCTGGGGTTGTGTGAGTTGTGAGGTGGACTAGCCATTTTTTCAGGGGATGCTGTTTTTACTTGAAGGAACAGCTGACAGCTGTGCTTATTCAGACTTGGATATCTGACAGACTTTTTCTCAAAAATGAATGTAGTGAGCCTGTTGCTTCAAAGAAAAGAACTAAAAGTATTTGTTGCCAATGGTAAAATTAGAGCTTTCAAGCAAAAATTAGAATTTTGGAAAACTTGTATTCGTCATCATGGGCTCAACAGCTTCTCAATTCTTAAAGCGTGTTCTGGTGAGATTGGTGGTGGTATTACACACGTGACATCTTGGCGTTTTTATTATCGAATGTGTCAGCATCTTGAAGATCAGCATAACTCAGTGAAGCAATATTTTCCAAATGACCAGTGCATGAGGTTACAAAATCATGTTGGGTGAAAGGCCCCTTTGAGATTCAAGAAAGGCCAGTGGATTTTAAAAACAGAGCACGTTAAAGTTCATAGGGTTTCGTAATTCGTATTGTAATTAACCACCGTTTGTTAAGTTTTGGTGTAGTATCAAACAGGAGTACCCACCATTGTCTGAAAAGGCTATTTAAAATATTCTTCCTTTTTGCAACTACATGTCTGGGGGAGTCCAGATTTTCTTCAAAAACATTGCCTATTACAACAAATTGAACAGAGAGGTGCAGAAATGAGGGTCCAGTGTCTTCTATTAAGCTGGACGTTAAAGAGATTTGCAGAAATGTAAAACAAGACCGCTCTTCTCACTAAGTTTTTGTTAAGTATGGTTGTTTTACTAAACGTATTTATGTTAAGTTGTAATATGTTTATTATTGTGACTTTTAAATGAATTAATAAATATAAATGAGGGTGCCACATCTTGGAAGAACACAGCACTGAATTTGCTTTGCCTACAGGAAGCTTTCCTCCTCCTTCTAGAAGAGTCTCTGAGGTCAAGGAGCATATAGACTTGTGATTGATGTTTACAAAGCAAACACAAAACACTTATTTGTACACAGATTTTCACTTTTCAAGAAGCTTTAACATGCATTCCTTTTTTTTTTTTAAGATTGGCATCTGAGCTAATAACTGTTGCCAATCTTTTTTTTTGTTTTTCCTGCTTTTTCTCCCCAAATCCCCCCAGTACATAGTTGTATTTTTTTTTTTTCCTTTTTTTTTAGTTGTGAGTCCTTCTAGTTGTGCTATGTGGGACGCTGCCTCAGCGTGGCCTGACGAGCGGTGCCATGTCCGCGCCCAGGATCCGAACCGGCGAAACCCTGGGCCGCCGAAGCAGAGCAGGCGAACTTAACCACTCGGCCACGGGGCCAACCCCCGTGCATTACTTAAATTCATTTTTATGACAGCTTTATTGAGATATAATTCACATATAGTCATGCCCCGCATAACGACATTTCTATCAATGATGGACCATGTCTGTGATGGTGATCCCATAAGATTAGTACCATGTAGCCTAGACGTGTAGTAGACTATATCGTCTGGGTTTGTGTAAGCACACTCTATGATGTTCGCCCAACAGCGAAAGTGCCTAATGACGCACTTCTCAGAACGTATCCCCATTGTTAAGTGACGCGTGACTGTACTGTAAAATTTACCCTTTTAAAGTGTATAATTCAGTGGCTTTTGTATATTCACAGTGTTGTGCAACTGTCACCACTATGGAATTCCAGAGCATTCACCTCACCCCGGAAGGAAACCCTGTGCCCACTACCAGTCACTCTCTATTACCGCTCCCCACCACCTCCTGGCAACCCAGTCTACTTTCTGTCTCGGTGGGTTTGCCTATTCCAGACATTTCATATAAATGGAATCATATAATATGTGGCCTTTTGTGTCCAGCTTTTTTCAATTAGATACTTTCAAGTTTCCTCCGCTTTGTAGAAAATAATAGTACTTCATTTTTTATTGCTGAATAATAAACCATTGTATGGCTATGCCACATTTTGTTTATCCATTCATCAATTGGATATTTGGGTTGTTTCCACTTTTTGGTTATTATGAACAATGCTGCTGTGATCAATTATAAACATGTTTTTGTGTGGACATATGTTTTCATTTCTCTTGTGTGTAGATCTAGGAGCTGGATGATATGGTAACTGTGTTTAATCATTTGAGGAACTCCAAGTAGTTTTCCAAAGTGGCTGCCCCCTTGTATATTCCCGCCAGCAGTGTATGAGGGTTTCACTTTCTCCATGTCTCCGTCAATGCTTGTTTGTCTTTTGGATTATAGCCATTCTAGTGGGTAGGAAGTAGTATCTTGTGGTTTTGATTTGCATTTCCCTAATGACTAAAGATGTTGAGCATCTTTTAATGTGCCATTGGCCATTTGTATGTCTTCTTGGAGAAATGGTTATTCAGATCTTTCGCCCATTTTTAATTTGGTTGTTTGTGTTTTTATGGTTGAATTGTAAGAGTTCTTTATATTCTACATATTAGACCTTTCCTCAGATTGTATGATTTGTAAAAATTTTCTCCCGTTCTCTGGGTCATCCCTTCGCTTTCTTGCTGGTGTTCTTGGAAGCGCAGAAGTTTTTTATTCTGATGCAGCCAGCCTATCGATATTTTCTTTAGTTGCTTGTGCTTTTGCTGTCCTAGCTAAGAAACCATTGCCTAATTCAATGCCACGAAGATTTATATTTCCTAAGAGTTTTATAGCTTTAGCCCTTACATTTAAGCCTTTGATCCATTTTGTGTGAATGTCTGTAAATGATGGGAGGTAGGGTCCAGCTTCATCCTTTTGCATGTGGATATACAGGTGTTCTAGCACCATTTGTTGAATTGTCTTGGCATCCTGTTGAAGATCAATTGACTGTAAATGTGAGGGTTTTCTGAGCTTTCAATTCTATTCCATTGATCTGTATGTCTATCCATATCCTAGCACCATACCATCTTGATTACTGTAGCTTTGTAGTATGTTTTGAAATTGGCAAGTGTGAGTCTTCCAACTATGTTTTTTTTCAAGATTCTTTTGGCTGTTCTGGTTCCTTGGCAGTCCCAGGTGAATTTTAGGATCATCTGGTCAGTTTCTGCAAATAAAGTAAGCTGCGATTTTTGATAGGGACTGCATTGAGTCTCTAGATAAATTTGGTGAGTATTGCCATCTTAACAATAGTAAGTCTCTGATCCATAAATATGGTGTTTTTGTTTAGGTCTTTAAATTCTTTCAATGCCATTCTGCCGTTTTCAGTGTACTAGTCTTGCACTGCTTTTGTTCAGTTTGTTCCTCAGTGCTTTATTCTTTTTGATGTTTGTCTCACTGCACATTGATTTACCTTTATGTGGATTAACCGCGCTTCTCCACTCTCTGCTTCTGCACTAGACTGAGTCTCCACAGGGCCTGGCACTTTGGTAGTATGGTTTATTTTTTGTCCACACTGCACTTTTGAAGAAGGCATGGTCATTGCTATCCGTGGCCTGATGATCCCAGAATGGGAGGTGACTTGCCTCTTGGCACAGCCCTGGTTAATGGTAGCAGAGGTAGGACCAAGATTTTTCTGATTGACAGCCTGCTGCTCCTTCCAGTCATCCTGCAGGGGACCTTATCTTTGGTCCCCTGGATTTGTGTCTGTGTCTCTGCCTCTCTTATATTGAGCCCCAGGGCATGATGGGAAGAAATAAGGATTAAGGCTGATATCACAAGGGCTGACCACTGGGGTCGTTTTTCTGGGCATCTCTAATGTGCCAGACTCTTGCAGGTATTTCAAAAATACCTGACCTCGGGGCTGGCCCCGTGGCCGAGTGGTTAAGTTCGTGTGCTCCGCTGCAGGCGACCCAGTGTTTCGTTGGTTCGAATCCTGGGCGCGGACATGGCACTGCTCATCAAACCACGCTGAGGCAGCATCATGCCTCAACTAGAAGGACCCACAATGAAGAATATACAACTATGTACTGGGGGGCTTAGGGGAGAAAAAGGAGACAAATAAAAAAAATCTTAAAAAAAAAAAAACTTAAAAAAGAAAAATACATGACCTCATTAAGTTCTCAGAGCAACCCTGCAGGATGACTCAGATCATTTTGTATTTTACAGATCACGAAACCAAGGTTCAGAGGGTCATGTAAACACCCAAGTCAAAGAGCGAATTACGTGTTGGGGCTGCAGTTCAACACAGTTCCCAGAGCTCAAGCTGTGATGAGGAAAGAGGGAAGTTGTGGTGCTGGAAGGTGTGTGAGTTGTGGGGAGGAGGAAGGGAGTGGGGGCTTTCTCCGAAAATGTGAGTCTCATCAACACTAGAATTGGGTTGGATCAACCCAGAAGCATTTGCTCGTTGGCCTGGAGCTGGTGTCTCAAAGTGGTTGGCTTGTTGCATCTTTCTGGGGGTGGCGAAGAGACAGTAGAGGCCTGGAAACAGCCCTTGTGATCCCATACCCTGAGGCTCTATCCTGTGGACCTTACCTCTGGTGGTGGAAGCTAATTTTTTGCATGTGGGTCTAGCCTCCACCGTCAACAGAGTGAAAACTCTTAAACTGTAGGGGCCATCACCTTCTATCTTCCCTTCTCTATAGCACCTAGCATCGCTTCTGTTACTCAGCGGACATTCCTTACAAGCTTTTTGAATAAATGAAAGACATTTGACCTGCCTGGTTTGCTCCGTAAAAGTCATAAGCCCTCACTGCCTCTGTGGCTGGATTTGGGGTAATGGAGAATGAGAGACCAAGGCCATTAGAGGGGTCCAGCTGCCCTGGTGGTGCAAGACAGGAGGCATGCAACGAATGCAAGATCTGCCTCTTGTTGGCCCTGTCCCCACCCCAAGAGCTGAGCACAGACCAATGTAGTTCCCGCTTGGAGTTGCTGATGGGAAGTCTGGCCTGTGTGTCACACCCAGGGTCAACAGTGTTCTTTCCACATCCGAGCGACCTGTGAACCAGAACAGCCGTGAATAACTTTGCCATCAGTTTAACTGAGTGAGACTTACTCCCTCCCCCACTTCTGTTTTCCTAAGATAAAGAAAACTATAGAGCAGTAGTAATTGGTGGCCTTGGCGGTATTTTACAGCTGTGGCGAAGGTTAGTTGCGGCCTTTTTGGATGCTGGATGTTCTGTTTAGATTGAAAACAGTGGCACAGATGATTATGTTTCCCTGTGATGCACTGAGGGGTGGGGAGCTTTCCTTTCTCCCCAGCCTTGTTCTGGCATCTCCTCCCAGCCACACCAAGCTATGCAGCTTGTGAACACTCAAAGCCAGGGGACGTCCCCGTCACCACGCTCCCTCTTCCTAGAATGCTTCCCCTTCCTCCTTGCCTGCCAGTCCACCTGTCTCTTCCTCATCTTTCAGTCTCTGTGATGCTCCTCCTGGTACCCAATTCCCCCTTCTCCCACCACCAGCTTAGGGCTGACGATTGCTTCTTAGGCCCTCATGCTAGCTGCTTATTTCTATGTAATAATGCCCACCACACTTCATTTAACTTCTTTTTTTCTTTTTTGTTTTTATTGAGATATAATTGTCATATAACATTGTATTAGTTTCGGGTGTACAACATAATGATTTGATATTTGTGTATTTTGTGAAATGATCACCACAATTAGTCTAGTTAACATCCATCATCACACATAGTTACAAATTTTTTTTCTTGTGATGAAAACTTTCAAGATCCACTCTCTTAGCAACTTTCAGCATACAATACAGTATTATTATTTTGGCTGTGGGGGAATGTTTCTGTTTTATTTTTTTATTTATTATTATTTTTTATTGAGGTAACATTGGTTTATAACATTATATAAATTTCAGGTGTACATCATTATATTTAGGTTTCTGTGTAGATTACATCGTGTTCACCACCCAAAGACTAATTGCCGTCTATCACCGTACATGTGCCCACTCAATCACTTTCGCCCTCCTTCCTCCCCCCTTCCCCTCTGGTAACCACTAATCTAATCTCTGTATCTGTGTTTGTTTGTTGTTGTTGTTTTTATCTTCTATTTATGAGTGAGATCATATGGTATTTAACTTTTTCCCTCTGACTTATTTTGCTTAACGTAATTCCTTCAAGGTCCATCCATGTTGTTGCAAATGGCAAGATTTCATCTTTTTTCTGGCTGAGTAGTATTCCATCGTGTATATATACCACATCTTCTTTATCCATTCGTCCCTTGATGGGCACTTAGATTGCTTCTAAATCTTGGCTATTGTGAATAATGCTGCAGTGAACATAGGGGTGCATGTATCTTTACACATTCATGTTTTCATGTTCTTTGGATATATACCCTCCGTGAGCCCTGAGCATCACCCACCTCTGTGACCTGACTGTCGATAGCTTCTCCAAAGCATCTGGTCAAGAGGTTCTGGTCCTTGCTGATTGTGGCCACTTCCTGCCCAGGGGTGCCCACCTGGAGCGTGTACCTTTTGCCAAGTAGGGTTGGACTGTCCAGTCCTTCTGAGACCTGCACTGGGGTAATCTGTTCTCTGTGCTCATGTCGTGAGGGTTTCACCTCCCCTCCATCAGTGGGGATAAATGTCTCTGCCCTGTCTTCTTCCCAGTGGTATAGGGAGATTGAGATAAGGTGTGTGAAAGCGCTTGAAAAAACGGACTAAGATCTCATCCTGTAGAAGTGTCCCTCAGACCATTATTTTTTTTTAGCTTTATTGGGGTATAATTGACATACAATAAACTGCACATATTGTAGCCTACAGTTTGATGAGTTTCGACATCCATATACACCCATAAAACCATCACCACCATCAAGATAAGAACATAGCCATCATCCCCAAGAGTTGCCTGGTGCATCTTCGTAATCCATCCTTCCCTCAACCCCAACCCCAGGCCCAGGCCGCCACCATTCTGCTTTCTGTCACTGTAGAGGGGCTTGCATTTTTAGGGATTTTTCTATATAGTAATGGACTCTTTTTGGTCCCTCAGACCATTCTTGCTCCTGGCCTCACTCCTGGATGAGGCCGAGGCTTGTGTGCCGGCCTGATGCTGCCTCTTCCCTCCAGCTCACCTTCCCAGCAACTCACCAGTCAGATGGCCCATCTCAAAGCAGATGTGGGAGTCAGCAGCTCCTCTCTGCCTCCAGTCAGAGAAAGCACCGAGTGCCGGTCCCGATGCTGGGGGAAGACGAGGCTTGCTACGGTGTGGAACGTGTAGCCCCACAGCAGAGAGTTTCTGCTGGTTTTTCACCTCAGCCTTCCACTGACTGTGCGCTCTTACTATTCCTGGGCGGAGCCTCTAGTTGGGCTGTCATGCTGGCCTCACCTTCCCGGATCTCCGGCTGCCTGCCTTTGTCAGGGTGTATTAGTGGTTAGCACCCTTCCTTGGTGCGCTGCTTGTTGTCAGCTCTGGAGAAAGATGGAGAAGAGGTGGAAACAGAAGTATGTCCCTGTGCCGGTCCGGGTCCTGGATCCTAGAGGAATCAGCAAGTTCCCTCGCACACTGGATTTTCATTTAACTTGCGGGTGTCGTGGAGACCCTGTGCATTCAGACCTCCATCTGACTTAGGACTTGGCCCACATCAGGCGTGCCCGCGTTTCATTAGCAGGCTCAGCTCACTGACTTCTCTGGATGCTGCCTGCCCTGTCAGGCGGGGAGTGCTCTGGGCCAGGGCAGGCCCTCTCTGACTAATTAACCCTGACGTTTAGCAAGCTAAGCAAAGAGAGAACACTGAGTTCTTCACTGCACCTTCTCCAAGAACTCTCCTCAGAGCTCAGCCTGGCTTGTTTTCTGTTTTGGCGATAGTGGGGTGGTGCCCAGTGGGTGGGCACTCTGTTCCTCTTCTTGGCTGGAGTGGTCTTTGGGATAACAGTACATTAAATGACTTGACCTGGCCGGGTTTGATAGTATGCTCAAGCATTTAAAAACCTTGCTAATGAAGTCATACTGGGCCAACGGCTCACAAGAGCCCCTAGGTAATGTGCCCTAGTGAGGAATCCAGTCTCCTCGCTCCATGGGGAGAAAGGGCCGTGAGGACACCAGTTTCCAGGGGGACATCTGAGGCATGGTGAGGTCTCAGCAGGAGAAGGAAGACATCAGACTCCTCATTTTTTTCTTCTCTCATCAGATCTTCTGCTCCTTTTCTGAGGCCAGAATCTCTCTCTCCTGGCTGCCTCTCCCATCCCTGGCCCTGGCCCTCTTTCCTTTGTAAAACCCAACTACCACAGCCCTTTAATCCTTCCGCCAGAACCTGGAGGCAGTGGCTTTTGACCGCCCCTTCCCAGCTCACCCCTGACCTGGTTTTGTTTTTTTTTTTCCTTCTCTCGAACAGTCTGTTCAAGGTCTACCCCTGGGCTGGAGATTGGCCCACAAGCAGCCTCTCTTTCCTCTGAGCTGTAGGACAGGGGGCACTTCTGGGAAGTGACTGACAGAAGCTTAACCTAGAACATCCATTATAAACAGGCAGCGGGCAGAGGGCTCAGATTTGGGTCTTGCAGCATCAGGAACAGCGTGGCCTCCCTGGGGCTCAGCAGACCAGCTGCCACGGTAAGAGGACCACCTTTCAGAGGCCTCGAGGCACACTGTCCTGGGTGGGGCCACTGTGGCCACTGTTTGTTTTCTCTGTAGAATTTGGCAGCCTTCTAGTACTTGGGAAAGGAGAGGACAGAGGGATTCTTGGGAAGGTCCTTAGAGAGCAGGAATCCAGGGGAGGGCTAGGCAGGATCATTGCTCCTGGTCCTTGGGGACGGTTCTGGTCAGGGATGGGCAAAACTGAGGAGCCTGAGGTAGATAAACCCTCCTTGAAAATGAAAATGCATTCTGCCCGAGACCTTGGGGATGGGAAGATTGGCGAGGGGTCCCAGAGCTCTGGGCCAGAATGCCTTTGTGTACTGGTGACAGTTGCGGGAAAGGTCACATGGTTTCCTTACTAGGGTCCCTTGAGGAAATGGTGAAGCTGCCAGTGGTCGGGGGAAGGGTCTGCTCTGAGTGCGGCACCAGGCCAGGGGCCCAGGGGTCCACGTGGGCTGTGCTTCGGCTCCTTGGCCAACTCGGGCCTTGATGAAACGCTCTGGAGCTGCAGAACAGGAAGGCCTGACTTTTCCTTAGGAATCTGGGGAACTGAAGGGCCCAGATCAGCTCTCCTCAAGATGTGAGTTTGTGATTATATCCTAGGCAGCAGTGAAAGCAAAGTGTGTAACTACCTGCCTTTTGGGAGACAGATTTCTGGCATTGGAGCAGGACTCACTGCTCAGATCTAAAGGGAGAGAACTCCCATTTGTTTAGAAGAAAACCTTTCCCTCATTTCAGGGGGAGGAGACATTGATAAGGGCCCCAAATGGCTTCTGGTTCTTATCTTCAACTGCAAACAGGCTAGACTCTCTTCCAAGTCATGGGATAAGAATTCAAGGATAAGGGAGAAACTGGCTCTGTGCGTGTGTATGTGTGTGTGTGTGTTTCGAGGAACAGGTGAGTGCGAGGTTCTGGGCCGATGTGGACAGAGGGACATACGTTTCCCTCTGCTTTGTCCCAAACTTCCTGAGGTCAGGAATTGATAAGGGACATGCCTTTTCTCTCTGGTGTTCTGGACCAGGGATGGAGGGATGTGGTCCTATGACTTGATTCTCTGTCAGGTGACTCTAAGGGAGACCCGTCACCAGGAGAAAGTCTGAGGCAAGGAGACAGTACTTATTCATCGGAAGGATCTGGAATGACCTTGTTTGTGCACTTGGTCTGCTTCTGACTAGAATGAGATGTTAGTTTCGTGAGGGAGGGACCTCTTCTCTCTTGTTTGGCTGTATCTCTAGTGCCTGAAGGTACCTGGCGTGTTGCAGAGGCTTAATCAGTGCTGATAAATGCGTGAACAAATGCTTTTTCTTTCCTTATCATTTCTCTGAACCTCTCCAACTTCATCTTCTCTTGGTTCCATACCAGACTTCTCACCTGATCAACATCTCCTTGGTGCTGCCCGACCCTCACCCTAAGCCAGTTAGGTGAGAGCACACTTGCAGGGAGAGGGTGGCCGGCCCCTCCGTTCCTTCTCACCACCTGTCCACTTGCTGAGCAGGTGCTGACACTCGTGTGTCAGGCGTGGCAACCCGCCAGGGCCTGTCGAGCGGATCCTTGCTCTGAACTCAGGTCAATCCCTCCTCCGTGACACCGAGCTCTCCTCAGCTGCCTTACGCTTCCCCATCTTCCTTTTCTCTCAAAGCAGTTCCTTTGCACAGCGTATGTGTTTAATATTTCTTATATTTCCAGTGTGCTAGTCTTGACTTCTCACCAGCTATGTTCTTGAAGGCAGAGGCCATGTTTTATGTTATCCTCCGTCCCTCGAGGGTGTGTTATGGGCAGCAGGTGCTCAGTAAACACTTAATGGCTCTGGCTGTATGAAGGCTAATCATGGTCCTTTGAGTATATATTGCCTTTTACAGTTTATGAAACTGAGGGACAGTCTGAAGCGTCACTTTCAACAGGTCGCTTCATCATCAGCCCTCTGTGCTGGGGGGATAAGCATATTTTACAGATGGACTAAGACGTTCTGAAGTGTTTTTTACTCATAACATTTCTGACACCAAATATGTAGGGTTTTTTCTCACACCAACCAATTCTCTAGTTCTCTGCAGATACCAACTGGGTGTCCTCCAGTTCACTTCAGGTCTGACCCCAACTACCCAGAGTTAGCCCCGCCCCCACAGGCGAAGGGCTCAGTCCACAAGACTGCCCCTCCTCCACATGTCAACTGCATGTCCACCTGCCCAACCAGCTGTAAATCGGAGATTCCCACAATCCCCTCCTCAGGTTCGGTAAGTTGCTAGAATTGCTCAGAGAACTCAGAAGAGTGCTTTACCCACTATTACAGTTTGTTACAAAGGATACAGATAAACAGCCAGGTGAAGAGGTACATAGGGTGAGGTCTAGAAGGGTCCTGAGTGTAGGAGCTTCTGTCCCCATGGCGTTGGGGTGCACCACCCTCCCGGCACATGGATGCGCTCACCAACCTGGAAGCTCTCTGAACCCCGTTGTTGAGAGTTTTTATGGAGGTCCCACTGTGTAGGCATGATTAGTTGAAGCACTGGCCATTGGTGATGACTCAATCTCCAGCTCTGCCCGCCCCAGAGGGGGACCTGAGAGTTCCAACCCTTTGTCACATGGTCCTCTGGCAGCCAGCCTCCATTCTCACTATTTACGGCCCGCCAGGAGTCGCCGCGTCAGTACAAACTCAGCTGTGGTTGAAAGGGGCGCATTATGAATAAGAAAAGTTGTTTCTGTCTCTCCTACTAGTCAGGAAATTACAAGGGTTTTAGGAGCTCTGTGCCAGGAACCAGGGACAAAAATCCTGTTATACATTTCCTATATGTCACAGTATCCTACAGGTCCAGAGGGACAGAATAATCCGCAAAGTCGTATGACTGGATGCTGGCAAAGCCAGAATTTGAAACTGAGTTTTCGGACTCTAGGGCCTTGCCCTTTCCGTGGAATGACAGTTGCGTGGGGTCTGCAGTGGCTCATGGGGGCGTAAGGCTCCCCTCTCTGCTTCGTCAAGCCCCTTCCTGTCCTTCATGGCGGGAGGCTTCTGCCTGACCTCACTTGACCGTCACCCCACCATCCCCGCCCCCCTAGGACCTTGGCTGTTTTTCCCTTTACCCTTCCAAAGCTCCAGCTCCTGGGACGTTGACCCAGTGAGCTGACCGCTCACGGTTCCAGGAAAACGGGCTGCGTGGAAGAACACTGAGGTGTCGGGGAGTGGCACGGAGTTCAGGAAGTGGCTCTGGGGTGAGGGGGCAGCAGGTGGGGCTGGAAAGCCCCATTTTCCTTATCTGTAAAATGAAGACAGTCTTGCCTTTCCTCCTAGTCAAGGTTGCTGTTGTAGCAAATGAGAGTGTCTGTTAAAGTACCTTATAAACTGCAGAGAGCCATAGAATATTGTTGTTAAAGACAATTATAGTCCGCAAGTTACAGCTCAATAAAACTGTCAAATGGAATAACGCCTGCTTCACAAGTGTGGGGGGAATGACCTGGGTGGTGCCTCGTCTAGGGCCTGGCGCTTAACAGACACTGACAGCTATTCTTAATTATTTTTTTGTAGTTATTGTATGACATGCTCTTCCCTCGGATGGGGCAAGTGGCACTGAGAAGGCGTCCTGGAGCGGGTACCCTCTGGGTCTGGACTGGGGAGGCGGGAGAGGCAGTCTGTCACCTGGCGCTCTCGTAATTCACTCCCTACCTCAGCGGTAAACCCTGCTTCCTGAAGGCTCTCAGGTTCTCGCAGGCAGTCCTTGCTCCTCCGGGACTCTTCAGCAATCTAACTTCTCACCGTTAAGAAGAAACTATTCTGTTCGAATGAACAGCCCCGCTGCTAATGCTGCTAATCGTGAGCTGGAAAGGGAATCTTGGCAAGTCAGAAGCTGCCCAGCAGGTGCAGGGGCCTGTGAGCTCCTGGCAGGCCACCCTGCTCCCGTCCCCTGCCAGGCGTGCACTGCAGGGTAAAGGCCAACATGAATCTGAGACTCTGGTCGCTCGTGCAGAACTCCAGAACAACCCAGGGGAGGTTTCTGCTGCACCCGCTGGGTGCTCTGTGGGTCTCCCACCGGGATTGCAGCGTGCCTGTGAGGAGGGAGTCCTGGAGAAAGTTGGGGGGCGGGGGGGGGTTGACCACGTGCTGTAGGTGTCACTCTGATCCAGCGGGAGGTGGGGAGTTCCTTCCCTCAGTGGTGGGATGCCAAGGAGTGGCCTGGGGCAAACATGATGGTTGAGGAAGCTTGGCAAGCAGGGAGGAGAGAGGGTGTTAACCTGGAACCCAGATAGCATGATAGATCTGAAATCTGCCCACAGGCGGCTCCTGGAAAGCGGCAATGTCTGAGAGCCAGCTCAGGACCACGGGCAGACCAGGTCTGAGTGCTGTTCAGCTTTGAGACTGTGGCCAAGCTCTTTCTCCTGAGTTTCTGTTTCCTTACTTACACAGCTGGGGCCATAATAACTGCCTTATGAGATTTCTGATGATTAATGAGATAATGTGAAGCCCTTAATGCAATGGCTGTCCCTCAAAAGCAAGTCCATGCAGACGGCACCGGTAGTGGTCCGGACACTGCCGTGGGGCTGTGGTCATTTGAATAAAACTAGCAGTAGCGGATGCCTAGGACTCTGTCTCTGGGAGGCCTCTGGCCCAGATTTTGTGCTCAGATTCCAAAGCAGAGAGTGAAAGGTCAGGACACGGGGCTACAAAGGTACCTTTTCCTGGGTCAAGAATAGGGAGAAAAAGCAGCTGCAGTCATGGTCACATCCTGTCTGGGTTGCTGTTTACTTTCTTCCTTCTAGGAACTGAAGCTCTTTGCCATTGAATTCCCTTACCATCTCCTTGGTTCATGGACTTGGCACTTTGAGATCAGTTTACCCGGGGAACCAAGCGATCACGCTGCGCGAGGTTCCACCATGCCTTCCTTCACGGCGCTGTCTGCGGGGTGGGTGTCGAGCAGCATAACGGTAAAGGCTGGCCAGGATTGTCAAGAGCAGTCGGGAACCTGGGAGGAGACTGAAGTAGTTGGTCTTGCTGCTCATTTTCTCTGGCCAGGTTGTGCTGAGGGCTACAGATCTCTGATCCATGGTATAGTTTAAAGTAAAACATACTTAGTATCTGAACTCCAAACCTGTCTAATTTTTGCTTTTTTCCTCTAAAGAAAGAATATTAAAACAGTATTTTGTCGGAACATGCCAAAATACAGGTTGAAAACTGCTTTGCTTCCCGTTCTCCAAGGATAGATAATCACAACAGAAATTTAAGAAATCTCTTACCATCAGTCTGACAATTTGCTATTCCGGAAGAATCATTTGACCTAAACCAACTCATTTGGAAAACCGTCTAGATTTTTAAAAAATTCCCCCAGAGGGAAATGCCACTGCTTTTTCTGATCTATATCTTCTGCTGATCTGACCAGCCAGATATTTTTCTTCACGTTTAATCTCAGTCGTCTCTGATGCAGCTTGAACTGATTATTCCTGCTTCCTGGAGCAGCTGTGGCTCACAGGGAGTTTAGATGTGAACAGGAAGCCCAGGCGTCGGCACGTTTGTCTCCTTGGGCTGCTGCTCTTCCGGCTGTGCCTCCCAGAGGGTGATGTCTAGGCGTCTCGACATAGAGAGCCAGAGAGCAAAAGCCACTGGTCATTTCAGCCCTGGGCCGAGTCAGTGTGCGATGACGCCTGGGTCGCATCCTTCTAGCTGCCTGTGGCCAGACGCTGGGGTATTGTACACAGGCACTGTCCCGGAAAATTTAAGCGCTTTGGTCTCAGAGGAGGGAGGCGTTCTTCATGCAGTTCAAGGCCAGTCCTTTGTCCGAGCCCTCTTCCCGGGCTCACTCCGTCTCTTTGATTCCTGGCTGCTTCCCTCCTGTTTCCTACGGCACTGGCTCTCTTGGTTGACCTCCTCCTTGGGGAGATGGAGCTTGCTTTACCTGCAGCCCCCAGACGTGTACCCACTTTCCCGGCTTCCTTCCTCCCAGCATGGTTATGTAACCGTTTTAAAGTACGTTTTCAGTTTTTAGATTATGAAAATCAAGTAAACATTCACACTTGACAACGCACCAGTGTATACGTGGTAACATTTTCTTGTATAACTTCTCAGTTTCCTGGAGTTACTGTTTGCCTCATTCTCTCATCCCCAGACAGATTGTAAATTGCCATCTCCTCTCCATTCTTTCAGAGACATCAGGTAATCCAGCCTTTTTGTTCATTTAATCGCCCCTAAACCCCACACTTGGGAACCTCCCACCCCTGGGAGCTCTCTGGCCTCTGCTGTTGTCTGGAGTGGTGGCCCTCTAGGCCATTGGACAGCAGGAGCGTTGGCATCTCCTTCGCCATGACCCTGAGAGTTCCCCTTGCTTCCTTCTGGGCTGGCTCCCCAGCGCTGGATCCCAAGCCTTTGTCAGTCTTGGTTTATTTACTCACTGTTTTGTTCGTGCCCGTCCCCCAGGAGCTTCCTGGGCAAATGGCACGTGGGCAGAAACTTTCCTTGGCCAGGCATGTCTGAAAGGTCTCTATTTTGCCCCCACATTCAATTTTTTAAACAATTTTATTTATTTATTTATTTTGAGGAAGATTAGCCCTGAGCTGACATCTGCTGCCAATCCTCCTCTTTTTGCTGAAGAAGACTGGCCCTGAGCTAACATCCGTGCCCATCTTCCTCCACTTTATATGTGGGACGCCTGCCACAGCATGGCTGGCCAAGCAACATGTAGGTCCACACCTGGGATTCAAACCGGCGAACCGTGGGCCGCCAAAGCAGAACCTGCAAACTTAAACCGCTGCGCTACCGGGCCGGTCCCGTCCCACACTCGATTGATGGTCTAATTGAGCAGAGAATTCTAGGTTGGGGAACATTTTCCCTCAGAAGTAGCTTCCGGCTCCCTGTCACTGTTGAAGGCTGTTATGTGACCTTCTTGTTCACCTCTTTGGGAGTATAGCAGCCTGAGCGATGGCCCCCAAGATATCCAAGTCCTCATTCCTGGCACCAGAAGGTGTCGCCTTATAGGGAAAAAGGGTCTTTGCAGATGCGATGAAGGTAAGGATCTTGACGTGGGGGGATGGTCTCAGATTATCCAGGGGGCTCTAAATGCCATCACAAGAGTCCTCAGAAGAGAGAGGCAGGAGATGAGACACACTGCGGAGAAGACCAAGTGATGACAGATGCAGAGCCTGGAGTGATGTGGCCACAAGCAGAGGCGTTCCGGCAGTGGCCGGAAGCTGGGGGAGGCAAGGAGGGATGCTCCTCGAGAGCCTCTGGAGGGAGTGTGGCCCTGCCAGCACCTCGATTTGGGCCCTGTGAAACTGCTGCTGAATTTCTGGCCTCCAAAACTAAAAGAGAATACGTTTCGGTCGTTAAGACACCAAGTCCGTGGATAATTTGTCACAGTAGCTCTGGGATGCTAATACAGGAAGCTGGTGGGATCCCTCCTGAGCCCTTTTCCAGGTGGGACTTTGGGCCTCGTGCTGGGATCTCAGAGAGCCCTCAGAACCTGGGGTGCACGGCCTTCAGCTCGAGGAAACCTTCGTGGATAACACCCCCACTTTCACTGCGGCTCCCCTGGGCTGGTGCCGGGCTGCCTGGACTCAGTCTCGCATTTTCTTGCCTTTTCCCCTGTTTGCCATAGGGCAGTCTTTTTGTTATGCTTTCTCAGTGATGTCCTCGACTGTCTTCTAATCCTTCTATTTATTATGTTTAAAAATGTCTGCACCTCTATTTTTAATTTCCTAGAGCTCTTTCTCGTTGCCTTTTTAAAATAGCTGCCGCCTCTCCATGCAATAGCTCCTCTTCTCTGAGGAGATTAATTATAGTTTTTTCTAAGTATCAGCTCTCTATATGACTTTCCTCTTCAAAGTGTCCCTTTTTTTAATTCCCAATTTGTTTTGGTGAATTTTTTGGCAACTTCCTCAAATAGCTGGTGATTTGGGGCTGTCTGTTCCTATCAAACACGATGACACCACAGCCGATTGGAGAGCCCGGGGCTTGTGGACCATTGTCGTCAGCCTCGGGAGGGGGGGTCTGCAGCCTCTTTCCTTCCGCATCCCCTCGGTGTCAGTAGCCATGGGACTTCCGTCTTGGGCCGGGGTTTCCCAGAGAGGAGTCCTCAGTGTGGCCTGGTACTCAGCCTGGGGACCGCTTAGTGGAAGCTGAGGGGTTGTAGTCTCCCCATCTGTCTGTAGCCCTTCCATGATTCCCTGTGCTCTGTCTGGTGCCTCTCCCTGGGCTGGGCCTCGTGGCCTCATGGAGCCTCTCCAGGGACCCAGCCTCTCGTCTTCTGACAGGCGCTGGCGCCTGGTGGTCAGGAGCAGGCCTTGGATGCCCATGACCAGTGCACTGGCTCTGACACTTCCTGGCAGTGTGCCTTGGGCCCGTGGCTCCATCTGTCCTGCCCGAGACTCAGTTTCCATGGCTCTAGACCTGGGAGGGCAGGTGAACCTGTCGCAGGGGTGGTTGGGAAGATTCAGCGAGTGACTACAGAGGCCTTGCCTTTGCTGTCGTTCTCCTGGGGTTGGGAGGGTCCCTGGCCACATGTGCTGGGGAGACAGGGCTGGGCTCTCACTCCCTGAGCCTGTGACCAGCCTCTCTTTACAGCCCCACCTTCCGAGGCACCTGGCCCACTAAGTTCTGACCCTGCCAGGAGCCTGCAGCTTGAATTCGCTTGCCCGTCGTTTCCCCTGTGCGTTCCCCACCCCTCAGTCGTTGCCCCTTGTCCACATCTGTCCTTTGCCCAGTTCTGTTGACCTATCTCATCTGCTGCCGTTGGCTTTGCCATTCTTTCTCCTTATGGGTTTGTGCTCTTTAAAAAAAGGTCCTTTTACTGGGGTCTCAGTGGGATTTCAGAAGGGGGTAGAAATGAACCCCTGCATTCGATCCTCTACATTTCACCAGACTGGTTCTTACCATAAAACGTGAAGCAAATATATCAGTGTAGTGACATCAGTTTATTTTCGGTTCATGGGTCTCATATTACTAGCTGTAGTCTCTGTATTTTGCAAATGCTTTATTAAAAAAAAAAAAAGAGTTCTTTGATCCTAGTACCCTCTGGCTCATCCTGAGTTTCTCCTCTTCCTTCCTAAACGTTCTGAAAGTCCTTGTCCAAACTTTGGGGAGTTTGCAGAAGGGACTTCCTCACCTCTCCCTCGCTCCTGCGGGCACTTTTACCTTCCCCGGCTCTGAGCGGCCGCTGAGCCCCTGCCGCTGAATCTCGGCTGTTGTTTATGCCTTATCAGAGCTCTGCTGCCTTAGACACTGTTCATTCCTCCGAACCCTCATCACGACGACGCTTCCGCAGCCCTGGCCGGTCCCTGGGTGTCCCTCTGCTCATCCTGGTCTCTGGGTGTTTATGGCCATCTCACCCTGGAGATGACTCCCAGATCTTCTCCTGCTCAGAGGTCTCCCTCAATGTCAGACTTGCAGTCCAGCTGCCTGTTAGCTTTCTCTCCCCAGCTGGATAGCTTGCAGTTAAACTCAAGCTCATCAGGGTCAAAGCTGAGCCCACTCGTCTCTGCCAACATTTGCTTCTGTGTTCCTTAACTTGGCGTCACCACTGTTCACCGTTCCCCTTAGAACAGGCGCCAAGAGTCCTCCTCACCTGTTGCCACAGTGGTCCCTCTGAATTGCAAATCTCTTCTCCCCTGCTCGATTTCTTTGGTCACACTCACGCTGAGGGTATAATCCATGCCCTTGGCCGTGCACGCGAGCTCCCAGCTTGGGATCTAGGTGTCTGTCCTTGGTCTTCTCCTGAGCACCTTCACTCCTTGCCTCCTGGCCTCAGTTTGTCCTTTAAGATTTGTTCCTGGTGTCTCTTCCGGAGGTCTTCCTGCTGACCGCCGGCTCTCCATGCAGCCGCATGCTGGCGTCGGTACCGTTCATGTGCTCGTGTTTGCTGCCTCCCACTTGGCCTTCCCTGGCCGGGAGGGTTGCTGACCCCAGTCCTAAATAGCTCCATGCTCTGAAGGCCCCCCGCTGTGGCCTGCATCAGGATGAGCACGTGGGAAAAGGGGACATTCTTACCACCCTGTGCTCCCCGGTCCCTGGTTTTTGGGTCTCTCTAGGTTCTGGTCATTTGTGGGGAACCTGGGTCTGTTAGTTTCCTAGGGCCGCCATGACAAAGTACCGAAAACAGGGTGGCTTACAACACCAGACATATATTGTCTCAGTTCTGGAGGCTGGAAGTCCCAAATCCAGGTGTTGGCAGGGCTGTGCTCCCTCTGACAGCTCCAGGGGAGGATCCTTCTTCGTCTCTTCCAGCTCCTGGTGCTTTCCCGCAATCCTCGACATTCCTTGACTTGTAGATACGTCTCTCCAGGCACACGGCCGACTTCTCCCTGTGTCTTCACATCGTCTTCTCTCTGTGACGTCTGTCTCTGTGTCCAGATTTTCCCTTTTTATAAGGACACCAAGCGTATTGGATTAGGGCCTAGCCTAGTGACTTCATTTTCATTGATTACCTCAGCAAAGACCCTGTTTCCAACTAAGGTCACATTCTGAGGTCCTGGGGGTTGGGACTTCCACATATCTCTTTGAGGAGCACAGTTCAGCCCATACACTGGGTGGACCTGCTTGTCCTGAGCTTTCCAGGTCCAGAAATCCCCGAGGCATCTGGGAGTCCCTCCCTAAGCCAGCCAGCATCCGCTTAGAACTGAGGTGAGCTGAGTGAGCGAGTGGGGAGGAGGTCCTGTGTGACTCCAGCTGGGGTGGGCAGGCTGTGAAGGGGTCAGGGAGCTTCCTGGACCACCTGCAAATGCCTGCTGTGTTCTGGTGTCCATCTCCCTGTAAGGCACTGACCGGCCACGTTTAGAATTGAGGCTCTAGTGCCTGTCACCTCACTTAACCCTGAAATGCTTTCCTGGTTCCCAGTCTCAGGCTGGGAGGTACTTTTTGCTGACCTTGCGCTTTTCACCTTCCTTATCAGCACTTTGGGTTCTAATCTGTGTGTAAGGACACTTGTATGTCCCACTGGCTTGTGTGTACTGCTCCTAGGAGGGGCCATGCTTTATTAATCTTTGTCTAAGCGCTCCATGGTATTTCTGGAATCACACCTCTGTGCAAACTCATTGTGTGACCTGGAGTATTCATTCATTCATTCCCCAGACATTTGATTTCAGCACCAGGCACTGTGCAGCGTGCCAGGGAGACGGCGGGGGACCAAACCCGAGGGTCCCATCCCCAAGCTCCTCACAGCGTCTGGTGAGATGGGTCAGTGTATCATTATAACATTAAGGCTCCTTCCTGAGGACACAGCCACAACCTCACAGAAAGCCCCCCTAAGCAGGACAGTGGGGTGTGGCAAGGACAATGACAGAGCTGTGCTGAAGGCAAATGGCTGCCCCAGGGAGGGTATCCGAGCTGGGTGGAGAGGTGGAGTGTCCAGGAAGGCCTTCCTAAGTGAGCCCTAAAGGATGTGTAGAAGTTAGAGCGGGTGGCATTCCCCCTGTGAGCCTTGCCCGGGCCCTCACGTACCAGGGCCGGCAGGCACAGGTTGGCAGTAGCGCCCCTTTTGCACCAGGGGGCAGTGTTCACCCTGAAAGTCTCCCCGCCCTCCAGAGAGGCTGTGACCAGGCAGCCACGGAGGCGCCACCCCGGCCCTCCTCATCCCTGCACTGCCCTGCCGCTCGCCTCCTTTTTCTGAGCCTCCTCCGTCCCCCAGTCCACAAATCTCCATGGCCCACGCAGTGCCAGTTGTCTCAGTTGTCGCTGTTCCACGCTCTCCCCTCCGCCTGCTGCCTTAAATCGAGGGTTGCCAGGGGCGATGTGGAGCCACGCGGCGCGGCTCTGAACCACAGCGGTCCTGCCGCGGTCTCGCTCCGGTAGGAGCTGCTCGGCTGTGCTGTGCTGCTGCAGGCCTGTGTGCTGAGTCTCTCTGTCTTTGGTATTCTCTCGCTTTCCTTTCTTCTTCATCTGTCACCTTCACTGTGTCTCGTGTCCTCCCTTCAGCTCCCCCTACCCAGAAATCTCAGCCTTAGCCTGTCCTCTCTTGGGGGCTTTGATAATGGCTGTTGCAGGCCTGGAAGTCAGGCGGAGTCTTTTCCTTTCATCTGTCCCTGTTGGCTGCCAGCCCTGGGGCCCCATCGGACACGTTCAGGACAGCGCAGAGCTGCCTGGAGGGGAAGCTCCCCCAGAGCGGCCCCAGCCATCCCAGGCTCGCTTCTGCCACAGCGTGGAGGCCTCTGCCAAGAACTCTTTCTTTCTGATTCTGACCTGCTTTTGCTGGCAGCTGCTGAGGCCAGCTGGGGGCCAGGGACAGCCTGGTGGAGAGGCTGGTCATGGGCTGGGGAGGGTAGTAGGAAGTGGATATATAGGAGCCTTGTGAGTTATTTGGAGGTTCCTGGGGGCCTGTTTCTGACCCACTCTCCCTTCTTCTCATCCCCTCTGGCTGGATGTGCCCCAACACATCTCTGAGATGGATGTGCTGAGGGGTGTGGGGACTCAGCGTAGACAGTCCAGACTGTGGGCTTTCAAAACGGACACGCGAGCCAGCCACCCCCGAAGTGGGCCTTGGCTTCCCCTTCCTCTGTGCCTCCTGCCCACAGCTGCCCTCGGAGGCTGCAGGAGACGCTATATTAAGAACAGGAATATTTAGGGTAAAAGCCACATAAATCCTTGAAGGATTGCCAAGGCCTGATGCGTGGCTGCAGCAGCCGTTCAGGTGGCTGCCCTTCCCTGGCCCCATGAAGGCTGCTCTGGCTGAGCGCATGTCCACCCTGAGCAAGTGGCCATATTGTCTGGACCCAAACTTGGATGGTGATGGCCTAACAGCCGAATTTTGTGCTGTTTCTTGTTTCAAGAGGCAGCCTGCGAGAGGTCGTTTTAGGTCTGAAATAGTGGGATTTCTAGCGACATTTTGATGATTTATTGGACAAATTGCAACTGCCCTCACTTACCGCGGACACATGATTGCTGGCACTGTTAGCCTGCTCTCTGGTGGGAAGTGCGGGCACTGCTGGTGGCCCTGCTGGAGTTCAGGCCAGTGTCACACTTTTTATCAGGGTGGGGTTTTGGGTTTTTGGTTTCGAAGTACCTGTCACACTGTGGTTCTGGTGAAAACCACAACTTCTTCCTTTAGTTGGGTGATGACTCCGCATGTCTTAGTGGGTCCGAGCCCCTGCTCTGGAGAGAGGCATACAGATTGGGCTCAGACGTGGCCCTGCTGAGTGACCGTGGGAGTTCCTTATCCCACTATGGCTGCTTCCTTACCTGTCCAAGAGAGGGATGGGAGATGTGGGGTTACCTCAGTCAGTACTGATGGAGCGCCCCACGTGGAGCCCAGTGCCTGGTCAAGAGCAGAGGCTCTGCCAGGTGTGCCGGTCACCGCTGTGCCCCCACCTGCCGGCACCTGCCTGGCCCTCAGGTGGAGCTGGGGGAGTGAGTGTTGGATGTTGTGGAAGCAACGTGGGCAGATCATCAGGGCCGAGCAGATGCTGTCAAGACCTTCCCCCGCCTCAGTCCCCTGATTCCATCCCTCTCACTCCCCGTGAAAGGAGAGCGCAGAGCGTATTGATCCAGTGTGGGAGGAGGAAACTGAAGCTCGAAGAGAAGCAGAAACTGTCTGTGGAGTCACGCTGAGAGGCAGCGGGGGAGAAAGCAGGTGTTGCAGACACTGCCTGCTTCCCTGGGCCTCAGTCTTGCAGGCAAGGCGTTGTTTACACGTCCCAAGTGAGAGTCAAAGCCGTCTTATTTCCTGTCTCTAATGCACAACCCGGGGCCAAGGAAAGGGATCTGTCAGCTGGCATTTGCAGAAAATAGCAAACAGGCCTCTCGGGGACTGGCAGCTCTCTGGAGAGGAAACGAGGGTAGGGAATCTTCGAGTGACAGGGCTTGCTTTTCTCTTACTCGCCATTTCCCCCATCTCTGAGGTCAGAAAAGGTGATTTTTGCTCATGGCCGCCACCAGCACCGAGCAAGGCAATGAGGCGTCCCCGAGGCAGATGACCAGAGGCTTGCTGCGCTCTGGCAACATCCGAGGGACCTCTCCTCCCAGGGAGATCCAGCCAGCAAGTGTGCCCTGTCTGGGAGAGCAGCCTCCCTTGCTGAATTCAGAGCTGCAGCTCTGGCCGGACAGGCAGCCGATGCCACGGAACACAAGGGCTTTCCAGGATGCTGGGTTTGCTTTAACAAGGCCCTCGGAGTTCTTAAGATTCTCAGCCAAACTGTCAGTGACCTTGAGGACTTCTTGGTTACCACCCACCAAACCAAAACCCCGTGGTGGGAGCCTGGTGCCAGCCCCACACTGCTCACCTGTGACCAGCGCCATCGCCTGTCCTCTGCGCTGGTGTGAGGGGGACAAGGATCCAGCTGGAATGGTGCCTGACGGGAGGCGGCACTCCTGAGGCTTTTGGGGAAAGTGCCACTGTGAGGAGAGGCTGGCACTCGGGTGCTCCGGGATGCCGGGGCTTGATCTCGGGACAGGGGTCCTGTTCTAATGCCAGAGACAGCCCCTCCAGGAGGGTTTCAGGAAGGGAGTTTGGTGTCCTGAGGCCTTCCCAGCAACCCCCGCTCACGCCTCGGTGCTCTGCTTCTACCTGTGGTCACGGCAGGTGCCCCCCACTGCATGGCCTCTGGCCTGCGCCTCCTCCAAGCCCTGCTCAGGGGCCCCTCCTCCAGCTGGGGGGTTGGGGGTGAGGTTCAGGGAGTGGTGGGGATCTGCTCAGTCACCTCTTCCCTTTGGCCCATTCCAGACCAGCACACCCAGAGTGAACTCATTACACACGTGACCCACGAAGGCCTTGCTTCGGGGGGCTCCACGAGGTGGCCCACAGATGTCCTGCAGGTTTTCTCCCAGCAAAGGTGATTCTGGAAGGGTTTTGGGAAGCACCAGGCAGCCAAACCTCCTGAGTTTCAGGTCTCGGAGGGGAGTGGGAGTTCATCAGGAAAAAGGCTGCGCTGGGTTAAGTTCTGAGAAGGGTAGAGATGTTCTGAGAATGAGGTAGTATTTTTACTCTTCTTTGCGTCCTCAGGTCCCAAGCCTGGCTTGGGGGTTGGGGGGGTTCGCATGTGACTAAGCCATGAACTGAGCTGCAGGGCTGTGTCTAGGTTCTGAGGGGCAGTGTGACCTGTGCCCTCTCTCATACACGAGATCCCCTCCTGACTAGCCTCCGGCTGCATTGTGCTTGCTGGCTGATGTTTCTGTACCTTTAACTCAAGTGGCAGCAGAAAGTCTGCTGTCCCTCTCCTGGCTGGTGTCCTGCGTCAGACCACCTCCCTCCCAGTCTTTCCCGGGTCCCTGGGGTTGGGAGCAGGCTTTGGGCTGTGAATCACCTGCTGCCTGCATGACTCAACCTCCCGGCCTCCCCTTCGCTCCAGGCCCCCTCTGGGCCCAGAGCTGGAGGAGGCGGGAAGCCGTAGCCAGTGCCCTGTCCCCTGATTCCAGCTTTGGCTGCCGCCCCGGCTTCCAACAGTCTGGAGCCTGAGAACTTTGTATCCTGGGGCCAGTGAGCTCAGGCGGGGCAGCCTGCAGCCCGTGGCCTCCCTGGGCAGAAGCAGCTCTGGGCGCCTGGCTTGTGCGGGGTGAGTGCTCCGGGGAGGGCGCAGCCCACTGTACCCGGCGACTCCCCATCTGCCTTTGTTGGGTGTCGGTCTTCCTGTAAGTGCGATCTGCTCTCCTCGTCCAGCGAGGGCCACTGGGCAAGTGGCGCACATTCTGGGCTCTCCTGTCCTGGTGCTGTGGCCCTGCCCTGAGTGAGTGGGTACAGAGTGTGGGTTGTGCTTGGCTGTGTGGACGCTGGGGCTTCCTTCTTGCTCCCTGCACTCATCTGGGAGGAAAGGCCAGTGGGAAGGTAGTGATGGCAGCCAGTGTTTATTGCCTGAGGCATCACGCTCAGGGTGCACTGGCCCGGGGGGGCTTGGTGAGTCCCTTCAGGACCCCCAAGGATGAAGGTCGTGTTACTCAATTTTACAGATGGGGAAATGAAGCCTCAGGTGCCCAGACCTCACAGCTGGGGAAGGTAGGGCTGGGGACAGACCCAGGCCTGCTGACTCCAGGCTCGCGCTGGGCTGCCAGCTGGACGAGGCTGCTCTCTGCCCCACTTGCCCCACTGCTCTGACTTCAGCCAAGCGCTCTGAGCTTTCCCCTCTATAAACATCTACCTGGCTGGCTCCTGCGCCCCAGGGCCTGGACTGCTCAGGTCTCAAGGCCAGGCCTGCTTTCGCTGGGACGCAGTGCTGCTGGGCATTCAGATGCGCTCCCGACTGCCCAGGCCTGGGTCTTGGTTTGTAAGGTGAGACTGCCAAGGAAGCCTGTGTGAGGATAAAGTGCAAGAACGTGTGCAAAAGGGTCTCTCAGGCCTGGTGGTGAGACTCCCTCACCCACCCTGTGGGCGTAGCTTCCAGGGATCCCTTTCTTTATCTGGAAAGGGAAGTGGGGAGGGTGTGTGGTGGGAGTGGGGACAGAAGTGATCTATGTACCTGCAAGACAATGGGTAAGTGCCCAGGTGGTCACAGCAGTCAACCCACCTATGTGGGAGCAAAGATTGGGCTTCCCTGAAAATGTTTGAGAATCCTGGTGCCAGTGGCTCCAGCTGTGAGGACGATCACCTGTAGACCGGTGAGGAAGACCTCCAGCAGGCTCACCTGGGGCAACAGGGGAGGAGGGTGAGGTGGCCCTGCTGTGTGTGGGGAGGGGAGCACCAGCCCCACTCGCAGCAGAGTTTTCACAGGATCTAAGCCGAGCCTCTCATCTCACTTAGGGAGATGATTCAGGAGCTCCTCTTAGCTTCTTTCTGCAAAGGTCTTCCTCTCCCCTCTCTTTCTTCACTTTGCTTTCTAGCTATAAATACTGCATCCCCAATGGAGAAAATATAGAATGTAGAGAGAAGCACAAAGAAGCAGGAAGGAACACCACCATACCAATTCTAGAACATAGGCATGAGTGACAGTGACATGCTGACAGAGTTCCTCCCAGTTATTTTCTTTACCTTAGAAAACCTTCGTAAGCTAGCCCCAATGGCCTAGCGGTTCAAGTTCACTTTGTGGCCTGGGTTTGTTTCTTGATCGCAGAACCACACCACCTATCTGTCAGTAGCCATGCTGTGGCAGCAGCTCACATAGAAGAACTAGAAGGACCTACAACCAGGATATACAACCACGCACTGGGGCTTTGGGGAGGGGATAAAAAAAAAAAGGAAGATTGGCAGCAGATGTTAGCTCAGGGCGAATCTTACCCTGCAAAAAAAAAAACCAAACAAACAAAAAACACATCATGAGATCATATTATTCATCTTTTAATTTTTTAGCATCACATTCTATCATAAGCATTTCCGTGTCATCAAGACTATGCAAACAGTCATTTTTTATGGTTGCATAATATCTGTATAGATGCCTGAATGTTGGATCTTTAAGTAGGTTCTAACTCTACTATTGTAAACAGTGCTGTTTTGAACATCTTTCTGCATCCATCTGGGTTCTCATTTTAGAATGTTCCCTTGGTTTGCCTTCCTAGATGCAGTGTAGTGACTGGGCCAAAGTAGATAGATATAACAAAGGCTCTTGGTGGCTTTTGCAAGTGGCTTCCAGGGAGCTGCCCTGACATTCGACCACTCCTGGCAGGTCTGTCTCCCACAGGCCTTAGCAGCATTAATCTGTTTACAGCGCTGTTGCTAATTTAATAGGCAGAGGTGGCGCCTCACTGCTCTCTTTTGAATGTGGTGATTCCTGGCCAGATGAGGCTGTTGACGCTTTAGTAGCCACTGATCTTGATTGTTCTGTTGCTGTGCTGCCCTGGAGGAGTGCCTGGACTCTTCTTGACTTGACCCTCTGCCGTAGTTCAGGCTCTTTCTGCTCGACCCTGTCCCGCCTGCAGATCCCACCTGCGCCCTGAGCAGAGCGTGCGGTGCCCAGGACGAGGTCGGGATTCACACCCACGCCTGCTGTCTGGTGTGTGTGCTGTCGATGCCAGGGCCTGCCCGCTCCCAGCTGCTCCTCCAGGAAAGGATTTCCCTCCAGTGGGTGGGGTATCCGGAGCGAGCAGAGGATTAGGCAGCTAGTATTCTGTGAGGGGAGATAACAGGAGAACATTTGAAGTGCACTCGCTTTCCTTTCCGGAAGGTGCGAAAGTCAAATGCTCCCAGCCCTGAGCGCCCAGCTGATACTCGGCGCCTCTTGTGAGCAGGTGCCGCTCCCCACGGTTCTCTCTTCCGTCAGGGTTGGCCAGAGGGATGGCATTTTTCATTTCTTATTTTGAAATAACTTCAGACTTACAGAAGAGTTGCAAAGGCAGTACAAAGAATTCTCTCACACCCCTTACCCAAATTCCCCAAATACTAATATTTACCATATTTTTTTCATTATTCTTATGTTTTTCACTGAACCATTTGAGCGGAAGTTGCAGATTCGATTCCCCTAAATCCCTAAGCAGTAAGTGATTTTTCCTAAGAATGAGGATATCCTCTGCCAGCACCACAGGGCAATGATCAGGAATGGAAATTAACGTTGACACAATGCTCTAGTTCTAATCTGCAGACCTTATTTAAATTTTGTCAGTTGTCTCCCTAATGTCCTTTCTCACAACAGAAATCCAGGATGCGTCCAGGATCACACATTTTGTTGCGTTTCGTTTCGAAATGCAAATTCATTTCATTATGTCTCTTCAGCCTCCTGTAATCTGAACGTTCTTTCATCTTTGTCTTCCACGACCTTTGACATGTTTGAAGAATACAGGCCAGGTATTCTGTGGAGTGTCCCTTCGTTTGGGTCGGCCTCATGTTGTCTCTGGGTTGGATTCAGGCTGTGCCTCTGTGGCAGGAACACCCCTCAGGTCCTTCTTGGCCTCGGATCAGGCGGCGCGTGATGTCCGTGTCGTGCCAGCGATGTTGGCCTACATCTCTGGGTCACCGCGGTGTCTGCCAGGTTTATCCTCTTTGTAATTAGCGAGTAAGAACATTGTCCTCCATTTTGCAAGATGAGCCAGAGCCCAGCAAGGCTGACTCCCCGCCGCGTCCGTGCAGCCGGGTTCCGCCCGGGGCGCCCGCCTCCCAGTCCAGGGCTCGGCCTGCCTCGCGCAGCAGCCCCGCTCCGGCCTCGTCTGACGCTGCCTCTAGGCGTTCACACCTCCTGACAGCGCACGCTTCTGCCCAACTGACAGCCACGGTGCTTCCTGCTTCCCTCCTTCCTCCTGGGGCCCCTCATCTCCTTCGTTGGCTCTTGTTCCTCATCCAGACTCTCTGCTCGTTCGTGGGTCCCGAAGGGGTCCACCTCCTCTCTCCAGCCTGTTCTCCAGTCCATGGCTTCAAACACCACCAGTTTGCCCACAGCCCCAGGCTTTCTGCCTTGCTCTAACCTCTCCCGTGGGCTCCAGCCCCTCCCAGCAGGGCTGGTCCTCCAGTCTCTTCTGGGCAGGGCAGGTCACTTCCACTCCCCACTCCCACCCCCATCCCCATCCTGGAGTTTTTCCTTTGCCTTCTCTTCACAGTGGATCTCTCCGCGAATCTTGCCTATCGTACCCCCAAATTCTCCCCAGTTCCCTGGCCTGCATTGCTCCCACCCTAGTCGGAGGCACTGTGTATCCCGTCTCAGCCCCAGCACAGCCCCTAACGTGCACCCTCTGTCAGTCCTCGCTGCTCTCCAGGCCGGAGATCTTCTCCAGACACACAGCACTCAGGCCTCCGCCCTCGTCCCGCTGTGCTTAGAGGGGAGTCGAGGGGCCTGGGCAGTCGGGCCCTGCCCAAGCCTTCAGCCTCACCTCACGCCACACCCACCTCCCCCCAGCTCTCTGATGGCTCTTTCTGGAACATGTCCAGCTCGTTCTTCCCTCGGGGCCTTGCCCATCGCTGCTTCTTGTACCCGGGGTGTGTTCCCTGCAGCTCTGTGCATGGCCGCTGCTTCTCCCACCGTGGGTCCCGCTCACGTGCCCTCAGAGAGGGCTGCTCTAGCCCAGCCTGGTTGGCTTCTCCCGGGGAACTGGCAAAACGGTCTGTTTTCTCTCCTTTGGGGCGTTCGCTAACCATGATCTGGGAGGTCCTTTCTTCTGTCCGGGTTTTCCTTTTGTCTTCTTTCTCTGCGACCTCCTGTGAGAGTGAAGGCTTCCATTGCCTTGTCCTTGCCGCTTGGGCCCAGGCCTGGCTCAGGGTCGATGCTCGGTGGCTGTCCTCTCTCCCCTCGTCTGAGGGCTTCCCTCTTTTTCTCTTCCTTCTATTTATTTCCTTATTTCTTTTCTCTTTTTCTTCTATTTGGTCTTTATTTCCCCATTCACCATCTTGTTGGCCATAATATAACATTGAGGTTTTTGCAAATCTGTTTTATTTATTGAATATATTTTTATGTTCCTTAAAATGGTTGAGTCAAGCGTTTTAAACTTTCCTAAGAAATAAGTCACGTGGTTAGTTAGATACAAACACGGCAGGCTGAGGGACTGAACGCCGGCTGGGTCCGCTGTGAATAGCTTTGTGACTTGGAACACATCTTCGTAAGCTTGTCTGAGCCTTGGTTTTCTTCATTCGTAAAATGAGGGGGTGGTTGACCTCTGAAGATTTTCTACATTCTGGGATATAAGTTACCCTCCATTGATTTTTTTAAAATTCTTTGTAGTGTGGTGAAATATATATAACAGAATTTGCCATCCTAACCTTTTTTTTTTTGTGAGGAAGATTAACCCTGAGCTAACATCCACTGCCAATCCTCTTTTTTTTTTTTTTTTGGCTGAGTAAGATTGGCCCTGAGCCAACGTCTGTGCTCATCTTCCTCTACTTCATATGTGGGATGCCTGCCACAGCATGGCTTGAGCAGCAGTGCGTACGTCCATGCCTGGGATCCCAACCAGTGAACCCCAGGCCACCAAAGTGGAGTGTGCAAACTTAACCGCTGTGCCCCTGGGCCAGCCCCGACTTAACCATTTTTAAGCGCACAGTTCAGTGGCACTAAGTACATTCACACAGCTGTGCAACCATCCCCACCGTCCATTTCCAGAACTCTTTACATCTGGCAAAATGGAAGCACTGTCCCCATTCAACACTGTCCCCGTTCCCATCCCCCAGGCCTGCACCCACCATCCTGCTGTCTGTCTCTCTGAAGTCAACAATTCTAGGACCTCAGATAAATGGAATCATGCAGTATTGACCATATTGTGCCCGGCCTGTTTCACTTGCCCTCTGTTGGTTTTCATTACTAATGTATTTAATAGTCCTCAGTAGAAAGGAAGGTTTTGGCTGCTGTTTGTTGGACTCTGTGTTTCACCCAAGCGGAGGCTTGCTTCCTGAGAGGTCACGTTGATGTGGCTTTGCCCTCAAGATCATTGTTACCTTGTTGCCCAGCCAGATGGAGCCCGAGGGAGGGACGCATGTCATCCCTCAGTGGGGTCAGGGTGGCGTGGGAGCTTCTGAAGCCTGAGGCTGCCGGGACCGCGGTGCCTGGCAGAGGGCGTCAAAGGACACTGACAGTACACACGCCTGGGTCACACAGGGCCTCTGGCTGGCCTCTGAAATTGCTTTAAGAACTTCAAGTGTTGTAAAAATTACAGTGCGTACAGAGTACTAGGGTAAGCTGGGGGTCCCGTGTGGGTGTGAATTTGCTCCTTTTCCTGTGTTGGTCAGCCCTCCAGGGAATCTTGGGCTTGGCCAGCAATTGAGCGTGGTGGTGCTGGCTTCCTTGGGGGACTGCTGTGGGGCTCAGGTGGGACCCTCACTCTTCCCGGGGACCCTCTGTGCTGAGGCTGCTCTAACCCGGCTCTGATTTCCCTCCCCAGATGCTGAAGTTCCGAACCGTGCATGGGGGCCTGAGGCTCCTGGGCATCCGCCGAACCTCCACCGCCCCCGCCGCCTCCCCAAATGTCCGGCGTCTGGAGTACAAGCCCATCAAGAAGGTCATGGTGGCCAACAGAGGTGAGCACATGGTGAGAGGGGCCACGCGGCCAGCCCCACCTTAGCTCTCCTTTTCCACCCCTGCCCCGCTATCCGCTTCTCTCAGGACCCAGGAATCTAACTTCTCCCCCTGTTGCCCCCACCCACAGGTGAGATCGCCATCCGTGTGTTCCGGGCCTGCACAGAGCTGGGCATCCGCACTGTGGCTGTCTACTCAGAGCAGGACACGGGCCAGATGCACCGGCAGAAAGCGGATGAAGCCTACCTCATCGGCCGCGGCCTCGCCCCTGTGCAGGCCTATCTGCACATCCCAGACATCATCAAGGTGGCCAAGGTGAGCCGGCTGGGCCAGGCGGCCTCTTGAGGGCCAGGACTGGGTCCTGAGCCTTCCCTGTGCTGTGCCCGGCCTCCATGCCAGCCAGCAGTAAGTCTCTGTGAACAGATGAATGAAGGAATGAATGAGCGAACGGAGCAAGTGAGCTGGGGGAGGTGCAAGAGCCACAGGGTTTGGTCAGGGCCTGTGGGACAGGATGTGAGGGGCATTCCTCCCTTCTCACCGGCCCTGCCCCCAGGAAAACAACGTGGACGCCGTGCACCCTGGCTACGGGTTCCTGTCAGAGCGAGCAGACTTTGCCCAAGCCTGCCAGGATGCGGGGGTCCGGTTCATCGGGCCGAGCCCAGAGGTGGTCCGCAAGATGGGAGATAAGGTGGAAGCCCGGGCCATCGCCATCTCTGCAGGTGAATTTGGTGGGCAGGCCATAGGGGGGCCACACAGCTCTTCAAGAGGGGCTGTCTGAGAAGGGGGCTAGTGGGTTTTAGCAGGGATTCCAGCCTGTTACAGAGACCCCACACATGCCTGTCTCCCTACAGGTGTCCCCGTGGTCCCCGGCACAGACGCCCCCATCACTTCCCTGCATGAGGCCCATGAGTTCTCCAACACCTACGGCTTCCCCATTATCTTCAAGGCTGCCTATGGGGGCGGGGGGCGTGGCATGAGGGTCGTGCACAGCTACGAGGTGAGCAGAAGCCGGAGAGCAGAGCAGGGAGGGCTGGGAGGCCCCCAGAGCAGACCCCGGGGCTCTGGGAGTGGGAGGGGGTCCTGCAGCCGGAGAGGCAGAGCTGCGGGCTCAAGGTCTGCTCGGCTCGCCTGCCCTCCCAGGAGCTGGAGGACAACTACACCCGGGCCTACTCGGAGGCTCTGGCCGCCTTCGGGAACGGGGCGCTGTTTGTGGAGAAGTTCATTGAGAAGCCGCGCCACATCGAGGTGCAGATCCTGGGTGAGTGGGGAGCATTGCTGGGGCTACAGTGCGAGGCAGGAGCGGAGCAGGCCTCCATCCTTCTGGGCTCCCGGTGGCTGGCCCTCGGGACAGCTCCAGGAGCCTGCCTCAGGAAGACCCTCCCCCAGGAAGGCAGGCTGTGGGGGCCGGGCTGGTCAGGGCCTCGAGGCCTCGGCTGTGACAGTTTCTGTCCTGGCTGGCCATCACTGCTGGGAGCAGGCCCTGACTGGCCACAGTGCTTGTGTGGGGTTGTTGGGCGTTTCGGAGGTGTTCAAATGCCAGCAGAAGCTGAGTCCGCTTTACCTTCCACCCCAGGGGACCAGTACGGGAACATTCTGCACCTGTATGAGCGAGACTGTTCCATCCAGCGGCGGCACCAGAAAGTCGTCGAGATTGCCCCTGCGGCCCACCTGGACCCCCAGCTTCGGGCCCGGCTCACAGGCGACTCTGTCAAACTTGCTAAGCAGGTGAAGGGCAGGGGCTCTCGGGGACAGTCTCCCATGTGGAGACAGGGAGCCTGTTCCTGCAGGCTTGCTCTGAGCTCCTGCAGGCGTAGGCCCCGTGGCCAGGGGTCACTTGGGTGCCTGCTGGGGAGCAGGGAGGCCCAGGGAGACCGGCTCTGGGAGGACGGGGGAGGGACTCTCTTGGAGGACAGAGGGCTGATGCGGGGTCCTTGGGATCCTTGCTGTTTGACAGCAGAGGTGCCAGGCCCAGAGGCCCAAGCCTGGAGAACAGAAAGGCTGAGAAGAGGGAGGGAAAGAGGTCGCCAGCCACTCCCTCAGCCCCCTCTGCACAGACTGAGCTTCCGCATGGCACCAACAAACCCCAGAAGAAAAGGGATGAGACTCTGTGGATCCCATCAAGATAAAGCAACATTATTAAGGCGTTTCTTTCTCACTCAGTGTTAATTGTCCCCTATGTCACATTTATTGCAACCCATTTGCTCCTAAGGTCCTCCTTTGGCCAGTCTCTGCTGGGGTGTGGAGGCGGGAGACAGCAGCTGGCTCCCCGAGCAGTGACCTGCCCCCAGACCTGTAGCAGGGGTCCTTCTCTCAGTTCTTCTGGCCACCAGGTGGGCCTCTGGTCCTGCTCTCCATCCAGAGCTGTGCTCCCTCAGACCTCTCAGGCAGCCTGGGCCCAGAAGAGGCGACAGCGGATGACTAACCTGCCCCACACTGAAAGCTGGGGTCGGTGCTCTGCGGTGGGGCCTCAGCGGTTAATAGGAGGTGTTGGTAGGGTCTAATTTAGAGTTCGGATTTTGGTGACTTCATACGAGGCACATTCACACCTTGAGTTTGGTCTGACTCATTGGCTTATGCCGTGTTTCATCCAGAACAGGTCGAAGGGAGCCGTTTGAAGTCTAGTTTGTGGTTTTGGTGGGACCAGAAGTGAAACTAGAATTAGGCTTGAATTTTGAGTTAGAGCCATCATCTCTTGGTTCCTCTCAGATGGCGTCTCTTTGAGTAGTAGACAGAGGTGATGACGGAGTAGAGGGGAACTTTCTGAAGACCCTCTAAGAACGAGAAGGGTCCAGAAGAGGCCAGGTGTATGGGGGTGGGGCCTGTGCTGGGGAGAGGGCGCCGAGTCTGGGGCGGTCGGGAGCTTCTGCTCACGTCCCTTCCCAGACAAGCTGGGTGCCGCCATCTGAGGCTCCTGGTGGAGTCCTGGGGGAGACGGCCAGGCAGGGGCCTAGCCATGGGCTCAGGATGCTCGCCCCCCGGGGCAGGGCTGGCGGGCTGCTGCCATCCATTGGGCAGGGTTCGCTGCAGTCTCTTATATGGAACCCACCCGGTGGGTGGGACTGAGTCTCTGTCGGGCTTGCATCACCACGCTCTGCTTACACGGCTGCCCCGCAGGTGGGCTACGAGAACGCGGGCACAGTGGAGTTCCTGGTGGACAAGCACGGCAAGCACTACTTCATTGAGGTCAACTCCCGCCTGCAGGTGGAGCACACCGTCACCGAGGAGATCACCGAGTGAGCATGGGACTCGGGCTAGGGCCAGGGGCTCGGTGGGCAGCCCAGCAGCTGCCGACAGCGGGGGGCGGTGCCAGGAAGGGCATCTTCCCTCTTTTGTGTGACATCCACCTCAGGTGGCTCCTAGGGAGCGGGCGGCCAGGAGCTCAGCTCACTCTCCGCTGGGGTGGAGAGCAGTGAGGGATCCAGATACCTACTTTTTATGGAGAGTATTATAAAAGCATTACACGTTTACTGTAAGAGTTAGTTCAAAGGAGCAAATAGAAACGATTCAGAATTGGACGCTGAGGAGGCTCCTGGCTGTGCCATGCTGCATGCTGCACCTCACAGGTGCACTGGGGCATGGTGCCGATCGTCCCCATTTCTCAGATGAGGAAACTGAGGCTCAGAGAGGTTAAGAGAGTTGCCCAAGGTCACACAGCTGGTCTCTGTCCAGCCCTGTGCTGTATTGCCTGTGCCTACTCTAAATGTTTTGGTTTCTTTCCGTCTTTATTTACTGTACTATATAAATAGTTTGAGACAATTGAGATGTTTTGTATAGAATTTTTATTCTATATTTTAAGTTTAATATTTGTTGAAGACATTCCCCCAGGCTGTTATTCTTTCTAGATACTTTTAGTGGCTGCATACTATTCTGTCATCTGTGTGTTTCATAACTTATTTACGAATAAGTGCTCTGGTATTAGACAATTAGGTTGTTTCCAGCTTTGTGGTTGTTGAGGGCGTGTCGGTTAGCATCTTTGTCCCTGAGTCTGTTTCTGCCTCTGAAGAGTCCCGCGGACAGACCCCTTTAGCGGGATCACCGGATCAAAGGATGAGCAGCATCTCGCCTAATCAGCTTTCTAGATTGTTTGTACCAGTTTCTTCTCCCACAAGCATCGAGTATAGAGATTTTTAAAAATCTGCCCATTTTATAAACAATTAAATGGGCTTTCATTGTTTCAAGGAAGATACTTTGAGCCATTTAAGTGTCAAGCTCTGGCTTTGGGCCAGTCTGTCTCACCATGGAACTTTCCTGACAGTTCCTTCCCTGACCCCTGACCCCACCTGAGATCGAGGATGCTGCTGGGGCGCCTGCCTTTGGCCGGCAGGTGCACGGAGGTCCCCGGACTCCTCGTTCTCTCGAGGTCAAGACTGAGTCGAGGTGGACGCTCCATACTCTGGCTCCATGAGATTGTTCCCATCACGCTGCTGTAAAGTTGTCATCCATCCTGAGCCTGCCCGCTGTGAGCCTGCTCTGTTAACCCTAGAAGTCTTTGCTTGCTTGGGAGCAGGGGTTTTATGTCACCCAGAACACAGACTGAGGCGCAGGTTCCTCCCAGATCCCTAGCTGCGTGGAGCTTGGGTGAGCTGCAGCCTCTCTGACCCTCAGGCTCCTCCTCTGGTGGGAGTGACAGTGACTCTCTGAGCATTATTATAGAGATAAAGCCTGGAAAGAGCACAGCCAGCGTCCATGGCATGTGGACATGGCAATACACAGTAGTCAGCATTACTACTACGAAGCGGTTTAGCAGGAAATACGGAACACTGAGGAAGATCTGCCAGCGTAGTTTCCAGGCTGTCCTTACCACAAGCCTCAGTGACAATAAATTTTAAACCTTAAGTGTTTTTTCTTAACAGCTGTTCCACTTGGATTTGTTGCTGTCCTTAGGAGCGTGGCAGTCAGTGAGGCTGAGCTTATAAAACCAAGCCCATTTGGAGAGCTCTGTGCTCTCAGATTTTCGGGGTGGGGGGGGTGGGGTGGTCTTGGGCACAAGCCCAGCTGCAGCACAGGTCCTGGGAGGATGGTGTCCCGACCACAGCACCCACCTGTGTGGACCCTCCAACTGCTGTAGTCCCCATTTCCGCGAGCCTGGCCCTCACAACCCCGTTCTCTTGCAAACCGCAGTGTAGCACATGCCGCTCTAAGAACGGGCATCTGAGGCTTCAAATCCAGGCTTTATAAGGGGGGGGTTTGGGGGAGGCAGGACAGAGAGACCCCAGGAAGGAAGAAGGGCAGAGTGTGGGGAGGGGCGGTTTGGGGGAGGTGCAAGAGCAGGTCCACGCAGATGTCTCAGCTGGCCCTCGAGCTGCCCCGTTCCCCCTCTTCAGACTGTGCAGAGTTCCCAGCTCCGGGCGGTGCAGGGCAGGGGCTGCTGGTCTGGTCGGGAGGAGCCGACTGGTTGCCGCAGCTGGTTAAGGGCGGGCAGGGGCAGGGCAGGCTGGGCCCGGCCGTGTCTGCGTGTGGACTGCCCTCCTCACCCATCCCTTGCCTCACGCTCCGCTCCTTCTCCCCAACCTGCAGTGTGGACCTGGTCCACGCCCAGATCCACGTGGCTGAGGGCCGGAGCCTGCCCGACCTGGGCCTGCGGCAGGAGAACATCCGCATCAATGGCTGTGCCATCCAGTGCCGGGTCACCACCGAGGACCCCGCACGCAGCTTCCAGCCGGACACGGGCCGCATCGAGGTAGGCCCACGTCCCACGGGGCGCCTGCTGGTCTCGGGCTGTGTGCAGACTCTCCTGGGCCAGCTTCTCCCAGGGGCACGAGGGAGCCCATGGGCCCGGCAGTGAGGGAGAACCCTCACGTGGGCAGGGCTGAAGCTGGCTTAGAGTACATGGGAGCTGTGCACTGTCCAAGAGTGCCGGGAGAGCATTTCACGGGGTGGGGTGGGAGAGGGGGGAGACTGCCACGTGCACAGGCTAGCAAGCCAGGGAGTGAATTGTGCGGAACAGGGAGCAGACCAGGAGGTGGAGCCAAATGCAGGATCCCCAGATGAGGCCCAGCCCTTGACTCCTCTCTTCTCACAGGGGCACACGGAGCAGTACTGCTGGCCTCTGTCCTGCCTGCAGTCTGAGGGGGGGTGGCTGGCACGGCAGGACCCAGGGAGTGCAGCAAAGTACTGGGGCCCCGATGTGCTGGTGGAGGGGGCGTGCTGAGCCAGGGGCCCCATGGAAGATGAAAGGGGGAGGTGGTGGAGGGCAGGGAGGAGCCTGAGAGGCAGGCTTGGGCTGCCGGGGCCTGAGGGCATGGCGAGGGTAAGGTGGGCTGGGCAGGCTCCCCTGCCACTGGACCTGTGCCCCCCCAGCGCTTCCTGCACCTCCCCTCCCCGTGCAGAGGTGCCCCAAAGCTATCTCTCTCCCCTCTGCTCAGCGGGCGGGGCCCTCTGGCCTGCTCGGTGTGCCTGGCCCCTGGCCCCTGTCTCGCGCCGGCTAAGATTCCCTCTGGATCCTGCGTGTCAGCAGCACCGCTGCCAGGTCTGCTGCTTTTACTGCCTCCCATCTGGCCTGAGCCTCCGAGGAAGCGGGACGTGTGCGGGGCTCAGGTTCTGCTCCCGTCCAGGGAGGAGGGCTGGGGTAATTTTGAGACAGATTCCAGGCTTCTGAGACATCGGGAGGGAAGGGGAGCTGTCTGTATCCTGAAAGTCGCTTAGAACTGGTTGGCTTGAGGCAGAGAGCTGCTGCCAGGATTCTGTTTCTGGAAGGATCCAGGTTGTAGGTGGGAGCCAGCCCCAAGGCCGGAGTGCTGTGCAGCGGGCTGGCCCCTGACTCCTTGCCCTCAGCCGAAGGGGCAGCCCTGCGACCCGCCGCCGCCACTGCTTCCACCTCCACCTCCACTTGCACGCCCGGCTCCGCCGAGCCTGGGTGACCACAGGGTATTTTTAGCCGACAGTTCCTGCTCACAGCTGAGTGCTCACCCTTAAATATTTTATTAAGTTCCTTTTTATTGAACACAGGCCTGTGTCCCTCAGAAGCGGAAACATGGTGCAATGGGTGTCCCAAGCCCCTGGGCTGTCCCTCCTGCTCCCCATCCCCTCACCTGTGCCTCACGGGGGTCCCCCGCCCCGGGGGCAGGCTCCCCTGCTGGGGCTCACCCCCCTCCTGTGCCCATCACGATGTGCATGTGTGTGCTAGTTGCCCCCAGAGACCCTGAACCTCTGTCCCCCGCAGCCTCTCCTAGTCCGTCCCCAAGAGGGTCTCTCTGACCGTCATGCTCCCCGCTGCTGCCCTCTGTGGGCGGGCAGGCGTGTGGGCATGGGCACCCTGGCTTCCTGCGTCTCTCCTCACAGCCGGCCCCCTCCCTTGTCCGAGTATTTCCTAGCTGCTCGCCCGTCCCTTCTTGGCCTTGTCTCCCTCTTCCCCCCATTTTCCCTTTTTGAAGAAGGCGGCAATGGGGGGACACTGAGGCCGCCCCATCACTGTACACACTAAAAACAAAACCCCCTTGGCCTGCCTCGTCTCCTCGCCTTGCTCCCGTGCTCGCGTCCCTGTCACCGGTCTGCATTTCCTCATTTGTCCCCTTGCCCGGCAGGCCGGGAGCCCCCTGCCAGCAGGGACTCTGTTTTAGCTGCTCTGTCCTCAGTGCTTGCACATGGTGGGCACACGCTGCAGAATGAACGAGTGAACAAATGAATGAATCTGAAAGGCAGGCGGGCCAGGCAGGCAGGCAGTGGAAGGTCGCTGGGATCTGGCCCTGGGGACAGAGGTGCAGGGCTGGCTCCTGCCCGCCCAGGGCCCCTCTCCGTGCTCTGCTGGGCTCTTCAGCACTGAGGGTGGGGCTGGCAGGGCATATCCTCCCCGTCCCATGTCCTGCCCCTGCCAGCTCTGCTCGGGGAGGAGGAAGCAGTGACTCTGTGGCTCTTAGAGAAGGCGGTGTGCCCCTGGGTTTGCTAGCAGAAGTTAAGCAGAACTTCACAAGCCAGAGTTGGGTGAGCCTGTGGGCGCCCTTGTGCTCAGCCCTCAGCACCTGCCAGGCCCGCCTGTGTCCAGCCTGCTGGGGGCCGGCGCTTGACTTGGCTTCCGAGCGGTTCCTGACTCGGTGCCCCTCTGCCCGCAGGTGTTCCGGAGCGGAGAGGGCATGGGCATCCGCCTGGATAATGCCTCCGCCTTCCAGGGCGCCGTCATCTCCCCGCACTATGACTCCCTGCTGGTCAAAGTCATCGCCCACGGCAAGGACCACCCCACGGCCGCCACCAAGATGAGCAGAGCCCTGGCCGAGTTCCGCGTGCGAGGGGTGAAGGTGAGGCCGCAGGCCGTGCCTGCCCGCCGGTCCTGCCCGTCCCGCTGCGCTCCTGCCCCTTTGCTGCGTGCCGATGCGCCTGCTGCTCTCGGCCGCTGCTGCTGCCAGGCCCGCAGCCTCCTGGAGTCGGCCCTTGGCCAGAGTCGAGGGTCTTGCTCGGGGGAGCCCTGTACTGCGTCCTGCCCCTCGGGTGAGGTCCCCTGGAGCGTGTGTTCAATCCACGTTCCACCAGGCCTTCCTTCTGGAAATTCTGGCCCCGGAGGTTTGGGTGGGGGTCCTGGAGCCCGTGTTCTGAACAAGCTCTCCGGGTAGTTCTTCATTCCAGGAAAATGGGGACAGCTGGGTGAGAGGGCAGGCCCACATGGAGGTGACATTGCATAAAGGCAGACCCCACCTGCCCTCACGGCCCCGCCAGGCCTGGTAGGTGCCGAAGGTTGGCAGCTTCAGGGCCAGCCAAGAAGGAGGCTGCACCGGGATGCCGAGCCGACGGCCGGGGAGGCCAGGGGCCCACCTTCGGGGGCTCGCAGCCTGGCTGCCAGGCGAGGACCAAAGTGCCCGTTGGCCTCTTGGTTGGGCCACGTCCCCCGGGTCTGTAGCTGGAGATGAGCTCACAGCCACATACTGCCTTGTCTTTGAGGCCAGCGCTGCTGTGTCTGTGGGCCTCCCCCAGGCAGACGCCGCCGTCAGACACTGCAGGGCGAGGAGAGCGGGAGGGCAGGGCTCTGCCTTGAGGGGTGGCCCCAGGCAGACCCCCCATCCTCTTCTGGGAGTTCCCAAAGGATAGTCGCCCATCTCAGAGGCCACCTTCCCCTGCCCGCTGCACACGGGGGCTGCGAGGGGCTGGCTGATGGCCCTCTGGTCGCTTTATCCTCCTTTCAGCTGCTTCCAGGCCTGCCTGTGGTCCAGGCTCAGCTGGTGGGGTTGGGGTGGGTGGCAGTGCTGTTCTCTCAGCACCTGGCTGACAGGGCCCTGCCCTGTGTCCTGGTAGGTGCCCCAGTGGGCACAGAAGCCTCTCGACAGAGCTCGTGGCAGGGAGGGAGGGAGTAAGCCCGTGGGGCCTGTGCTGGGTGGCCATGTTCCTCAGGCCCTCAGCCCCCCTCAGAGGGAACACCTGTTTGCCAGGGTCTGGGGGTCTGCGTTCTTCCTGGAGGAGCCTTGGGGCTCCTGGCCAGGGGCCGTTTCCTGCATGTGTGCAGGGACCGTCATGACATCGTGTGCTCAGGCTGCTTCTTGCCGCAGGGGCTTGGTTTTCTGGCATTGTGTTCTGGGGCTGCTTCCAGGCCTGGGTGGCCAGTGCGACCGTGACCCCAGTAGGGGGCCTAGCTACCCCACCCCTCGCCTGCCCTCCCCTGTTGCTCTGTGTTGTCCTTGTTGGTGACCCTGGCTGGCTGCTGTGGGTGCCCCTGGGCCCTGGGACGTCCACCTGTCCTACAGCCTGGCGGGCTCACAAGTACCCACTGCCCTAGAGCCCTGAAGGTGGAGGAGGGAGACAGGGCCATGGGGGCCGCAAGGAGGATGGTGGGAAGCCAGCAGCAGGACACATGTTTTTGGTTCCTGGGGGTACCAATGACCTCCCCAAATGTGCACGCACACTAGGCCATTGGCTCCTGCCTCGCCTGGGGCCTCCCACCAACCCTGCCCTTGCCCCCCTGCAGCTCCTCGCCCCCCGCCCCGCCCTCCCCCCGCCCCTCAGCCCTGTGCCTGCTCTGCCCTCTCTCCGAGGCCCCTGGCGGGCTCAGGCTCTCTTGATCTTCTCCATTGAGGACCTTGTTTCATTTATTTAAACCAGGATCTTTCTTGGGCCACATCCAGGTATGTGTTCTGGGGCTGGGAGGGCAGGCACATGTGTGTCAATGCTGTGCAAACCCACAAGTGTGTGAGCTTGGCCTGCACACGTGTGCATACACACCTTACTATGCCAGCTCTCACCGGGCTGCCCCACTGAACCACGGCGGGCCTTCCACGGGAACACCCACCTGCCCCTCGGCACATGCGCTGTGGCCCAGGCACCATTACAGGCCCTGGGGGGTCGGCACCCGGCCTGCACAGTGGGGTCCAGGCACTGGCATGTTCTTGAAGCACCTGGTGCACCTCGCACAGAGCAGGAGCCATACAGGCCTGTGAGGGTTTGTGTTCAGGGCACTGAACACAATCCAGCTGATGCCCAGGAGCAGTGAGTGTTCTGAAGGCTGGCAGAACCGGGGCCTGGGGCCAGAGGCTGGCAGGGACTTGAGTCCAGAGGAAGCAGAGCAGGGCATGCCACCCGTGGACTGTGGCTCCTCGGGGTGGAGACTAGAGCAGGGCAGTGGCCGTGCAGGCACCCCTCCAGTGCCCAGTGAGGGAGGTTCGACTCAGTCTTTCCCAAGAAGCCCAGAGCCAAGCCCCGGGGGTGCCAGTGGAGCAGCTGGGGAGCTGGGAGCTCACCAGGGCCTGCGGCACTGACTGGAACCTTCCAGGAGGTCCTGGGCTGATAGCAGGGCAGTGGGATTCCAAGCCGTTTTCTAGTTCTGTGGGGAGATTTTACAAATCCCAGGGAGATGAAGAGGGTTGTCAGCATGGGGAGCCACAGGGACTTTCCTCCTGAGCTGTGCTAAGAAGGATGTCGCCAGCCCAGGCCCCTTTCCCTGATGGGCAATGCCGTCTCCCCCTGCTCTTGTCACCCTGTGTGCTCTAATGTCCAGGCCACCATGAGGACGTCATGCCAGGCCCCGTCCTGCCAGGAAGGGGCATTCTCTGCACTCAGAGACACTGGCACAGAGCATAGAGGTCTTGGCGCCCAGTGACCACAGTCCTCTTGGGGCTGGGCCTGGGCTCGCCCAGGTCAAAAGGCCCCAGACCCAAGCGCTCGGCTGTCGGACAGAGGAGGGAGCCGAGGGCACCCAGGCTGCATGGGCCGCCTCCACGGGGCTGACGGTACCAGCCCTGGCCCCGTCCTGTGTGTGCCTCCACCAGCCCACATGTCCCCCTCTCCCTTCTCAGGGAGCCTAGCAGGACGAGACCAGAGACTAGCACTGAGGTGTCCCCAACAATTTTATTATAAAGAAAAACAAGACTCCCACTTGGTGGCTGCAGCCCCTACCTTGGTGGCTGTGAGCACCTGTCAGAGAGACCTGACCCCTTATGCCCGTCTGGAGGCCAGAACCAGGGAAAGGGCCCCCTGTCCTGCCAAGCATAAAGGGGGCCTGAGGTACCAAGGGTAAAACCAGCCCGGAGGGACTCCCAGGCAGTGCTGACCCACCAGGCCAGGCGGCTGCCTGCTCTGCGCCCTCTGCCCTGGGCCGGCTCCCTTCTCATCATACCACACTCTCTTCCAGCCGCTCCGCACTGCCCCCCACCCCCCGGCATCCTGCCCCGAGCAGCCCCCCATGCACAGAGTGGCTCCGTCGGGCCCAGGCCCCTCCAAGGCGCCTGGCATAACCGTAGCACCCGCCTGTGTCTCCCAGGTCCAGGGAGCAGCTGCGCTGGGGGCGAGGCGGGGGGCTCCTCGGCGGGTGGGTCTTGGGCGTGGGGCTGGGGCCTCCATTGGTCTGGGATTGGACGTGGCTGAGTTTGAGAGGGAGGCGGCCGTTCCCGGCCCCCCGGCCCCGAACCAGCAAGGCCACAGTGAAGACCAGTAAGGCAGCCACCAGCACACCCCCCACAGCCACAGTCAGGGTCCCGCCCAGCACATGGGCCTGCAGGGCATGGCACAGAGGCGTGGCTGGCAGTGTGGAGAAGTGGGCACAGCCCAGCAGCCTGGTAGCTGTGAGGTCGGAAGGCCCAGTGGCGGGTGACAGGGCCAGCAGGCAGAGGTCATAGTCGGCACCAGGGACCAGGTGCTTCAGCAGGAAGTGGTGGCTGGAGGCTGGGACGATCCTGCGGGCAAGGGCAGGCGGTGAGAACCTGGGCACTGGGTCCAGGCCCCGGCCCCCACCCTCACACAGCCTCGAAGCCCCCTTCACAGGCCACCCCCACTGCCCTCAGCATGCTCCCAGATCCCAGCTCTGAACACCCCCTCCCCTAGGACCGCATGGGCCTTGTTCACTCAAGCAGGCAGAAAAACCAAGACAGGCATGCGTGTGTGGCACTGGAGACAGTGCAAGGGGCCAGACAGGTGTGTGTGTGGACACAGGCCCAGGACAAGCCGAAGAGGCAGTGAGGATCACATCGCCAGGGGCAGAATCTGCGGACACGTGTGGACCCGGCCCCTGTGCTTGCTCAGCCACACCCCGGCCCTGGTGGGGCCCGCCCGCCTCCTCCCAGCATCTCCCATCTCCTCTCCCCCTGCAGCCCCAGCGCCCCCCGGCGGCTCCGAGGCTGAGGAGGGGCGTGCGGAAGCGCCTGGAGGGCTGGAGCGGGGGCCGCGGGGCTGCCCATGCGCCCTCACCGGTAGATGAGGGTCTCGTCCTCGCTGCTGTTGTACTGGATTTGGAACATCCACACGGGGTCTTCTGGCCGCCCCGGCCCCCAGCTCACCAGCCCTGAGGTGGCGGTCACCTCTGTCACCTGCACGGCTGGCTCAGACTCTAGTGTCCCCTCTCCCTCGGCAGCAGTGCGGGCTGAGGCAGCAATGTCCGAGGGCCCCGGGCGGCCCCCATCAGCGCTGCCATTCCCGCCGTGGGGCAAGGCCAGCACCCGTAGCTCCACGTGGGCTGTGGCCTCGCCAGCAGGGTTGGTGGCAATGCAGGTGTAGCCCCCTGCATCTCCAGAGCCTGTCACCCCAATCTCCAAGGTCCCGTTGGGGAAAGCCCTGGCTCGGGAGGAGTTGCCCACCAGCCGGTCATCAGGGCCCACCCAGTGCATGGTGGGTGCAGGGTCACCGAGGGCCCGGCACCGCAGTGTGGCCCGCTGGCCCTCCAGCACCCAGAGACGCTGCGTGTGGCGGGCGATGAGGGGCGGCTCACAGGAGAACTCGCCCTCGGGCACTGCCCAGAAGTAGCGGCCAGCCAGGCCTGGCGGGGAGGCGCACGTCTCCAGGTCGTCGGGCCGGGCCAGCCGCCGCAGCCAGAGCAGCTCGCAGTTGCAGTGCAGGGGGTTCCCGCTGAAGCTCAGCACCAGGGGGGCGGGCGAGGCCTCGGCGTCGCGCCCCCGGGAGAAGAGCGGGTCAGGCGCCAGTGTGGCCAGGCGGTTGGAGGTGAGGTCAAGGCGGGAGAGCTGGCCGAGTTGGGCAAAGGCGCCCGGGGGCAGTGCGTCGATGAGGTTGTGGTCCAGGTTGAGGGTGTGCAGGGCAGGCATGGCACCGATGCCAGCCCAGGGCACCTGCCGCAGGTTGTTGTAGGACAGGTCCAGGTCCTCCAGGCTGTCCAGGAAGTCGTCGAAGGCGCCTGGTGCGATCCGGCCCAGCTGGTTGCCGCTGAGGATGAGGTGCTGCAGGTTGACGGGCCCCCGCAGGCTGCTGGTGCCCAGCTCCACCAGCCGATTGCCATCCAGGTGCAGGGAGCGCAGGCTCTCCAGGTCCCCAAAGGCGCGGGCCCCGATGCGGGTGATGGCATTTCGGGACAGTGTCAGGTCCACCAGCCCTGTCATGTTGCGGAAGTCTGGCGGCCCCAAAGCCTGGATGAAGTTGTCGGCCAGCCGCAGCTCCACCGTGCGCCGGTCCACGTTCGGCGGCACAAACAGCAGGCCTCGGTGGGCACAGAGGGTGCTGAGCGACTCGGACAGGTTCTGGCAGACGCAGGGCAGTGGGCAGGCGGCCGCTCCGCTGGCCAGCAGCAGCAGCAGGAGCGGTGGGGCCATGGCGAGCGCCCTGTGGGGAAGGGCCACAGCCCAGGCACAGGTGGGGCTAGTGCAGGCTCACTGTGCCCAGGGCCCAGCTTCCAGAGCCTGGCCTGGAGGGGGTCAGGGTCAGAGGCCGAAGGGGTCCCCCAGGGTTGAGGGAAGGCTGGGGCTTGCAGGGACAGGCCCCCCTGAGTAAAGATCACATTTCCTAAGCAGTTAGGGGGAGTCTAGGCTCTGGGGACAAGGTGAGGCATGAGGCAGGAAGCAGAGGTGGCCACAAGAGCAGGGAGGGTCTTGGAACTTCCTTTCCCTGGCGTCTCCAGGAATCGCCAGCACCTCCCTTCGCGCCATCCCCTCCCCCACCAGGAAGGGCACCCCCCCAACCCTGTGGCCCTTCGCCCCTCCCTGGCCAGCCTCCGCGCAGTACCCCGCGGCCCCCTCACCTGGTGTCTGTAGCTCAGGGGGCGCGGGCCGGCCTCCCCGTGGGCCCGGCCGGCCCTCGCCGACTCCAGGCGGCTCTCCCGCGGGGGCGAGGCCCGGGGCTGACCGGCCGCCTGCCGCGTACCCTCCGGCCCATGGCGCTCGGGCCCGCGGCCCCGACTCACTCGTTCCCGGCACCTTTTCCCGGCGCAGCTCGCGGTGGCGGCGACGGCGGCGACAAGCAGGCGGGTGCGCGCCAGCGAGCACGCGCTCCGCGGACACGCACGTGGAGGGCGGACGGGGAGGGGCCCGCGGGGATCCACCCCGGCCCGGGCCGGCTCCCGAGGTCACGGGGACACGCGGCCACTGCAGCACCCACGGGTGGCTCCTGGTCACGCCCAAGGCCCTGGCTGGCGCGGGCCCGCCGTGCGGCCCCCCAGTGCTGCCGCAGCGCACTCACCCTGGCACAGGCGCGCGCGCCCCCGGCCGCCCTGGCGCCCCGGCATCCTGCACCGCACGGGCGCCCGCCGCCGCCGCTGCGCGAACCGTCACTCTGCAGACAGCCAGACAAAGCGCCAGCTCGCGGGCCCCTTCACCATCTCCCGGAGACGGGAGTCTTTGTCACATGTCGCTGGGCACCCTCCCCAACACACCCACACATGCCCACACACCCACACGTCCCCGCACCCACAGGCGGGGCTGGGCGCAAACCCGCACTGTTGCTGGGACCCTCACATTCACAGACACACGCTGAAGGTCACAACCGTTCTGCATCACCGAGTCACGTGGATGGTCCCCAACAGGCACGGGGCCCTGGAGGGGCCTGGGGCGGACTGGGGCGACGCCCCCGGCAGGCTGCCGTGGGTGGGGCCGAGAGGGCTCGGCCTCCGGGCTGGCGCCGTGCCCCGCCCCGCTGCCTGCCCCTCCCTCCCACTTCCAGGCTCCCCGCCCGCCCGCCCGGCGCTCGGGAACCAACCGGTCTCCGCCTCGGGCCCGATTGGTCTGCGCGCGTTTCCCAGCAGGCCGGCGGTGGCACGCTGTTTGAAGCTGTGCGTCAGTGGTCCTCGCCGGGCGGCGGCTACTCCCACTCCTTTCTGCCTCTGCCGGGCCATTTCCCTGGAAGGAGTCGGGGACACGGACACGAGCTCGGCTCGGCTGAGAAAGGGGCCCCGGTGTGAGTTCCCAGCTTCTTGCCTCCGAGAGCCGGGGCTGGGTGGCAGCGCTGAGGGCTCGGAACCAGGTCGCGCACCTGTTCCTTCGCAGTGGGCCACGGGGTTGGCAGACAGGAAAAGTCACCACCTGCCCCTGGTGTCTCCTAGTCCTCAGGCTGCCTGGGTCCTCCCCTGCCCCCTTCCCTTCCCTCCAGACCTGATTCCTAGGGGCTGGGTGCAGTAGGAGCTCAGGGGAAGAGCCGGAATTCTAATCCTGCCTGATACGGTAGGCAGCCCGGGGCAAGTTATTTAACCACTGAAACAATTTCCTCATCTGGGCCAAGGGCTACTGTGTGTACTTAGGGACTTGATAGGGGCGAGAGAAGAAGTGATGCAGCCATGAGGGGCTTGGCCACTGGGAGCCCACATCCATTCTTAGCATTGCTGCTCCGGGGCCCCAGCTCTCGCCTCTGTGAAATGAAGGTGCTGGATCCTAGCTCTGGTTGAGTGTGTTGCTCAGCGGCATGAGATCCTTCTGTGTTGCTCTTCTCGTCATCAAAAATGTCTTCGTTCACTCTACACACACGTTTACTAGCATCCGTTACACGCAGCCCTGTGCTGGGAGTTGGGGTTACAGTACAGAGGAGATGACAGACCCTCCAGAATTACGGAGGGGGAGGGGTCTACAAAAGAGAAATGCAGGATGGGACAGAGGAGACCTCAGAGGATCCTCTCACCCCTATGCGGCTTCTTTACGTGGTTTCGCTGTGTTTCTCTTTTCAGGTGCCATGCCTTGGCCCAGGTGAAATGTCCCCATCTCTTTAGGAGGGACAGGGATCAGACTCAGGACAGACAGGCAGACCTGTCACACCAGACAGGCATGAGGCCGCATTGACTGGGTCTCACTCTGCAGTGGCCGCCTATGGGACGCTGGTGGGGGAGACACTCTTCCCATCTTGGCCTCCAGGCAGGAGGAGCCCTAGGGGGACAGGTAGCATCTCTCAGAGCAGCTCATGCTGTGCCTGGAGTCCCTATTGAAGGTGCCAGCAGGGATCATGAATGGGTGACAAACGGAGATACCTTTTCTGAAGGGACAGGCGCGCACAGTCTGAAATTCTGTCCTCGTGGCCTTGCAGTCATGGGGCATCTCTCAGCGCTGGCTCCCAGGCCCCACGCGGCCTCTGGGCTGGACTGCCCTGCCCCAGCTCCATGCTGTCATCCAGCGTTTAATCAGCAGAACTGAGGGTCCTTGTGCACAAAGCAGGCGGACCCAGGGACCTCAGACAGCACCCCTGCTGCCCTCAAGATGCTCCCAGCTGCGTGAGGAATGCAGACAAGCAAAAGATGATGAGACCAAGGGAGGAGCTGAGCAACCGCTGATCCCACGGAGGGAGCGCGTGGCTCTGCTGTGAGGGCGGGTGGGGAGGACAAAGGGGATCTTTGAGTTCCGACTTCCAGGAAGAGCTTCCAGGCAGGTGCAGAGGTGTGGAGGTGTGTGGCGTGGCTAGAAGTGGCTGTGATGAGGAAGCCTGGCAGGAGGCGTGGCCTCGAGACAAGAGGTCAGATCTAGAGATGGCCACTGTAGAATGGATCATCTGGCTGGACCAGTGACACAGGGGGGTAGCTGGTGACGGTGATGGAGTGTAGGGTTGGTAACTGGGTAGACAGGGAAGCCCACCAGAAGGCAGAGGCGGCCTGGGGGAGGGAAGCCAGTTTTGGACGTGATGAGCTTGTGTGAAGGACGCGCAGGAGAGGTGCGCAGGAGGCATTTCCACAGTCGGGTCTTGGCTCAAGCTGGAGGCCTGGGACGAGGGGCCCCAGGGAGAGTGTGCTGTGTGAGGCGAGGCCCAGTGACAGCCCTGAGGATGCCATCCTGCAGCCGGGAGAGGAGGCCCCAGTGGGAACTAGGGAGGAGGAGGAGAGCATGATGTCTTGGAAGCCCAGCCCAGGGAGAGAACGTCCCAGTAGGAGCTGTTTGCGAGAGGGTGGGACAGCGCCCGCTGAATTTAGTGACAGGAGAACATCGTGTAAGAATATTTGGTGAGACGATCAGTGTGGCCACCTGTTGCGTGTGTAGGGGGTGGGGGGAGTTGAAGGCAGGGGCCTCTCAAGAATCGTGGCTGGAAGGGCGGAAGCGTGGCCACGGTGCTGTGGGAGAGGCCTAATCCACTTGCTCGGCTGTGTGGAGGGGAGGACGTGCTCCCAGGTCCCTGAGGAAAGAGGAGGTGGGATTCAGCGCATGCCTTAGGTGAGCAAGGAGGGAGGAAGCAGGCTCAGCCCCCTGACAGCTTAGGGGACTCTGCCAGGGGGTTGTGAGGAGATGGGGAAATGCCACTCCACGCGAGGCCTTGAACCTCAGCACGGAATCCTGGGGAACCTGGGAAGCTATGCTGGCCCAGGGTGACACCTTCAGCCGCTTTCCTGATCCACGCTCCCACCCGCCTCTGTCCTGCAGACCAACATCCCCTTCCTGCAGAATGTGCTCAACAACCAGCAGTTCCTGGCAGGCACCGTGGACACCCAGTTCATCGACGAGAACCCGGAGCTATTCCAGCTGCGGCCCGCACAGAACCGGGCCCAGAAGCTGCTGCACTACCTCGGTCCGGCCCCGAGAATGCCCTTCTCTCCCCTCCCAGATGCCTCGCTTTGGCCCCCTGCCCACACTGCTTCCTAGTGCCCCCTGCCCTCAGTCTGGTCCTGCACCCTCCTCCCTTGCTTCACTCTCCCCCACCCCCACCTTCCTTGCTCCTGATCTTAGAGAACACCCCCCCCCCCCACCTTTTCCATCCATGTGGCCCTCAATAGGTCCCCACTGCCTGGACCCAGGAGGCCCTGGCTTTGGAGAGGACAGGGGCCAGCTGGAGGACCGGGATTCTTGGAGGAATCCCTCCACCCCCGAGCCCACCTACTCTCACTCCTGCCCTCAACTCAGACTCTGCCCAGCCTGCCCTGACCTGACGCCCACTGTCTCCCCAGGACATGTCATGGTGAATGGCCCGACCACCCCGATCCCCGTCAAGGCCAGCCCCAGCCCTACGGACCCCATTGTCCCTGCGGTGCCCATAGGTAAGTGAGATTCATTCTGCCAACTTGGGGGGAGACAGAGGAGGCTGCCACCTGCAGGATGGGTGCTAATGCCCTGGTCTGCCCTAGGCCCACCCCCGGCTGGTTTCAGAGACATCCTGCTTCGGGAGGGGCCCGAGGGCTTTGCTCGAGCAGTGCGGAACCACCAGGGGCTGCTGCTGATGGACACGACCTTCAGGGATGCCCACCAGTCACTGCTGGCCACTCGTGTGCGAACCCATGATCTCAAAAAGATCGCCCCCTATGTTGCCCACAATTTCAGCAACCTCTTCAGCATAGAGAACTGGGGAGGTAGGCTGGAGGAGGGCTGGAATGTGGGGCAGCACCTGGAAGGAATCTGGTACCCATGGTGTAGCCAGGCCCCTGGGGACTCTCTAGGAGAGGCTGGAGATGTTAACATTGATGGAATCAGTGATAACCGAACAAGGCACAGTGTTCATTTGTTCAGCAGTGACTGGTGCCCACTCTGGCCAGGCCTGGTGCTGGGCATGAGATCACAGAGACCCAGGCAGCTCAGGGCCGGAGACGAGACACCAGCCTGTTGGTTAATTTTAGCACAGAGCATTTGGGGGGGGGGGCAGGGGGGAGGCTGCGAGAGGGGGTGCAGAGGACACAGTGAGCCTGAGCTGTCCTGAGAGATCAGCGAAGGAAAAAGTCTGCAGGGGTTGGGGTGGGAACTCGAGACCCTGAAGATGATCAGGGCCAGGTGTTTGGGCCCGAGGCTCAGGCTGCAGAGCTGCAGGGCGTGGTGGGGTTTCTGGGACATGTGGGGCTGACCTAGGCCTCTCGGTCCCTGTGCAGGAGCCACGTTTGACGTTGCGATGCGTTTCCTGTATGAGTGCCCTTGGAGGCGGCTGCAGGAGCTCCGCGAGCTCATCCCCAACATCCCGTTCCAGATGCTTCTGCGGGGGGCCAATGCCGTGGGCTACACCAACTATCCCGACAATGTGGTTTTCAAGTGAGCCTGGGGGTGGTGAGCAGACGGTGCACGGCGTGCCCAGGTGGGCACTAGGCCACACTGCAGTGGCCTCTGCCCCCCACTGCTGGCTCAAAACCAAGTCTCTCAGTGGCTGGACCCTAGGGGGGCTGCTAAGTGCAGAATTATAGTTCAGGAACTAGAAAGGGTTCTAGGTCATGGGGCAGTGGAGGCCCCGAGAGGGCAGGTGACTTGTCCCAGGCCATGTGGTGGAGAGCTCGGGCTGGAACCCAGGCCTCAGGACTCCTTGTCCAGTGCTCTTTGTCCCTCGGCCTGCCACTCCTTTGGAAAGCAAAGGGTCCCCAGCTGACCTCTCTGACCTGGGCAGACCAAGCTGCACCGCACGTGACTAGTGTTGGACAGCTCTGCTCTGTGCTGGATGCTCTGGGGCAACGCTGCCCAGCCCAGGCTGCCCTGGAGAAGGCCTCGTCCGCACGGTGGTTTCCCCGACACTGGCTCTGTGGGTGCTGTGCCCCTGCCAGGCTAGACTCTCCCACCTCATTCCCCAGGGCCCGCAGGTAGGCCAGAAGCCAGAGAAGGATGTGTTGGGGGGGCGTAGGATGGGGCTAACTCTCGGGCTCTCCTACCCTCTCAGGTTCTGTGAGGTGGCCAAGGAGAACGGCATGGACGTCTTCCGGGTCTTTGACTCCCTCAACTACCTGCCCAACCTGCTGCTGGGCATGGAGGCGGCAGGCAGCGCTGGTGGCGTGGTGGAGGCCGCCATCTCCTACACGGGTGACGTGGCCGACCCCAGTCGTACCAAATACTCGCTGCAGTATTACATGGATTTGGCTGAAGAGCTGGTGCGAGCTGGCACCCACATCCTGTGCATCAAGGTGCCTGGGCCCGCCCACCCCCGGGCGTCTCCCCCTTGCCCACTTCTCCCTCTTTGCCTCCTCACCACGTCCCCTCCTTACCGTCTTTCTCATTCTCCTCCCCTCTTCCTTCAGGACATGGCAGGGTTGCTGAAGCCACTGGCCTGCACCATGCTGGTCAGCTCCCTCCGGGACCGCTTCCCTGACCTCCCACTGCACATCCACACCCACGACACGTCAGGGGCAGGCGTGGCAGCCATGCTGGCCTCTGCCCAGGCTGGAGCCGATGTGGTGGATGTGGCATCTGACGCCATGTCTGGGATGACTTCACAGCCTAGCATGGGGGCCCTGGTGGCCTGTACCCGAGGGACTCCCCTGGACACAGGTAGGAACAGCAGCAGCCCACGGCCATTCCCCTCTCAAAGCTGCAGCCCCCCCGTGGAGTCTGGTATATCTTAGCATCTAGATGCTCTTGCCTCGCCTTGCCTTCCATCACCCACATCTGAGCTGGGATCCGAGCTGGCCCGGGGTCCTGGGAGGAGCACCCGGGAGCTCAGCACATCTCCAAGCCTTCCCACCCCCGGCCTCCCTGCAGGGGTGCCCCTGGAGCGTGTGTTTGACTACAGTGAGTACTGGGAGGGGGCCCGGGGACTGTATGCGGCCTTTGACTGCACGGCCACCATGAAGTCTGGCAACTCGGACGTATATGAGAACGAGATCCCAGGGGGCCAGTACACCAACCTGCACTTTCAGGCACACAGCATGGGGCTTGGCTCCAAGTTCAAGGAGGTCAAGAAGGCCTACGTGGAGGCCAACCAGATGCTGGGTGACCTCATCAAGGTGAGCCAGGCCCAGTGCTCTTCCCCTTGCCTCTGGGCCTCCATAAGGTGCCTGGCACCCTAATCCGAGGGCCCTTCTCCTCAGGTGACACCCTCCTCCAAGATCGTGGGGGACCTGGCCCAGTTCATGGTGCAGAATGGGCTGAGCCGGGCGGAGGCCGAAGCCCAGGCAGAGGAGCTGTCCTTCCCCCGCTCCGTGGTGGAGTTCCTGCAGGGCTACATTGGCATCCCGCACGGGGGGTTCCCGGAGCCCCTTCGCTCTAAGGTAGGGAAGGCCCAGCACGATGTGAGGGTGAGGGCTGGTGCAGGAATCGGGCCTGACCCACAGCTTTGTTCCCCAGGTTCTAAAGGACCTGCCAAGGGTGGAGGGACGGCCCGGAGCCTCCCTCCCTCCCCTGGATCTGCAGGCGCTGGAGAAGGAGCTGACAGAGCGGCACGGGGAGGAGGTGACCCCAGAGGATGTGCTCTCGGCAGCCATATACCCTGATGTCTTTGCCCACTTCAAGGATTTCACTGCCACCTTTGGCCCCCTGGATAGCCTCAATACCCGCCTCTTCCTGCAGGGACCCAAAATTGCAGAGGAGTTTGAGGTCAGTGGCTCTGACACCTGTCTACACTCCACCCCCGCACCCCTGCCCCGGCCATCCCCGAGGACCCTGGCACAGCTAAAGCTCCAGCTTTAGCTCGGCTGTCACCTGGACTCATGAGGTGTGGGTACGCAAAGTACCCTTGACAGACCAGGGAGCTAGGCCTTTATGAGTGAGGAGCTGAGACCCAGGGTGGGGGCTTGCCTGTGACTGGGTCAGGGGGCTGCTCCCTCCCCACTCGTCCCGCCCCACCCTGAGCCTCCACACCCTCCCTGCAGGTGGAGCTGGAGCGGGGTAAGACGCTGCACATCAAAGCCTTGGCCATAAGTGACTTGAACAGGGCTGGCCAGAGGCAGGTCTTCTTTGAGCTCAATGGACAGCTGCGGTGCATTCTGGTCAAGGACACTCAGGCCATGAAGGTACAGCTCCCCTGGGCCAGCCAGGCGGTGGGGATGGGCAGAGCCTGGTGTCTCATGTGCCCTCTGCCCTGTCTGCAGGAGATGCACTTCCACCCCAAGGCCCTGAAGGACGTGAAGGGTCAGATTGGAGCACCCATGCCTGGGAAGGTGATAGACATCAAGGTGGCGGCAGGGGCCAAGGTGGCCAAGGGCCAGCCCCTATGTGTGCTCAGCGCCATGAAGATGGAGACTGTGGTGACCTCGCCCATGGAGGGCACTGTCCGCAAGGTCCATGTGACCACAGACATGACACTGGAAGGTGACGACCTCATCCTGGAGATTGAGTGATCTTGCCCCAGACTGGCAGCCCCACCCCAAGCCTTCAACAGACGTTGCGCTGCCAGGGCAGGCCCAGGTCAGCCAGTGCGGGGTGCAGGAAGGCCTGGCCCCGGAGCTCCTGTCCTCAGCGGCTTGTGGCAGGAGACACTGCCTGCAGTGGCCCATTCCCTTCCTCCAGCCAGCTGTCCTTTCCCTGCTGGTGGACAGTTGCTCACGCATTCATCTCTTGCCAAACAAGGGTCCTCCCCTTGCTGGAGACTGCATAGGTGGTGGCACATCACAGGTGGGCTGAGCACGTGGGGGAGCAGGTTTAGGGGTCCTACCTCCTGTGGGGGAGACGTAAGCCCCAGGTCCTGAGAACGATGCTCAATAAAACTGGCTTTCTCCTGCCCTCCACGCTGGGTCCTGTGCAGCCCCCGCCCCAGTGCCGCTGGGCAGACAGGCAGGGCTGACTCTTGGACTCCCACAGGGGCACATCAGCTCATCTTCCTCCTTGGAAGGTGTGAGAATGACAATAGTGGCCTTGGTTTAAGCCACTACTGAGTGCCTATTGTATACACACCCTAAACAGGATTAGCTAGTTGTTACAGGGAGCTTGCTTGGTGGGGAGGGGTGCTGTGCCAAGCACTCACACACTAACTCAGGGAGTCGACCTTCACCCATTTTGTGGACACAGAAATGAAGTCACAGCAAGGTTAGCTAACCCATCCAGGAGAGGCAGAGACGGCTCAAACCCAGGCGGTTAGGGGACTTGCTTCCCCACCGCACGGCTTTACTTTCTAAATCTAGGGCCAGCCTCCCACAGTTCAGGACTGGATGCAAAGAGGCGCCACCTTCTGGGAGGTGAGAGAGACTCTCAGGTGTGAGAACCTCTGGGTGTGAGGAGTTTGCTGGAAGGTTAGGAGCACGGGACTGAGAGTCCTAGGATCTAATCCTGCCCATCCCCCACAACCAGCCCTCCAGAGAATCCTAATCCTCAGGTGCAGTTCCCTCACCTGCAAGGTGGGACAGCAACCTTGTCCGCATCACTGCACTGCTGCTCCCCACCCCATGGGGAAGGTGAGGATGGTGACTGAGGTGAAAGGCAATTCCTGAGCAGGAACACAAAGAAGGGGAGGGGCAGAGTCCAGATCCCTGGACCCTGGGAGACCAGGCAGGAAGTACAGCCCCAGCACCCTGCCAGCCCAGTGCTCTCGGGGTACCACAACCTAATCTTTGGGGTGGGCCTTGGCCACCTCCTCTTTGGCCTCTAGGATCCCAAATGTACCCTCTAAAACAGGCCGGGGCCCAGGCTTCCCCCCTTTGCCAGCTGCTACACAGGCTCGGGGAGAGGAAAGTTCTCCAGCAAGGTAGGTGTGTGTGATGATGCCTTTTCGATCCAGGTGAATGTAGTTTCGTCACAGCCAACCTGGGGTGCCATGGGAAGTGACTGGCACATCAGTTTCCTTTCCTTCAACCACCAGCCTCAGGGAAGGGGACTCAGAACAACTTCCCTGAGTTTGGAATGTGACCCGAAGGAATAATATTCTTTTAAGATTAAAAAAAAGTGGTCTCATGGGAGTGAGAACATGAAACACGTTCTAAAACCAAAAAGAAGAGCACGTAGAACACCAGCAGGTTCCAAGAACGAGCCTGGAGCTGTGCTGCCACTCAGCAGGGCTGCGGCCTTGGTTCTGGTTCTTCCGGGGACCAGACAAGCAGCACAGGGGCAGATGTATGAAGTGGAGAGACCCAGAGAAACGTCTCCTCCCAGGTGACTTTGAGCTGGTTCCTTTTCTAGTTGGACCTTTTTCTTCATGTGTAATGTGAGGCTGGTAGACACTGGTGAGGTCCTGATGGGGCCCCCACAGCGGACCCTCCACCCTCTCAGAGGACACAGGCTGGAGGCTCCATCACTGTAGTCGGGGCCCTGGGTCCCACTCCCCGACCCTGGTAGCCAAGGCAGAGGCCTGGGGATGAGCTGGGCCCACACCTGGTACCTGCAGTGCCAGGCCCACCTGTGCTAGGACTTGGGGCCTGGCTCAGGAAGGAAGATGCTACTGACAAGGCAGCCAGACGCCCCCATCCTTTCCCCATTCCAGGGGATTGTGCCTACCAGGCTGACCTGCCCAGAGTCAAGCTAGCTGGGAGAGGTGGTGGGCAGTCCCAAGACCCCAAATAGACTGATTCCCAAAGGTCCAAGGCCATGTTACCCAAGTTAAATCTCTTTAATATCCCAATACAAAGTCCTGATGCAAAAAGACAATGAGAAAACCCTGGGAAGTTAGGGGGAGGGGTTTTGTAAATTCCACCCCCGAGCAGCTTTGCAGAGGCAGAGGGTCCAGAGGAACTCAGAGAAGCAGCGATCCAAAGTGAGGAAGGGAGTGCACGGCTCCTGGGACCTGCCCCTTGTCCCCTCACTCCCCGCTGCTGCTCAACCCCCTTTTGAGAGGGGCCATACACTTTGGATATCTGCTCCTTTCTCTTGGTCCCTGGGATTCAACTAGCTCTGGCTTCAATCCCCTACAAAAATTCCTGAGATCTCGGGGACCCAAGCCAGCTCCTCCCCTGCAGCACCCCTTGCTGGGGAGGGGCTGGGGAGCCCGTGAGAGTTCATAGGAGTGTGTATAGGAGCGTGGGTCAGGAGCACAGGGGAGCCTCTGAGTCCCCTGCCCGCTCCAAAAGCACACAAAGGGGAAGGCTGCCGTAGAGCTTGGGGTCCGTGAGGGGCTGGAGCAGAAGCAGGAAGAGTCCCACACCCAGGGCATAGCCTGCCAGCAGGGGCCGCCTCTGCGGATGTTCCAGGGCCGCACAAACGGCAGGGAAGCCCATGTAATTGCAGAAGGAGTGGCAGAGAACTGGCCCAATCAGGTGTCCTGGGGAGGGGAGACAGAGCAGCTCATGGGGCAGTCCCACCACCTCCCCAGCCCTTCCAGGGCTAATGACCCTCAGCTCCTGGAACCGGAGATCAGTGCTCCACCCACCCACACACCACAGCCTCTGCTTCTGTCCGCCTCTCAGACCTCACCGGGTTGAGGGCCCTGGCTCAGACCTGTCTCAAGGGCGTGGTAGAAGACACTTGTTGCTCCTAGAACAAACACAGTATTCCCATTCTCCCTCCCACTCCTGTGGGCCCCTGAGCCCCCGGGAACCCATGAGAGACTGAGGACCAACCTGTGCGGATGAAGAGGAAAGCAGTGTAGGCACCGAAGACAGCTGTGTAGGAGAACTGGAACGCTGGAGACGGGGAGGCCGCGAGTGACCACACCTGTACGCTCTTCCTGCCCCAGCACTGCACACCCATCAGCCAGAGACATCCCCTTCCCCCTGGGGGCAGTGGCTGCCTGCTCCAGCACCTACGGCTGTTCTCTGCACCCCAACTCCCATGGTCAGCAGTCCCTCAAATACTATAGCCCTCTGTTCCCAATTCTTCCTCCTCTTCCTAGCTATCAGGGATACCCTCGCACACCCTAACCCAGGATTGCCCCAGGCAAGCTCTCTAGGACTCACCTGCAGACAAGAAGATGCTCCCCACACTGCTCTGGCGAAAACGAAGCTGCTCAAAAATGTGGTGAAAATGGGCTGGGAGGAAGGCAAGAACCATGTCACATTCCTCCTGGTCCTGGTCCGCTCTATAGGTCCGACCCTTGCCCCAAGCCCCATTCTCCGCTCTCATGCTGGGAACATCTCAACAGGATCAGGTCGGACAGACTCACCAACTCCAAAGAAGAGTGGGCAGGTGAAAACAGCAGGGCCCAGGCCCGTGCATGGTGCTAACATGGGCAGCATGCAGGCCCGGAACACCAGCTCCTCTGTCAGGGGGGCGATGACTTGGTTTCGCAGCCAACGCATGTCTGTGAGGCAGCGGGCCCAGGAGCGAGGGGCTAGGGAGGGGATTCAGGACAAGCAGTGAGTGACCAGTTAGTGAACAAAGAGATCCTAGAGGTCTCAAGGGTCCCTCTCCCATAACCTTCTCCTGGCCAAACTCAGGTTAGGCACCAACACTCCTGAGAGCAGTTAAGGGTCGACTTTGATTATCAGATCCAGCATAAAACAATGTCTCAAAAGACATTAGAAAGGGTAGGCGTTAGTAGCTGAGGCAGGGTATCCTGGTAGTAAACTCTGGAAATATCAAAATTTGCCCAAGACCAGTTCTGGTTTGGGGGAAGCCAAAGTTAGGGGAGGCAGGGGATAGTACTCTCTAGTCCACACCAAGTACTGCTTGGTGGTCCCCAGAGGGCTCCTTGGACATCAGGAACTAACTCTTAAAGGCCACCTGCTATATGTTCTCATTTTGCTGATAGGGAAACACAGAACGGCTCACGCCTCATGGCCAGGTTCCACCATGAGCCCACTGACTCCCTTTCCCCATTGTCCTGGACCGCCCATGCCTACTCTTTCCCTTAGCCCTGAGGACTCACCTAAAACAACCTTCAACCCGTCTGTCAGGTCACAGGGACAATCCATAGAAAGCTGCATCAGTGGGCCCAGGAAAAGGATCTGAGGACAGAAAAACAGGAGCGATCAAAGGAAAGGCTTAAACCATAATCCACTGCCCTTGCTCAGACAAGGTATCATGAGACTTCAAGCTTCCTGTTCTCAGCCAGGTTTTCCCACCCATGCATACCCGAGGGACGATAGCCATATCACAATTCCTGTCTCCCATCAGTCAAAAGCTAGACACAATCAGAATAACACAAAAAGGCCACGGAAAAGAGCGTCATGCTAATAACAAAGAAAGAGGAAGAAACACAAAGCAGGAGTACTCACCATGGTCAGCAGCAGGGGCAACAGTGCTGCTGGGAAAATGCCCTCTAGCCTGAAGCCCATCAGGGTGAGCAGGGATGTGCCTGGCTGAGCCACAGGAAAGGGGGCATCAGTCTTGCTCCCTCCCCTAAAGAGTCCCAAGATCTCTCCCCAGCTGCCCTCTGCCCCGCCTCCTCCGCACCTGGATGCCCGTGAGTTCCCTCCAGAGTAGCACGCAGAGGGGCGAGAGACTGGACACCACCAGGACACTGGTGAAGCGTCGCTTAATGACGGCAGGGTGGTCCCTGCGGAAGGAGCAGTAAGTTCGGGGGGCCCACAGCCGCCTCCTGACAGCGCGGCCCCGCCCCCGGCTTGCGCAGGCTCCGCCCGCAGCCCCGCCTCCCGGAGGCGCGGGTCCCGGCCGCGCGCGCAGTCTCCGCACCTGGGCAGCTCGCTCTTCCAGACGTAGAGGCTGCCCACGTAGGAGCAGGCGAGGCTGAGACACGAGAACACGGACACCCAGCAGCAGAGCCCGGGGCCTGGGCCGCCCAGAGCTGCCGACTCCGGCTGCCGCTCCGGCCGGGACACCGACAGCAGGCGCAGCCCATCCCCGCCCAGCGCCGCCATCGCGCCCGGACTCGCGGCGCGCACCAGTGACGTTATCCCGCCGCCGGTGGGCCCGCGCCTGCCGGAAGTGCGGGTGACGTCATCCGGCGGCGCGGGCTCCCGGACCTGCCCCGCCCCGCCCCTGACACTGACACAGACACGGGGCGCGCGAAGCAGCTTTATTGAACTGGAGACGGCGCGCGGCGCCGGCGGGTCGGCGTGGACGCGCAGGGAGAGGGCCCGGCTTAGGGCCCAGGGTCGGGACTCAGCCACTCGGACAGATTGGAGACCTCCTGCAGCCACAGCGCGTCCTGCGAGAGGAAAGGGGGCCCGGGGTGAGGACCCCTCGGCCGCGTCCCCGCCCTCCCGCCGCCCCTCTCTTGTCCGGTTACCTCCAGGCCGCTCCCCGGGCTCGCCCTGCTAGGGGTCAGGGAGGTCACGGTGGGCTCCGCCGGGCGCGGGGCGGCCTCTGACGGGCTCGGGGCCCTGGCAGAGTGGAAAGCCCGCGTGTCCTCCACGCCATGGCGGAGCCTGCCCTTCTTGAGCCTCTTGTTTGTTACTTGCCTACTGGTCCCTAGGAGAAAACGAGCCCACTCATCTTACTCTCCTGGTGCTAGAAGGACCCTTGGGGCAGGGGTAAACCTGGGAGAAAGGGATGAGCTGGGGCCCTGCTCTTTTAGTTCTCCCACCTCAGATTCCTTTCATCAGGTCCTGTCCAGATCAAAACCCGGCAGCTCCGAGCCTTCCAGATCAGGCTGAGGCTGCAGAATGGTTTCAGGGTCTCCCTATCCCCTCTGGGCTGGTTCCTGGAAGGGGCGTCTGGGATTGTACCGAGCCCTTAGTTGGGGCTCACCCCCAGTCAGTCACTGTCTGCACACCGATTTTTCCTGGAGTCTGCACTATCCAGCTCCCTCCCTGCCACGCTCTGATTCTCCTGCCCTAAAGCCAGCCTTCACCTGTCTCTCCCACTGTTGCTGACGCTGCATTGGGCAGTGCCCATAGGCAGGCTTCCTACTATTAACTGATTCACTTGTGCAAATTTAAAGCGAGTTTGGATCAATAGATTCTTCCTGAGCAGGTCTTGGGAATGTAGATCAGTGAGCTGTCAGGCCAGAAGCGATGCAGAAGTGTGTATAAAGCCCAGGGGTGGAACAGAGAAGCTGTCAACCTTCTCTGGAGGTGAAGAAAGGTTTCCCTGAGGAGATGTCTGAGCTGGGTTTTGAAGGATGAAGATAAATATGCCAGACTGACAAGGGAGAGGAAAGGAATTCAGGCTGAAGGAGTTAGACAAACACCCAAAGGGGTTAAACAGTATCCTACATAAGTGCAGGGTCAGGGGCTGGCCCCGTTGCCTAGTGGTTAAGTTTGGTATGCTCTGCTTTGGCAGCCTGGTTCAGTTCCAGGTGCGGCCTACACCACTTGTCGTCAGCCATGCTGTGGCAGACAACCCACAAAATAGATATTGACAGGGATGTTAGCTTAGGGTGAATCTTCGTCAGTAAAAAAAAGCAAGGTGGGGAGTCCTGGGAGATGACTCTGAAGGGATTAGTAGGAATCAGAGAAGGCTAAAAAATGAATTTTTATCTGTAGGAAATAGGAAAGCAGTGAAGAGTTTTAAGCACTGAAGATATTTTGTATTTTAGAAAGATCATTCTGTCCAAGGTGTGGCTTAAAGTCAAATTAGAGGCAGGAAGACCTCCAGAAGTGAGGGCAGTGGAGACAGAGGAGTTAGAAGTATTCATGAGGCCAAATGGACAGGCCTTGGTGATAGACGAGATGTGGAAGGTTAGAATGAGGAGCATCTTGAATGAATCTCAGGTTTCAGATGTGAAAACTGTACAGGTAGTGGTGCTACTAATCATGACAGAGACTAAAGAAGAAGAGCTGATCTTGGAGGTATGTGCAGAGGGCAGGGTATTAGGAGAGAGGAACTTGAGGTACCACTGGGACCTCCACGTGGAGCTGCCTAGGGAGCAGATACATCTCCCATCTGGTGCTCAGGAGAGGCCTAGGCTGGTCACACCAACTGGGGAGTCTCGAGCCCAGAAGGAGGAGTCAGCGCCGGGGATGGAAGAGAGCAATTAGGGAGGGAGTGCTGTATGAGCACTGTTTTGGGATGGCCAGAGAAAGCCAGGTGAAGAGAAAAGGCCAGAGAGGGGAGAAGCAGGGGAGTCACAGTCTTACAGTGCCAAATTCTGCAAAGAGTTAGGTACAGTAAAAATAAATGTACAATCAATTTGGTAATTAAGAAGCCTTCCCAAACAAGAGACTTGCAGTTCAGAGGCCACAGGGAAAGCAAGTGCCTGGGGTTAGGGAGAGAATGAGGGGAAGAAAGTTTTTGAGAACTTGGCTGAGATGTGATGGAGAGATGTGGAAGAAGTTCAAGATCATGGGAGATTTCCTTTTGAAGAATGAGAGATGGACCTGCTGATGGTAAAGAACTCAGAAGAGAAGGTGAAGGTGCAGAAGTGATAAGTGATGCGAGCAGGCCCCGAGAAAGCTCAGGTAATGCCACCCCTGAACCTGGAAGAGATGGGTCCCATGCTGATAAGGTTCAGGCAGTCGGGGGAGTACAAGTTGGGTGAGTTTACTGAGAACAGAGATCAGTAAATGTGAAGCAGGAAGCTAAGTCAGGAGGCAGAGGCTAGGTAGGTTGTTAAAAGAATGGAGTAGCCACTGAGGAGAAGGCCAGGAAGACAACAGAAAGGACTGACAAACTGAAGGCTTCCCAGTGAAGAGACCACAGACGTATGGTGGCATCACGCAGCATTCAGTGATTTTCTTCAGCAGAGCTGCCCACATGGGGCATAGGACTGATGGCAACTAGAGTTACAGCTTTGTAAGGCAAAGCAACCCAAGCCATCTTCCAGGGGGTTCCACTAGATTACACACGCCTAGGTTTTAAGGCTTTCAGAGAAAGCATGGGCTTTAGAGGCAGCAGGCTGAATTCACATCCTCCTACTGCTAAGCGCTCTACCCGACCTCAGCCTGGGTTGTCTCTTTTGTGAGAGAGGACCAATGCTGCCCACCCCAAAGGGGCTGTGAAACCCACCGTGAAACAGCAGCCACTGTGGAAGAGCCTAGCATCGCCCCAGTTCCACAGAAGGTGCTGAATTAAGTGTTAATTTCTTCCTTCTAAGGAAAGTACTTATTCTTTTGTCCCTTCACTGCATAAATACTGAACTGTACGTGGTAAATACTGAATTGTGGTATGCTTCCATTCTTTCACAGCTCCAATCTAAATTTATAAAAGTAGATTCTCTGCTTTATACAAGCCTTCACTGCAGGGTTCTTTTCAGCAGCAACAGCCCCCTCAACATTTAAAACATGGTTCACTTGACAGAATGATTCAAGAACACATCCTAGGCCAAAGCATAGACAACGTACAGCATGTTGTAGTTGTGACCCTGGAAAGAGGAATTTTACCAACAAAGCACAGGTGCTGAAGTCAGTCCCCAAACGCCCTCGAGCCCAGGCGCTGTTTTGTCTGACAGTGCATTCCCACTCATGTGGCTCTTACTGACAGACCAGAGCCACACTGCCTGGGTTTGAATTCTGGCTCTGCCATTTACTAGTTACGTGACTTTGGTAAGTTTATTGACATCTCTGGGCCTCAATTTCCTCATCTGTACAATGAGAATAATAAAACCTATGCCTCATAGGATTGTTTTGAGAATTAAGAGCACTAATACATCTTGAAAGCTCAGAACAGTGCCTGGCATCTGCATCACACAGGTTCAGGTACCAGCGGGTATGGTTATTTCAAGCCACACACACCCCCCTGCCCCTGCTAGCCCTGCTTAAATGTTGGAGGGAGCGGGAAAGACTTCAGTATAATCACCATCACGTCACACACGCTGACGCCTCTCCATAACATACATGAAGTTGGAGGTAGTGTCTGCGCCCAGGAGCAGCCTCCCAAGCCCCAAACAGTAGTAACCCAAACTAAGGAGAGCTGCACTATCAACACTAATGATGGAGAAAAGACGTGAAGGAAACAACTGGATTCAGGGGTCCGCCCCAGCCTGTGCAGCTCTCTGTAACTGCACAAACTATATGCAAAATTTCTAGTCCTCTCACCAGCTTTTGGGAGGGAACGCCTCCTGCTGTCCTAGAACACCTGTAATGGCAGTGGGAGCCAACCCCATCCCAGAAGGACATTGTTGTGGTCAAAGGTGCAGTTTGAAAGCTTCAAGTCACATTTTTTACTTCCCAGCTTTGCTCCAGCACTCACCTGAAAAGCTGAAACCTTACCTGCAAGGAACTCCAGGCTGCTGTTCTCATGTGCATCCTCTGTGCTCTGCTCTGCATCATTTTTCTCTGGGAGGAGCTGCTTAAAAAATTAGAAGTCCTAAGTGAGTTTTGCAGAAGCCTAAATGAGTCCCAGAGAGACGAATGTGCCTGGTGGCTTTATTGACCTCACAGGGCTGTCCTCCCACACCTGGAACTCCCTCTTACTTCCTCCTGGCTAATGTGAACCGCCCCCCACCCCGCACCCCTCCTCCCCCCCCACAGCCCCCAGCCTTCAAGGCTTCCGTTTTCTGTTGGGAGTCTTTATAGCTAGCTCCAGCCACTCTGGGCATTCCCTTCCTCCTCTGAACTCCAGTCACTCGCCTACTGTCTGCCCCATTCCTCGGGCTCTGAAGGATGCACTGCCTGGCCCTGTTCATTTTTATGTGAGTGTGTCCATTTTCTACATCTTGAAGTTCTTGAAAAGCAGGGTTCCTCATGCCTGTATCTCTTTATAGCTAGTATAGTGCCTTGCACAGGGTAAGTGCTCAGCAAATGACTGACTGAGGTCAAACCTGGGAAGCCACAGAGCACATCTGTGCTCTTTGAAAGCCCTGCCATACTCAGTTCAGTGGGGACAGAGAAACTAAGGTACTTACTAAGATCAGAACCCAATCTTCCTAGTTCCTTGTTTTTCAAGAATACAAGTGTATAAAAACAGATATCCTCTTCATCAAAATTAAAAACTTTTGTGCTTTAAAAGACACTATAAAAAAAAGTCAACCCTCAAGAATGAGAGAAAATATTTGCAAATCATACCTGATAAGGGACTTGTATCCAGAATAAAGAACTCATATAACTCAACAAAAAACAACCCAATTAAAAAATGGTTTGACAAAGGATTTGAATAGACATTTCTCTAAAGAAGAGATACAAGTGGCCAATAACACATGAAAAGATGCTCAACATCATTAGTCATTAGGGAACTGCAAATCAAAACCACTATGAGAAACCACTTTACACCCACTAGTATGGCAATAATAACAATAATAATAGACAATAACAACCGTTGTTGAGGATGTGGAAAAATTGGAACCATTATACAGTGCTGGTGGGAAAGCAAAATGGTGCAGCCAGTTTGGAAAACTGGGACTTCCTCAAAAAGTTAAACAGTTATTATATGACCCAGCAATTCTATTCCTAGATGTATACCCAAGAGAATTACAAACATATGTCCACACAAAAGAAAGAATTATTCATAATAGCCAAAAAGTGGAAATAACACAAATGTCCATGCACTGATGAATGGATTAAAAAAGTGGTATATCCATACAATGGAATACTATTCAACCATAAAAAGGAAGGAAGTAGTATTGTTACATGTTACAACATGGATAAACCTTGAAAACATGCTAAGTGAAAGAAGCCAGACACAAAAGGCCACTTACTGTATGATTCCATTTATGTGAAATACCCGGTAGAGGCAAATCCACAGAGAGGAAAGTAGATTAGCAGTTGCCAGGGGCTGGATGATGGGGGAATTGGGACTGACTGCAAATTAGGTACGGGGCTTTTCTGTGTGATGGAAATGTTCTGGAATTTAGTGGTGATGGTTGCATAACACAATGAATATACTTAAAACCACTGCATTGTACAATTTAAAATGGTAAACTTTCTGGTATGTGAATTATAACAATCAAAAGTAGATATTCTATCATATATTGTTTACTAAAGCAAGTTTCAATTTCTAAGTAATTATATTCCAGGGAACATAGAAGGGGTAAAGATGGCCCTGGGGGTATTAAAAAAGTATTAGGAAATTTTCCAAACATTTTTTTCTTCTTTGAGAAAAAGCGTATTCTTTTACTTTATTCCAGCCTGGAAAATCTCAAGTAATAGACAAACCTTTCTCCTATCTTGAAACTGGTCTCACCAAGGAAATACCCACATTCAGATATAAAGCTCTGAGCCCAGGGGAGCCTCGCACACTCTTCATTCATCATCAGGTCCCCTAGGTGAGTCAGCCCTATCCTTGGATTTAGCATTCTATGAGACATTTAATTCTGGTCTGCCCTCCTGGGAAACAACACCTTTTCTCAGAAAGCTGCCTCCCTGTTACTGCTCCTGCTTATTCTGAGTTTAAGTTTTCAGTCCGTACACACATATGTGACACTAAACCCTGGAAAACTGTCTTGTCTACCCTTTCATGGCTGACTGCCCTCTGTTCCAACACCCAGGCTTAAAATCTCCACTCCTGGCATGACTTTTCCCTGAATATATTCTATAAAACTCTAAATACATATTTTCTCATTTCTTCCATTTTTCCACAAACTATATAATAGCCATAGATGGTTTTATTCTATATTACTCAAGAGGTCAACTATTAGACTTTCACCTCTTTAGAGATGGAAACTGAGGGACTGGTCCAGAGGTAGAATTTGACCTATCATCATTGGTCGTGTAGTTTTTAGCTGAAGCCACTGGGTGCCACTCTTGTGCCACTAACAAGTTATCACTAAATGGCCATTATCAGAGGGAAACAGTAATAAACCTGAATGGAGCAGCACGGGTTCTATTCAGTGCCTCTGATCACTAATATTCCCTGGGTTTGTAATCCACTCCTCTAAGGTAACAATGTTACTAGGTTTTGGAGCCAGGAGACCTCAGTACAAATCCTAGCCTTGCCATTTACTGACTGTGTGATTTGGGACAAATAAGGAAAGTTCTGTAACTAGCTTCTTCATCTATAAAATGGGGAAACTACAACCTCTCTCGTAGGATCTTTGTGGAGATGAAAATGGAAATCTTGGCAAAGATTAGGGATTCAATAACTGATCCTTCCGAGACCTATGACTACGAATGAGAGTTCAAGAGCCATCTGCCAAGTTAATTGCGCTATGAATGGCCCCGAGGCTATGGGCTATCACTATAGCAACAGAATGGGACAAAAGAGATCAGATCATTTTCTTTTGAGATCTCACTGGGATATCAGAGAGACCCAAGCAAAAGCACTCCACAGGCTGAAACACTGCTAGATCCTACCCATGTATCCAGGTCCAGTGATAATGGCACATGCCTTCCCTGAACCTATCCCTAGACATTTGAAGATGTGGATGGCCGTAGTGAACTGAATAGTCGCCCCCCCCCCCAAGATATGTCGTAGTCTTAACCCCCAGAACCTGTGAATGTGACTTTATTTGGAAAAAGGGTCTTGGCAGATGTAATTAAGGATCTCAAGATCAGATCATCGTGGATTTAGAGTGGGTCCTAAATCCAATGAGAGATGCCCTTACAAGTGAATGGCAGAGGGAGATCTGACAAAGAGGAAAGGCCATGTGAAGATGGAGGCAGAGATTGGAGTGTTGTGGCCACAAGCCAAGGAACATCTGGGGCCACCAGAAGCTGGAAGGGGTAAGGAAGGATTCTCCCCTCAAGGCTTTGGAGAGAGCGCAGCCCTGCCAACACCTTGATTTCAGACTTCTGGACTCCAGAACTGTGAGATAATAAATTCCTGTTGTTTTTAAGCCACCAAGTTTCTGGTAATTTGTTACAGCATTCATAGGAAACTGATACAATGGGTATTAGCTTTTATTTGCTCAAGTTGCGGGCAGCAGCTTTCAAAGTTGGAGGGAAACCAGCACAAGTATTTGCACTGAAGCAGCTGAAGGGCACAGCAAATGCATTCCTAGGAAGTGCTTCCTAGAAGGTACATACAACCATGAAAAAAGGTGTGTGAAGAGAGCAATTTACAGGGGTCTCACTGCTATTCTCTGCCTTTCTAGCTACCAAGCAGAGGAGGATGGGCAAATCCATGACATGCTGTGATCTCTGGGCGCCTGGGCACCTAAACTTCCCCAGCTAATCAGGCAAACACAAGTAGGAGAGAGAGAGAAGCAGCAGAAAGGGTGCTAAAGGTCCTATTATTCTCTCAGAAACTACCTATAATTTTTGGAACTTTATTGAGATACAACTTGAAAACATACAGAAATTGTACACATATATAATGTACAATTTGGTAAGTTTTGACATATGTACATAATTGTGAAACCATCACTACCATCAAGATAATGAACATATCCATCACCCTCCAAAGTTTCCCTTGCCCTTCATAATCACTCTCCCACTCCATACCTCCCATCTTCAAGCAACCACTGATCTGTAACTATAGATTAGTTGGCATTTTATACAAATGCAATCAAACAATATGTCCTCTTGTATTTCCAGGGTTTTTTATTCAGTATGGCTATTTAGAAATTCATCCATGCTGCTGTGTGTATCACTAGTTCATTCTTTTTATTGCTGAGTAGTATTCCATTGAATGGATATCTATTACGATTTGTTTATCCATTTACCTGTTGACACTGGGTTGTTTCCAGTTTTTGGCCATTACAAATACAGCAGAGGTGACGTGAATGTTAGTATGTAAGTTTTTGTGTGGACATATGCTTTCGTTTCTCTTGGGTAAATACGTAGGAGTAGAATGGCTGAGTTGTCTAAGTGTATATTTAACTTTTTAAGAAACTGCCAAACTGTTCTCCAAAGCAGTTGTACCGTTTCTCATTGCTACAGATAGGGTATAAGAATTCCAGTTCTCTGCATCCTTACCATCACCTGGTATGGTCGGTCTTCTTATTCCAAGTGGGTATAAAATGGTATCTCATTGGAGTTCTGATTTGCATTTCCCTAATGATTAATGAAGTTGAGCATCTTTCTTGTATGTTTATTTGCCGTTTGTGTATCTTCCTTTGTGAAATGTGTGTTCAAATATTTTTCCCACTTTAAAAATTGGGCAAAATTGGTTTGTTTTCTTATTATTGAGTTTTGAGAGTTTTAAAACATTCTGAATACTGTGGTAAGGTTTTTAACTAAAAATTCATTTTCTTTAATAGACATAGAGCTACCAGGTATAGAGAACTATTTCTTCTTGAGTGAACTTTGTAATTCATGTCTTTCCAGGAATTTGTCCATTTAATTTAAGTTGTCAAATTTACTGCAGTAAAGTTGTTCATAACATACCCTGATAAGCCTTTTAATATATGATGCCACCTCCCTCTCTCATTTCTGATAGTGGCAATTTGTGTCTTCTCTCTTTTTATCCTGATTAGTCTGGCTAAATGTTTATCAGTTTTATTAATCTTCTCAATGAACCTCCTTTAAGTTTCATTGATTTTTCTCTGTTTTTCTGTTTTCTATTTTACTGACTTCTACTCTAATCTTTATTATTTCATTTCTTCTGTTTAATTTGTGTTTAGTTTACTCTTCTTGTTCTAGTTTAAGTTGGAAGCTGATGTCATTGAGACTTTTTTCTTTTCTAACACAGGCATTTTTCCAAGTACTGCATTGGCAACATCTTACACATTTTGACAATTTGCATTTCCATTTTAATTAAATTAAAATATTTTCTAATTTCCCTTTTGATTTTCTGTTTGACCCATGGGTTATTTATAAGTGTGTCACTTAGTTTCCAAATACTTGGAATTTTCTAGATATCTTTCTGTTACTGATTTTAATTCTATCGGGGTCAAAAACATACTTTGTATGGCTTGGATCCTTTTAAATTTATTGAGATATATTTAATGGCTTAGAATATGGTCTTGTGTACTTAAAAAGTATGTATATTCTGCAGTGGTTGGGCAGAGTGTTTTATAAATATCAGGTCAAGTTAATTTATAGTGTTATTCAAGGCTTCTATAGACTTACTGATTTTCTGTCTAATTTCTACCAGGTATTGAGAGGAGCATGTTGAAATCTACAAATATAATTGTGGATTTGTCTATTTGTCCTTATAGTTTATTAGTTTTGCTTATGTATTTTTAAAGCTCTCTAAAAAGTTTCATGAATGTTTAGGGCTATTGTCTCCTTTGTAATATACTCATTGTATTATCTTCATCATCACGAAATGACCCTCTTTATCCCTGGTAATATTCTTTGCTCTGAAATCTACTTTATCTGATAGTATTGTAGTCTCTCCAGCTCTCTTTCTATTAGTATAAGCATCTTTTTCTATCCCTTTACTTTAATCTATTTGTGTCTTTATATTTAAAGTGTGGTTCTTGTAGCGTGCATATAGTTGGCTCTTGCGTGTTTATTCAATCTAACAATCTCCGCCTTTTAATTGGTTGTTTAGACCATTTACACTTAATATGATCATTGATATGGCTAGGTTTAAATATATCATCTTTCTAATTGTTTTCTATTTGTCTCATCTGTTCTTTGTTTCCTTTCTTCTTTTTCCTCTTTTTCTGCCTTATTTTATTTATTATTTATATATTTATTTATTTTTGAGGAAGATTAGCCCTGAGCTAACATCTGCCACCAATCCTCCTCTTTTTGGTGAGGAAGACTGCCTCTGAACTAACATCCGTGCCCATCTTCCTCTCCTTTATATATGGGATGCCTGCCACAGGATGGCTTGCCAAGCGGTGCCATGTCCGCACCTGGGATCCAAACCAGCAAACCCTGGGCCACCAAAGCAGAATGTGCGAACTTAACCGCTACGCCACCAGGCTGGCCCCATGCCTTCTTTTAGATTGAATATTTTTAAATAAACTTTATTTTTTAGGGCAGTTTCAAGTTCATAGCAAAATTGAGCAGAAGGTACAGAGATTTACCATATACTCCCTGTCCCCACCCATGCACAGTTTCTCCCATTATCAAAAACCCCACCAGAGTGGTACACTTGTTACAAATTGATGAACCTACATGGACACATCATCATCTGAAGTCCATAGTTTACATTAGGTTTCAGTCTTGGTGTTGTACATTCTATGGGTTTGGACAGACATGTATCCGTCATTATAGTATCAGACAGAGTACTTTCACTGCCCTAAAAGTCCTCTGTGTTCCACCTATTCATTCTTCCTTCCCTCCGAACCCCTGTCAACCCCTCATCTTTTCACTGTCTCCATAGTTTCATTTCCAGAATGTCATATACTTGCTATAAACATCCACATGCAGGTTTTTGTGTGGATGTAAGTTTTAACTCCTTTGGTTAAATACCAAAGAGCATGGTTATTGGATCACATGGTAAGAGTATGTTTAGTTTTGTAAGAAACTGCCAAACTCTCTTCCAAGTGGCTGTACAATTTTGCATTCCCACCAGCAATGAATGAAAGTTTCTGCTGTTCCACAGCCTTGTCAGCATTTGGTGTTGTTAGTGTTCTGGATTTTAGCCATTCTAATAGGCATGTAGTGGTATCTCGTTGTTTTAATTTGCATTTCCCTGATGACATATGATGTGGAGCACCTTTTCATGTGCTTATTGCCATCTGTATGTCTTCTTTGGTGAGTGTCTGTTAAGGTCTTTGGCCCATTTTTTAATCACTTTTCTTTTTATTGTTAAGTTTTAAGAGTTCTCTATATATTTTGGGTAACAGTCCTTTAATCAGAGGTGTCTTTTGTAAATATTTTCTCCCAGTCTGTAGCTTGTCGTTTCATTCTCTTAAGGGTTGAATATTTTTTATAATTCCATTTTATCTCCTTTTTTGGCTTCTGAGCTATAACTCCTTGGTGTGTTATTTTGATGGTTCCTTTCATCTTTAACTTATCAGTCTACCTTCAAGTAATATTATACCACTCTACCTATAGTACAAGTCCTTACAATAGTATATTTCCATTTCTCTCCTTCTAGTCTTTGTGCTATTGTTGTCATACATTTTACTTCTATATAGATGATAAAATACATTATTAGTATTTTTCCTTTAAAAAGTTAATTATGTTTTAAAGAGATTTAAATAATAAGAAAAAAGTCTTTATATTTAACCATGTAGTTATGATTTTCACTACTCTTCATTCTTTTGTGTAGATCCAGGTTTCCATCTGGTATCACTTTTCCTCTGCTTAAAGGACTTTCTTTACATTTCTTGTCTGCTAATAATGAATTCTCTCATCTCTTGTATGTCAGAAAATGTCCTTATTTCATCTTGTTTTTAAAGATATTTTTGTTGGGTAAAGGATTCTAGGTTGAGAGGTTTTTTTTTTCCAGTACTATAAAGATGTTGCTCCATTTTCTTCTAGCTTATACTGTTTCTGATGAGAAGTTTGCTGTAATCCTTATCTTTGCTTCCTTGTACATAATTTCTTTTCCTCTGTTACCTTTTATGATTTTCTCTTTACCACTAGTTTTAACCCAATTAATTGTGATGTGCCTTGGTGTAGTTTTCTTTATGTTCCTTGGGCTTGGGGTTTCTTAAGATTCTTAGATCTGTGTGGTTTATAGATTTCATCAAATCTGGAAACTTTTCACCCATTATTTCTTCAAATACTGTATATTTTCTGCCCCTGCTTCTTCAGATTCTCCAATTACACATATACTAGGCTACTTGAAGTTGTCCCATAACTCACAGATGCTCAATGCTCTGTTATTTTTTTATGTTTTTAATCTCTGTGTTTCATTTCAGATAGTTTCTATTGCTATGTGGTTTTCCTTAGTGTCTAATGTGCCGTTAATACTATTCAGTGTAATTTTCACCTCAGAGACATCATAGTTTTTATCTTTAAAGTTTGTTTTGTGTATTTTTTATTCTTCCCATATCTCTACTTAACATGTTCAGTCTTTCCTCTAGCTTCCTGAACATATGGAATACAGTTATAATAGTAACTGTTTTAGGGGCCAGCCCTGTGCCCGAGTGGTTAGGTTTGTGCGCTCTGCTTTGGCAGCCCAGGATTTTGCCAGTTCAGATCCTGGGCACAGACATGGTACCACTTATCAGGCCATGCTGAGGTGGCGTCCCACACAGCACAACCAGAAGAACCTGCAACTAGAACATACAACTATGTACTGGGGGGCTTTGGGAAGAAGAAGAAGAAGAAGAAAAGAAAGAAAAAGAAGATTGGCAACAGATGTTAGCTCAGGTGCCAATCTTTAAAAAAAAAAAACTAACTTTTAATGTCTTTGTCTACTAATTCTATCTTCTGTGTCAGTTCTGGATCAGTTTTGATTGAGTGATTGATCAGTCGATTGAGTTTCCTCTTCCTTGTGGGCCTTTTTTTCCTGCTTCTTAGCATGCTTGTTAATTTTTTATTGGTTGTGAGGCACTGTCAATATTAACTTCGTGGGTGCTGGATATTTTTGTATTCCTATAAATATTCTTGAACTTTGTTCTGTGATGCTGTTGAATTACTTGGAAACAACATGATCGTTGAAGGTCTTGCTTCTGCTTTTAAGCTTTGTTAGGCAGGACTGGAGGAGTGTTTAATGTAGGTTTAATTTTACTCTATGCCTGAAGCAAGACTCTCTGTAGTATTCTACCTGATGCTCCATGAATTAGAAGGCTCTCCTCTCTGGTTGATGGGAGTAAGCACTACTCCTAGCCCTGTGTAAGCTCTGTATATTGTTCCCTCTGATCCTTCTGGGTGGTTCTTTACCTAGATTTTCTTCACACAAATGAACTGATCAGCTCAACTGAATACCAGAGGGGGAAGCTCTGCAGATAACCAGAATTCTCTCTCTGTGTAGCTCTCTCTTCTCTGATACTCTGCCCTGAAAACATTAGCTGCCTTGGCATCCTTGGATTCCTGGCTTCATCTGTTCAACTCAGGGAGACCACTAGGCTTTGCCTGGATCCCCTCTCCCTATTCCATGGCCTCTGTACTTTCTCTAGGCAGTATGCTAGGGCAAGCATAAGGCCCACTTCATTTGTTTTCCATCTCTCAGGAGTGACTATCCCATTCATTGTCTGATGCCCAATGACTTGAGAACCATTGTTTCATATGTTGTGTCCAGATTTTTTGTTATTTCAGGCAGGAGGGTAAATCCAGTCCCTGTTACTCCATCTTTTCCAGAAGCCACTGTATAATAATTTCACCTTTTATCTCTTCTATTTACTCATCTTATACCAGAAAAGTCAATCCTACTGACTGGAGCCAAGAAAGCCATAAAAGTTTCAGTTGGAATACTACTAGGCTTCAGTTGGAATACTACCAGCAGCTACACCTGGAATCTAGAGATACATAGAATTTCCCAGCTATGATTTCTCTTCAGTCATCAGAGGAGCCATCACAAAACCAGATGAAGCTATTTGAGCTTCTTGAGGGTAGAGACCCCAACTAATGCAACTCTATATTTCCAGCAACCAAAAAGGTGAATAGATAAAAGTATGTTTTTAATTAGGCAAAACTAAACATAAGAATTCCATCATATCATCACCATTATAAGAGTAGCTATGTGCTTAGCACTTTACATATATTATCTTATTCAAACCTCACAACAATCATTTCAGGTATGCATCATTCCTATTTTACTGATAAAGAAACTGAGTCTTAGAAAGGTTAAATAGCTTCCACAGTAATACCACACAACTAGTTAGTGGCAGAAATGGAATTCAAGTGACATCTAACCATGCTCTTAACTTCTATGTAATACTACATTCTATAAAGTTTTTCTGAACCACAGACTTCTTTGCTGAAAGGCTAACCTCAGATTGTGCAATCTAAAGCACCTGCACCTTCCCTCCCTGTATTCAGTTTCCATACATCAATATGGAAGATTTCTGCCAAAGTGCTGATTATTACTTTATACTTACCTGCTTCACCTCACATGAGCCATGGTGAAGAAATCGGTACTGCATAATCTCATGAAATGATTTGTGCAGCTTGGTCCCAAACTCCTGTGTATCAGCTGCCTGAAATGGGCCAGAGATAGAATGTGCTGAGTTCCAGTACTGGCAACCAAAGGGGAAGTACTTAAAGGAAGTTTATATGGGAAGAGGTGGAGACAAATAGGAAAGCAAAGCAATGATATTCCTCACGTTCTGGTAGGAGTTTCCTTAGTTCCTATGGACACAGGAGTAGTAGAAAGAAGGCCTGGAATACTTGGCGTGAGACCGGTGGTTGTGGCTCCTATATGTCTTCCAGTTTCTGTTACCAAAGCAAGAGCTTTCAAACAATGTCTTTGTTCTCCTACCCCTATAGGAGCTAAATATCCCAGACATCCATCTGTTCATGAAGGGGTTATGTAAACTGCTCTCCTCTAAAACAAGTTCCAAGAGAGTAGAGGTTCCATTGAATAACTAAGGCTGATATAAGAACTTTTCCTCAGATAAGTCTTTTGAGGAGGAAAGGAACAAAATAATGCAGTTTCATCCCTAAGGAATGGATAACAGCCTCTACTTTTTAGTATGGAATTGTAGGATATTAGAGTTAAAGGGGATCAGAATAATTATCTAATACAATACACTAATTTTATACTAGAGAAAACTGAAATTCCAAAGGAGAAGTGACCCACCCAAGCTCTCACAGCTAGTTAGTATGAAAGTTAGGTCTGACCTTAAGATTGCCAATCTAAGTGTTCTTCTCACTACCTTGTGCTATCCATATGACACAGAAAGTTGAAGCTATGATGCACTAGATTATAAAAGTGTTATACTCTTTGACCCAGTAACTCCACTTATAGAAATTTACTCTAGGAAATAATTCAAAAGAAGCAAGATATCACATAAATGTATTAACTGAAGCACTATTTACATCGACAAAAAATATATAAACAACTTAAGTGTCTATCATTAGGGGAATGGTTTATTAAGTTAGATTAAATCAATATAGCGGACTACGGGGTAACCAATTCAAATTTGAAGACTTAAAAAGGGGGGAAATGTCAAATTACATGTGAATATAGAATACTTTGGTTATACTATGTAATATGATATATATGAGGTAATATACAAAAATTTAAAATTACAGTGATAAAGTTTATTAGTTATTTAAAATTTTGTGTGCATTATACTATCTTTTCAAGAAAAAAAGTACCAAAAAAGTGAAGCAACAGACATGGAATGAATGTGTTATCCCACTGATAATATCAATTAGTCAGCACATATTTGTCAAAGGAAGGAGAGAAACTAACACTTATTGACAACCTACTGTGTGCTAGGCACATTCACATTTAGCCCTCACTCTCATAATAATTGTATGAGGTACTATTATTTTTTTCCAATTTATGCATGAAGCTCTTACAGAGAAGTTAAGTACAGCCCTAAGTCCAATAACAAGTAGCAAATGAGTCAAGATTTGAAATCAGGCCTCTAATTCCGAAACTTGTTACACTATTCTGTACTGCCAAATACATGTAAAATTTATGGCTGCCCCATTATTTCCAATGTATTCTGTCACTATGACTTTATAGAACATTCTTCAACAAGGAATTGAGAATCACTGATCTAATCCTAGTTCTGCTTGTAACTAGCTACATGACCCAAAGGAAGTAGAAATTTTAAATAACATTTCTCATTTATAAAATAGTGTACACACCACTATCCATTCAATAAATATTTCTTAAAACACCTGCCAAAGGCCTGGTACTATGTAGGATCACAGTAGGATCAAATGAAATAATGTTTCTAAAAGCACTGTACATATGACTAAGATCAGTAGTAGAATGTCGTTAAAACCCTGGGACATTTAAGCATCCCCAATTTCCTACTAACTTGAAGGGCCTGGAAGCAGCTCTTTCGGAAGCTGCTGCTGGTACTTCCAGTCACGATACTCATGATGGAATTCACAGCTACTGAGAGCGAGGTCTGCAGTTTCTGATGAGCCTGGGGAATATAACAAGTAAGGGGGAGACCACAGTTTATAATAATCCCAAACTGCTGGCTCAGAGAATCCCAAAGAGACCAACGATTTCAGGCAGAGCAGGATTTCAACAATTCTTCCTCCCAATCAACAATACTTACTGAGATCATGACATATAAAGGACACTTACGGATTGAAATGAATAAAAAGTGTTCTCTCCTTTCATAGAGATGACTTATTGACACAGACATATTCAGAAAAGACAAGCAATAAGACACTGGGCAATATAACAGATACACTTACTATTTAAAAACAAAAGCTTTAAGCTTTGCTCTCTGTGCTTGTTTTTTCCCCTGAAAAGGGAGCCGTAAGAAGTAAGAAATGTGTTACTAAAAGTACACAGGAAAGGAATTAGAAAGTCAGGTAAGAAAAAAAAAGTGATGTTATAAAGGATAGGAAATAGGGGAAGAGGGGCTGGCCCAGTGGTGCAGCGGTTAAGCGCACACGTTCCGCGTCGGTGGCCCGGGGTTCACCAGTTCGGATCCCAGGTGCGGACATGGCACCACTTGGCAAGCCATGCTGTGGCAGGCGTCCCACATATGAAGTAGAGGAAGATGGGCATGGGTGTTAGCTCAGGGCCAGGCTTCCTCAGCAAAAAGAGGAGGATTGGCAGCAGTTAGCTCAGGGCTAATCTTCCTCAAAAAAAAAAAAAAAGAAACGGGAAGAAAATAAGATTTGGTGAAGCAGTAGCTCCAGGAGTATGTGTGGGAAGGAGAGATACGTAGATAACAAAGAGGCGCATTATTAGTCATTTTTCCCTATTATTTTATCCTTATTTACTCAAACTCACCTACTAGGAGGTAAGACTAAGCAAGCTCGTCTCAGTGACCCATCTAAGTTAAAGCTTGAGTTCCTAGGCCAGACGCAGTGTACAAGATCAGCCCAGGTGACAAAAGAGGAGAGGAAGAGACGTTAAGGGAGGAAAGGCTCTCAGGCCCTGTCTGCCATCTTCTCTTGCTATCTTTTTCTTAGAGAGAGTAGAAGAAAGGGAGTTGTGAATTTTTTATTACCTTGACAGCCTGGTGATGCTGCTCTAAGGCCTGGTCCACGGCAGCCTCGATGGAATCTTGCACCACACTGTGGCTCTCCATGAGGATGGTACTGAGATGAGTTGTGAGCAAAGTATGAACTCCTATGAGGAGGGAGAATGTTGGTAACCTTGAGTGAGAATGGCCACTTCAAAACTGCTGTTCATGCGCTGTGAGTCAGGACTGGGAATGGCAAAGAGGTCTCTTGAAAGAAGAGGCCACTTCTGACTATCCACAAATTACTTTTTTAGACAAAAACCCCCCCCAGCAACTTACAAACTTACTGAATTCTCACTTACAAATAAAAGAAAGCTCACAAAAATTAAAGTGAAGAATGACATTATTTTTGCAGAAACAAATGAGGGATCCTATTTAATTCATATCAGAAACAGAGATATACCACGTCCTATAAACAAAGACACTGGTGACTCCCAAAGGAGAGGAGGAGGAGGAAGAGGGGAAAGCCTCCTGGAGAGTGTGTCTGACCCTACTCTGTTCCTACTGGAGCATCACTTTTGTGGTGAGCCACTGTTACTATCCGTGTGTCAGTCCTTTCAGATATGCAGTGGTATGGGAAAAGTTAAAACTCACAAAGGTGACTGAGAAGTGCTGGTATAAGATCTTTTTAAATGAGGGACTATCTCTGATAAAGTAACCATAGGCACCACTGCTCAGCATCATTCAGAAAAGCTAACATGTGAAAGCAACAGGCAAAATATCAAACAATAGGCTAGCATTGATGATTCTGAGGTAACAGACACAGGAAGAAAAATTCACTTTATAGGGTACCTGGAGAAAATGCTTATTAATTAATCTTTCTTTTTTCAGTGTTTTTCTACTCTCCCCTGGATAGTCTGTTCAAAGGTATTATGGTGAAGCAGCCTAAGGCTGACTGGCTTTCCTCAGGGATGCATGAAAAATGCAAGCCAGAAGGAATATTTTCTCTTTTTAAATTAAATTAAATTAAATTTCTTATTGAGGTAACATTGGTTTTAACATTGTATAAATTTCAGGTGTACATCATTATATTTTGCCTTCTATATAGACTACATCATACTCCCCACCAAAAGTCTAGTTGTCATTTGTCATCATACAAATATGCCCCTTTACCGCTTTTGTACTCTCCCCACCTCCCCTTCCCCTCTGGTAACTGCCAATCTGTTCTCCTTATCTACGTGTTTATCTTCCACATCTGAGTGAAATCATATGGTAATTGTCTTTGTCTGACTTATTTTGCTTAGCCTAATACCCTCAAGGTCCATCCATGTTGTTGCAAATGGTAAGATTTCATCTTTTTTTATGGCTGAGTAGTATTCCATTATATATATTTTCCACATCTTCTTGTGGTATATATATATATACACCACATCTTCTTTATCCATTCATCCATCAATGAGCACTTAAGATTGCTTCCAAGTCTCAGCTATTGTGAATATTGCTGCAATGAACATAGGGTGCATGTATCTTTTTGAATTAGTGTTTTCATGTTCTTTGGATAAATATCCAGAAGCAGAATAGCTGGATCATATGGTAGTTCTATTTTTAATTTTTTGAGGACTTTCCATACTGTTTTCCATGGTGGCTGCACCAATTTACATTCCCACCAGCACTGTACAAGGGTTCCCTTCTCTCCACATCTTCTCCAACACTTGTTATTTCTTGTCTTTTTAATAATAGACATTCTGACGGGCATGAGGTGATATCTCATTGTGGCTTTGATTTGCATTTCACTAATAATTAGTGATGTTGAACATCTTTTCATGTGCCTGTTGGCCATCTGTATATCTTCTTTGGAAAAATGTCTGTTCAGATCCTCTGCCCATTTTTTAATTGGGTTGTTTATTTTTCTGGTGTTGAGTTAAATGAGTTCTTTATATATTTTGGATATTAACCCCTTATCAGACATATGATTTGCAAATATCTTCTCCCAATTGGTAGGTTATCTTTTTGTTTTGAGAAGACACAAAGAAATGAAAAGATATCCCATGCCTTATGGATTGGAAGAATTAACATAGTTAAAATGTCTATATTACCTAAAGCACTCTACAGATTCAATGCAATCCATATCAAAACCCCAATGTCATTTTTCATGGAAATAGAACAAAGAATTATAAAATTTATATGGAACAACAAAAGACCCTGAATAGCCAAAGCAATCCTGACAAAAAAGAACAAAGCTGGGGGTATCACATTGCCTGATTTCAAAATATACTACAAAGCTATAGTAATCAAAACAGCATGGCACTGGTATAAAAACAGACACAAAGATCAATGGAACAGAATTAAGACCCCAAAAACAAACCCACACATTTATGGACAGCTAATTTTCGACAAAGGAGCCAAGAACATAGAATGGAGAAAAGAAAGTTTCTTCATTAAATGGTGTTGGAAAACGGTACAGCCACATGCAAAAGAATGAAAGGAGACCACATCTTATACCACACACAAAAATAACTCAAAATAGATTAAAGACTTGACTGACTTGAATGTAAGACCTGAAACCATAAAACCCCTAAAAGAAAAGATAGGCAGTATGCTCTTTGACATCAGTCTTAGCAGTATCTTTCTATGTTTCCTCAGGCAAGGGAAACAAAAGAAAAAATAAACAAATGGGACTACATCAAATTAAGATGCTTCTGCACGAGAAAGGAAACCATCACAGAAGGAACATTTTCTACCATGAAGCACTACGATGCTTTCCCGGAGGGGAAGGTAATATGTGGTCTGCTCAAAAGGGGTCTGGAACTGGAGCCAGGAGAACACAGATTCTAGGGTCAACTCTACCACCAACTATTGACGGCCAAGTCACTTCACTTTTCTCACTTCGGTACAGAAAGTGGTTTTATACCACCTGCTCTCACAGGTATGTTGTGCAGATAAACTGGGATAATATATACGAAGCGTTTTGAAATGTTCATCGCAATATTCAAAGGGCAAATATCACTGTTGCTGTGATGATATCATCTGGATTACTGTTTTCTGTAGTTTGGTCTAAGAATAGTCTCAAGAAATCAGTTAGACTCCTTTTGAAAGCAGACATTTAATTAAAAAGCTTCAAGTTCATTTCTAAAACTGCTGATACCACTAGAAGCCTTTAACACTGGCAAAATAATGAGTTAATAATAGAAAAGTTACCATGACGAGGCGGGCAGAAGGCCAGTTAAGTGATTTTTTAAAGACACATGGAAACAGATTGTAGTTCTGCACAATCTGTTTCCTAAAAGGAGCTCTAGAGAAAGCTTTCAAGGATATGAGAAAGAGGCGAAAAAGAAGATAAAATTACTATAGCTATATCCGTAGATCTATATCTACCTACCCTCACAATGCATCTTCTTCTGGTAGTCCTAAACTACCAGATGTATAAGGAAATTTAAAAAGATACTTACTATGTTTGACTAATGCAGTGATGGTCTTCTACTTAATCCAATCCTGAATGCAACTACCTGAGATGCCAAAGGTCTTCAAAGTCAAACTAAACAGAGGTGTATAAACTATCGCCGTACTATAAGAATGATAGGTAACACTGGTTTCTGAGGAATCTGACTTCTTAAGGTATGTTCAATAGGATTCCAAACATGGTATCAGACATTAGGTCATCCTAGGGAAGAGTGAATATGGTGCTCCCTCTAGCAGACCTCAAAAAAAAAAAAACCTGCCAGAAGATAACAGATCTTAAGTCTTAAGAGAGTCTTTAGACTTAGAAGGGCCTTTGATATAACCCAGTCTAACAATCTCATGTTAAATATATGAAAAGTGAGGATCAGATTATTTATGTGACTTGCTTTCCAAAAATCATTGATTTTGAAATTTGGTAGCAGAAATAAAATTAAACTCAGGTCTCTTGATTCTACCCTGAAGTCTTTTCCACAATACTAAGCTGCTTCTCTTTTCAGCCTCTGTCCATGTGAGCACAGGCCAGGTGATGACCCTAGGCATCCTCACCTTTGACCTCCTTGCTGGAAGCCTCATTAGTCTGGGTCTCTTCTATGTTCCCATTTTAGCGCCTTAATGAATGGAACAGTGGGGCACCAAAGAATACAGCTTCTCAAATAAAGAGTTGCAAACCAGAACCCGTGAAAACAGTGATTCTCTCCTAAAGAATATATACATGTTGGGAAAAGGTAGGAGAGGCATGGAAGGCAGGCAGCAGGAAGAATCCCACAGCTGAAGGTGGTTTGTTCAACAAATAGTTGGCACCAGTCGATGTGAACTCTTCTAATCTGGGGTTATAAGCTGTCTCATTTCTCTTATGACTCAAGGCCACAGGAGCAGGGCCACACCAAACAGCACTGGAATGCCTGGAGAGTAGAGCCCCAAGAAAAAACATTGGCCCACAGAGAAAGAAGAACACAGACACAAATCAGGTGCACCAAAAGGCAGGCTTCTGAACCTTTCCCCAGGCATTTATAAGCTCCGCTTCGTGCCACTTCCTTCAAAGTTTAGGAGGGCATTGAGAAATTCTTAAATTTATGTCACAGGGTTTATTGGATTAAAAGGCATAAGCCAACTCCTGCTCATACTCAGTGGTTTTCAAACTTTACTATATTTAAGAATCACCTGAGAATCCTGTTAAAAATGCAGATCCTTCAGCTGTACCAGATTTTTAAATTAGAGCAAAACAATGGGTTATTCCTTGGCCCAGGAGGCTGCACATTTTCAAACACTCCAGATGATTCTGATGCATGTGTTTCATGGACCACAAAACAGTGAAATCACTGCTTTACCTCTAACACAGAGAACCTTTCATCTGTTAGGTAAATGCCAAAGGCTCCCCCTCGTATGCCTAAACAAGGACAATCTCGCCCTTTCCAGAGGTCTATGTGGCAATCACATAAAGCCATTCATACCAATCTCCTCGTGTTGTATTTGAGATGTTGCATCGAGGCCAAGCTAGGCCAATAACATTCCTTGATTCCACCTGGAAAAGCAGTGGGGCAGTGAATAGTTCTCAAACCTGAAAAACTTTAAAAATACACTGATACCTGAGCCCCACCTCAGTCCGAGGAAATCAGAAATCTCTGGGGGTGAGGTTTGGGCACTTTTTAGAACCTCCCCAGGTAATATATTGTGCAGCCTAGGTTGAGAACCACCCCTCTAAGGTTATACACTCTGTAGGGAGCATTATACCAAGTGTCTGCTGATTTCCAGCCATCCAAATCTGAGAAGGTCATCATTTAACTGATGCTTCAAGATACAGATCTTTTCCATAGAGCATATATTTTGTTTAACTTATTTAACAAGGTTTTTCATTGAAATTCATTATTCTACAGAAATATATCTAATTCAGGTTACGCACCATATAAAGTCTCCCTTTCTTTATTCTCTTAACATTTAAGCACACCCAAGCTGGAAGCCCCATTCTCCTATACCTACCCCACAGCTCCATTTGCTGTACTTGAAATCCACTGTGGAAATCCACAAAGAAAAAAAGCAGCAGAGTTTGTCCCTGGGGGTCCATATTCTGAGACTGATCCTCCTTACTGCATTCCACCCGATAACTCACATCTGGAAGCACCAAATCTAGAGAAAAAGATATTACACAGTCTTCTAAGATAAGTAAAGCCTTCAAAATGCAAAGTAAATAAAAAGCCTATACCTCAAACAAAGAAGGATCTGAGATAGATCTAAATTTGAACACTCCCTTCTCCTCCTGAATCTGTTTCTCTCTCCCCATAATGGAAGTAAATTAATAATGACTCACAGGAAGAACATCAAAATAACCGGGTGTGCAAAATGCAAACCAAACAGCACTCCTTAGAATTTACTGAGAAGCATCATATAATAAATTCATTCCTTCCTCATACAACTTGCTAAGGCAAGTATTGCTAGTAAGACGCAGAGGTCACAGTCAAACCTGAGTAATGATAACAGCTAACTTGTATCGAATGCTTACTACACGCCGCATACCATGTTAAATACTTCACATGTACTATCTCAACATTTAGACTTTACAACACTATGGCATAAGACCTATTCTTATGCCCTTTTGCAGGAAAGAGAAGAGGCACAGACAGGTTAAATACATTGCCCAACATGAGACAGTAAGTGGTGGAACTGTTTTAGACTGAATCCAAAATCTGCTCTTAGCCACAATACTATACAATATTTGTATTTCCAAGTAATCCTATGGTCACTTTATAGCACCTTGATCCTTTGGAATAAAATCACAATAATTCCATGCAGATCCATAAAGAGAGGTATCTCCATGTAGATCTTGGTTCTGTCCTTTAGAGTAATGAAGGAGGGAGATGATGGGACACTTTCTACATGATTCATTTCCAAAGTTAACTTAGCAAGTTCAGGCATCACGAATTGGCAAAAAACGAAGAAAACCAACAAAACATGAAAATAAAGATGAAGCAAAAAGAAGACATGGAGAGCCCTAGAGATTAAAAAATCCTGATGGCATAACATCCCATCTGTTAAGACCAACCATTCTTTCTTCACAACACCACTTACCTCCAGAGATCCTGTCCAAGGACACCATCCCTTCATTCCACCCTCTGGAATAAATACCAACTCTAGAAAAAAGAGCCTTCCCCCGAGGCTTACTTCCTCGATGAAGATTCTATCATTCCCCCTGAGACACTTCCCCAGTCGAGGAAGCTCCAGTCTTCTCAGGGCAATACAACTCTAGAATACCTCTTCTCTACTGGTCATCAGGATCCTCAGGATCCAAGTGGCCAGGCTGCCTTCTAAACTTCAAGGAATTCTAGCTAATGACAGTCAAGCTCAAGACTGTATGTAAAGCTCCTAGACATCAGCTCATGGTTGCATATTCCTGTTTCGCAGTTTTATTTGCTGGTCCAGTTATTAAGCATCCAACTTTCAGCATGATTCACCCAAAGCTAATGTGGTTAGGTTCTACCTGAATATTACAGCCAGATTGCTAGGTTTATTACTATATGGTTTATACTCCTGCCTTGCATTTATGTGGTGTTCTAATTTTTCTAAGTAATTTTGTGTGGATTTTCTCATTTCATTAGGAAACATTTCTCTTCCATAATAGTTCAAAGATGTCATTGCTCCTTTACTAACCTTTCTAAAACCCCAGAGATAACAGATTAAGGTACAACAGAAACCTCTGAACAAGTCCCTAGAAGATGAAGAACCACTGACTACTTTAAGAGGACCAGGAATAGAGGAGGCAGTGGAGGAAGTGAGAGGAGAACCAACATCAACATGTAATGCCAGAACAGTTAGGCTCTGATGGGGCTTTGTCTGTTGACACCTGTTTGCCTCACTTCCTGTGGACTTCAAACTTAGCCAGAGTTCCACCTGCACCCCCAAGCCTAAGCCATAGATCACTGGGTCCTATTTTTATATATACCTGCTATTTATATTTCCTTGCATTTCTCTAATATTCTCCAGGTTTCTTTATTCCTGTGCAAAGAGAAGGAGATATACCTCTATCCAAATTAAGATCCAAATTGGGCACCACACACAAGTGGTATTTCTTCCAGTCAATGAAACAAAAGGTATCCTTGAGGACAGTAGTAGGTGGCTGTTCCCGACTTGGTGATATGAGAGGCAGACCTGAAGGTCCATATAGAAATATGTATAGTTGCTAAAGAAAACTGCCAAATTTTAGTTTTTTATGACTATGTATTCATTTGCATAAAACAAACATAACACTGACCTGGTTCACACTCCCAGAAATAAACTAGTGTGCTAGGTGATTCCATATTAAACTTTTCCCACAGTGAAGATAGGTGTGAGGCACCAGAGATAAATCCATGAGAATTCCCAGAAATTTATTCTGGGTTTAATGAGTGTCTGCTGCAGCTATAGTATTGGGAAAATTCGTTTATTTATTCATCCTACTCATTCAATCGTAGGTTTGAGTGGTATTATTGGCTAAACACTGTACTAAGTTCTGGGGATACAAAGATAAATATCCAGATTTAATGCTGACCTTCAAGTGATCATATTTATGGTATGGGAGATATACATAAAAACCAGTACACTGTAATACAATGTGGCACATGCTAGAATAGAAGTATATTCTAAGGAACACTTTCCAGGAAGTTATTTGAGTATATTCGCATCAAGAAGGAAGCTCCTCACCTTCTCCAGCCCTATTCTCTAACCAAGACAAAGGAAGGCAGGCCGAGGAGATGGGTTTCTTTCTCTTGACTTTCCATTCCCACTGTCACTCTCCCTTTAACCCAGGGTTGCTCACCCTTGAAACTACTGACACTTCGGGCCAGATAATTCTTTGTCGTGGGGCTGTCTTGTGCATTATAGGATGTTCAACAGCATGCCTAGCCTCTACCCACCGGTAGCTACTGGCTGCTGGTAGCACGTTTCCCTCCAGTTGTGACGACCAAAAATGTCTCCAGACACGCCAGATGTCCTCTGAGGGTAAAATTATCCGGTTAAGAAACACCGCCTAACCTTTTTTGTCCCCTGAACCAAGGCTAGAGAGACCAGTATATATATTTTCCTTTATCTTTCTTTGCTTTCCATTCTCTTTTTAAAAGGTTTCCATTGACTGATTTTTCCCCCTTCCTTATCGATCCTATTTTCCTGCTTGTTTGCATGGCAAGTAGGTTTTTATTGGATGCCCAGCTTTGTGAGGTTTACCTTGTTGGGTGCAGGATATTTTGTATTCCCATAAATATTCTTGAGCTTTTTTTTCTGGGACACTATAAAGTTACTTGGAAACAGTTGAGCCTTTTGGCTCTTACTTTTAAGCTTTGCTAGGTGGGACCAGAGAACCTGTAGGCCAGGGCTAACTTCTCCCCACTATTCAGGCAAATCATTCTGGGGACTCCACCTGATGCCTTAGGAAGTATGGCGTTTTCCATCCTGCCTGGTAGGAACAGAAATTATTCCCAGCTCTGTATGCGCTCCAGAGATTCTCCTCTGTCTGGAGCTCTCTCTGGCTCTGTGTATTGATCTCCTTTTCAGTACTCTTTTCTATAAAAATTCCAGCTGCCTGGACCTCCCTGAACTCTGAACTTTGTCTCCTCAATTCAGAGAGATCTGCTGGACTCTAGCTGGATATCGCCTCCCTGTTTTGTAGCCCGGAAATCCTCTCTAGGCAGTATGGTGGGGCAATCATAGGGTTCATTTGTTTGTTTCTCCTCTTTCCAGAACCAGTGACCTGCACTGTCTGTTGTGTAACACATAAAAACTGTTGTTAAATATAATTTGTCCGTTTTTTAATTGTTCAAGGTAGGAGGTTAATCCAGTCGGTGTTATTTGATCATGGCTGGAAGTGGAAGTTCCTAAATCTTTTGACATAACCTCATTGGCCTTTGATAGCTTCCTTGCTTTCTAGGTTTATCTTGTATATTTCTACTTTAGGTCTAGAATCAGCCATTTCTCCTTTTTAGTGAGCAATGGTATTTAGAGAACACATTCTGGGCAGTAGGAGTGCTCATGGCTTTTAAGGTTTTTTTAGTGGACAGAGCTAAAAAATACATAATTTTAAAAGTCACAAAAACTGGGGATTCATACTGGTATTTTCAATTCCATTTTAAGATTACTTAAAATTTTTTTTTATTTCTTTGAATTACACTTATATATTTTCTATCTTATGCTAAAAATTTTGTTTCCTACCAATGTTAATATAATTACATATTTGTTTTATAATAAGTATGCCTACGATAATTTCAATATAATCATATCAATATTATTACTAAGAATCAAGACCTCTGAATGAATTTTCAGAGTTCTTTGCAGTTCATTTCATGCTCAGGGTTACCCCACAAGAACGCACAGTCAAAACACTCGGTCCTGAAGTCAGTTGAGTGAATTCTGCTTACTGTGTGGATTATGACATTAATATAACATATAGTTAGGTTCATTATCTTTTATCTTGCGGGATACTTTTACTGGGCATGGATTCTAGTTAATGATTATTTTATTTTAGCAGGTTAACACTATTATCCTACTACTTTCTGTTGGTTTAGGGAAGTCAGCTGTCAATTTGTTTCTCTTTTGAAGAAAATGTCTTCCCTGGCTGATTTTAAGATTTTTCTCTGTCTTTGATCTTCTACAGGTATGGATATCTTTTTATTTATCCTGCTTGATTGTTGAGCCTTGAAATCTGTTTTAGTTGCTTCAGCCATTAACTCTTCAAATATTGTTTCTGCCCCATTTTCTCTCTTCTCCTTTGGGGCATGAATTAAATGTACATTAGACTGTCTCACTGTTAACCTCTCTTCTGTATTTTCCATCCTTTTGACTCTCTTTGCTTTATTTTGCTAAGTTTTGGCTATCCTTATCTTTTAGTCCGCAAATTCACTTAGACAGTCTAATTTGCTGTTAAACCTGCCTATTGAATTTCAACATTGGCTACTGTATTTTTTAGTTCTACAATTTCTGTTTGGTTCTTCTAAAAATTATGTCACATTTTATAGTTTTCAGCTTGGCTTTAAATTTCATAAACATAGTAAACATAGTTTTTTATTTTTAAAATCAATGTCTGATATAACCAATATCTGGAGTACCAGTGGGTGTTTCTGTTGTCTTTGTTTTCACTAGCTCTTGTTCATGTTCTTTGTCCTCTCTTGTACCTGGTTATTTGTGTGTGTGTGTATGCATCTATGCATGCACAGGAGCTGGACATTGTGTTTGAGAAAGTATTTTTTTATTAAATAATTTGAATCATAAATGCAGCTATCTTCCTCCAGAAATAATTTTTTTTTCCTAAAAGGCATCTGGGGGAATTATCAATCTAGAATTATCTTCTTCTTCTTCTTCTTTTTTTTTTGGTGAGGAAGACTGGCCCTGAGCTAACATCGGTTGCCAACCTTCCTCATTTTGCATGAGGAAGATTATTCCTGAGGTAACATCTGTGCCAGTCTTCCTCTATTTTGTATGTGGGATGCTGCCACAGCATAGCTTATAATCATCTTAATCCAATTTCAAAGTTTAAGATTTTCTGGCCTGCCTATATGACCCAAAAAACATACGCAGTTCACGTGAAGGATGGCTTATTTCAAATTTACCTTACTCCTTAAAGTGTAGCCTTTTAGCTATCCCTGTCCAAAACAAGAGGTGTTTTTATTTTTATTATTATTATTATTTTTGCTGAGGAAGGTTTGCCCTGAATTAACCATCTGTGCCAGTCTTCTTCTATTTTGTATGTTGAGTTAGCACCACAGTATGGCTGATGAGTGGAGAAGGTCCTCGCCCAGGATCCAAACCTGCAAACCCAGGCCGCTGAAGCAGAGCACTCCAAACTTAACCACTAGGCCACTGGACTGGCCCCCACAAGAGGTGTTTTGTTTTGTTTTTTGGCTTTTTTTTTTTTTTTGAGGAAGATTAGCCCTGAGCTAACTGCTGCCACCAATCCTCCTCTTTTTGCTGAGGAAGACTGACCTTGAGCTAACGTCCGTGCCCATCTTCCTCTACTTTATATGTGGGATGCCTACCACAGCATGGCTTGCCAAGCAGTGCCATGTCTGCACCCGGGATCCGACCTGGCAAACCCCGGGCTGCTGAAGCAGAACGTGCGAACTTAACCGCTGTGCCAGCGGGCCGGCCCCAAGAGGTGTTTTTAATAGCACCCTCAAGCTCAGCAGGCCATGAACTCTTTGGCCTGTGGTCCTGCATTGATTCAGAAGTGCATCTTAGCTTATCAGCTGCTTGCTCTAATTGGCAAATGACCCCAGGGCAAAAGCAGCCCCCAATGCTGGGTTCATCTTTCTATAATTCCTTTCTCTGCTAAATCATGGCCCAGAAATTCCTCCCTAGTCACCAAGTCCTAGATACTTTACAATGTTTTACTATTTCATCTAGCCTTTCTATTCAGTGGGAAGGTTGGTCTAAATTACCTAGTTCACCATTTTCAGAAACCAAAATCCCACCAGTTTTCATAACTAGCTCTCTCTTCACTAAAACATCACCCCTCCAGAGTCTTTACTGACCATAATATTTAAAATAACATCCTCATTATTCTCTATCTCTTTACCTGCTTTATTTTATCTTCACTGTACTTATCACTACCTGACATCTATTGATTTGTTAAATATTCCCATTAAAATGTAAACTCTAAGAGGATAGACAATTTGTCTTTTTCCCTCTGGAGAATGGGATGAGGATGAAGAAAGTTGTATATTTTACCTTATACTCTTCTGTATAATCTAGATGTTAAGAAAAAGCATGTTTTAAAATACAAAATGTTCATATGTATAGTCTTCTTTTTTTTTTAAGATTTTATTTTTCCTTTTTCTCCCCAAAGCCCCCCAGTATATAGTTGTATATTTTTAGTTGTGGGTCCTTCTAGTTGTGGCATGTGGGACGCCGCCTCAACATGGCCTGATGAGTGGTGCCATATCCGAGCCCAGGATCCAAACCAGCGAAACCCTGGGCTGCCGAGGCAGAGCGCGCGAACTCAACCACTCGGCCATGGGGCCAGCCCCTCCATGTATAGTCTTTGTCACTATCCTGTTCCTTCCTCCTCCCTAAAAAGTATTCTCAGCTGACATTTATCATACCATGACCTTGGCCCTCTTCTGTTCTTGTTCTTTATACCCTAACTTCATTTACTCCTATAGCTTCAATCATATAATAATAGTACCTAATATTTACCCAACACTTATTAGGTGTCAGGTCATATGCTAAGAGCTTCACATGGATTATTATATAATTAATCCTAAACAAACAAACCCCAAGGGAATTTATTTTGCAAGGGAAAATAAATAAATCCATGAGGTAAGTATTATTACCCCCATTTTAAAGCTGAGGAAATAAATGCTTATGCTGGTTGAGTAAACTGCCTAAAGTCACGCAGCTAATTAGTGGGGAATCCAGCATTTACACTCTTGTGCCTGCTCTAACCACAGCAATATACTATACTTACCTAAGGATAAAACTCTAAGGTGAAAAACTCCAAATATTTAGAGAAAAACTCTAAATATGATCACTTGTATGTCTCTAAATATGACCACTTCCAAATTCCAGACCAAAGTTTCTGCATAGCTGCTTGACATTTTCAAAGGGTGTCCTGCAGGCACCATAAACTCAACACTTTTAAAGCCAAACTAATTTTCTTTACCCCCCAAATCTGCTACTTCTGATTTGCATCTTGTTGACAGTATCATCATTCTGTCAGGCATCCATGGAAATCTTTTTTAACAGCTTTGAGATTTAATTCACATATCATATAATTCATCCATTTAAAGTGTACAATGAGATGGGTTTTAGTATATTCAAAGAGTTGTGCAACCATCGCCACCACTAATTTTAGGATATTTTTATTACCGCAAAAAGAATCCCTCTCCATCTGCTTTCTGTATCTATAGATTTACCTATTCTGGATGTAGAAACCTTGATATGAACTTTAGCCATTCCCTGCCTCTAATCTCTCTTTACCCCAACAATAAATTGGTTACCTCATTATGTTCATTCCTTCTGGTAATACGTCTCTCCTTTCCTTGCTCATCACACTTTTAATTCAAGCGCTCATTATCTCTTGCCCAGTTCACTTACTTATTTATTTAGTGATTACTGACTTCTGTTTTCCATCCATCCTGTACGATGCTGCCAGAGACTCCTAAAACATTCAACGATTTCCCATTATACAGAGAATAAAGTTCACACTCCTTAGTGTGGACTCCAGATCCAGCATACTCAACTCCAAACTACTTTTCCAGCCTCATCTCTCCCCCTTCACCCTTCATTCCACGCTTCAGTCATACTGGATAATATGAAGAGTTTGGCACATGTGTCACGTTTTATAGTTTTCAGTTTCTTAGAAAAATTCTCAAGCTTGGCTTTCATACTGCATTTTTGTTTTTATACAAATCATACCAGCTTCTATATGTAGAGTTTATATGCTAAAGGTTTTTCTAGAATTAGGATATAAAATTCATTTTCAAAGACAATTGGATGAACTCTGTCATCAAAAGGATATGGAAACTGAAGAAATCCTATTCAGCTGGTTGGAAAAGACCTTCGGGCAGGGACACAGAGCAGCAGCTGGAGTCAGGATCAGCTCTCCCAACAAGTCCACGCCAGCCACATCATCAGGGATGAAAAGCACGACTGGAGGTCCTAGCACAGGATGGATTCTGCTGCAGAAGAATTCAGTTGTACCAGATTTTGCTCTACTGCCAAAAAACAGGTAAGACAAATTTAGCTTTTTTCCCTCTTAAGAAATTTTTAAAAGGGCATTCAAAATTCCTTTTATAACCTCTAACATATGCATAATCATAACCAGCCATATCAGTTTTGCTGGAATACGTAACTTGTGTCCCACTCAGGGAACCACAAGCAATAGAAAGAGTAGATGGGTTGGCATTTCAGGAATGGTATCATGGCTCCTGCTTTTGCTGCCACTATTGGCAGTTTTATATTCTCAAAAGTGTGTCTCCTCCACTAAAATTACTCTATGGTTCTGAACAGAAGTTTCCAAGATCAGCATGGCGGGGGTAGGGGTGAGGGGACCCCTAACTGGCCTCCTGATACTCAGATGTCTGCAATCACACTACTCCACCTTCCCCTAAAGAGGTCTGAGGCTACTGTTTGATAGGAGTAATGAGAAAAAATTAGGACATCTTTCTCTCCTAAAAAGAATCTAGTGGAATTTGATATTTTCTTACTTTCCAACAGCTATCTTCTAAACAGAAAAGAAATATTAATGAACCTTTTCCTCTCTCTCTTCAGGTCACCCAGGAAAATATGTCCACAAACATTGGCTCAAAAGCTTAAACTCTTGCAGTAAATCTATGATAACGAGCTGTTTACCTGTTAGGACTGAAGACTGACGAATACTAAAGAAAGATAAGGGGTGGTGGTTTTGTTTCCTGTACATATTAAAGAATAAAAAATATTCTAATCTGAGCTATAATTTTGGGAAGAGGTAAGAAAACAGACTGAAAAACCATGGACAGTCTCTTCACATCTTAAGATCCTGTAACTACCAGTGTTGATTCAGGGCATACAAATGGAGGCAGAAACTAGTGAATAAAGAACAAATTAGTTGGACTTAAACATAAATTAGGTTTTCTCTTGCTATAATTCATGTTCACTTTGGATTCTCTGGTGGTTGGATAGCAGAGGAATGCAAGGCAGAGGGTCCTATTCCATTTATTTACCACCTCCTCCATGGATTTTTTGCAATCTGAGGAGAGTGGAGGTGAAGAAAGAGATGATTTCCAAATACATGCAAGATGCTGATACACAAGCAATAATATACAAAGAATTCCTTTGTATTCATAGTATCTCTCGAGCCAACAGTTCAGGTAACCTTTTAAATTCACTCCTCTCTTCACATGTCTAAATGGGATTGGAATTAGCAGGGTTTGATTTGTTTCATTTACAGAAGAAAATAAGGTATGGAGAGGAGAAGGAACACGGCCTTAGGTAATCAGAATATATTCAAGGAGGCAGGAATAATAATAGTTTTCAATACAAATAGCTTAAAAGTTTTACTTTCACTTTTCTTACAGAGAATCAGACATCTGGCACTAAGAAATGACAAATGAGACCATTTTCAACTTCTACCCACACTCATACTCATAATAGGAGAGTAAAACATGGAGAGAAATAACAATGCTTTTCCCCTTCACCTCACATAATGCTGATAGTTTACGACAAGAGCCATTCCGTTCGACAGGTTCAAAGTGGGTTCATTCTTAGCCCTGCAAAGCAAAGAAAAGCCAAGCCATATCTCAAAGATTCTAAAACCAATCTCTACGTGATACAAATTTTGGTCCATGACTACTACCACCCCCAGACATTACTGGAATTCAGTAACCAATTAACCAAGGGGAAAATGGCAATTTTTAAGTTCACCCACTCTAGTGAAAAGATACGAAAGGTTTATATGACTATATTTACTCATTAAAAGCTAATATAGAGTAAGAAAATGTAGGGGGTCTCAGAAGATTAGTTTTAAGGTGACTTTGGGTCGAAAAATCAAACTGTGAACCCACTGGAAAGAGGACAATAATGATTGAGCAAAACTGTAGGGCCACGGCATAAATTTAAGCCATGGACTTAAGGACTCACCCAAAGAGCTCTGTGGAGAGGATTCCATTCACCCTTACATTGAAATTAAATCTAATCTGAAAAATAAATGGGATGTGAGATTTAACATGAACCAGGATGGAGATTAAAAACTTACATACTCAATTCCTAAAGGGGATTTTTTATATCACCTTTTTTTCACTTGTACTTTCCCTAAACATAATTAACACTTGTCTGTGTTCAAATTCTGCATCTTACATATATTGAGTCCTACACTACAATTCCAAGTAGTGACAAAGTATCAGGAAAGCCTACCCTTTTGTCCTCTGCTGTTCTCCCAATGTATCTTTTCTCCCCTTTCTTAAAGGAACTATCAGTTTTTCTCTCTATTCTTTCCATTGTTTTCATACATGGAACATTCCATGCATTTTTCTTTGCTTCTCCTTCCCTGCCCCCAACTGACTTTTATGTCCTCCCTCCAGTTTACTTCACTATTGTACCTTTAACCTACATTTTTCTTCCTATATAATGCAGTGGGTGATAGGGGACGCTGGAGCCAGACTGCCTGAGTTCAAATCCTGGCTCTTCAAATTATTTACCCTCTGCAGCATTGTTTCCTCAGCTATAAAATGGGGATGACGATGATAAAACCTACATCATGAGAAGTGTTAGGAGGGTTGAGTGAGTGAGTGCATGGACAGCGCTTAGAATAGTGACAGGCAAACAAGCAGCACTGAACCCTGCTGAAGACAGAGACAGCAGGAAGCTAGCAAGAGAAAAAAGGGGAGTTATACAGCATACTTAACCGTGTGCACCTTTATAAACATATCTAACTACAGATCAGAATAAAAATTTTAGCTCTCCAAAGTTCAAAGTCCTTTATCAAAATTTCCTTACTTGCTCTTACAGTCACTTCAGAAAAGAAGATATTCAGCAAGATTTATTATCCAGGTTTAACAGAAAATTGAAGCACAGAGGAGGGAAAAGAGGTATCCAAAGTGATACAATAAAACATTAAATAAGTGAAAATAAGAACCCAAAGGAAAGCTCCCGCTATATCCAGGGCTCTCAACTACGTCACATGACCAACATTAAGACTGCCTTCGAGGTGAACCAAATCAATTCAATATTAGAAGTTATAATCATTGTCATTAAAAGAGAGAGAACCAACCAGATTCTTCCATGTCCTACAGAGTACAGATCTCTTGAAAATATATGACTTAAACAAGAGAATTATTATTGTGCAAAAGAACAGCTTACCTTAGGGTGCACCATGACAATTTTGTGTAAAAAATCCTTTATCATCAAACTATTTGTCATCAAAATCCTGGGCTTCTCATGAACCTGTAACAACACAACAAAAACATCCACCACACATACACAAACCCAAGAGCACAAATGAATTAAATTATGTTATTTCTTCCTGTAAAAGTAACTACACCTCAGAAAGCTTTTCTGACATCCAAGGGGAAACATCTTTGGGTCTGAGAATTGGACAGAAAAAGGAATCTAACAGCTATCACTTTTTGGGTTAAAGTACCTATTTCATGGAACTTCAGGAGACACATGAACAGTGATCAGAGTAAAATCCACAATCTCAAAACCACCTTTTGGAACAAATTTAAAAGTAATTCAGACTGGAGCTGAAAAGAGTAGCTCTATGTTAACTTGACATCCTAACGTGGACCAATCTGTATTAAGAATCTGAGTAGAACCAAAGGAGCAGACACCAAAAGGAACATATTTTTGAAAATCAATCCATTCATCCAAACATTTATTTTTAAGGAAAAGCTGTAAAGCAAAAAGCCCAAAAGTCAGAAGACTTATGTTCTAGGACTGGCTCTGTAAAAATTACTTAAGGGGTTGGCCCCATGGCCTAGTGGTTAAGTTTGGCACACTCCACTTTGGCAGTCCGGGTTCGGTTCCCAGGCGCAGACCTATACCACTTGTCGGCTGCCATGCTGAGGTGGCGACCCACATACAAAATAGAGGAAGACTGGCAGAAATGTTAGCTCAGGGCAAATATTCCTCAGAAAAAAAAAAATCACTTAAGTAACCATGAAAAAAAGAATCACTTAACTGCTCTGGACCTTATTCCCTAATCTGCAAAACAGGGATAAAACTCACTCTTTCTACCTCACAGAACTGTTGTAAAGATCAAATAATAATCTGAAAGTATGTTTTATACATGGTAACAATAATAGATACCACTTGTTGAATGCCTACTATGTGGCAAGCATTGTGCAGGTGCTATATCTCCATTACCTCACAACAATCCTGGAGGCAAGCACTACTATCCCCTCCTTGTAGATTGAAAACAAATGAAGCTGAGAGAAGTTAAGCGACTTGCCTAAGGTCATTCAGCTGTTCAGTGATAAAGCCAGAATTCGTCCCTAAGTCTATCTAACACCGATTGTCCGTGCTCTTTCCAAGATGCCCTGATACCTCCCTGCAAATATAGTAAGATTTACTATTTCAGGAGGGCTTTCTCTATTCTAGGAATGGTGCTCAAGTGTCTTACTTATATCACCTTATTTACACCTCACAAAAACCCTACTAGGTACATATAACCCACATTTTATGGATGAAAAAAAAAATGAGTCTCAAAGAGGTTAAACAACTTTCCCAAGCTTACCTGATCCGGCTCCAAACTTTGGTATTAACCACTTTCCTATATTGACTCACTATATTTAAAATGGTGTCCCTAAAACCGAAGCTTTAAGGAGTCTGCTAGAAAGTGGAGAAGTCCAGGAGAGTGAGAAGAAAAAGAGTCAGAAATCAGTAAGTTCTTCTTGGTGGCTCAGAGAATACAGAGCTGTGTACTAGGTATATATTAAAGAAAAAAATGGTCCCAGACCTCAAAATCTCATAACACAATAAAGAAGAAATGTGCAAATATCTAATAAAGAATAAATTATCATACTACTTTTAATAAGTACACTAAAAGAGATCAAGAATTGTGCAATGGGTGGAGATAACTAGAAAAATTATTATAAAAATATTAGAAAACATTATTAGAAAAATAGATGGGGATTATTTGAAAATTCTGGAAACAAATCTAAATGTAAATAGCAATAATTAAATAGTAAGTGCAGTATACCTGTCATAGTCACCTCCTTCATTTTAAAAATGTTATAAAATGTTCAAGTAGTAGAAAAGCAATGGTCTCTTAAAAGCATTTTCTTTACTTAACACTTGCAAAACAACTTCTTGGAACAGTTTCAGACTTCTGTAACCTTGGTGATTATAGGGTGTATCACAGAAAGGGCTAATTATATCTAGCAGGAAGGCAACCAAGTCAGTGAAAGTTCCTTGAGTAGCTCCCAGAGAGGGGCTACAATTAATAACAATGAGAGCCACCATTTACCGAACACCTGCCACATGCCAAGCAGTTTACATGCAAGTGGAAAATACCCCACTTTACTGATGAGGATAATGAGATTAAATAAGCTAATTAATTCGTCCAAGGTCACACAGAGCTAGTTAAGTGGCAGAACTGAGATTCAAACCTAGACTCCAAAGCCGACATTCCACCATGTGATGCTGCCTCTCCAAGAATGTTCATTTTCTGTGCACATAGCTATCTGAATTCGACATTATATAATCTATCACTATTTTTTATGGAGCCTGACAGGTAATGCTTATGCATGACTACTGAATATATGTATTTATTCACTCACAAAACACTTAACGTGGCTAATTATGTACCTGGGCCTACAGAGATAAATAAAACAATACCTGAATTTCAAGAGTTTATAGTTAAGTAGGAGAGAAGGACAAATAAATAGTTTATATAATAATGTGAAAAGTTTTATGATTTAGATATATGAGATGATAAAGAAATACCTAAGAAGGATTGGCACCTACTGTAGACTGAGAAGATAAAGTGACCTAATGTCAGGTCAGCAGAGGACAGTTAACAGAAAGCAAATAGCTCCTTTTCAAATCTACTCATAAATTATTGGGAGAGAGAGACAGAGAGAGACAGGGAGAGAGAGGGAGAGAGACTGACTACAAAGTCTTTCATAGCCTCTTACAGTTGGGTGTTAGAAACCCAGTACCCCAGCCTGACATACCTACAGAAGCAGTGAATTTACTTAAGTGTTGTTAGGAAAAAATAGATGCTGCCAGCCCTGGGCAGCAGAAACCACTATTACATCATACGCTTCAGGCTTCACCTTTAAATCAAGCTTAATTATACGACAGAATGTGGGAGCTATTTTATATTTCCAAACCTGAACTTATGCAGTCATGGGCCCTATATGACTTTCTAGAAGTAAGTCGGTCAGTGTATCTCTCTCTCTCTTTAGTTAAATAGATAAATAGATGATAGATAAATGGGTAGATGATAGAGAAATAGAGATAGGTATAAATACACAGATATATTTGTATGTATCTAAATCTCTCTCTACCCGTTTTATCATTGAGCATTATGGCAAAAATAAATAGAAAACTGGATAAAGCTGTCAAGAAGATCTTATAAAATCAAATTGTTTTTGGAGGGACATGTTATCCAGCCTAATGGACCCCAAAATGCAGGACTGACTCTGAGCACAGACACAAAACCCTGCCTCTCTCCCAAATGAAGCTTTCCTCAGTCTTCCCTCGGATTAACTCTCCTCACATGTCCAAAGCAGTGGATCATTTATTATAGCTTTTTCATGGTTGTCTCCATTCACTAGCCTTTGCTGTGAACCTTGCTATTGACCTTTCTCCCCAATTGAGGTATGTATGATGAAATCTTTCACAATCTCCCTTTTTCTCATCTCTCTCTTCATTCAAATATCTTTTTTTCCTAAATGTTGCTTCTTTCTTTTTTGTTTTTGTTGGGTTTTTTTTGCAGGGGAAGATTTGCCTTAAGCTAATATCTATTGCCAATCTTCCTCCTTTTTTCTTCTTTTTCCCCACCAAAGCCCCAGTACATAGTTGTGTGTAGTTGTAAATTCTTCTGGTTCTCCTATGTGAGCTGCTACCACAGCATGGCTACTGACAGACAAGTGGTGTAGTTCTGTGCCTGGGAACTGAACCTGGGCCACCGAAGTGGAGCGAGCCAACTTTAACCGCTAGGCTATCAGGGCTGGCTCTCAAATATCTTTTAAATAGCGACACAGTACCAGAGACAATGAGATGTCATGGAACAAATCCTTTCAGGAAACCCTTGTTTCCCTGAGGTTATACTATTTTACCTCTCCTCATGTAACACCAGCTGATTACTGGCACTAAGCTCACAGTTTTCCTCTGTGCTCCAAGTCCTGCCATCATCTTGGCTGACCTCCACATCCAAGCAGATGACCAGTCTAAGTAACAACTTAGTCTCACAATTCTCTGACTTCTTCAATTCCAATGACCTTGACTTCCACTCATTTCTAGCTACCCATTTCCATGGCCATTGCTTGGAACGGTACCAGTTTGGAAACCTTAAATTGAAATGTCCCACTCATGTGAAAAGATGTACACCAAGATGTTAATGGCCACCTTGATTAGGTCAAATTATCTGTGCTTTAAATGCTCACTTCGATTTTCCTGGAGGAAACATTGCTTTTGCAATAAGGTAAAAAAAAAATAGGAGAAACTTTATCATTGTGATGACAACTTACCATTCTTTCAAGTCTCTGAACCCCTTATACTCAGACAATGTTTTTTCAGTCTCATCAAGACCTCTAGACCTTGACCCCTTCCCGTTGGGTTAGGTTCCCTTCCTCTATGCTACCCAGCATTGAGTGCTTACCTCTATCATGATATAGATTACACTGTATTGTAATTATTTGTTTACTTCTCTATATTTTCCTTTAGATTCCAAGTTTCTTGGGATCAACTAACATGTCTTGGGACTCTGTACCTTCAATATCTAGAACAGTAGGCTGACTTGAACAAACACAGGTTTCTGAATGAATGAATAAATATTGAAACAGCATTGATCAATATGAGTAAGACTGGTTCAAATTCTAATTCTGTCACTTATCTTTTGTATGACCAGGGGAAAGTCAGTCAAATTCTCTGAACCTCGGTTTTCTTATCTGAAAAATGGGGTGAGAATTCTTGTCCTATCCACTTGATAGAGTTGTCAGGAGGCTTAAATAATATATATAAAAGTGAGGTATAAGAATTATCACTGTTTGTTCAGACTGGCAAAAACACATGATCTCCTTTTCTAGAACTGCTTTCCTTGGTTCACTGGAATCAGCTTTTTTATCGTTACTTAACATTAATAGTTTCAGAGCTGAGTAACCATTAATTACTCCAGCTTGCTTACCCTTCATTCCCCTAAAGAAGATAAGGCACAGGCCAGGGATATCTGTTGTCCCATTTCCTTTTAGAAGGAGCATATAATTGTTCAAACATAGAGAAAGGCCTCCCTTCTTGGAAGAATGTTTAAAGTACTCTAAATCATTATGTCTCCACCAACTCAAAGGAAGGAAAGACAGGGTATCAGAGAATTGTTAAGGGAATAGAGACCAAAAATTGTCACTCTCAAAAATCTGGGCTACAAATAAATCATTAAAGATCTTTAAACCAATCTAATAAACACGTATCCAAATAGGATCTGCACTGGGAATTCATTTTTATTTTCCTTTTTCAGGAGCTTCAAATTCAAATAATGGCTTGTTTCAGTGGTTCTCAAATTTACCTGCACATTAGGAATCATCTGGGATTTTTAAAATATTCTAAAGCCCAGGCTACACCTCTTATGGGCTGAATTGTGTCCCCCACAATCCACATGCTGAAGCCCTAGCCCCCCATGTGACTCTACTTGGAGACAGGGCCTTAAGGACATAATCAGGGTTAAATGAGGTCATAAGGGTGGGGCCCTAACCTGACAGGACTGGTGTTTTTACAAGAGGAGGAAGAGACACCAGACAGCTCTTTCTCCACATAATGCACAGAGGAAAGGCCATCTGAGGAAACAGTGACAAGGCACCTTGATCCTGGACTTCTAGTCTCCAGAAGTAGGAGAAAATAAACTTCTGTTGTTTAAGCCGCCTAACCTGTGGTATTTTTTATGGAAGTCTTAGCAGTTAATCCAACACCCTAGACCAACTAAATCACGACCTCTTGGAGTGGGACACAAACATCAGTACTTTGAAAGTCCCAGGTGATTTAAAATAAGGTACTAAAACAATACGTTATTTCATTTCAACTCGGAACTGTGATGGACCTAGGCTTTTCTTCCCTGTTATTATATTTGTAGAAAAATAAGAATTAAAATAACAGTAATTTATAAACCACAACAAAACCTGCCTCAAAAGTCATCTGGAAGGGTGTTACCCCTGATATGTCCTGAGAAGAGCTGGCTTCCTCTGAAGTCCAGGGCAGCTTTGCAGAGAATCCAGGCAGTGTAGATTGTATTTCTGTGTGAGAAGAAATGGCAACAAAATAGAACAAGCAGTTTGGATAAGCACCAGAGTTTCTGGAATTGCTTATAAAACTGACGAGCCAAGAAGGCTTTTCCCTGATGAAAAGATTATCTGCAAAATTTAAAATATGACTGGAAATGGCTATGCATCAGCAAATTGCTTGAACATTTAGAATTACTTTATGGAGTTAAGACATTTAATCTCATGTTTTCAATTTTTCACATTTGCTAAATCAATTTGTATTTTCAGTTAATTTCCACAAGGTCATATTCAATGCCAGAAATCTTCAGAGCTGGTAGCTTTAGCTGCTATTCTTATATGTTTTAATAAACTAATTCATTATTAATAAACACAAATCCAGTAAGTGAGCTAATTTAGAAATGAAAGCAGAAAAATTCAAGAATGACCCTCTCCGGCATTTACCTAATATAGTATGCTCTTTAATGAGGTAATCTTTAAAAAAGAAAAGTAAACTCTTGCTAATTTAATTTTTAAATTAACCACTTGATGTATTTACATGTGTTGACTCAGAACTATCTTTCCACACAGCATCAGTGAATCCTAGATCATCATCAACAAAGAGAACCTCAAAGTATGCACCATCCTTCTTCCTTTATGTACCCTGGCACTCATATTATAAAGGAAAAAAACCCAAATCTCCCATTTTATAAACTGCCATCCCGTATTTCCACTCTACAGTAGTATTATAATGAAGAACTAAATATGAATAAAGATAGATATCTCAGTATCTGCAAGTTCTACCTTGTAAAAGAGGTTGACAGTGTTGATATATAAGAATTTAACTTTAAAAATCTAATAACAATAAAATATATCCTAAAATAATAGCACAGCTTTCTCCTAAAGTACTCATACTACATATGCAATAAAGCTTTAACTATCTCAAAAAGTACAGACATTACCAAAATTAAGTTCTAGCTATCAATCTTAATGGGTAATATTTTTCTTGCCATTAGTTTTCTTGACCAAATATAATTCAGCCACAAAGCCAGGACATTATAGCAGCAAGGAATTGCTACACTGAAGTTTGATGAACTTGGCACTGAACCAGGATGTCTTACATCAATCTTCAGTTTTAGCGCTGGTTGACTTTCTGACCTAAGGTGACCCCCTTTGTTCTGTGATTCAATTACCTTTCTGTGAAATAAGAAAAAGTTGTTCTTGAATCCTACTTCTCTTTGAAGTAGTAACACAGTCAGATGGGGAAAACACGTAAATACATGAGAAAAAGGCTTACCAATAACTTTGAATTCTCCAGAAATCTTAATAACAATTTAAAATAAAATGGGGGAAAATCAATTTCAATTGCCTCACTCCATACACCAGAAAAAAATAATTCCAGATGGACTGTCTACAGTGAACGTGAAAAGGTGAAATAATAGAACCAAATAAAAGCCTTCCATCTCAAGATGAGTTGAGCATATGCTGAAATCTCATCTTCTCATTCAAACACATAAAATGATAAAACAAACATTTTTAAATCTTAATAAATACATAGTCATGGTGAGAAAAAAAGAAAGGAGAAATCTTTGTAGACTAGAAATAGAGAAGTATTCTTCCTTCATCTTCAGAAAGGAAAAAGAGACAGAGAATCCACAGCGTTAAAAGGACGAAAGATGCACCATATTGGAGGTCTGACATGGGGAAAAAAAACATGGGGCTAATATTGCAACAACCCATAGGCTTATGAGCAAGAGTTACACAGGCCACACACAGGAGGTCTAAACAAGGGACCAAAACAAGAACAAAGGCCAGAGATGTGCCGCCTGCCTACCTGAGGGTTGGTTAAAGCCAAATGATACTAGTAGCAGCATCAATGATGCAGAATGAGGGCTTTAGAGCTCCCCCAACATTAAGTGGGGATAAGACTCAGAACTACATAATCTATTAAGATGCAAGAGCTTTGTATCTTTCCACTTGAGCAAAGTTTAATCCAAGATATACATCATGCAAGATTAGGGCTCAGCAACCCAGAGAACCTCCTACTGGAAGGCTGTCATGCAGGATGTGTTTAGGATCAATAGAACATGGACAATTAGCTCTTAACTAAAAATTACCAACCAACAAAGATCAATACCATGAAAAATACGACACACATCCACCAACAAAACTTACACCTGAGGAAACAGAGTTCACAAAACAATTTGAAAGAGACTTTAAAATTAAGCACACTATATTTTATACTCTCGAAGATAAAAAGAAGCCATGAAACAAGAATACACCACCATCAATTAAACAGAAAGTAACGGGTAGAAATCTTGTGAATTAAAGATATAGTGTTTGAAATGGAAAGCCTACGGATAGTAGATTAGACACTGTAAAAGAGTACACTTAAAAGAAAAGGTAGGGGCTGGCCCCATGGCCAACTAGTTAAGTTCGCATACTACGCTTCAGCAGCCCAGGGTTTCGCCTGTTTGGATCCTGGATGCAGACCTAGCACCACTCATCAAACCACACTGAGGCAGTGTCCTACACTGCAGAACTAGAAGGACCCACAACCAGAATATACAACTATGTACTGGGGGGATTCGGGGAGAAGAAGAAGAAGAAAAAAGATTGAGAACAGATGTTAGCTCAGGGCCAATCTTTAAAGAAAAGAAAAGAAAGAAACAGAGGCCTTAACACTGTAGTTATGTATCTGAAATAGATACCTCTCCACTCTAAAAAAAAGAAAAAGAAAAGGTAGTACTTACATGTTTATAGCAGCATTATTCATAATAGGCAAAATTGAAAACAACCCAAATGTCCATCAAATGATGAATAGATTAACAAAATATGAAATATTATTCACACAAAAAGAAATAAAGTACTCTTATATGCTACAACATGGATGAATCTTGAAAACATTACACTTCGTGAAAGAAGCCAGACACAAAAGGCCACACAGTGTGTTATTTCATTTATATGAAATGTCAAAGATAGGTAAATCCATAAAGACAGAAAGTAGATTAGTTTGACAAGGGATAGGGGGCAGAGGAAGGGGAGTGACTGCTAATGGGTACCTGGTGTTTCTTTTTGGGGTGATGAAAATGTCCTGCAATGAGATGGTGATGATAGTTGGTACAACCCCGTGAAGATACTTAAAACCACTTTAAAATGGTGTATTTTATGGCATGTGAATCCTATCATTACAAGAAGAAAGTAAAAAATAAAAGATATTAATAATAGATAAAAAACACTAAAAAAAATTAAAAAATAAAAAAGAATAGATCTAGAATAAACAATGACTGAGAATTATCATAAAACAAAGACAGACATAGGTGCAAAGTTTTGAACAAAAACTTACCGAGCAGGATAAATTTCTAAAAAAAAGAGAGAGAAAAAATAAAGCAAGAAAGCCAAACAGCAAAAAAAACCCAAAAAAACAAAAACACAATGAAACCGAGAATAACAAGGATAAAAAGAAAACCTTAAAAGCTACAAAAGAGAATGAAATTAGCCAAAAGAAACACAAGTTAGACTCATCAGCAATGCTAGATGCCAGAAGACAACTGAGTACCATCTTCAAAGATCTGAAGAAAATTAACTTTGAATCTGTACTTTTAAGAGAACTAAACTACCATTAAAGAATGAGAAATTTAAAATGTTTACATTCCACAAGCCCTTGCTGAAAGAACTACTAAATAAACCAGCTTGACCAGTTATCTTTTTTCTTTTTTTATTGGTGCCTATTTTTTTACATTTATTTTTTTATTGAGGTCACACTGGTCTATAACATTATATAAATTTCAGTTGTACATCACTATATTTCAACTTCTGTATAGACTGCATTGTGTTCACCACCCAAAGTCTAGTTGCCATCCACGACCATTTGAAAATGAGTTTACATTTGCATCTTTTCGCTGAGATAGTGTGGGGATAAAGGGGAAAGAATATCATCATCAATATCAAACTACCTCTTCACACAGCTCTTCAACTGATAAAGATAAAATAGATGAAAAATTTCAATCATGTGGCAACATGAACATACATCAAAACCATATATTAGGACTTCTCCTTCCAGCAATGATGAAATAACTGGTACCAAATGAGCCCTGCCACCGAAAACTATACAACTAGACAAAATATATGAGGCAATGCTTTTCAGGCATTGGACAATAGATAGCACAAGACTGTGATCCTTGAGAGAAGGGAAACTCATGAGATAAACCCTATGATTGCCCTGAATGTCTGCCTGGGGAAATTTTCCTGTCCGTGGAGCAGGAACCTGGAGCCCAAGCAGAGCATAGTGGTTCCATTAAGCTGAGGAGACAGGCTAATAGAGTTCAGGGCTGTGAAAGTAGCTGGAATCTGCAAGGCAGGACGCTGGAGAGGAAGGAGCTGTGCAGAAGTAGGTACCAAAAGTCTGAGTGGGAGCTCCCAGTGAGTCCTTGGCCAAGGGCTGGGCTATGCATGCACAGTGAGACTACATAAGAAAGCAGAGAGAGCAGTTACAATGGAGTTAAGAATGGAATAAGATACTAGTGGTCAAACAGTGCTGGGAAATGTTGGCTTTCAGGCCAAGCCAGAATGGAGAGACCTTGATAAAACTGACGGGGTGTCCAGCTGAGATGCCAAAAAGGTAATGCTTTGGTAGTGAAAACCACCTCCTAGATGAAGGTCTGCTCTTGATCCACCTAAAAAGTCTAAAACCAAGCTTCAACAAGATCCACACAGAAGGTAGAATTTGGAGGTTGAGTGGCAGCAACTTCAAAGGGTTTGGAAAATGACTTGGCTTTTACAGATCTACACTTTAAAATGTATAAAAACAAGTCTGCACAAGGTCAAGGTGATCAGCCTGCTGGAACAAAAATCAACATTCTTCAGAGGTAGAACAGAATATAGAATATGATCATATTACCCAGGATGAAATAAATATTTATCAGACACGCAAAGAAAAAGGAAAATGTGTACCTCACAAGAAAAAAAAAGCAATCAATAAAAGTCAAGCCTGTTATAGATGTTACATTTAGGAAAGACTTTAAAGCATCTATTCCAAATATGTTCAAAGACTTAAAAAGTGGCTTAAATAAGTAATCTGATAGGAAATAGCAGCAGAGAAATGTACATGGTAAAAAAAGAAACAAACGGAAATTCTCTAACTGAAAAGTTCTACAATTGAAATGAAGAATTCACTGGATAGGTTTAATAGCAGATTAAGCAATGAAAAGAGTCAGTGAAATGATTGAAGAGAAAGAACAAAAATTATCCAATCTGGAAAGTAGAGAAAAAATGTTAAGAAAAATAAGCAGATCCTTAGAGACCTATAGGACAATATCAACCAGTCAAAAATATGTGTAACGGGAGGCCCAGAAGGAGCAGAAAGTGAGAATGAGACTGGAAAACTATCAAAAAATCATGAACAAAATTTCTAAAATTTGACAAAAAAAATTAAGATGTGCAAAGCTCAGCAAACCCCAAATAGGATAAATGTAAAGAAAATCACAGCTAGGTACGTAATAGTCAAAGTGATTTTTTTAAAAAAGATAGAGAGAATCTTGAAAGAAGCCAGAGGAAAAGCACATATTACATGCACAGGAACTATGACATGAATTACAGCTGACTTCTTCTAAGACAGAATGGAGGCCAGAAAACAATGGAATGACATGTGTAAAGTGCTAAAAGGAAAAAACTGTCAGGCTAGAATTTCAAATCCAGTGAAATAGCCTTTTAAAATGAGGGTAAGGTAGAGACATTTAGATAAACAAAAGATGAAATAATTTGTTGCTAGAAGACTTGCACTAGAAGAAACGCTAAAAGATGTTCCTTAGGCTGAAGATGGAAACCCAGACATACAGGAAGAAATGAAGAGAACCTGAAATTACAAATACGTGGATAGCTAGAAAAGACTATTTTTTTCTTTTCACAACAATTAACAGTTTAAAGCAAAAATAATAATATTGTAAGGCAGGAATTATAACGTTTGAAAACACTCAAAATAGAGCAAAGAATAGTACTGAAATATAACCCCCAAAATAAAATAAATGTCCACAAGTTTATCTTGATATAAATAATTGAATTAATAAATAAAAGGTGAATAAAGGATAGCTCTTCCTTACAGATAAATTCCAATAAGTAAATGTAGAATAAATGAGGACACATTAAATCACAATAACACTACAGTAATAAATTCTGCAGGTAAGATCCATCAATGAATGCTTAATTAGTGGACGAAAGTTTAAGGAGAAATAGGATATCTGCATAGTCTAATAGGATTTCCTCCAAATATTTAAAAATTACAAAGAGTAACTCTACTTGGAAAAATCTGGTAGATAACACCTTAACCAAGTGATCAAGAGTAATATTACATAATAGGACATATCAACATCATCAATCCCCTGATACGTTGCACTGAAAAGGACACATCATCTCTGTGGTATTCTTCCCAATAATGTATAATCTCAATCTAATATAAGAAAACATCAGGGGCTGGCCTGGTGGCGCAGTGGTTAAGTGAGCATGTTCTGCTTCAGCACCCCAGGGTTCCCCAGTTCAGATCCTGGGTGCGGACATGGCACCTCCTGGCAAGCTATGCTGTGGCAGGCGTTCCATATATAAAGTAGAGGAAGATGGGCACGGATGTGAACTCAGGTCAGTCTTCCTCAGCAAAAAGAGGCGGACTGGCGGCAGATGTTAGCTCAGGGCTAATCTTCCTCAAAAAAAAAAAAAAAAAGAAGACATCAAACAAGCTCAAATTGAAGGCCATTCTACAAAATATCCAACAAGCACGTCTCAAAAGTGTCAAGGTCATGAAAGAAAAAGGAAGACTGAGGAACCGTAACAGATTGAAAGAAATTAATAAGACAAGACAACTAAATGCAAAACGAGATCCTGGAATGTATCCAGGAACTAATTAGTAGAACTCTACATTAGTAGAAAAACTGGCAAAATCAAGAAAGTCTGTAGTTTAGTTAATAGTATTTTACCAATGTTAATTTCTTAGTTTTGATAATTGTGCTGTAGTTATTTACAATATTAATTGTAGGGGAAGCTGGGTGACATGTATACAGGAACTCTTTGTACTGTTTTTGCAACTCTCTGTATGTCTAAATTATTTTAAAATTAAAAATGTAAATACTCTGTAAAAGAATGAAACAGGACCACTATCTCACACTCAAAAATTAATTCAAAATGGATTAAAGACTTGAATGTAAGACCTGAAATCATAAAACTCCTAGAAGGAAACATAGGTGCTAAGCTCCTTGACTCTGGTCTTGACAATGATTTTAAAGCAAAGGCAATAAAAGTGAAAATAAACAAGTGGGACTACATCAAACTAAAAAGCTTCTGCACAGCAAAGGAAACTATTAACAAAATGTAAAGACAACCTACTGAACAGGAGAAAAAAAATTGCAAATCATATACAGTCATGCACCGTGTATATTCTTTTGGTCAACAACGGACCACATATACAATGATGGGCCCATAAGATTAATACCATATAGCCTAGGTGCATAGTAGGCTATTGCAACTAGGTTTGTGTAAGTACACTCTATGATGTTTGCATAACAATGAAATCGCCTAACAAGGCATTTCTCTGAATGTATCCCTGTCATTGACATATGACGGCATCTGATAAGGAGTTAATAACCAAAATATATAAATAACTCATTGAACTCAATAGTGAAAAAAATCCCATTAAAAAATGGGCAGAGGATCTGAGGGCCAGCCCTATGGCATAGCGGTTAAGTTCAGTGCACTCCACTTTGGTGGCCGGGGTTCATGGGTTTGGATCCTGGGCATGGACTTACACCATTTGTCAGCCATGCTGTGAAGGCAACCCACATACGAAATAGAAGAAGACTGGCACAGATGTTAGCTCAGGGCAAATCTTCCTCAAGTAAAAAGAGGAAGATTGGTAATAGATATTAGCTCATGGCAAATCTTCCTCTGAAAAAAAAACACAAAAACGACAGAGGATCTGAACAGACATTTTTCCAAAGAAGACATACAGATGGCCAATAGGTACATGAAAAGGTGCTCAACATCACTAATCATCAGGGAAATGCAAATCAAAACCACAATGAGATATCACCTCACCCTTGATAGAATGGCTATTACTAAAAAGACAAGAAATAAAAAGTATTGGCAAGCATATGGAGAAAAGGGAACTCTTGTGCACTATTAGTGGGAATGTATATCAGTGTAACCACTATGGAAAACAGTATGAAAGCTCCTCAAAAAATTAAAAATAGCACTACCATATGACCTAGCAATTCCACTTCTAGGTATGTATCCAAAGAAAACAGAAACCCTAATTTGAAAAGATATATGCACCCCCATGTTCATTGCAGTCTTATTTACGATGGTCAAGACATGGATACAACCTAAGTGTCCACCACTGGATAAACGAATAAAGAAAATGTGGTATGTGTATATACATACATACAACAAAATACTATTCAGCCACAAAAAAGAACAAAATCTTGCCATTTGAGACAAAATGGATAGACCTTGAGGGCATTATGCTAAGTGAACTAAGTCAGACAGAGAAAGGTAAATACCATATGATCTCATTTATATGTGGAATCTAAAAAACAAAACAAAACAAGCTTATAGATACAGACAAAAGATTGGTGGGTGCCAGAGGCAGGGGGTTGGGGCTGGGTGAAAGTGGTGAAGGGGGTCAAAAGGCACAAATTTCCAGTTATAAAAGGAACAATTCATAGTAATGTAATGTACTGCATGGTGACTACAGTTAATAATGTTGTACTGCATATTTGAAAATTGCTACAAGAGTGGGTCTTAAAAGTTCTCATCACAAGAAGAAAAATTTGTAATTGAATGGTGACAGATGTTAACTAGACATATTGTGGGGATAATTTTGCAGTATATACAAATATAAAACCACTACATCATATACCTGAAGCTAACATAATGTTATATGTCAATTATACTTCAATTAAAAAACATTTCAGATTTAAACCTATGCAGAATCTGCATTTAGATGAAGATTGCCAGTTATCAAGTATGTTAATAGGGGACTCTTTGGACCAGAGTTGATCATAAGTAGTTTAATCTATTTCCAATAAATATAGATAAGCTAAAATAAGGAAAAAAATTAAAAATGTAAATATTCAAAATTAATATACTGCACAAACAAAAAAATTAAGAAAATAATTGCCAACAATGGCGTAGAGGCTTACTATGCCTTTGTATTGATTAGAAAAGCACTAAGATCCTAAAGGGGAAAATGAGCAAAGACTATGAACTCAGTTCACCAAAGGAAAAACCAATCAATAAACATAAAACAGTAATTCCACTTGTGTTAAAAAATGCAAATTAGAATGAGACACAATAATTTTATTTTTTCTAAGTAGAAATAGAAATACGCAACACCCCCCCAAGAGAGTTTGAAAGGAAATACGCCAAGTTATCCAAAGTATGGTTATCTCTGAGTGAACAAGACTGTAAATATTTATTTTTCTTTAACTTTTCTATAATATATGGGAATTGCTTTTGAAATTTAAAAAAGATGTTGCAGTACATAAAAAAATGAAATATGATATTCTGCCTATCAAATTAACAGAGTCGTCTTCAAATAGTAATGAACAATACTGGTGAGAGTGGATCAGACAAGTGTTTGTGTGCACTGATGATGAAAATGTAAACTGCAATACCTTTATGGAAAACAATTTAATACTTTCATCAAAGCATTATTTATAATACTACAAAATTGGAAATCACCAAATATCCTGAAAGAGCGAAAAGGTTAAATAAATTATTATATAACCTTTCAATGGAATAGTACAAATTTTTGTAACTTGTTTTACTTTCATATAATTTCAAATTTACAGAAAAGTTGCAAGAATAGTACTAGGAATTCTCACAAAACCTTTACCCAGATTTAGAAATTGTATACTTTGACACATTTGCTTTATCTTCTTTCTCTTTCTCTGTGTGTGTCTATATATGCATATTTTCCCTGAGCCAATTGAAAATAAGGACATTATTCCCCTTTACCCCTAAATAATTGAGTGCCTATTTTCTAAGATCTCTTACATAACCTCAGTATAATGATCAAAATAAGAAATTTAGTATGAATACAATATTGTCTAATCTATAGTCCATATTCAAATTTCAGCAATTATCCTAATAATCTCCTTTATAGCTACTTTTTTCCTGGCCCAGGATTCAATCCAGTATTGAACATTACATTTAGTTTTGTTTCCTTATTCTCCCTTCTTTGTCTTTCCTGGCCTTGACATTTTGAAGAGTTGAGATTAATTATTTTATAGAACGTCTCTCACTTTGGGTCATCTGCTCTTTCCTTATAATCAGATTCAGGTTAGGCACTTTTTGCAGAAAAATCAAAAAAGTGATGTTGTGTCTTCAGTGATATCACGAGGCATATGGTATCAGTTTGTTCCAATATTGGTGATGTTAACTTTGATCATTTGGTTAACGTGCCCCATAGATTCCTTTGGTGCCACGTTATTATTTTTCCCTTATAATTAATAGTTTCAAAGTAGCTCTCCACAAATTACGTATATATCCTGTTCCTCATCAAAGGTGCACTGTTTTAGCATCCACTGATGATTTTCCAAGTCCTTTATCCCTTCTACATTTATTAGTTGGCATTCTACTGTAAAGAATAGCTTTCCTTTCTCCCCTATTTATTTACATCAGTATGGAGTCATGCATTCTTATTTTATTCAATGAGTTATAATCTTTTATCATTATTTATCTTATATTATTGTCCTATATTTGGTCAGCAGAAGTCCCTTCAAATTGGCTCCTGTGTCTTCTAACCTACCCCTATCATCTCTGAGAACTTCCTTTATTTCTAGGATGTTTTAGGCTCATCTTGTATTTTCCCTACGCCAACCCTGGAACCAGTGTTTTCTCCAAGAAGTTCTAGTTCTTTTTAGTGGGGAAGGGTGTTTAGAAACCAAGATTTTAGAACTAAGTAAGTACACTGATTGCTATTGGGGTATCATTGTTTATAGGCTCTCTCGACAGACAAAGCCAGGATACACACACATATCTCTAATTTCTATATTTATCACAAATAATACATACATATTCTATAACTGGAACCATGAGTTCCAATTCCACAGGGTGCATTTTAGTCTGCCCCTTTCCATACATGCAGCTTCCTTTCCAACAGTCAGAAACCAGGCTCCCATTATCCTCAATATATTTACTCATTTTATCAAGCTAGAATACACAGAAAGTGTTTCAGAGCTGCTAAACCATATCTCTGCAAAAAGCAAACCTACTAACCAGATTTCAATATTTGTCTACAGTTCTTTTATTTAGACAAACTTTACATACAATGCACAAATATTAAGTGTAGGATTTGCAGAGTTTTGACAAATGTATATATCCATGTAATTCATGCTCCATCAAGATACAGAACATTTTCAACATCCCAGAAAATTCCTAACCACTCCTTCCCTGTCAACACTTCTCAAAGGTAACCATTTTTTAATTTTTTCACTACTTTAGTTTTACTGTTCTTGAATTTTATATAAATGAAATCATATACAATCTATTCTTTTGTGTCCAGTTTTTTTACTCAGCATAACGTCTGTGAGATTAATTCATGTTGCTGCATGTATCAGTAATTCATTCCTTTTTATTTCTGAATAGCATTCCATTGTATGAATATACCCAATTTATTTATCCATTCTCCTGTCAGATGTTTGGATTTTTTCCAATTTTTGTCTATTTTGAATAAAGCTCCTATAAACATTCTTTTATAAATCCTGTTTTGGACAGATGTTTTCATTTCTCTTGGGTAAATACCTAGAAATAGAATTGATGGGTCATGGCATAAGTGTATGTTTTACTCATAAGAAAATGTCAGTTTTCCAAAGTGCTTTCACCATTTTACACTCTGACCAGCATTACGTCAGAGTGCTGATTGTTCCACATCCTTGCTAACATTTAGTGTTTTCTTTTTAATTTTAGCCATCCCAGAGGATTGTGGGTTTAATTTGCATGCCCTGATGCCTGATGACGTTAAGCACTTTTCCCCTTCTACATTTACTAGTTGGCATTCTGTTGTAAAGAAGAGCTTTCCTTTAAGTGCTTAATGGTCCTATGGATGTCTTCCTTTGTCTACCACCTATTCTACAGATCTATATATATATATATATATATATATATTCAAATCTTTGGCCCATTAAAAAAATAGCTTTATTCAGATACAATTCACATATCATACAATTCACCCATTTAAAGCATACAATTCAATGGTTTGGGGAATATTATATTATTAATTTTTTAAGTTGTGGTAAAAATATACACAGCAAAATTTTCCATTTTAACTATTTTTAAGTATACAATTCAGTGGCATTAGTTATATTTACAATGTTGTGCAACCATCACCACTATTTCTAAGATTTTCTCATCATCCCAAACAGAAACTCTGTAACTGTTAAGCAATAACTCCCCATTCTCTCTCCTTCCCGCCCCTGGTAACCTCTCATCTACTTCCTGTTTCTGTGAATTTACCTAGTCCAGATATTTCATATAAGTGGAATCACACAATATTTGTCCTTTTGTGTCTGGCATATTTCACTTAGCATAATGTTTTTAAGGTTAATCAATGTTGTAACACGTATCAGAATTTCATTATTTTTCATGGCTGAATAATATTCTCTTCTATATATATACACCATGATTTGTTTATTTATTCATAAGTTGATGGACATTGGGTTGCTCCCACCTTTTGGTTATTGTCAATAATGCTGCAATGAACACTGGTGTGCAAATACCTGTATGAGTCCCTGCTTTCAACTCCTGTGGGCGTATACAGAGGAGTGGAATTTTGGGGTCATATGGCAATTCTATGTTTAGCTTGTTGAGGAATTGCCAAACTGTTTTCCATGGTGGCTGCACCATTTTACATTCCCACCAACAATCTTCCTCACCAAAAAGAAAATTCAAGTGACAATACAAGTATGGGCCTATTTTTGGACAATATTCTTTCCTATTGTTCCATTTGTCTATCCCTATGCCAATATGACACTTTATTGATTACTGTAGCTTTATAGAAAGTACTTTGTTGTGTAGGTTAAGTCCTCCAACAATTTTTTTTTTTGAGGAAGATTAGCCCTGAGCTAACTTCTGCTGCCAATTCTCCTCTTTTTGCTGAGGAAGGCTGGCCCTGAGCTAACATCCATGCCCATATTCCTCTACTTTATATGTGGGACGCCTACCACAGCATGCCAAGCAGTGCCCTGTCCGCACCTGGGATCCGAACCAGCGAACCCCGGGCCGCCAAAGCAGAACGTGCACACCCAACCACTGTGCCACCAGGCCAGCCCCAATGTTCTTCTTTTTCAAGATTGTTTTGACTATTTCAGCACTTTTTCATGTTTTCCATTTAATATTTTCCTGTTTTTAAAAAATAATCTTTATTTTTTCAGAGCAGTTTTGAGGGAAAAGTTGAGGGAAGGTACAGAGCATTCTCCTCTACACACACACAACCTCCCCCACTATCAACATTCTGCACCACCGTGGAACATTTGCTACCATCGATGAGACTAACGAGTTAACTGACACATCATTATCACCTGAAGTCCATAGTTTACCTTAGGGTTCACTCTTGGTTTTATACATTATGTGGGTTTTGACAAATGTATACTGACATATATCCACCACTGTAGTTTTATAGAGAATAGTTCCACTGCCTTGAAAATCCTGTGCTCCACCTGTGCATTCTTTCCCCCACCCTGTAACCTCTGGCAACCCCGATCTTTTTAACTGTCTCCATAGTTTTGCCTTTTCCAGAATGTCATATATTTGGAATTATGCAGTACATAGCCTTTTTGGATTGGCCTCTTTTACTTAGTAATGCACATTTAAGTTTCACCCATGTATTTTTATGGTTTGATAGCTCATTTCTTTTTAATGCTGCATTATATTCTATTGTCTAGAATTCTACTGTCTAGATATACCACAGTTTACTTATCTACTCACTAGTGAAGGATATCTTGGTTGCCTCCAAGTTTTGGCAATTATGAAGAAAGCTTCTACATACATCCATGTGCAGGTTTTTGTGTGGACATAATTTTCAATTCATTTGGGTAAATACGATGGAGCATGATTACTAGATCATACGGTAAGAGTATGTTTAACTTTTTAAGAAACTGCCAAAGTGTCTTCCAAAGTGGCTGTACAATTTTGCATTCCCGCTAGCAATGAATGAGAGTTCCTGTTGCTCCACATCCTTGTCAGCATTTGAAGTTGTCAGTTCTAGATTTTGGCCATTCTAATAGGTGTGGAGCAGTATCTCATTGTTGTTTCCATTTGCAATTCCCTAATGACATATGATGTGGAGCATCTTTTCATGTGCTTATTTGCTACTTGTATATCTTCTTTGGTGAGGTGCCCGTTAGGTCTTCTGCCCACTTTTCAACTGGTTTGTTTTCTTATTGTTGAGATTTAAGAGTTCTTTGTATATTTTGGATAACAGTCCTTTATCAGATGTGTCTTTTGCAAACATTGTCTCCTAGTCTGTGGCTTGCCTTCTCATTCTTCTTTTAAAGATTTTTTATTTTTCCTTTTTCTCCCCAAAGCCCCCCGGTACAGTTGTATATTTTCAGTTGTGGGTCCTTCTAATTGTGGCATGTGGGATGCCGCCTCAGCATGGCCTGATGAGCAGTGCCCTGTCCAAGCCCAGGATCCAAACTGGCAAAACCCTGGGCCACCGAAGTGGAGCACACGAACTTAATTAACCACTCTGCCATGGGGCCAGCCCCCTCATTCTCTTGACATTATCTTCCACAGTGCAGAATTTTTAATTTTAATGAGGCTTAGTTTATCAATTCTTTCTTTCATGGATCATGCTTTTGGTGTTGTATCTAAAAAGTCATCTCTAGATCCAAGGTCATCTATGTTTTCTCCTATATTATCTTCTAGGTGTTTTACAGTTTTGTGTTTTACATTTAGGTCTACGAGCCATTTTGAGTTAATTTGTGTGAAAAGATCTGTCTAGATCTTTTTTTTTTTTGCATGTAAATGTCCAGTTGTTCCAGTACCATTTGTGGAAAAGACTATCTTTGCTCCGCTGAAATGCCTTTACTCCTTTGTCAAAGATCAGGTGACTATATTTATGTGGGCTCTCTATTTTGTTTGGAGCTCTATTTTTGGACTCTCTATTCTTTTCCATTGATCTATCTGTCTATTTTTTCTCCAATACCACACTGTCCTCATCACTGTAGCTTTATAGTAAGTCTTGAAGTTGGGTAGTGTCAGTTCTTTCACTTTGTTCTTCTCCTTCAGTATTGAGTTAGCAATTCTGGATCTTCTGCCTCTCCATATCAACTTTAAAACCGGTTATTGATACTCACAAAATAACTTGCTGGGATTTTGATTGGGATTGCACTGGATCTATTGATCAAGTTGGGAAGAACTGACATCTTGACAATATTGTATCTTCCTATTCATGACATGGAACACCTCTCCATTTATTTAGTTCTCTTTTGATATCTTTCATCAGAGCTTTATAGTTTTCTTCATATAGGTCTTGTACTTTTTTTTTTTTTTTTGCTTTACATCTAAGTATATCATTTTTGGGCGTGATAATGTAAATGGTAATATGTTTTTAATTTAAAATTCCACTCTTTCATTGCTGGTATATAACAAACCAATTGACTTTTGTATATTGATTCCTGCAACCTTGCCATAATCACTTATTAGTCCATACAAATTTTTCAACCAGCTTGTCGATTTCTACAAAAAGTCTGCTGAATTATGATTGTGTTGAATCAACAGACCAATCTGCAGAGAATGGACATCTTAGCAATATTGAATCTTCCAGTCTATGAACATGGTATATCTCTCCATTTATTGTTTAATTTCTCCCAGCAATGTTTTATTGTTTTAGCATAAAGACATTCTACTTTCTTTTTTTTTTACATTAAATCTAACACTAAATGTTTCATGTTTTTTGGTGTTATTATAAATGGATTTTTAAAAAATTTTATTTTCCAATTGTTTGCTGCTAGAAAATAAAAATAGATGTTTTCGTATATCGACTTTGTATCCTGTGACCTTCTAAATTCACATATTCCTTCACATAATTCATATAATGTTGCAGATTCCCTAGTATTTTGTATATAAACAATCATGTCATTTACAAATAAAGACAGTTTTACTTCTGCCTTTCCAACTTCTATGCCTTTTCTTTCTTTTTCTTGCCTTAATAGATTGGCTAGGACCTCCACTACAATTTTTAAATGATATTTTCAGACTTCTTGTGAGATAAGCAAATGCTTACTCTAAATGAAAAATGTAAGATATACTATGCAAAATAGTATTTATAAGATATATGTACAGAAAAAAGACTTTAAGAAAAAATATTTAAATGTTAATAATTATCTCTAGAATTATGGGTGATATTTGTTTCTTTCATTATTCTTAGTTTTATATCATGCATATGAAATACTTCATAAATAAAAAAAATGAAATTAATTTTTAAAAACCCAGAGTAATTAAATACTCAAATAAAACTTGGATTTGATGTAGCAAATAAATACAGACAAGTCTAGAATACCTGAAAAATTAAAATTCCTGACAACTATTAGGATATGCAGTATACACATTTTATATCTGGCAATTAATAGGCAAAGAAATTATTCTCTTTTGAATGAGAATAAAAAGTATATGGAAGAAATGAAAGTCTTTTTTTGTCCTATTATGATTTTTTTCAATAACTAAAGAGAACTTATACCATCTAGTTTTCTGTTAGCTTCCCCAAAACAAGTAATTCATATTCAATAAGTCCTTTCAGAAAGTTTGGAGCAAAACAAAGAGAAACTTTATTTAGAACCCACCTGATTATTCAGAGTAAAACTAAATGTTATTATAAATAACAGGTAACATTTATTAAGCATTTCCTATGTGTTGGGCACTATACTAACACTTCATAATATTACCTACCCAAATTCGCATAACTCTATGAGGTAGGAGTCCTATTATTATTCCCATTTCTACAACTGAGAAAACTGATGTTCAGATGTTACATAGCACATAAAAGTTGGGGTTCAAGCATAGTGCTGACTCTAAAGCCTGTGTTTTTAGTCACTACATATACCTTCTTAGCGTGAAATAAATTCTAACCTAAGTAACACAGCACATTCAGTTTTCATTATTTTATTTGGAAAAGAACATCATCATACAAATAGTTGTTGCTGAAAGAATATTTTTAGATAACATTATAATTCTTCAAGAAACTCCACAGTGATACTCTTGCATCGGTAGAGTATTAGAAGAAAATGTGATTTAGGAAATCATTACATTAGACTTATCATTCCATAGCCAACTGTGTATTTTGAAAGAAAATGGCATTACAACAGTGAAATTGAATCTCAATAATTTGTACATCATGGTTTCAAGTCTAAAAATACACTTTGCACAGTATCTTAGTCCGTTTGGGCTGCTATAACAAAATACCACAGATTGGGTGGCTTATAAACAATAGAAATTTATTTCTCACAGTTCTGGAGTCTGGAAGTCCAAGATCGAGGTAGCAGAATGGTTAGGTTCTGGGTCCTCTTTCGGGTTGCAGACTTTTCATTGTATCCTCACATGCCAGAAGGACCTAAAGAGCTCTGTGTGGTCTCTTTTATAAGTGCATTAATCCCATTCATGAGGGCTCCACTCTCATGACCTAAGCATCTCCCAAAGTTCCCATCACCTAATACCATTACATTGGGCATTTGGATTTCAACATATGAATTTGGGGAGGGACACAAACATTTAGACTATAGTACACAGCTAATGACCTAATTTATCCTAAACTTCATCTTAGATGTTTGTCCCTAAAGACATGGAGACAATTCAGGAAAAAGAAAGTACAGATAGTAAACACGTATAAAAAGTTTCAAGTAAATACAAATTAGAATTACATACCATTTCATTAACTAGTAAATTGGTTAAAGTATTTTAAGTAACTGAAATTTCCAATGCTAGCAAAGTACAGGAAGTTGATATCTTTACATACTATCCTCACACACAAATGCTACTATTACATGACACAACTTTTTTTGAAGCAATTTCAAGAGCCATAAAAATATACATAGACTTTAATCAAGTTAATTCTACTTTAGGAAATAAAAAGTTAAATGCATACGATATTCATCCCAGCTAATCAATCATTAATTAGCACTTATTGAGAACTATGTACTCAGAACAACCACTGTGCTACCTGCATTATGTCTATTACCTCATTTAATCCTCAAAACAGCTTTATGAGGTAGGTAGTTTTAAAAGATCAAAAACTTGCTCAAGGACATACAGGAGGAGTTCCTAACTACTACAGTATACCGCTATGCATAATAATGGGAAAACAAAAACAAACCTAAATGCTTAAAATATAAAAGTGGTTAATTAATTTGATACATCTTCCTATGAACAATTTATTAATTAAAAATGACTAGAAGACTATGTCACAACATGCAAAATGCTTGCATGTTAAGTGAAATAAAGTAGTAGGAGAAATTGTGTATCTATCATGATTACAATTCCATTAAAAATACATGGGATGAAAGTCTGAAAAGAATATAATAAAATGCCAACATTTATTGTCCAAGAAGTTTTTTCCTTTTCTCTATTTTTCCAATTTTCTAAAATAGGCTATATGGCTTTTATAACAAAAAGTTCCACTTAAAAGTAATTTCTCTGATCGTGGCAAGAGTTGAGATCTGTTTGTTGTGTTTGTTTTTTCCCTGAGAGACCAAGCAAACCAGTAACTATTTGGTCTTGCTTGGTCTGACTCTCATCCTTTAAAATAGTCTTATAATAATGCTTGCAAGTAATGTACCTGTAAATAATGTAGTAATACCAAGCATTTTAAAGAATGAGGCTAATTAAGCCAAAAGAAGAAAAGTTCTTTGGTCGGCTCTGTGGCTTGATGTAATTAGTTAAATTGGCTAATTATTTCCACATTATAAAACAACACCAGACATGCTTTAGAGAAAGAAATAGAAGCCAGGACATTTTAAAGGAGGATCAGCAACCTTTCAGAAATGTAGTGTCAAATCCTCATTCACTTCCTCAAAAAGCAGAAAGATTAGTGGCCATTGCTGCACATTCAGTGGGCTCAACCAGCCAAGCAAGCCAGTAAGCAAAGATGTGGTCACTCAGGTCACTAACAAAGAAATACACATCTGAGCCTCATACTACCACCAGCTGCCAAACAAAAGGGACACAGATTGAGAACAGAGGGAGAAAAACTTAATCATTTTTCCAAGCCTACACCTCCCTCTTCACAAAACCTCAACAACTTGACCACCAAATGTGATACAGGCTATAGATTTCTTCAACTTGTAGGGTAAAAGCAAAGTGAGAAGTTGTGAAAGGAAGAGAGAAATTAATATCTGTTCAGTTCATTCATTGAGCATAAATGAAGAGTTGGTTATCTGAAAAGCTACCATAGTAGACAAACCTCTAGCAAAACAGTATACTATAGAATAGACCAAAATACTATGGAATAGTGGTTAAGACAGCCTCTGGAGCCTGTCTGTCTGGGTTCATCTATCCCACTCAACCACTTACTAGATTTGAGACTTTGAACAGGTTACTTAACTTTTTTTGTACTTGAAATGTCTGCTATTAGTGTTATCATCACCATCATGAAGAAAAAGAGAAGACACAAAAACATAAGAAGCCTCAAAGAGATAAGAGCACAAATATTTTTAAACCATAAAATAATACTATAAATAACTGATTCAATCGATTTGAAAACTAAGATGAAATGCCTAATACATAACAAGCGCTCAGTAAATACATACTGGATGAATGAATGAAAGGGACTAAGGGATAATTTGTGTGTATATGTTTTAAGAAATATATACATCTCCAAAACTGGCTCTGGGAGCAATAGAAAACTTAAACAAACCAAACATCATTAAAGAAAACAAGTTGGTTATCAAAAATATTTCCTCCTTCACTTCCCCCGCACCCCAAAATACCAGGTTCAAATGACTTTTTTATAGGTCAGCTTTAAGAAATCTTCAAAGAACAGATAGAAAAAGCTCCAGAACAGAAATGAATAAGCCTACTCAATCATTTTATAAAGCTGGTATAATCTTGATACCAAAACAAGACAAGGACAATATAAACCAATCTCACTAGGAACATAAATGTGAAAATTAAATCCAGGAAACACAAAAATTATATATTAAATTGTGATACAACTGCAAGGATGTTTCATCAGAAAGCCTATCACCATAACTCATCATATTAATAGATTAAAGATTTTTTAAAATGTATAATAATCCCAAAAGATGTAGAAAAAGCACTTTAGAAAAGACAACACATAATAAACACTACTGGCAAATTAAGAATAAAACAAAAACTCCCCAACCTGACAAGGAGCAAGCACCAAAAAACTATAGTAAATATCATACTTAGTGGTAGAATTTTAAGTAATCCCATTAAAGGAAGACAAGACACTGCCTACTATCACCCCTGCTCTTCTACTCAATACTAATACTATTCTATCCAATGCAATATGGCAAGGAAAAGAAGTCAGTCACATAAGGAATGAAAAGGAAAAGACAAAACTGTCATAATTTAGAGATGCTTTGATTGCCCATATAGAGGACCGAAGAGAGTCGACAAACTATCAAAATTAATGAGTTCCATTCAGAATGTTGAAAAAAAATTAATACCACTCACAGTAGTAACAAAAACTGTAAGACACTAGGAATAAATGTAACAAAAGATGCCTAAGACTGTTATGAAAAGAATTACAAACTGTTAACATAAAAGATGATCTAAATAGGAGAGACATCAGCAAGATGGAGGAAGAGGAAGTCCCAGGCCCTCACCCTCCCTTGGAGATACCAACTTAACAACAATACCTAATCGCTGTTATGAGAACTCTAGAAACCAATTAAGAGGTTGCAGCACTCCAGGCCAGTCAAAAAAGAGCCACTTCCAAGCAGGATCCAGGCTAAAGGAGAACCTTCCATCTTACATCCTAGCCTCATAGGGGAAGAAAAGGAGCTATGACCAAAATACCTCCTGGGAGGTGGCACACATCACTTCCACTCACATTTCGTTGGCCCAAGCAACTTACAGGGCCCAGCTTTATCTCAATGGGTCAAGAAGTATAATTCTCCCACAGAGAGAGAAGAAAATATTTTGTACAAATAATAAAATCTAGCAAAATAGTCTCTGGAGTCAAGCAGACTTTGGCTTGACTAATCATGTCCTCTTTGGAAAGCTCCTTATTCTCCCACAGAATCTATATATTAGAGACTATAGTGCCTATCTCCTAGTTATGACAATTAAAACTAAATAACATTTAAAAAAAAGAAGATCCAAATAAAAGACAAGCTATATCAACTCACAGGCAGAAACACCTAATACTATAAAAATGCTAATTGCTACCAAATTAATCTATATATTCCATATAATAACAATCAAGATCACAACAAGAATTTTTATGGAACTTAACTAATTATAAAATTCATAGGCAAGAGCAGCGGTTTTAAAAACCAAAGACAATTCTGAAAAAGAACAACATGGTGGGGGGATTTGTCCTATCAAACAGCAAGATTTACTCTAAAGCTTTAGGAAACAAGACTCTAGGATAGGGCCCAGGGACAGATATAACGACTATGGCACCCAGAAACAGATTCAAGCATATACAGAACCTTACTGTATGACAGAATAGTAATACAAATTATTGGAGAAGAGAAAAAATTTAAATCAGATTCCTAACTTGTGCCATAAATAAAAATAAACTCCAGAGTAATTGTAATAATTAAGTTAATAATTATTAAATATAATTTTAAGACTTTACAACTATTAAAATAACTATATAAAAGAATATTATTACTTCAGTATATAAAAGAATGGTCTCAAATCAATGATTGCAGCTTCCACTTTAAGTAACTAGAAATAGAAGAGCAAATGAGACACAAAGCAAATAGAAGAAAGGAAAGAATAAAAGATCAGAATGGAAATCAATGAAATAAAATATAACAGAAAGAACCTGGTTCTAGCTAGACTGATTAAGGAAAGAGAGAGAGAATGAACACAAATTACTAATACCAGGAGTGAGAGAGGTGCTATGGCTAGAGATTCCACAAATATTGCAAGGATAATAAGGGTATATTATGAAAAATTTTATGCCAATAAATTCAATAACTTAGGTGAAATGGACAAATTCCTTGAAAGACACAAACTACCCACACATACTCAAGAAAAAATAAATAACCTGAATAGCCTATAATTATTAAAGAAATTGAATTTCTAGTTAAAATATTTCCAACAAAGGAAGAATCAGGCCCAGATGACTTCACTGATGAATTGTACGAAATATTTAAGGAAGAAATAACACCTTCCACACAAACTCTTCTACACAATTGAAAAACAGAGAATACTTCCCAATTCATTCTATGAGGTCAGTATTACTCTGATATCAAAGACAAAATCACTACAAGAAAAGAAAACTACAAATATCTCTTATGAACATAGATGGAAAAATTCTTAATAAAATTTTGGCAAATCAAATCCAACAATATATAAAAAGGATAATACATCACGGCCAAGTGGAATTTATCCCAGAAATGCAAAGTTGGCTTAACACTTGAAAAATCAATGTAATTCACCATATTAACAGACTAAAAAAGAAAAACCATATGATCCTCTCAACAGATGCATAAAAAAGCATTTGATAAAATCTAACATCCATTCCTAATAAAAACTCTTAGCAAGCCAGGACTAAAAAGAGAACTTCCTGAAACTCATAAAGGGCATCTACAGAAAACCTACAGCTAACATCATACTTAACAGTGAAAGACTGAAAGATTTCCCTATAAGATCAAGAACAAGGTGAGAAGTCACCACTTATATCCAACGTTGTACTAGAGGATCTAGACAGTTCAATAAGACAAGAAAAGAAATAAAAGGTACCAAGACTGGAAAGGAAGAAATGAAATTATTTGCAGATGCTATGACCCTCAATGTAGAAAATCCCATGGAATCTACAAAAAAGCTACTAGAACTTAGAGTTTAGCAAAGTTGAAAAAATTTAAATCTATTGTATTTCAAATACTAGTAATGAACAATTGGGAATAGAAAATTTTAAAAACGTCATTTATCATGGCATCAAAAATATTAAACACTTAGTGTTAAACCTGACGAAAAAGGAACAATACTTGTACACTGAAAACCACAAAACACCATTCATAGAAATTAAAGACGTAGGGGCCGGCCCGGTGGCACAGCGGTTAAGTTCACACATGCGCTTCTCAGCAGCCCAGGGTTCGTGGTTCGGATCCCGGGTGCGGACATGGCACCACTTGGCACCCCATGCTGTAGTAGGTGTCCCCCATATAAAGCAGAGGAAGATGGGCACGGATGTTCGCTCAGGGCCAGGCTTCCTTAGCAAAAAGAGGACTGACAGTAGTTAGCTCAGAGCTAATCTTCCTCAGAAAAAAAAAAGAGATTAAAGACCTAAAAACTGTAGAGATATACTGTGTTCATGGATCAGAAGACTGAGTACTGCAAAGACAGATGTTAATTCTCCCCTAAATTGACCTATCAACACAATGCAATCTCAATCAAAATCCCAGCAGGCTCTTTTGTAAACATCGACAAGTAGACTCTAAAATACATATAGAAATGCCAAGAACCTACAATAGCCAAAACAACTTGAAGAAAGAATGAAGTTGAAAGACTTATACTGTCTGTCTTGAAGATTTTATATATATATATATATATATATATATATATATATATATTTTTTTTTTTTTTTTTTTTTTTTAGGAAGATTATCAGTGAGCTAACATCTGTTGCCAATCTTCCTCTATTTTACGTGGGATGCCGCCACAGTGTGGCTTGATGAACGGTACTACTGCTCTCGGGATCTGAAGCTGTGAACTCCAGCCTGTGGAAGCGGAGCATGGGAACTTAACCACTACACCACCGGGAGGCCCCCTTGAAGACCTATTTTAAACCTACAGAAATCAAGACAGTATTAGCATCAAGACAAACAGACTGAAGTAACAGAATACAAAGTCCAGAAAAAAACCAACATACATATGGTCAATTAGTTTTCAGCAAAGTACAAAAGCAACTTAGTGGAGAAAGGATAGGCTTTTCAATAAATGATGCTGGAACAACTGGGATATCCATAGGCAAAAAAATAAACTTCAATTCAAATTTTGCAATATAAAAAAATTAACTCAAAATGGGTCACAGACATAAATGTAAAACCCAAAACTATAAAACTTTTAGAAGAACACATAGAAGGAAAAGTTTTTAACCTTAGGCCAGGCAAAGGTTTTTTAGCTATGACACCAAAAGTGTGATCTGTAAAAGAATAAAATGATAAATCTGACTTAATAAAAATTAAGAATTTCTCCTCTAAAGACACTTAAAAGAATGAAAGGAAAGCCAAAGACTGGCAGAAAATATATTCAAATCACGTATCTGATAAAGGACTTGTATCCAGAATCTATTTTTTTAAACTCTCAAAATTCAATAAGAAAACAAACAACTTAATTAAAATATGGTCAAAAGATATGAATATACACTTCACCAAGGAAAATACATATATGACGAATAAGCACATATTTCAGAACTTATCAGATTTTATTCTTAAAACTTGTAGGGAATGGTAGAGTTTTCAACTTTACCTCTAATGTATTATCATTTAAAAAAAAAGCTTGAAGCAAATATACCGATCCAATATCTAATTTTGTGTAATGAGTACACTTATTTTTTATATAATCCTTTGATATTTTATGTATTTAAGCAAATATTTCATATGTCAAATTTTTTTAGGTGTTTTTAAACATTTATGGAGTACCCACTGCGTGGCCAACAGTGGGCTAAACACTGGGGATACAGGGATAACTAAGACAAAAACCTTACCCTCAAGAAACTCAAGGTCCATGAGGGAGACAGATGCATTAATAGATCATTTTAGTAAGAGTGAGAATCAGTTATGGAGCAGCGCGGACTTAGGAGTCGCAACTTTGAAGAAAACGGATTTGAGGGGCCAAGACTAGAGATAAAAACACCAATTAGGAAATTATTACAGGCAAGAATAATGAGATTCTGAATTACAACCATTATAGGGATAGAGAAAAGGGAGCAGATTCAAGAAATACTTAGAAGGTAAAATCGGCAAAATTTTGAGATTGACTGGATATGAGTGCAAGGAAGAGAAAAGTAAAGAAAAACTGAGACCACTAAGCTGGATAACTACTTAGATAGTGAAATAGGAAATGAACTCGGAGGAGGATCAGGCTTAGGGGAGAACATGGGATATTAAATTTTAGACATGCTCAATTTGAGACACGTGTGGAAATTCAGATGACTAATCTTAAAAAGTTTAGGTGAGAAGGGAAAGGAAAAAAGAGAACAGATGCCACTTTAGGGGGACAACAGTTATGTGTATGGGAGGAATGTAAGGAATATAATTATTTAAAGAATGGGTGAAAAGTTAGCCTGCCATCTTATTTTTTGCCTTTTTTTTTTTTTTGGAGGAAGATTAGCCCTGAGCTAACATGTGCCACCAATCCTCCTCTTTTTGTTGAAGAAGACTGGCCCTGAGCTAACATTCATGCCCACCTTCCTCTACTTTATATGTGGGACGCCTGCCACAGGATGGCTTGACAAGCAGTGCATAGGTCTGCACCCAGGATCCGAGCCAGCAAACCCTGGGCCACCAAAGCAGAACGTGTGAACTTAAACCACTGTGCCACTGGGTTGGCCCCAGCCTGCCATCTTAATCTTCATTGGGTCACAGACTCTGTTAAAATCTGATTAACTTATGCTCCTTCTCACCAGATACAGGTACACAAACACAAAACTCTGCACAAAATTTTAGATGAATGACCGTAAGTTAAGAACCTCTCGTCTGTCATAGACTAATTTGAAGGAGGCACAGGGAGAAAGAGGTTAAAACCATACAAAAGGAGACGACTAATACATTCATTAATTCAACCAATATTTATTCAACAACTGCTATATGCCAGACATTGTATTGGGTTCTGGAAACACAGGGATGATTAAGGCAGACAATATCCCTCTCACCATGGAGCTTAAATTCTAATTGAGAAAGACAAATAGCAGTAACAAAAAACCCCACTAGGTCCCTAAAGAATATAATAGGTGCTATGAAAGAAATAAGTAGAGTAGTGAGATAAACTACTTCAGATATGGTAGTGAGGGAAGGCTTCTCTGAGGAGGTGACACTTGAGCTGAGATACAGAAATGGAAGTGAACCAATCAGCCACACGATAAACCAGGGAAAGAACATTACAGGTAAAGGGAATAAGTACAAAGCTCAGAGATGAGAAAGGGTTTGGTGTGTGTCAAGGAACAGAAATGAGGCCAGTGTGGCTGGAGAACAAGTGAGCTGAGGAAAGAAGAGTTGGAAATAAGGCTTGGAGAGGCAGAAATGAGCCAGATCATTCAGTCTTGCAGCCATATTAGATACATCTGATATATTGTTTGGGCTTGTGTGTAGTTATCACTATACAGATTGGAAGGAAAAAACATCAAAATGTTAAAAATTATCATCTCTGAATGATGGACTTATGGAGTGACTTTTGTTTTTTCTTTATATTTTATGCATTTTCCAAATGTTCTACAACAAAAATGTATTCATTTTACAATTATAAAACAATGATTAAAATGCAAACATATAATAGAGGTTAATGTTAACCATCCAGGGATGATTTCAATAGAATAGTGAGAGTGAAAAGTGAATTTATAAGGGACTAAGGAATTGAGTGAATGAAAACAGGTAAGAGCAGTAAGTGAAGACTGCGCCCTTAAGAAATTTATATAGGAAAGGAGAAAAATAAACAGTAGGATTGAAGGTTGCTTGTTTTTGTTCCTTGTTTTGTAAAACTGGGGAAGACTTGATAATATCTGCACGTAGGGCAAAGAAGCCAGTATGAGAGGCAAAGACTTAAACAGCACAAGATGAGGTGACACAGGCTCAACAGGAAGGGACTCGGGTACAGAGAAATAGCCTATTTATCTTTTTTAAAGGATGAGAAATACTTCTGGAAATACAAAATATCATTCCTGTTCATTTACATAGTGCTTTATACTTTTTCAAATTGCTTTCACATTATAAAATTAAAACTACTGTGAAAGAGACCTACATTTTTCATTTACATACCCAAAAACTAAGGTTCAAAGATGTTAAGACAGAATTTAAAAATCAGATTTCCAAAGCCTTTTATACAGTACCCACCTACATTTTCTATTCCAAGAATAATGCTGTTATAAATACTTGTGTATAAGTTTTTGGGTGAATACTACTAGGTGATATGATAATTCAACGTTTAGCTATTTGAGGAGCTTCCAAACTGTTTTCCAAAGTGGCTGCACCATTTTACATTCCTACTAGCAAAGTATGAGCATTTCAATTTCTCTATATCCTTGCCAATGCTTATTTTCTTGTTTAGAATTACAGCCATATTAGTGGGTAGAAAGTGGTATCTCATCATGGTATCGCATTCCCCTGATGACTAATGACATTGAGCCTCTTTCCATGGGCTTATTGGCCACTTTGGATAAATGCTGTTTTAGTCTGCCCAGGCTACCATAACAAATACCATAAACTGGGTGCCTTAAAACAACAGAAATTTATTTCTCATAGTCCCGGAGGCTGGAAGTCTAAGATCAAGGTGCCAGTGATTCAGTTCCTGGGGAGAGCTCTCTTCCTGGCTTGCAGACAGCTGCCTTCTCACTGTGTCCTCACATGGCCTTTCCTCAGGGGGTACACCTCTTTTTTTAAAGCCACTAACCCCATCATGAGGGCCCCAGCTTCATGACCTAATCTAACCCTAATTACTTCCCAAAGGCCTCATCTCCAAACACCATTGCAATGGAGACTAGGGTTTCAATATATGAATTTTGCAGGACACAGACAGTCGATTCATAACAAATGTCTATTCAGATCCTTTGCCCATTTTTAAACTAGGTTGTCTTTTTATTGTTGACTTGCAAGAGTTCTTTATGTACTCTGGATTATTAGACTCTTATCAGAAATATAGTTTGCAAATATTATGTGGGCTGTCTTTTCACTCTATTTTTTTAGTTTTTTTCCCAGCTTTATTGATATATAATTGACATACAACAGTGTATAAGTTTAAGGTATACAACCTTTTAGTTTAATACACTTATATACTGTAAGATGATTACCACTGTGGCATTAGCTAACACCTCCATCACATTACATAATAACCATTTCTTTTGTCTTTTCACTTTCTTGATAGTGTTTTTTGAAGCACACAAGTTTTTTTTGTTTTTATTTTTGTTTTGAGGAAGATTAGCCCTGAGCTAACATCTGCTGCCAATCCTCCTCCTTTTTTTTTGCTGAAGAAGACTGGCCCTGAGCTACCCATCTTCCTCTACTTTGTATGTGGAACGCCTACCACAGCATAGCTTGACAAGCCATGCGTAGGTGCGCACCTGGGATTGAACCAGTGGACCAGAGGCCGCCGAGGCAGAACGTGTGAACCTAACTGCTGAGGCACTGAGCCAGACCCCACAGAAGTTTTTAATATTGATGAAGTCCAATTTATCCATTTTTCCCTTGGTTGCTTGTGCTTTAAATGTCCTATCTAAGAAAACATTGCCTAATTCAAGGTCATGAAGATTTACACCTATGTTTTCTTCTAAGATTTTATAGTTTTAGCTCTTAGCTTTAGGTCTTTGATCCATTTTGAGTTAACTTTTGTATATAGTGTCATATGACCACTGTTAAAAATGTGCTAAATGGCTAACCATAAAGTCTATTCAGGTAAGAATACTCAAAATGTACTCTCTTCCCATACTAGCCAAATTCACTACCAGAGGCAGCTAACATTTTCTGCTATGGAGATGAAAGGGATATGGTAACCCAAGAGGCCAGAGTTGGAGCAAGAAGTGTCCAGCTGATTACTAAATGAGGAATAACAATAGTTCAAGTGTTTTAAGCCAAAGCAGGTACAAGGTAGGCTAGTTCCCACAGAGTGCTGAATAAAAGTTACTCAGCTGGAGTATGCACCAACTCTCAAGATCTCCAACAATAAAAGCTTTCCTTCTCTTCCTCCTTTACCTACCCAAGTTTAAAAGGAAAAAAACATGTCAAGGTTCATGTCCTTTCCATCCTCTTCCCTTTCACATCAAATCTTGAAAATATTCTCAATAGTGAAGTACGATTAGAGAAATTTAACAGGGAAAAGACTAAAGAAATATTAAGGAAGCAAACGAGGATAAATTCATTTATTTTAACTTCTCTTTACCTTCAACCAATCTTCTCTTTATAAAATCTTGCCATGTGTTATGCAAAATTGGCAGCAAGAGCCTGCTTAGAAGGTATCAAAAGCTTGAGGACTAAGTGTGGACTTACAGGGTAACCAAGGACCTACAAATCCACAAATTCTTCCTTTACTTCTAAACTTAATATGTGAGGCTGAAGTAAGTCTCAGTTTCCTCATCTTTGAAACAGAAATGGTGACAACACTTATGTCTGACCTACCTCTCAAGAACAAATGAGATCATGTCTACAAAATGAGCTCCTGGGGAAAAAAGCGTTACATAAGAACTGAGCCTTAGAGTTGTTGATCTTGTAAGATATAAAATTATAATAGATCTTTCATCTTTGACTATGAGAATCTCAGATTTAAAAAAACTAAGTCAGACATCCAAGAGTTCAGCATTTTGAGTGTCTCCCTCAAAGCTGAGCAAGCCTAGACTGGTCAATCTCTCTAATGTACAAAAAGCACCACTTCTCATTTCCTTTCCTAACAAATTAACAAAGAGGACAAAATTAAACATTTTTTGAAAGTCTCCCTGATGCCAAAAGGGTGGAAAACAGGAACGAGGCAAGAAGAGAACTATCATAACCACATAACCGCACATCAACAGCAAAGCTGTCACTCCTACCTTCAAGGGCTGGTGTATTTATCAGTTTTTTGAAGGAAAAAAGGCTGTAAATTTTCTGACTTGGGAAAAACACTTGAACATATTTTTAAATGATTGGACAAATTATGTCTTACTATAGAGTTAAATTATGTCAATAAACATGGGAATGAGGAGGAGATATTTTAAAAGATAAAATATAAAAATAATATGAATAGAAGAGACAAGAAACAAACAGTAAAATAAATAGAGACCTATAAATAAGGCTTTTTTCATATTGCACCATCTCATTACTCTCTTCTACCCTTTCTTTTTCTTTTCTTCACTAGAGTAAGAACATGATAGGAAGTAGCTTCTAGACCTGGGCAAGACAGACAAAACTAAATCCATCATGTTCCACCAAACATGTTTATGACAGAAGTAGTTCTATATAAGTGGATAAGAATATACGTAAATGGATTTCTACATAATGGATAAGTATACGATGCAGAATAGTAGACATATATTAATATGAAGTAATGAGAATTTTTAAACATGTAAGAATTTATCTATCTTAATGGGCATCATTCTTCAAAGTATAGAAGATTATTCTAATTGACAGAGGACCTCAAATCTGGTCTGAGGTGTTTTCTTCTAATAAGCAATCAGGAGTCATTAAGTGAGGAATATAAAACTATGTTTAATATATAATTTAATAAATAATAATTCTATACTATAAAAGCAAATTTAACCAAAAAATTCAATTAGATTAGATAATGGAGAAAAGAAAAAGGAGAAGCCAAAAAGAAAAAAAGCCAACTTTTTTTTTTAAAGATTGGCCCTGAGCTAACATCTGTTGCCAATCTTTTTTTTCTTCTTCTTCTCTCCAAAGCCCCCCAGCACACAGCTGTATATTCTGGTTGTAGATCCTTCTAGTTCTACTGTGTGGGATGCCACCTCAGCATGGCTTGATGAGCGGTGCTAGGTCCATGCCTAGGATCCAAACTGGTGAAACCCTGGGCCACTGAAGCGGAGCACGTGAACTTAACCATTCGGCCATGGGACTGGCCCCAAAGCCAAAATTTTTAAGCCTGGAGAATTATGAGAATGTTAGTATCATTAAAAGGAATGGAAAGACTACACAGCAAGTTAGTTTGAAGAAAATGAACCCCATTTTAGACCTGTTGCACATGATATTTCAGAGGCGCCCTCAAATGGAATAGTCTGACAAAGCTGGAACCACGTTAGTGATAGAGAAGGAAAAAAACGTCTCGTCAGCATAGAAATGATAGCTAAAGCATTAAAAGTAGAAAAGCCACCTGACGTGAATGTAGAATAATAATGCAGAATAATGAAGGGAAGAAAGGCATATCAGTGACTGAACTTGAGGGAGTATTCTCTGGGTTACCAAAGAAGCACCTTGAACACACGTACCTCCATTAGACTACTTACCACACTGTATTTTATATTCAGAGTTACCCCTCCCTATGACTTCCTTGTGGAAAGATAGATGTTCAATAAAGGCTTACTGGATAAAAGTATGAATAGTTAGAAACCAGAGAAGAAAGAAAACAAAACAGAGAACATAAACCATTAAAGAGGTAGGAAAATAGGGAGATTATCTTGGTCATTGTTTATTAATCCAGCACGGATAAACACACAGAAATATGAGCCTGTTTGTATAAGAATTGCTCTGAAGTAGTCCAGATTCAGAGAAAAAGTACCTTGACACAACCTTGATAGAATAGACTGAAGAGTAAAGAAAACTGAAGCTGGATGGCTCTACAACAGTACAGTTGCCCTAAACAGAGCTCAAACCTTATTCTTTAGGCACTGAGAGAAATCAACCGAGCGATGAAGAGGACAACATAATTGACAAACTGAATTCAGAGCCATACTATTAATTTTGTATAGATACATAATTCTTTAGCATCTGGAAATCCAATGTTTAATGAATCTGCAATGAGAGACCTCCTGATGAACCTAATTAAACAGTGTAAAGGTTTGTGAATGGACTAATTTGAAGCAGTTTGCTAATGTTACAGGAATGCTAAATAAATAACAATAGTAATAAAGGTATAATTAATGGTGCATAAGCCAGGGAGCTAAGGGATTCAAATCTTAGTCTTGGACAATTTCCTTTGTGAGCTTCACTGAGTGATTTTTGTTACTAATTAATAAGAATAAATAGCATTATTGAGTGGAGGTTAGTATTATGAGCTCTAACAGCCGGAGAAATGACAGGCTGAAACAAAGTTGGCTACTAAATGTGATTAACTACGAACAAATGACTCAATTTTTATTGTGTACTTGATGTGCAGTACTACTACTTTGTACAAAAAGTTAGCCAGCTCCACCTTATCAGAAGGATATAAAAATAGACTACATAAATATGCATAAAATTGCTTTGAGCTTTTAAAATAACAAAATTAAGTCACTGGAACACAAACTGTCTAAAGTTTGTATTAGTATAATACAGGTGGTTATTCCATACACTATACTCGACTCAATACTTTCTCTCTAGTATTAACAATGATAATAAAACCATTCCCTTTGTACTTATATGGCTTTTCACTTTTTTCAAAGTGTTTTCACAAATATTAGTCAAAGAAGTAGCACTATGTATGATCCGACCACTCAATGTACAGACACGTTAAGTATAGGTTTATGTTGCAGGAAATGCTCCTATCTCCTCCCTAGTGCTAATAACAAACTCCCTTTTATTTACATGGATTTTCACTTCTTTCAAAGCACTTTCACACATACTAACTGGAGCAGTGGCATTAGGAATGATCTTTCCGTCCTTTGCATCATCCCAAGGGCATAATCCAAAAAAGAAGAGAACTAAAGATTGATAAATAGACTAGATGATTTTGAGGCAGTCAATTCACGATTCTTAAAGTTACATTCAGATTTACCAAAGGTCTTAGAATCAGAGCAAACTCTCCAGGACAATAAGCTGATTCTTCCTCTCTTCCAGGCATAGGTTTTGAGAGGCAGTAAAATTAAGTGACTAAGGTATCCTAAGTATGGGCATAAGGGGAGAAACCAGACTATCTTGTTCCCCACTGGAACCCATCTGTGTCAAGCACAAGGCTCAGTGCGTAGTAAATGCTCAATAAACCATCACTGTGATTGTTCGTACAGAGAGAATATTCTACCCAAGCTCCCACAGAGTATCTGTTATGGAGCTAAGAACAAAAATCTCAATTTATTTTTTGTTTTATTATTTTTCTTCCACAATTACCATTTTCAAATGTGTGCACACCAAGCAGAATCTAAACAAAATTAAATCACAGAGCAAAAAGCTGAGGTCTATTAAAAATCCAGGATACAGACAGCTGAAAGGTGGATTCAGAGGGCAAAGACAATTTAGAATGCAAAGAGGAATATAGCTGATGACCCTTAATTTAGCAAGCAAACACTTTTAAATCCCCATGCTTAAACTAAAAATTACTTCAAAAAAGAAGTTTCAAAAGGTAAAACTGTTTTCAATACATTTATGTCTTTAGAATCATTAATTTTGTAAGTTGCAAAAATAGTTTCTTCTTTTTCTTTGATATGACCAAGATAAACAAAGGTATTTTTGGTTTATGCAGTAACTGAGTTGCTGGAAATTTGGTTATAAATTAAATTTTTTAATTGATTGCATTTTAAAAAACACTAGAAACCTTGCCATTTAAAAAAGTCCAATGATAATATATTTAATAAAAATTTATGTTATAACATACAGCTTTCTAATGTAGTTTTTTGGTCGTTTCCATATTTAATATATACCATATTTTCCTAAAGCAATGACAAATATAAATTTGTTTAAAAACACCACAGGGGCCGGCCAGTGGTGTAGCGGTTAAGTTCACGCACTCCACTTTCGGCCCAGGGTTTGCTGGTTCGGAGCCCGAGTGCAGACCCATACACCACTCATCAAGCCATGCTGTGGTAGACGTCCCACATATGAAATAGAGGAAGATGGGCACAGATGTTAGCTCAGGGCCAATCTTCCTTAGCAAAAAGAGGAGTATTGGCAGTGGATGTTGGCTCAGGGCTAATCTTCCTCAAAAAACAAAAAACCCCACAATCTACTTATATTCCAATTTAGCTGGGGAAAATGTCTTTTAAAAAATTATTTTGTAAAATTTGTAAATTAACCACTCGTTACGAAACTTAGGCCCACTGGGTAATATGTACAAACCACACAACCATAGAAGATAAAAATGAAAGCACAACAGTTCTCAGATCATTTTGGTCTCTTTAACATAAACAGGTGTCCTTCAGCTTTAGATTATTCTCAAGCCAAGGAAAGAAGAACTTTAAAACCAAAGTTACCAAAAGTCCCCAAACTACACCGATTTTGGCATGTGGAAAACAGTATTAATAACAGCCAAAATAATTTACAGTAAAAGCATTCTCCACACATTATTTCTTTGAGGTAGACAGGAACAAATACTTTACTAAAAATTTTATTTTACATCTGGGAAAATTTTGCCTGAGGCTGTGTAGAGAGTATTCAGATAAGCTACAGTGACCTAGATATCTTGTCCATTCCTGTATCTATACAATTTTATAGATCATTTTTCAGCAGGATTGCCAGATAAAATACTGCATGGAACAGACTTATACCAAAAAATTATTCATTGTTTTTCTGAAATTCAAATTTAAGTGTGTGTCTTGTACTTTTATTTGCTAAATCTGGAAACCCTATCTTTCAGAATAAGTCTGTTTCAGAAAAGATCAAATTCATTGCCAGAAAGAGATTTAGTCTTGTGGAAGTTGAGTAATTCTTTACCTTTTAAGAACTTCTCGAGGACCAAACCACCATAAATGCTTCCAGCAGAAGCAACTGTAAGAAACAGAATACAAAAAATATCACAAATAAAACAATTAAATGGATTTTATCTAAAGAATCTAATGGGAGCCTGAAAACACTGCTCACAAATTCAGAACATAAAAAAGGTGACCACTACTAATGAGTTCAGTAAAAGTGGAGGCACTAAAAAAGTATTATGAGGCTACAACAACTGGGGACAGAATAACTTCTTGGAGATGAGAACCAAATAGCAAGTCTTTTCACCTATGTTCAACACCAGAATTGTCTCTTTGGATATTACTATTCCTGATAGAAAAAGATTATGGGAAGATGGCAAACTGTAGCTAGTAACTAGAGTATATCATGCCATAACCCATGTTCTAGTATAAGACACAATTAAAACTTTTGGCCCTTCTTTTGACCAGTTTACTCCTCAGTAGGAAAAAACTCTACTAGACTGTGAGGTAAGAATTCTCTGTACCTAGAGTTCTAAATCTGAACATTAGAACATTTAGAGCAATAATTCTACAGAGACAGAGGATGAGGGAGAAAGCAAGCAAATAAAATATTGCATAAAACATACTTATACCAAAAAATTATTCATTGTTTTTCTGAAATTCAAATTTAAATGTGTCTTGTATTTTTATTTGCTAAATCTGGAAATCCTATCTTTCAGTATAAGTCTAATGGGAAAAAAGATCAGAACCACCTGGAGGCTTTTTTCCAAATTGAACATGCCCTCCCCCAGAGGGATGTGACCCTACAGTTAAGAGCCACTGCCATAGGAACCAATGGAAACGTGTCTATTCCTCAAGAAATGTGTACTCTTTAGGAGGGGAAAAAAGATTGAGAATCACTAGAGTGAGAGGCAACACCATTCTCTAAATGTGTGCTGTCCAACCCAGTAGCCACTAGCTATATGTGGTTATTTAAATTTAAATTAGCTAAACTAAATGAAAAATTCAGTTCCTCAGTCACATTAGCTACATTTCAAGTGCTCAATAGACAAGTGTGGCTAATGGCTACTATATCAAACAGCACTGATACAGAACATTTCCATCATCACAACAAGTTCTATTGGACAGCAATGCTCTAGATCTCCAGATTTTGAATGATTCTGGACAAATGATACACACTTCAAAAGGCCTGAGCCCAAGGAAAATAGAACGTTTAATAAAAGACAATCATCTTTTTTTCTCAGTGTTCCTCACAAGGATATACTGGTTCTAACTTAAAGGACAGTAGGTCACTGGGACAGGGATGGCAGGTGAAGGCGGGCCTACACTAAGGATTAGTGAAGACCTAGAATATGAAGAAAAAAAGCACAGCCTTTATGTCTTGCAGTGTGTCCATGATATTTCTCAATTGCATATGTCACACTATTTCCTCTAATATCTTTTCTTAGTTTTAACAAATACCATGTCAACAGTTGTTGAAAATGGGTCACTTTTAGTGAATGTGCTCAGGAAGAGCAATCATCCTGCCGACTCCACACTCTATCCAGCCCCCAATTTTCAGCTATACTTCTAAGTAATAAAGTGCTATCCTTTAAATGCTAAGATCGCAATAGAAACTTATTTGTAGAACACATTTTTAAAGCAACAACATTCCCTAAAATTCCCTCTACAGAACAGAAGGTGATCTTACAAAAAGAAGAAGCTATGAGGTCAAATATATTTGGGAAATGCTATATACTATAGCCCATTTTTTTTTAAGATTTTATTATTTTTTTTCTTTTTCCCCCCAAAGCCCCCTGGTACACAGTTGTGTATTTTTAGTTGTGGGTCCTTGTAGTTGTGGCATGTGGGACGCCGCCTCAGCATGGCTTGATGAGCGGTGCCATGTCCGCACCCAGGATTCAAACTGGCAAAACCCTGGGCCACCGAAGCAGAACGAGCGAACTTAACCACTTGGCTACAGGGCCGGCCCCATTATAGCCCATTTTTAAAGATTCACAGTCCACACTGGCATACTAAAGGTTCTGAGAAGATCTAAAGTAACAAAACTCATTTGATTTTAATCAGCATTCCTCGAATTTAGATGACTACATAACTTCTCTCTCACAGCTCACAAAAACGTCCTATAGCACACATTTTGGGAAAAGCTACAATAAATAACGTTTATTAAAGCTTTCAACAATTACTACTCAACAGACAAGTGTGACTGGCCCTCCCTAACCTTGGTGGGGGTTGGAGGAGAGATTATTCTTTGAAAAGATAGAAGCATGGGTCTCCAGGCTGAGAATCAAAACTGTACTAAAAACAAACGGATTGAAGGACCATAAACACTGACTGCTGAGAGACCCAACACCCCTTACCCCTCAATCCCAGAATGCTGGTGATCTGGCATTTTATCCACCTGGTGAGAGGCTATGAACATACGCAAAGAAAAACCTAGAAGAATATGTATTGAATATTAATAAATGATTATCTCAAGGGGTGAAATTACTGGAAAGTCTCACTTTCCATAATATATGTTTCTGTAATGGAATGTTTTATGACAAGCATGTATCACCTTTCCTCCTGCCAAAAAAATTATGAAAATAATTACAAAAAGATCAGAGACAATAAAGAGAAGAGAAATGCCCCCTCTACTAGATGGGGTTAAGAAGTCCATTAGGCTCAAAATATGTATGGAATTGAGTTTCTTGCCAAAAGCTATTGTGGCTCAAGTTCTTTGCTTTCAGTGAAGTCAACTCTGCTTCCCTGGCCACAGTTTACTGGATTAGAATCAATGCACAAGCTAATACAACCAGATACAAACCAACATCCCCCTAGCCACGTAGCTAACCACCTCTCATGAATGGTGGGAACTCTGTCCGGTCAGAGTGGAGTTCATGCAGAGTAACAGCAAACCAACCTATCCTACCTCTCTTGAGGATGCTTACTGCTAGGTACACAAAGAGAAGACAGGTCATTCCCAACAAGAAAATGTCTTGTAGAGTCTGAAGTACTAGCCAGTCTCAACTGGGACTCAGGTGACTCCTCTGAGGCTGATAGGACAACTTCATTCCAAAGTACCCTTCAATAAACCTATACAGACACACACAAACACACCAGAACAACCCCAAAAAGGCTATCACTTCACCAATTCGAGACAATTAGTTGTTTCAGGGCTATTCAATACATCAGCTTTCCTTTAAGAGAACAGGCAAAAACGATGTAAGAATAAGAGCCAACTGGAAGAGAGATGTATTTTCAAACTAACTGCAAGTGAGGATCATCAAAGTGTGCACCATTTATCATTTTATTTCTTTTCCTTTTCCTTTATTTTCTGGCTCTTTTCCAACTACCAAAGGCTGGACACAACAGAGAAAGGAAACAAAATTCAATGTAACGTAATTTTTGTGTGAAAGAGGAGGTTAAAACCAAGTGTAAGAGTGAGACTGTTTCTAAGCATCCTTAACTTGAGCCAGTAAAATAAATCCTGTGATAAGTCATTCTACTCACCTTTCCTGTACGGCACATTTGTAAATCTAGCATCAGATATCCATTACAGTATCATTTAAGTTTTTTAATTAGAGAACAACCTTAGAGTGATAACATGATATAAGATTATGACTAATTAAAATTTTTAAATAAACTATAACACAAATCACGACAAAACAAACACAGAAAATGAGGATTTTTTCTTCCTCCACTTACTAGTTGTTACACAATGAAGAGTATTTGTCTGGTGCTTAGAATTTAATGCTTCTATGGAAATCACTAGCTGTCCTTCTAACAACGTCCCCTTTGATACTCCTGCTGTTTCACACTTCCAGTGAATTATTAAATATTTCAAAATCTGAAAGGGCACAATTCAAAGAAAAAACAATCTTCTTTAGAAATCATGGCAATAATAAATTTGTATGATACAGTTAATTCTAATTTCCAAAAAATAGTATTCTTGCTTGCAAAATGTCAACTTTACACTTGTTCCAAACAAAGCACTGTGTCTAAAAAGAAGAAATAGCTAGGGAAGCGACGTAAGAAAGGGGACTGAAATTCAACACAATGCCCGACAAGACAGGAAACGGAGACAATAAATTGCTTTATTCAAAGGATAGGTTCATCTGGAAATAACAATTTGGAAAAATTAAGTGCGAGTTTTTCCTGTTTTTCTTTTTCTCCCTAAACAAAAGCCAACATGAAGACTATGAATGAGAATGGCAGCTAGCTATGAATCATCTTTATTCTTCATGAACTCAACATTTCTGAGGGTCAGAATACTAGTTTAGAGCTCTCCCTCTGGACAAAGATTCCCGTGGCTTTGAATCCCTGATGTGCCTATGCCAGCAGGTGACCTTGGGCAAGTTACTGAACATCTCTGCACATCAGCTTCCTCATTTATCGAAATGAGGACAAACCCCCCACATATGGCTGCTGCTGAATGTCAACAAAATAATATGTGGAAAATGCTTAACGCTGTGCCTGGCATAAAGTAAACGCTTAATCAATATTCGCTATTATTTCTAATCAGTTCATCTGCAGTGAGGACTGCACACAATACTTTAAGTTGAACAGGTCTCCAAGATGTCTGGATAAAACATGCAGTCTTGATGAGACAAATTTAAAACAAAATATATTTATTGAATTCCTATTATTACTTATGACACTAGACCCTCACTTCCACACTAAGGTACCACGGGGAAAATTATTACCCCCTTTTTCAAAGGCAGAGAGAGCTCAGTAAGAGAACTCGGGAACTCAGATTCTAATTTGTACTCCAGTTTTAAGGATGATTTCCAGGCATTTCTACCGTCTAACACTTTCCTTCGCACATCCTTCCACTGCGCTCCCTCTGTTAAGATCTTCCCGAAGTTTCTTTTTCCAGAACGAGAGAGCAGCTGGGCAAAGAACATAGGCCTGCGAGCCAGAAGCTCTGGGTTCCAGCCTAGGTTCTGTCACCCGTGAATGTGATCCTCAAACTTCCTCTGATGACAACGAAGAAGGCCGGAAGGCTGTGGACCTCCAGGGGCCGCCAGGACCATCTCACCCGCCCGGCGTCCCTCACGCCCCGGGGCTCCGAACTCCGGCAGGCCCCTGCCGCGAACGGGCTGTCACAGACGGACAAACGCGGCGAGCGCGCCAGGCGTTCGGTCCCACCTTCCAGAGCACAGAAGCCCTCCGGTCCGCGGTGTGGTCAGGGCTGGGGGCCTCTGAAGCCCGCCCTGTCCCCATCCAGCGACTCCAGGCCCTCGCCCCACACCCTGCTCCACCCGAGGGCCCAGAACGACGTTTCCGCACCCCCTTCTGCTTCCCACAGCACCGTGCGGGGCAGGCCGACTGTCACCGAATCCTATCTTTCCCGAACCTTCCTTCTCCACCTCAGGCAACGCCAGCCCCCTCTGCCCCGACTTCGCGGTCTCCCCACAGAGCCCGCCTCCTCATAGAGCGTCCTTCTCGGCTTTCTCTCCCTTCCCGGCATCACCTCGCACACGGCCACGGCCGTGCCCTCCATTCCGCGCCGGGAGCAGCGGCGACGCCCACCCGCCCGCCGGGTTGCCAGCCGAGCCTTCGACGTCCGCCCGCGCACACGCCCGGCCGCGCGACGCCGTCCCTTCCCGCCCGCGCGCGCGTTTGCCCCGCCCACCGGCCCGGCGCGCCTGCGCACTCTGCGCCGCCCCGCCCGCGGGCCGCCGGGACCTGCCTGGAGCGGTGGAGGCTGCCAGCTGCGCGGCGGCCCGTGGGCGGACGGGTGGGCCAGCCGCGGGGTTGGGGAGAGCCGCGGGAAGGGGCCGAGGCTGGAGGCGAGCAGGAATGAGGCCAGGCCGCGACTCCTCCTTCCTCCCGAAGGAGACTTTCCCACGGTCCCGCCGGGGTGCAGCCCGCAGCCGTGCTCAGAAGGCCGTAGCCGCGCTCGCCGCTTTCCTTCGGCCTGGAGAAGCCGCGGGTGCCGGGGGCGGGGCCCCACGCCGGCCCTTGACCCCAGGCAGCCTCACCTCCTGCGGAGGCTGCCCCAAGTGCCCCAGGCCGACCTCGGGGTTTCAGATACAGCAAATGAAAAGGCAGGAGGGACGGTTAAATTTGAGTTTCAGATCAAAAAGCGGAATTTTTTAAGCGTACGTCGATCCCATGCAATATTTGGGATATACTTATCCTTTAAAAAGTATTTGTTCATCTGAAATTCAAAACTGGGCGTCCTGCCTTTTCTCTGACGACCTGTCCCAAGCATGTCCCCAGCCTAATTCCAAGGTGGCCAGCCAGCCCCAGGCAGAACCTGGAAGGGGACCCTCTGTGGAAAAGGCTGCTCCGCACGTGGATTCTGCACTAAATATGCCGAGGGCGGGAGCTGGCTTTCCCGGGCTCCTGCTGACAGAAGCTCTGGGGCTTTTCCAAGAGTATTCCCAGCTGACAGAAAGGGGGTCCTCCAGGCTCTGGCTGCTGGACTCTGGGTTGGTTCAGGAAGGGGCGTGGTGAGGGGACCTTGAGCCCAAACTGGTGATCTGGCAGCTGGTTCCTCAGGCACCAAAAGAAAACTGTTGAGAGAGATTCCTACGTGGTAAAGAGTTACCCAAGGAGGATGGTGGGACAGGGTGTTGGCTGCTTTCCTTTAGGGAAAATTCTTCCACCCCAGCTCTCAGAAGCCAGGATTGGACAGAACAGGCAGGGCAACTGGCAGAGTGCCTGTCCAATATGCAACCTTGGTGCTACTCCAAAAAGTATGTCTACTGAGACCTGAATCATAGCCTTCTGGAGTCTGTGCTCAGCGCTGTTGACCACCCTCCCCATCTCAGTTGCTCACAGAGAAACCTATTGGAGAAAGGTGTCTTTTATTTCTAGAAAATTCGTTATTATACCATCTCACACTTGATAAGATAGCAGGAATTTGGGAAATCACTGGAGATTCCTCTTCCTTTCACTCCTCTCTCAGGTGTCCCCTTTAGGAAGAGGCGTTGCCAAAGGGAAGAGAGCTAACATTCATTGAATGACTGCCTGTTGTGGGACACCATTGGCTCTTTATGTAAATTTTTTCACTCTCACAAGTATCTTGTGAGATAACTGTTATCTTCTGATGGGTGAGGATGGGTCTTTAAAAATATTTCCCCTGGAGAGTGTTGGCCCAGTAGGAAATGCCCCACCTTGAGAATGGCATTGGGAATGAAGGGTGGAGGGACAGTTGCCGATGTAGAAGTGCTGCAGATGAGCTGGTCATCCTGGCTGTCAGGCCTTCTCCTTGGAATGAGGCTCGGGGGTGAACATGCAGCAGAACATCCACCACCATCCTAGAGGCAGGGGAGGCCTAACAGAAGTAGCCAGGGACACAGCTGCCCCCCCTACTGGATGCAGGCAGAAGCTAGGGAGGGAGCCTCTGATGTGAGGGCCTGCCACATCAGGACTTCCACAGCATAAACCCTGGTAGTCAGGCAAGGTATGACACAGGCTTGACATTTGATGGACTTCTACTCGGTGCTCAGTGGGCTTCTCTTTTTCTTATTTATCTTAACTAATCCTCCCAACCTTGTGTGGGAGGTGTTGTTATCATTTTATAATTGAAGATGAGGTTCCAAGAAGAGGCGGTATGACACTGAGTTTGTAAATGGCAGAGCCAGAACCTGAAGGAAAAATCTCTTGACCCCTCTTTCCACTCCCCCACAATTACCCAGGACATCTCCCACCTGCATGTGACCTACCTAACTGATGTCTCAGAGTTCTGTAGTATGGGAACATTAACATGACCGTGAGAAAGCCATGCAAATCCCTCCATGCAAAAGCTAAGAGCCAATGAACTCAGATACCCTCGTCTCCCACAAACTGAGGCTTGAATGAGCCACAGCTCCCAGCCCTTCTCTCCCCATCAATGTTTGCCCCTAACTTGTTTGGGGTCTAGTAACTAATACACTATTGGACTGATGCCACGTTATTGAAAGTGTTCTTACTCAGACCTCATCTTCAGAGCAATAGAATGTTAGATCCAGAGGGACTATAGAGGTTATCGATTATATTCAATAGATGAAGAAATTTGAGGCCCAGCAGCCGGCCCCGTGTCCGAGTGGTTAAGTTCGCGTGCTCCGCTTTGGCGGCCCAGGGTTTCACAGGTTCGGATCCTGGGCAGGGACCTAGCTTTCCTCATCAGGTCATGCTGAGGTGGCATCCCACATGCCACAACTAGAAGGACCCACAACTAGAAATATACAACTATGTACCAGGGGGCTTTAGGAGAAAAAGGAAAAATAAAATCTTAAAAAAAAAAAAAAGAAATTTGAGGCCCCAAATTAAATGCCCAAGGTTCAGGCCGCCATAGTCAACCAGGTCAACCAAGGAGCCTTTGGGTGCTGCTCTGGATATTTTCCGCCCTGGTGTTCAGGGTCTCAGCAGTCCCCCAGTCCTTAGACTTAGTGGTATATGGATTCCGCTCGCGTTCCTCCACTCACCTCAGGATTTGGATTAGGGTTTCATGTCCACTTTGGATGTCCTGTTTATTCTGAGAAGAAATCCCCTGTCTGGTCAGAAGAGACCCCACCTGAAGAGCCCCAGACTGATTCTAACCCAAACCCAAGTTTTTAAGAGGAACCAGAACATCCCAGGGAAGTCTGCCAGGTGAACAGTGACATTTTAGGAACTGTTAAGGTGTCTTTCCCTTTTGAATGCGCCCTCTCTGTGGATATCATTTCTAGACAGTCTTAGATCCTACCTGTTCTCAGCCTCCGCTAGAACATTCAAAGGTCCTGAAGAGATTGACCCTAGGAACTTAGGTGGAAAATATCCCTGAGGTTCCCCTTATGAGCCTGATGTAAAACTAAGTCCATTTGAGGAGTTTCTTTTCCCCTGGGAAACTACTAAAAGAGGCTGTTTCCCATACAGACAATAGGAAAGGGTTAACTGCTTCTCTCGGGTCCTGAGCCAAGTCTGTCCCCCACCGGTTCCCATAACCGGGTTTCCTGAAATGGAGCAGGTCCCAGGTGCCTCTCCACTAATCACATCCTTGGAAATGGGGCCAGGAAGCTCAGATTAGCTCATCTCTTCACCTTGTTGAGGCCTTCTCCACCTGGAGCACTGAATCTGGGGCAGCTTCGTTACTCACCTCCCTCTGCCTTCCTATCAGGGGTCAGACAGGGATGTTCTTGCAGAGGAATGTCAGGTTATGGGGGCACTAAAGGTCATAGCGGTGTTGACTTTTGTGCCAATTCTAGGACTACAGCATTTGCTCTTCCTCATTCTAAGACTTATGGGCAAAGGAAAGATTGTCCCCTCCAAGACAATACCAACGTTTGTATAACTAGAGTATTTTCTACTTCACCCTCATTCCCTGTGTTTTCTTCCTCTCCTTCTTCGAATGACTGACTATGATACCGGGTAGCTTCCCGTTTTTCCCGCCTGACAATCACCTTTTGCACAGAGTCTCTGATTTTTCATGTAACAGTAGCAGGTTCTGGGCCCAGCCCAGGAGGTTTCATTCCTTTCCTGTTAGTGTCCAATTTCTCCTCTTCCTAAATAACCAATAAAATCTATATCACAAAGTGGTTCTGCTCTCTGTAATTGGCTTTTTACCTCCTCTCTAGGCAGAGTTGAATTTGTCCTCCCAGCTGATGTCCATCAAAAGGGAAGTACTCTTTGTGTCATAAAAGCCTCGGGAATGGAAACAGCAGTATAATCTGGTCACATATGGCCAAGTAAACCTATTGATCCAAAGGCCAGATGATCAACTCTGTTTGAAAGACAAGTAGACTAACTGAGACAGAGATTCGTCTTTGAGGAGCCCCATTTAAGAGGACGCTGGCTCCACGTGTTCAGTCTTGGTTCAGTCTTTGTACGATCACAGTACTCTGAAGTACTTTACCAGGAATGCTGGTGTAAAAAGTCTTGAAAACTGGCAATATGGAACCTTAGTTGAGCTGATTTTTCGCTGATCTCTGAAGTTGACTTGATTTTCATCTGTTCTAGCTTTCAGGCCACTACTGTCTTCTATTTGCTCAATTTTCATTCTCACCAGTCGAGAAGAGGCTGTAGGATCAAAAGTCTAAAAGGGTCAGGATGTCTGAATTCTTTTCCCATTTTACCACTTACTTTAGGTGTTATGTTCTAGTTTTCCACAACTAAAATAGGAAAATTCTCCCAGGAATATAGTTAAAATAACATCTGTGAAACAATTCGAGAGTTTTACAATCTCTAAATTAGAAGAAATCTTAGAATTCATTTAATCTAGTACTTCCTAACCAGAGGAACAATATTTTTTCCAATCCACTTCCTTTCTCCCCACCCCCTCCTCCTGAATAGCCTCTCTCTCCCTCCTTCCTCAGCCTCTTCCTGGTATGCAAGATCAAGAACTGATCTAGTTTGCATAGTATATTTCGTGTGTGTAGGGTTGGGAAACACTGCCCTAATTCACCTCCCTGTTTCTTGCAATAGTCATTCTAACAGTCCTGACAAGTTGATATCTAGCTTTTATTTGAATATCTCGTGTTGGGAAATTTTCCACTTCAGAGGCAACCCATTCCAGTTTTGGACGGCAGTGATTTGGTAGTTTTTCATTATATCGAACTGAAATCAGCCCCACTCTATCTTCCACCCATTGGTTCCAGCTCTGCCCTTTGAAACCACACAGAGTTTGTCTAATCCCTTTGTAAAGGGGAGTGGGATATACCCAGGATTGTTATTGTTAACTTGTCACAGTGGTTCAGACCTGGCCTGAATGATTGTATTACAGATGTCTTGTGCATTGTACACTAGCTGTATTCCTAAAACATTGTATACACCCAGTTTTATGTGAATCAAATCATTTTAGACATGTTGGGAAGTTGACTGTCTAAAAGAAATCCTATCAGTTCTTTCATAAACTGAAGAATCCTTTTGTAATGCAAATAACATCCCCCATTAACCTTTTATGCAAATCTAGATTTTCATACATTATGTTTTACTTAAGGCAAGATTTCCCTATATAAAAAACAAGTAAAATAATGATAATAGCAATACCTAACATTGATTGAGCCTTCTTCTGGCACCAGGTGTCATGCACCTGACACGCATTATTTAATTTCTCACCACAACTTCCCTTAAAATCATCCCCTATTTACAGATGAGAAAACCAAGGCTAAGAGAAGTTAAATAACTTGTCCAAGGTCACACAATTAGAAAGTGTTGGACCAGAATTCCAACAAGGTCTCAAGACTCCAGGATCTTGTGTCTTAACCACCTGGAAGTTTCAGGTGCCAATGATAGTTGAAATGACTGGCTCCTAGCTGTGTGCCACAGCACAAGGAAATTAGGCTACAATACAGAAAACTGACCTAAGATTTCTACAGCTTCAAAGATGTCCACAGACCCCACTCTTTTTGGGTTACGGCGTGGTGGGTTTCCCAGCAGAGCTCACATTTCCCAGTGCAATTTGATCAGGGAACCCCAAAGGCTTCCCTTCAGCTGTTAGTATTAAGCAGATGCTGCTAAAATTTATTTCAGGTATATGGGGATGATCAATCACTTTTTCAAGGGGTCCGGGTATCCCCAGGGGTTCGCGGCATAAGCTGCTTAGAAGAAAGAAGCAGTTCATGATTGACAGGTAGAATCATAAGTGTTGAGAGTCGTGATTGATCCCAGCCTGCTCCTAGATCGGTTAGAATCATTCAAATGGGTTTTTAAGCCCAGTTTTTAATGGTGTTTAGGTTTGCAAGTTAAAAATAGTTTGGGGAAAAAAAATAGTTGGGTCCATAAATAAGTGCTGTTTTGAATCCAAACTGGACAAAGATAAATGGATGTAACACTTCCGTGTCCTCAAACCAGGTCCAGTTTCTCCAGTTTAGTCAACAACAGCGCACACTCACATTGCTCAGCTCAGAACACATCCCTAGAGGCTCCTAGAAGCCTAGACTTTTCTACCCTGTGTGAGGGAGCTCCAGGTAGGACTCTTGTGCTCTCCGTGCCCTCCTCCACCCACCCCACCATCACAATGCCCCTTTAACTTGAGACTTTATCTTGGTTCATCTGCAGACTTTTGCTTTCAAATACACGATCTTTCTTTGCAAATCGTGTCTCGAGCTGGTGTGACACCGGCCTCCTGGTACACTAGCCTCAGGAAATCAGGTCAGTCCTTGTAAGGCACTGGAACTCCCTTGCAAGCCCACCTTTCTGACTTTTAGTTGTACAGCAGGCATGGTTAGAACCTCAAGTCATAGACTCAGATGAGGAAATATGTAATTCTCTTTATTTCTCAACCTAGCTCCTCAGCCCCCATTTCTGTGAATAGCAGAAAAATAATAAAGCTCACCAGTTCAAGACAACTCACTCATTTCGAGTTTTAAACTCAGTCTCTTAGGATTCTCCTCCCGGTCCCCTTCTCCTGACGATGTTCTAGTGTGGGGTTTACGTATCATTCTGACATCAAGGAAGGGGCTTCAAGACCAAGTGCCATCTTCTGTCTCTCTTGCTTAACTGATCAAGTGTAGCTTCCTTCATTTGGTGTTGGCATTTGGCTCTACCACCACTGCATCTGCTGCGGAGTTCCCTGACAGGTGGACCCTGTGGCCTTGGTATAGACGAAGCACAGTGATTGCTTCATGGGGAGCTCAGTGGCTCCCCCCTCAGCTCTTCCTGGCACTACTGCACCTGCATCTGGTCCCTGATCTTGCACCCCTCAGCGTCTACTATGGAGTTCTCACCCCCTACTTCACAGCAGGCCCCACGGGGACCCAGTTCTCAGCTCACCCTCACACTCCTCTCAGGGGCTGGATACCAAGGAACTTTTCAGATTTCCTCCAAATATAAAGGAGCCGAAGAGACTTGGGCTTAAGGGGTGAGAAGGCTGGGCGTGATGAGGAGCTGGAATTTATCTCAGACCTGCTTTGTCTCCACAAGTGACAATGCCACTTCTACTCTGTGGCTGTTGCCCCTTATTAGCACAGGGTACTTTGAAAGGCTGTGTCTTCTCCGAGTTCCAGGAGTGAAATGGAGCATATCCCCTTCTGTCTACTATTGTTTGGCAGTGGGGACAGAAAACGAAGCCCCACAGTTGCATCTAACCTCTCTTTCTCTCCTTTCCCAATCCTTTTCAATTCTGCTCCAAGCTCAAAAAGGATTATATTTTCTGTGTGGAGGGGAAACTCACATGTTCTTCCCAATTCAACAGTTGACGGCAGAAACTTTGAGCGTTAGGTTTATCAAGTTCTGTCTCTTGATATTTAAGGGGAAGCTCTGAAGGAAAAAAAAATCCCCCTCAAGAACCTGGCTCTTACAGTTTAAAAACTGAAGCTTTCAAGAACATCTCCTCTGCAATAGATTTTAAAAGGTCTAGTTAAGAGTTCAAAAGCCAAGAATTTGAGTGTGAACTTTCTGTATCCTCCTCACGCAGAGGGCAGTGTATCTAGAAAGCACTTGCTGCTGGTTACGATGGGGGAGTAGATTAGGGGTAAAAGAAATGGAAAACACATTGTTTGATATGAAAACAACTAGTTTCGTCTATTCACAACAAGGAATCACCTTCTCCTCCAAGGTCTTTTCTGTCATTCATTAATTTATTGCACAGATACCTATGAGTCCACTCTGCTGGGGATACAACTGTGAAATGGATTCTCTTCCCTCACGAAGCTCACTCTCTAAGAGGGAACACAACCAATGGACAGTGGTGAGCAAGTATGGAGTATGGCTGTCAGAAGGCCCCTGGCCCAGACTTGGAGCCCAGGGAAGGCTTTCTGGAAGAAACGACACCTCAACTGAGACCAAGGTGAATGGAAAAGGAAGAGTTTCCAGCCAGAGGGAAAAGCATGTTCAAAATCCCACAAACATCAGAAAACTCTAATAGGTTCCTTATGTCTAGGACACAGAGTGTCAAGTGAGGAGTGGTGAGAAATGAGGCCGGCTATGAGATAAGCAGGGCATGTAAACTCTGTTAAGAACTTTGGACTTTATCCCAAAGGCATTAGGGAGCCACTGAAGGCTTTTCAGCAGAGGAGTGATCTGTCAGATTGTTGTCTTAAAAAGACTCCTCTAGCTGCAGAGTGATAGATAAGGTGGCCAAGGGAGAAGGCATAGAATGAGAAAAGGGCCGAGAACAAAACACCACCAACAATGACAACAACAAAATTAAGTGACAGGCAGAAAAGGAGCTCACAAAAGAAACAAAGGAGGGACCACAAGGGTTGAAGGAAAACCAGGAGAGAGTGTGGCAACTCTAAACCAAAGGAAGAAAATTTCAAGAAGCAGGGCATAATTAGAATCAATTGCTGCCAAGAGAAACAGGAAGACAGCAACTGGAAATTGATGCTGTATTTGGCAGTAGGATTTTTGACGACCTTGCTGAAAGCAGCTTTAGAGGAGTAGAAGTTGTACTGGATTAAATCAATTGCATTGATGCTCATCTACCCCCTTCCCACACCGTCTATCTCTACACTTCTGTCTTCCAAACGTATATCTTAAGTCCAGACTTCCTCTTTGAGCTCCATACCCAGGTACAATTGACCACTCAATGTCTCCACTTGATTCCTTCAAAAGTATCTCAAACTCAGCAGCTTCCAAAACTAACACTCTCCCCCCGCCCCCAAACCTGGTCTTCCTCCGGTATGCCTCATCTCAGCAAACGGTACCCCATTCTTCCAGTTGCACAGTCCATCCAAGAAAAACCCTTTTTCCTCACCACCACGTCTATATCTACCCCATCACCACATCTTGTTAATTCTTTCTACCTAGGTGTTCCTCCGTCTCCACTGTCATCATCCAAGTTCAAGCGACCATCTCCTCTCACCTGAACCACAGCAGTGGCCTCCTAACTGGTTTCTCACATCAACTTGCGCCCCCCTCCAACCTATTCCCCACACAGTGGCTGGAGTAATCCTTTTAAAATACAAAGTTGATCACTTCGCTTCCTTGGTTCAAATCCTTCAAAAGCCTCCCAGGGCTCTAAAGGTGAAAAACAAAATTCTTTAAATGACCTTGCACGCCCTGCATGACTAGCCCTTGCCTATCTTCCCACCTAGAATTCACCCCACATTCCCTCTTGCCCTCTGCTTTCTCTCCCACTGCCTTTCTCTCTGTTTCTCACATGCACCCTGCACCCTGCGGCATCAGGCCTGCTATCCATACGCTCTGTGTCCCTGTAACTAAGAATGTGGCTCACGTGTCAGGCTGTCTGGGTTAAAATCCCAGCTCCGCCCGCGCCTGGTTCAATGACCCTGGGGATGGCACTTAATCTCTCAGTCCCTCCGTTTCTTCTTCTGTAAAATGGGGCTAATACTTACCTCTCAGAGCTGTTACAAGAATTAAATGAAATGATATGTGTAAAGTGCTAGAAATATAGTCCCCAATTAATGTTAGTAACTGCTATTATTATACCCCATTCTCTGCCTGGTTAATGCTTCTCATATCTCAGATCTCAGCTCAAATTACCGGAGGGAGGTCTCCCGTGACCCCCCACTCCCTAAGCAGGTTACGACTCTCTGTTAAATCCTCACATAGCATCCTGAACTTTTCATTCATTATACTTTGTTATTATCTATCTGTGGGGTTATTTTATTAATATCTGTCAACCCTACCAGACCGTAAGCTCCAAGAAGATAGAGGCAGTATCCATGTGACTCATCGTTAGATCCCCAGATCCCAGCATGGTGCCTGGCACATAGGCCAGATGGTTTTTGAATGAATGTGTGATTGAATGGCAGGCAAGCAAGTGGAGTCAATGAGTTCAAGCGACTCAGGAAGACTGTGATCATAAAGATTAAGAGCAAGACATGGAGAAGGATCATGGTTTCTCACTTATTTTTTAAGCTAGCAGACACTTGAGCATGTTAAAATGCTGACGGGAAGGAGCCAGAGAAGAGGGAGCTCACCAGGAGTGTGAGCCACGAGGCTGCGGGAGGGGATGGGACTTGGGACAGGAGCCAGAAGAATCAGTCTCAGATAGGAGGAGAGACACCTCTTCATGGTATAGGAATGAGAGCTGAGAATTCAGCTCTATCTGTAGGTTTCGTGGCAGGAAGTCCTACCAAGACCTTTCTGTGAATCTTGGTAACGTGGGCAGCAAATCTGGATTCTCTGAGAAGCTCAGCATACTTGGGAACATCGTTCCATTCCCATTTGTAACTTATGTAAAAAGGAAGCAGACGTTTTCTTCATCATTGTCTGTACTGACGCACCACGGAGCAAAATAACAAGTTTCCAAAGCAACTCGGTAACAGAGCTGAGGCGAGGGATCTCAGTGTTCTCTTTACTGAGCATGCTTCCTCCCCCAGTTGGGAAACAGTACGGTAAAACGATAATATGGAGAAGTAATGATGGCTGACACTGGTGGAGTGTTACTACGTGCCAGGCACCTTTCTAGTACTTTCCCTGCAATAACTCATTTGGGCCCACATGATGAGGAAACTGAATTCTGGGGAGGTTAAGGAACTTGCCCAGGTCAACGGCTAGTAGGTGGCAAAACTAGGTTTTGAACCCACGGGTCTGACTCCAAAATTGATGCTGTTAACCCCTCTGCTGTCTTCTCTCTCTAGCAGAGGGGAGAGAACATATAGGAATCAGAAGACCCGGGGTCTCTACCTGAACTAACTGTGGACTTGGGCACTCAGGCGTCGCCGGAACACCAGTTTGCTCATCAATGAAATGAGACTGAGAATGTTTACCTTACGAAGCTTTTCAAAGGATCATGAAATGCTGAAAATGGGAAATCACTATACAAAAGATATTATTATTATGCTAATCATAAGACCTAATATCCTTGTCTGCTAATTGGATCACAAATCCGATAGGCTGTTGGTGAGTGAGACCCTCGGTTCCCATAACCAGCATAGCAGCAGCAAATTGGCTGTTTCTCATCCCACCAGCTTTAACATCCCCAACCAAGTCTCCTTGGGGTCCACACCTCGGTGCTCCCTTCCCCCTGCACACACTCACTGCCACCTCTGGGAACAGTTACAGCTTACGCCCTCACTTCTTTGGTTCCGTTGCCTGAAGGAATGAATGTTAAGGAGTAAGTAATAAATAGTCTGGATTACAGCTAATGGTGAAGTGTACCATAGAAGGCCAAGTTCCAGCTTGGTGATACAATCATTGTTCCAGTTTAGTGATGGAATCAGACTATTAGAGCTAGAAGAAAGCTTCAAGGTCATTGTTTAGTGCAACCCCCCATCCCCTCTTCCAACCCATTTCATAGACCAGGAAAACTGAGGCCACGTAGGTGAGATGACACAACTAGTTAGGACTGGTAGCAGGACTTTTTATTTACCTTGAAAATCTTTCCAAATAGGTTTAACACAAACGCTTTCACCTTGCCAAAATCATATCAGGAAAGTACTTCAATTACTTATATATTAGTTTCGGTATGCATACCTTTTGAGAAAGGAGCGAAATCCTAAAATTTGATTACCCATAAATAAATAAAACGTTAAACCCAATAATTCACACAAAGCTCATTCTTCACATTGCCCTCACTTGGTCATTTCAGGCATTTCTCAGGTAAAAATAGGCCCACATCTTCAGGAGAAGTATAGCCTAATGGTTAGATTCAGACTACTCTATACAAAGCCCACTCTATGGTTCATCTCTAAGCTTAGTCTGGCAGTCTGGAAGGAACAGTACCTACCTCTTAGAGCTGGAGTGAGGGCTGGGGGTCACAGGAAATCATGCACTTTTAGCACGTACCTGGCACTCTATAACTTTGTTATCATTTGGGCATAATTCTTTCCTCTCTTAAGCAGATAGCAATTCACCTTGGTTAATGACCTTAGACCTTAGACCACTCAGATCCTACTAAAGCAGGGAGAAACCCAGCTGTGCCAGGCCTAGAAATGTCCATCCCCGCCCCCACTCCCTCTTAAGACAGTGAGTAGGCCGGAATTCTCCCGGTTGATAAATGAGAGGAGCTGAGAAGGAGCCGAGAGCCGCAGCGATGACTGTTCCGAGAATCTGATCCGCCAGAAGGCGAATCTCCACCACATGTACCATGGAGATGCTTTGGGAAAGAGAGCCGGCCTACCTGCCTGAAGGAGGACGCGAGAGAGAAGGGATGCGTGAAGGAAATGCTTAAAGGGAGATGGACTGGAGGTGCCCAAAGAGGAAAATTTGAAAAGGAAAACAGAGGCTGGATACTGGAAACCTTCTGGGCGGTGAGTGCCATTAAAGGAAGGATTGCGCGTTCTGGGGACACAGATTTTGGAGGAGAAGCGGAGTAGGGACAAAGGTAGGGTACTCAAACTGCGGAGATCCAGCCCGGCAAGCTGTGGGGGCAAGCTGTGGGAGGTACCCAGAATGGCCCAGGGGTGACCCAGGGCCGGCGAGGACCGGAAGGCGGGATTGGGGGACACCCACAGGGAAGGTGGGGGACGGTCGGGAGCCGGCAGCGAAGCCGCCTCCGCGTTCGCCCCGGGGAAGGTCAGCGACCCCGGGCCCGGGAGCCGCGCGGAGAACCGAGAGGGGCCGCGGTTGCCATGGCGCCGGGCAGGGAGGGGGTGACTCGGGCCCCGCCCCGAGCCCCGCGGGGCCGCGGGCTCCAGATGGTCCCGGGCCTCCCGCGGGAGCCGCCGGCCTGCGGCAGGGGGAGGCTATTGTCCTCCATCCGCGGCGCCGCAGTCCCGCCGCTCGCGCCCGCGCGCCGCCACGCGCCCCGCCGCCGCCGGCCCCGCGCGCCCCCCGCGCAGCTCGCGCCCCGTGACAGCGCCCGCCCGCCGCCCGCTGTGAGCCCCGCCGCCTCCGGGCCACCCGCCGCCGCCCGCAACCACCCCTTGCGGCAGGGCTGCGGGCGCAGCGACCACCGGTGCGCCCCCGCTCGCCGCGCTCCCGCCTGCGGGGCCGGCGCTCCGCACCGAGGTAGGTGCCGGCGCCGGGAACGCTTTGTCCGGGCCGGCGGGGCGGCGTGCTTTGTGCAGCGCGTGCGGGCGGCTGGGTCGGGGTCGGGGTCGGGGTCGGGGTCGGGTTCGGGGCCAGCCAGGGGAGCCGGGGAGGGAGGATGCGGCGCCTGGCCCTCGCTCCCGCCCGGTCCTGGGGACAGGATGGAGAGAGTCATGTGCCAGCCACCCAGGTACCAGTGTGCGGGCGGTGGGGGGTCGAGTCTTGGGAAACGTGGGCCTTTCCAGAGCCAAGAGAAGAGTCTGGAAGAGTTGAGGCTGACAAACGCGAGAAGGGATCGGGTCGGCTGGGCTCGGAGCGTGTCTGACAGCGCCGGCTGTCCGCGTAGCTGAGGCTCCTCGGCGGACCGGCCGGCGCCGGTCCAGCTGCTGCGGACACGCTCGGCGGTCTCTGCCCGGGTCTGCGAGTGCCCGGCTCCCTCTCGGGAGCTTGCTGGGGGCTTCTTCTGGAGCCGGGTGGGCTTCTCCTCGCCTCTTCGGTAGCTAGCTCCACGCTCTCCTTTATGCAAATTCACAGTGTGGTGTGAGAGGGGGATACGATTGGTTGTGGTGACCAGAACACTGGCAGAGGGAGAATAAAGCCCCTTCGGGTGGTGAGGAAGCCTCGCTGTAAGGCGTTTCTGTGGCTGGGACATGCAGAGGGCTTGGAGACCTCCCGGCACAGGAACTATCTGGCAAGGCCTCCTCCTGGATTATTCCAATTCCAGCACCACAGTTGGCATTTACCGTCCACTCTGGCTTGGAAAGACTTTACTCTGTTAACCCCATGGCATTGCATGCTTCTACGAGATGCACTCTTGCCCCTGTCCTAACCTGCTACATGTCGTCTCCGTGGGCTGTTTCTCAGCTGCCCTCCTCCCCTCCTGCAGCAGCCACAGTTCCAGCGCTCGAGAGCTGGTCAGTTCAGGCATGGGCAGGGTATCCACAAACCAGTTTTCCTTGAAGGTGAAGGGGGCAGAGTGAGTTCCAAATATGTGTCTTCGCTTGAGATGCAGGGCAACCTCTTGGCGTATTCAGAGGAGCAAAGGATTAGGGAGGACAAAGCTAATATGGATCTTAGATTTGTCCCTTAGAGAAAGTGATGTAACTCGTCAGTTAGACACCTGGGGGAGGTGGGTAGCAAGGGAGTGAAAATTAGTCTGAATTATTCTGCCCTGAGTGGAGGATTCTAAAGGAGAAGATCAATCAAAAGTTGAATCCCACTCTTCAGCCCAGTCCCTCAGTTCCTTGGAGGAGAGTTCCTGTGCTTTATCGGGGACAGCCTTGAGGAGAGTGGGTCTGGGTTTTGTTTCTCTCCTGGATGTCTTATTCCCCTGAGTGCATCTTTCTTTTCTCTTCCTAGGAGCCCTGAGTTTATTGGTGATCTCTTTTTCCTTTATCTCTCCGCTGGTCCACTCATACTTTGAGTCAAATAAGATTTTTACTTTGCCAAAGTCCTCATTTTTTTTCTAATCTATTATTCAACCTGCTGTCATTTGTTCAGCTCTGCCTCCCCATAGCGTCTCTAGCCATAACGTCCTCCTTCCACACATCTGTGATTCGCCTGTGCCGGCGCATCAGCTCTGTTTGTCTCGTTAGATTGAGAGCCCGCTCCATCTTCAGTTTCCTCTCTCATCCCCTGAGGCTTCTGGCTCTTTGTGGGTCTTGGGGTTTCTGAGGGGAAGTTGTATTTGAGTTCAGTCTGGGATAGAGCCCGAGCAGACCCAGCAGCTAACTTTGGGGCACACTCACCCCGGAAACTTTGTGTCTTCTCACCCCTTGTCGCTCCTGTAATCAATTCTAACTGTTCCTCATCTTTGTACAATGGTGGCCTTCAAAGTGTGGTCCCCGGACCCGTAGCTTTAGTATGATCTGGGAACAGATTAGAAATGCAAATTCCCTGGCCCCACCCCAGAGCTACTGAACAGAGATTCTGGGGGGCAGGGCCCAGTGAGCTGTGTTTTAACAGCCTTCCAGGTAACTGTGGTTCAGGCAAGTTTGAGACTCTCTGGTCCTGAACTGTACGGCTCAACCCAGACAGTCCTCCCGCTGAGGAGCAGAGGGTCTTCTCCGATCCCATTTTCATTCTTTCCTTGAGTTTTTCTCTAGTCCTAAGAAAGACGTTAATTTGATGGCCAAAAAATGAATTCTGGTCCATTCATTCAATATGTCTTTACTGAATATCTATTGTACTGGGCTTGAAAAACCCAAACAGGAGTAAGACACAGCCCTTGTCCTTAATGGGTTAAAAGTGGAACGGGCAGAGAGACACATAAACAAGTAACTATAATACAGTGTGATAAGTGCGCTAATAGCTGCCTGCTGAAGTGCTGTGGGAGCACAGAGGAGGGGATGATCAACTCTCTCCGAGGGAGGTAGAGAATTAATCAGGAACAGGATGTGGCGAGAGGAGGAATTAGGGTACATGACAGGCTCTAGCCCAGGGGATAGGATTTCTAGCTTTACACGCTGGCTAAATCGGTGGGAAGGGGAAGCGAGGCAGCTGCCCCTGAGGGTCGGCACGCGGCTGAACAGAGTCTGCATCCCGCGGCGCTTGGGCGTAAAATCTAGCAGGACCCCAGGCTTGCAGCTGGCAGGATTGGCTTTATTCTAGCAGGACCAATGTAAGCT